>NC_136639.1:22644637-23334637 GCF_949748355.1 Melanostigma gelatinosum
ATAGAGCAGAGTGGGAGCTGCAGAGCTGAGCGATAATTACCTGTGGGTTTGTCACTCGGAGCGACTTTCATATAAATATTCATTCGATCCAATGTTAGCAGAGAATATTGATTCGAGCAGCCGTGTGGTTTTCATTATCATCTGCAGTATATTATAGGTGTGTGTGCCACACACACACACACACACACACACACACACACACACAACCCTGTACCTACAGCTCGTGTAAGGAAGTGCCAAGTAGCTGCAGGCCTCCCTTTTTAATTGCGCTTGCATAATCTCTCTTCCCCGTGAACCCAAAACCCCTTCAGCTGCTGATGCGACGTGTCAGTGCCTCGTCATCGCATCCACCCGGGCTATGACTCGCCAAAATAGCGTCAGCGCTGTGTCATCAGCTCAGTCCTGCTGCTCTTGTTTACTGTGATGTGTCATTTTTTGTGAATGTTAATCTCAGCTGTTGAAGGAAGAGGATTTCTAGGTGTGTGTGTGTGTGCGCGTGTGTGTGTGTGTGTGTGTGTGTGTTTTCCTAGAGGTACCTTATGTAGCTGAAGTGTGATTTTTAGTCTGGAATGTTCTACTGAGGAGTACGGGGGAGGGGGGGGGGGGGGGGGTTCTTCCGGTGAGTCAGTTGCCCCACCCTGAGCTAAAGATTGCCAAAGGCCTGTGTTATTGGAACCGCGCTGTACAGACATCCCGCCCTCCTTCATATCTCATAAGAGCTACATTCATCACTCCGGCTCCTCTCCTCACACCAAGCCTCCCTTTCGTTTTAGGCAGCGATGCTGGACTGTGTCTCGAGCTCCCCCTTTCACTCCCGTCCTTATCTCCCCCCCCCCCCCTCCCCACTATATTTATTGTGGTTTCCCTCCCCTCCCCTTCCTCGCCCAGAGATAGTTCTGGCAGTCTCCAGGAGATGCAGCATATGGCTCCAGTCCTCCCTCAGGTCTTCTCCGTGGCCTTTTTAAGAAGCCTTTATCTCGTACGTCCCCCAAAACTCCCCAGAAAACTGCAACTATGCATTGTGTTGCAGCTAAGTGGTTGGTTTATGTACAATAATAATAATTTTATTTAGGATGCACTTTCAAAAAACTCACACTTTACAAAGGGGATAAAATGGAGAGAAATAATACAAAAAATATATATACATATTACAGAAATAGGCAATTGGTTAGAGGTTAAAAGCAGACTTGAATAGGTGTGTTTTAAGTCTGCAAATCATGTCAAACAACCCAAATGGAAGTATTATTCTCATCATTGATTGATCTGCCAATTACTTATGTAGGAATAAGTGAAAAACGCCCATCACAGAAAGCAAGACGAAGTCTTTAAATAGTTAATTGTGTTAGTCCAATGGTTCAAAATCCAAATGTATTTCATTTAGATTAGAAGCAGCAATTCTTCTTCACATTTCAGAAGCCGAAATCTTCTAAGATGGGGTTTTTGTTTGAGGAGCAACTTAAGCAATCAACAAAAATGTACATTTATTGCTTTAATTGTGTTATGCAGTACATGCATAGAGCAGAAGTTTGCAGAACAATACAATGATGGTATCTTTCCATTGCAGCATGCTTCAGTTAAACGTTTAAACATGATAATAACAATTAAGTTGCATTGGCGGCTGCTGAACACGGGGTTGGATGAGAGTTTGTGGGGTCATAGAAACAGAAAACAATGAGTTAAAAGAGGATAAAAAGATCTCTGCAGAGCTTCACGGAGCGATATTCCTCTGAAAACTCCTTTCACATTACACACAGCGATTTGATCCACGGATAACGTAAAAGATATTGATTAGCGCAGCTGTTATGCAACCATTGTAATTTTAAAAAAGTCATTTCTCGGACATGAATAATGTAGAAAATAGCTTCTTTCATCGCGACCCCTTTGTCGATTCCCCCCCCCCCCCCCCCCCCCCCGACTGATGATGATGACATCCTTCCTGCTGCATCCTTCCTGTTATGTAGATGCTTTAAATGGCTCAGCGGTCGGGATCTGGCCGTCCTGCTCCAACCTGCCAACTGAGAGATAGTACAGTCCTTGTGATGAGTGTGAGGATTCCTTTCCGCTTGCCTCAGACTGCATAATGCAGTCAGTTCAGTCGTTCAGAGAGAGAGAGGGAGAGCATGGTTTCGGTCTGCTCAGTTTGACACAAATGTGCACAATGATTCCTCTGTTCGGCGTCCGTTTACCAAGCTGGAGCCTTTTTTTATGTCCGTTAGTTCTGCTGCGATTTGACGCAGCAGAAAAACTGACATCAACGTCTGAGGCGTTGTTGTTACACCTGGGGACTTCTTCTCATTAGAAAAGTAAATATGCTGAATAGCATACTGGGATTTGCTGGGATGTGCTTTATTTAGAAACCGATTCAAATGTGTGCATTGGTTTTTGGTGGATCTCTATTCCTGATTTTCTTTACTGTAGTTCCAGAATGCTTTCGGCTGAATGATGATCTAGCGTATAATTAAACTTCCTCGCAGCTGGCTGGCTCACATAATGACGAGTAAATGCAGCGTCAGGCTTCAACCTCAGGCTTTGCTGAAATAAAGTGACGCCCCACTTTTGATGGTGGTTACGATAGGAAGAAAAAACAAACATCCGTCATCAGACATAGTTCCCAAAATACTTCGGCAAATTCAGGAGATTATTAGCGGCTATAATAAGAGTGAGAGTCAACGTCCCGTGTGGCCACGCTTGTTCCCACCGCTCCAGCATTTAAGAATCTCTCTGGAAAAGCTGGAGCAGACCTGCTGCTATTTAAAATCCAAACACAGTTTGGCTCTGTGCAGCCTTTTCTTTTGACTTTGCAAGGCAAATGTCAGCTGCTGCCATTTTTTTGTTGTTGTCGCGATGGAGGCGGGACTCCTTCAGTGGTCTTAAAGCTCTGTTAAGTTGGAATATTCCACTATTAGCTGAGTTTTTACTTTTAGTCCAAACAAAGGGTAAACTAATGGCACACTGTAATGGAGAAGTCTTGTATGCTTTTATTCATTTAACATGTTTTGGTTCAAGCACCTATGAGTCAAATACCAGCTCATCCTTTTCTAATGACGATCAGGTCACGCTCTCCCTATTTAGAATCTAAAGTATAATGTCGCTGTATTTGTCAGTCATTAAGGTGCAATTGTCGACAAAAACATGAAAAACTCTCAGAATGTACATTCATCCTGCTGACAACTACATTCTAGTGTGTTACGTCGCCCTATATCTGGGTAAAGATTCTCATTACTGTTTTTTTGTTGTTGTATATTTCCAGTTGCAGAACATGGGCGTGAACCCAGCCAACATCGGGTTCAGCTATCTGACCATGGAGTCGGACAAGTTCATCTGCATCAGGGAGAAGGTGGGTGAGCAGAACCAGGTGGTGATCGTGGACATGTCCGACCCCACCAACCCGATCAGGAGACCCATCTCTGCCGACAGTGCCATCATGAACCCGGCCAGCAAGGTCATCGCCCTGAAAGGTGAGCGGGAGAAAGACGCGCGGCGGCACAACCGTAAAAAAAATCAGTTGGCTGGTAATATTAGTGGTTTCGTGCCAAGCGACGAGGTCATTATTGCCGTTCAAAATCCCAGGATGACGTCCACGTGGCGTTGGCGCTGTCCATCTCTCCCTAGTTCTAACAGATTTACTGGCATTGCTGTGCAACGACTGATGCTCTGTCGATGCTGTAAATATGTAGCGCGCACTCCCTTTTATTGCCCGGATGTACTAAATTTGTCGTGCCAAACTGATTTTCTGCCACAGATTCTTGCCCTTGGAGCACAAACACAAGCGCTGATCAGGATGATTTGCCTATAATGCTTCTCTGACCCCCCCCCCCCCACACACACACATTTGCCCTTTCCCCTCTGGACTGTCTCGTTCTTACCTGATTGACACTTTGCTTTTCTCTCCCTTGCTTTCTGTCCTCTCTCAGACGGTGAGTTGCTTTCCGTCTGTCTGCTCTGTCATGATGATACAGTGGCCATGTGTCTCTCATAAAACGTCCCCCCCGCCCCCCCCCCCCGCATGTGATACCGTTAGTGTACCATCATGCTGATGGCGTTCACCTCAATCACTAATTTCCGCGCACCCGTTTGTTTTTCGTTCCTCGTGTGTTTGTTGGTCAGTGGAGGTCGTGGCCGGTCCCGTGACGGACTCGCGACAGCATTCTAGAACACAGAAACAATATTACGGCTCGGCGAGACGCCATATCTCCAAGTTTAGTCAGTTTAGCATGAGGACCTTCTTTAAGCTGGTGCAGGGCAATGTGGAGGAAATCAAATAATGCAATTCTTTTTTTTAGGGCAATTTCTTTTTTTTTGTAGGCTTGACTATTGGTGCTTTCACAAAACATTTACACAATTAGATTTTTAATGAATAATAATCACTAATGTAGATATAATGACGAAGTGGGTAAAAGCAAATGATTAGCACAACTAGAACAGTTTGATAAGTTCCGAAAATTACCAAATCTTTCTGTAAAGCAGCCTTCAAAACCAGGAAAAACTAATTATTTTACGGTATTTCGATATCTCAAAAGATATCTAGTCTCCCAGGAAGTGCCATTTTCCTTGGGCTATAAAACACCCATAACCAGCAAACCAAAAATCTGACTTTCTCTGTTTCTCAGCTATGCAGAGTTTTTTTTTTTTTTTATCAGCCCAGTTTGTGAGATATTTGCGTATGACAATTCCAATGTATATATGTAGATAAAACAAACCATCTCAATCTTGTTGAAATGTTTATTAAAAGGCTTTCATTTACATTATTTCATTATTCATGTAAAACATTGTTTTAATAAATGAAGATAAAAAAGGTTGAATGCCGTTTTTTCCCGCTGCCGGTTGGTCTCATGTCTGCTCTCCGTCTCCTTACCCCCCCTCAGCCGCCAAGACGCTGCAGATCTTCAACATTGAGATGAAGAGCAAGGTGAAGGCGCACACCATGACGGAGGAGGTCATGTTCTGGAAGTGGATCTCGATAAACACCGTCGCCTTGGTGACGGACACGGCTGTCTTTCACTGGAGCATGGAGGGGGATTCCCAGCCCGCCAAAGTATTTGATCGGCACGCCAGTCTGGCGGGGTGTCAGATCATCAACTACAGAACTGACGAGCAACAGAAGTGGCTGCTGCTGATAGGGATTTCTGCGCAGGTATGAAAACATGTTTACTCATGCTTCACGCTGTAGAGGTGCTCATGACAGAAGCATATCTTTGAAAGGAATTGGCATGATTTATCACTGTCTGATCCCTTATTTACAGCGTCATAGGATATAAAAAGTCCACTCTAAGATCTGTTTTGTCCCTCTGTCCACAATAATCCTGCATTTTTACACCCAAAAACATAGTTCTAAAAAAGACTTTCCAGTGTGGATAGATGCAGAAATACCAGCCTGGAGAAAACAGAGCTTTTTGAAAAAAGGGAGAATCAAGTGTGATGTTAAGTGTGAGCTAGCCTAGACTGAAAAGCAGAAAGGGACCGAACAAATGTTTAGCAGTGACATTAATGACATGATGGTGTCAAGAATGACTTTATTGGTTGCACTCTGAAAAAGGAGGAGGAAGAAGAGATTCAGACAGTCACCCATTGTTTTCATCTGAAAGAAATAGTTTTGGAACTTCTGGATCCAGAAGGTAAAGCCTAGCTTAGCATTAAGAATGGAAATGTGGGATGAATGGCTAGCCTGGCTCAGTTCAAGGCATAGACCGAATATAGGCAAGGCTAGGCAAGGCTAGGCAAGGCAAGGCAATTTGTATAGCACATTTCAACAACAAGGTAATTCAAAGTGCTTCACATGAAACCATTAAAAGCATAAAGGCAAAAGTAAAGGAGATTTAAAACATACATTGAAACAATAATCGATGTCTCCCTGAGACATTACGCTGCACGCAATCAACCATACACTGCCGCAATTCTGCAATTACTCGCACACAAACCACGTCTGATATATGATATGTAGAGTGACCAACGTCACCTATTGCTTTGTCGACTGCCGTTTTGAAGCCTTGAGTTCTTGGTTTTTGGCCGTCGCCATCTTGGCTTTTTGCAACCAGAAGTGACACGAGAGGGCGGTGCGTAGTGGAACCGAACACGGACAAAGGCGACCAGAAATGTTACAATTCACTTTCCTGAACTGAAAACGCACTGAAAGGGTTAAAGTTCAAAAACAAAAACATGGACAACTCCAAGACCGGACAACTCGCGGTAATAACCTGTCAATCACAAGGTAGCCCCGCCCTAAAGCACGCCACGCTTTATGGTCTATTTGACTCTAAATGGTTCATGATTTGCTAAATGAACATCATGCTATATTGAAGAAGACTTGAAACGAGATTGAGACCATAAACTCATGTTTACAATGTTTACTGAGGTAATAAATCAAGAGAGAAGTAAAGTAATTTTCTTCTATACTTCTATACAATCGGTTTTCTTTTTTCAATCACCTGCTAGTCATTAGGAAGAATGCAAGTTGAAGGCACTTCCCCTTTGTCTTCACATTTCAGAACCGGAGGTTGCTGCCTGGGTTTAAGGGTACGAAAATATGCCCACAGCCTCTAAAGCTGACTAATTGAGTTAGCCAGATTTCAGGCTAGAAAATCGATCTTGTCTAACTCTTGGCAAGCAAGCCAATAAGCGTATTTCCCAAAATGTAAAACTTTTCCTCTGTAGTGTTATCAATGCATCAATGATTTCTCCCCCTCTTTGTTTTCATCTCTGTTTGCCCCGCAGCAAAACCGCGTGGTCGGGGCCATGCAGCTGTATTCCGTTGACAGGAAAGTGTCCCAGCCCATCGAGGGCCACGCCGCTGCCTTCGGGGAGTTCAAAGTGGAGGGAAATGCCAAACCCTCCACCCTCTTCTGTTTTGCCGTGCGCTCACAGGCCGGGGGAAAGGTGAGGGCCGCTGGATTAAACACAAAGATCTCATGATGCTATCGCAGTGTATTTGGTCTCTGAACAAAGAGCGTTTGATGTGCAAAATTGTTAAGATCACAGGTAAAACAACCTTTGAGCTACATGGCTCTCGGTCTCCAAAATAGCTCAACAAAGAGTTTATTCGTGTGCATTGTCTACCCTCTTCGTGTTTACATTTGCTTAACTGTGGTTTGCTGCCCACCTACTGGGGTCAGTTCTTTATGTGGGCTTTCTTCTTCCAGTTGCACATCATTGAAGTTGGTCAGCCAGCTGCAGGAAACCAGCCATTTGCTAAGAAAGCAGTGGATGTGTTCTTCCCCCCAGAGGCCCAGACAGACTTTCCTGTAGCTATGCAGGTGAGGAAGGACCCCCCCCCCCCCCCTCGTGGTTTTTGTGGGAAACTAAGCGGTGACAGCTGATAACATAACATCTCTCATCTTTGATCATTCTCCCCAGATTGGCAATAAGCACGGCGTCATATATTTGATCACAAAGTACGGTTACATTCACCTGTATGACCTGGAGTCTGGAGTGTGCATCTACATGAACCGAATCAGTGCAGAGACCATCTTTGTAACCGCCCCACATGAAGCCACCTCGGGAATTATCGGGGTCAACAAGAAGGGACAGGTGAGAAACGGGCCAGAAGTAATTATGTTTATTTACATGGTTTATACAACATAAATAATAGCTCTGCTTATGATGTTTTTCATGAAAACCGATCCGAGGTATTGATATATGTTTTCATTCCAGGTGTTGTCAGTGTGTGTTGAGGAGGAAAACATTGTCAACTATGCCACCAACGTCCTGCAGAACCCCGATCTGGCCTTGAGGATGGCTGTGAGGTCCAACCTGGCTGGGGCTGAGGAGATTTTTGCCAGGAAGTTCAACACTCTGTTTTCCCAGGGGAGTTACTCTGAGGCCGCAAAGGTCGCTGCATCGGCACCCAAGGTACGCCCGCGTTTACCGCTGCGTCGTACCGATTACGCATCCAAATATGTACCAGAAGCACTGGCAAAAAGTCAGAAAAGGTGCTTGCGTGCATTCTTACAGTTGTACTTAAAGGGACCGTGTGTAGGATTTGGCAGCATCTAGTGGTGAGGTTGATTATACACTCATGAAAACATAGTTATGAATACTACATTGCATTTCTGCCAATAGATCGTCCATAAATGCTACACACTGGCCCTTTTGGATCAAGTTGTCGAGTATTTATCCGGTGATGATTTAGAAACTATACCAGTTACGCCCGCTGGGATTCAGTGTTGAATGATCCTGGCCGTCCTTCCTCCGCTCAGGGTATCCTGCGGACGGCAGAGACCATCCGTAAGTTCCAGAGCGTCCCGGCCCAGCCGGGCCAGGCCTCGCCGCTGTTGCAGTACTTCGGTATTCTGCTGGACCAGGGCCAGCTCAACAAGTTTGAGTCTCTGGAGCTGTGCCGGCCCGTCCTGCAGCAGGGGCGCAAGCAGCTGCTGGAGAAATGGCTGAAGGAGGACAAGGTAGGACCAGGGGCAGAGGGGGATTAGAGCAACGTAACCTATAAATGCTGCTCACCAAATGTAATCTTAACTACTAACTATTAGTTACCGTGATTGTGTGTGTGTGTGTGTTGTAGCTGGAGTGCTCGGAGGAGCTGGGGGACCTGGTGAAGGCCTCGGACCCCACCCTGGCTCTTAGCGTGTACCTCAGAGCTAACATCCCCAGCAAGGTCATCCAGTGCTTCGCCGAGACCGGCCAGTTCCAGAAGATAGTGCTGTACGCTAAAAAGGTCAAAGCAGCTCAAAGGCCTTCACTTCTCCACTCCCTCACGCAAGGAAACCATATTTATTCGATGCACGTTTAACTCGTAACACGTGTGGAAACACGCTACGGTTAAGTGGAAACATATTGTGGGAGAACGTTTACTGTAAAGTTTGTATGTCGAGTGCAGAACATCATACGAGGTTTCTTTGAGTGAATTTGTTGTTTCTGAGTTGTGTTCATATCTGCGTTTACGGTGCTTTTGTAGGTGGACTTCGCCCCAGACTGGGTGTTTCTGCTGAGGAATGTGATGCGCGTCAACCCAGATCAGGGACTGCAGTTCGCCCAGATGCTGGTCCAGGATGAGGAGCCGCTGGCCAACATCAACCAGGTAACGCGCGCACAGACACGAACGCCTCGCTCCCTTCGAGATATGCGATGATGTCTGCGCATTCACTCCCCTCACGCCTGCACGCAAACACACACATAAAGTGCCCAGTGTGGGAGCCTCCGTCTGTGTTATTCCAGATGTGCCAGGAATCCACTGAGTCAGTGAATCCCCCCCCCCACCCCCAACCTTTTTTTAAAAGCCACATCATTTCTCTGCTCAGTCCACATCTCCAACCGGAGGACTTGATGCTCCTTAAAGTCACCGCCCATTTTTCACACATGTCGTCAAATAAGAAAAGCTGAAACATCTGGCCACCGGGGCCTGTGGTCCTTAATGGCGTGCGACTCTAATCTCTCCATGCGTGCTAACTATATCATGGTTCACAGATGGTCGGAATTTAAAAAATCTTTCCAATTGTTTTTTCCTTACTTTCCTTACCTCTTTTTTCCCCCCCTCTTGCCCTTTGGTAGATCGTCGACGTGTTCATGGAGGGCAACCTGATCCAGCAGTGCACCTCCTTCCTGTTGGATGCTCTGAAGAACAACCGCCCAGCCGAGGGACACCTGCAGACCCGTCTGCTTGAGATGAACCTCATGCAAGCTCCCCAGGTGAACACTCAGACTGCCCTGTTTAGATTAAAGCAGCTTCACCTTTGGCTGTGTCAGACTTAAATGCGTGTTTCTTTTTTTTTTTTCAGGTAGCAGATGCGATCCTGGGCAACCAGATGTTCACCCACTATGATCGCCCCCATGTTGCCCAGCTGTGCGAGAAGGCGGGGCTGCTGCAGAGAGCTCTGGAGCACTACACCGACCAGTACGACATCAAGCGGGCCGTGGTGCACACACACCTGCTCAACCCAGAGGTACGCCCTGTGCCATCTTTTGCTCCTTTTTTTTTTTTTTTTTTTTTTTTTTTTTGTGACAATATATGGATATACCTTTTGAGCCCCTCCTCCCTTCCTGCTATCTCACTTTTTTCTTCTTTACTTTTCCTTTTTCTGACTCCTCCTTTTAGTGGCTGGTGAACTTCTTCGGCTCTTTATCGGTGGAGGACTCCCTGGAGTGTCTGAGGGCCATGTTGTCGGCCAACATCAGGCAGAACCTGCAGCTGTGTGTCCAGGTAGCGTCCAAGTATCACGAGCAGCTGGGGACTCAGTCGTTAGTGGAGCTCTTCGAGTCCTTCAAGAGCTACGAGGGTAGGTGTCACCCGAAGGGGTTGTGAGGGATGCAGATCTGGATCAAAGGAAAGGGAACATGTTGCATTTAGGCTTTACCTTAGCATAGATTGAGCTGACTTTTTGTGCTGTTTTCTCCCCCTCCCCTCCCCCCCCCCCCCCCCTCCCCCCCTCCATCTCTATTCAAGGCTTGTTTTACTTCCTTGGGTCGATTGTGAATTTCAGCCAGGAGCCCGACGTCCACTTCAAGTACATCCAGGCTGCCTGCAAAACCGGCCAGATCAAGGAAGTGGAGCGGATCTGCAGGGAGAGCAACTGTTACGACCCAGAGAGGGTGAAAAACTTCCTCAAGGTAAAAAAAAAAAAAAAAGGATCCCCAGTGTAAACTATATTGATCATTCAGCAGTATTTTTTGTGAGCTGTTAGCCGTTCGATACGGTTCAATCTCGCCTTCCTTCCTTCCCTTCGTAGGAGGCCAAGCTAACGGACCAGCTTCCTCTCATCATTGTGTGTGATCGCTTTGACTTCGTCCACGACCTGGTGCTCTACCTCTACCGCAACAACCTACAGAAATACATTGAAATCTACGTACAGAAAGTAGGAATCAAGACTTTATACATATCTGGTTACCACTTAATAATTCAAGCCTCATATGGGCTGCGTGCTGAAATCTTCATTGTCTATTCGTTGCGCACGCATTCAGGTGAACCCCAGTCGTCTGCCGGTGGTGATAGGCGGTCTGTTGGACGTGGACTGTGCTGAGGACGTCATCAAGAACCTGATCATGGTGGTCCGAGGGCAGTTCTCCACTGACGAGCTGGTGGAGGAGGTGGAGAAGAGGAACAGGTGAGGCCAAGAGATAAACGACTTGCACTGCTATTTATTTGTCACCTTGCATAGTTGCTCCTGTGTGTCTCATTAGATGCTGGTTGATAATTCTGCATCACAGTGTAAAAGCAACCTTTACCCAGTGGGTGTTTAATTAAACCTCTTTAAAGAGATGTAGTGGCTGTACTGACTGCATTTACACTGCACGACACAACAAAGTTTGTGCTCTGTTTTGAAGCGCTCCACGCCATTTGTTTTTTCCAGAATGCACCAGCTGAAAGAAAACCAGTGAGCTTCAAGTCCAAAACATAATGCTCGAGGCGATCAACAGAAATAAAGTTAGAAGCAGAACTTTAGATATTTATTATGGCGCCTGATGCCCATAAATGACCGAACGCAGCGTCACGCAGAGCGGAGGACAAACCAAGGGGACTGAAATACGCAGATAAGCAAATATGGAAAAATATTGTCATTTCTAGCACACGAATGTTGATTCTCTCTCTGGGCTTCTGGAGGCCTGTGTTAGAATCCGATTCCTCAATCACGCTCAGTCACTCCATATGGAGTGAAGCTGCTGTCACTGAAAAACCCCATTGTTCCAACTCTGTATGAAAGCGAGAGAACGTGAGCATGAGTACTTCCAGCATAGCATGACACTGCCGAACACGCTACAATGCCACCTAATGTTGTGTGCGTTGCACTACAGTAAGAGTGAGATGACTGTACTCAGCATTCGAGAGCTTTCTTCATCGAACGTCGACGTGCGCGAGTTGAAAGATTCTTCTTAATTAAATGCTGCATTTTCTGTGTGATTTTTAGCTGAGATGATATTTGAAAAAGCAGCGCGTTTCTCCATCATCCCCTCAGGTTAAAACTTCTGCTGTCGTGGCTGGAGTCCCGTATCCACGATGGATGCGAGGAGCCGGCCACCCACAACGCCCTGGCCAAGATCTACATCGACAGCAACAACACGCCCGAGCGCTTCCTGAAGGAGAACACGTTCTACGACAGCGCCGTGGTCGGGAAGTACTGCGAGAAGAGGGACCCCCACCTGGCCTGCGTGGCCTACGAGAGAGGACAGTGTGACCTGGATCTCATCAAAGTGCGTGTATTGATGGCGTTATGATCATTCGCGTCGTTCGAACCGCGGAGGAGGATTTGATCGCGTTCTTTCTTTCTGTTTTTTCTTCTCAGGTGTGCAACGATAACTCTTTGTTCAAGAGCGAGGCTCGCTATCTGGTGCGACGGAAAAATGCAGAGCTCTGGGCGAACGTGTTAGAAGAAAACAACCCCTTCAGAAGACAACTCATCGACCAGGTTAGGTGTCCTGAAGTGATGCACTCATCTCAGAAGTAACATGCTGAAAATGGACTCCTACTGTACCCCCGTTTCTTTCACAATCTTGACTTTTGTATTCCATCTCCCCTCAGGTGGTGCAGACGGCGCTGTCAGAGACCCAGGATCCAGAGGAGGTGTCCGTCACAGTCAAGGCCTTCATGACCGCGGACCTGCCCAACGAGCTGATCGAACTGCTGGAGAAGATTGTACTCGACAGCTCTGTCTTCAGTGAACACAGGTGCAGCACGACTTGCACCACCATGATTGAACCACAATTACGCTCCATCTTTTTTTCTTGAAATGATTCCTTCTGTTGCGGGTATTTTCCCACAGAAACCTCCAGAATCTGCTCATTTTGACGGCCATCAAGGCCGACCGCACTCGCGTGATGGAGTACATCAACAGGCTGGACAACTATGACGCTCCGGACATTGCTAACATCGCCATCAGCAACGAGCTCTTTGAGGAAGCCTTCGCCATTTTCAAGAAGTTTGACGTCAACACCTCGGCTATACAGGTGAGATTTTAAAAAACTGACCGCTCCAGCTGCCCTGATACAATCATTCAAGTTTCTACTCAAGCTGAGTACTAATCAGAGTACTTAACATGAATATAAAAAGTTCCATTAATATGTGCATCAGTTATTTTTATGGTGAGCCCACTCTAGCACAAGTTGCATTTTGAATTTGTTATCTTTTTGAATTTGTCATCTCTTTCTTACTGTAAGGAATCTTTTCACCGATACAGTTTTAGTAAAGGATTTATAATTCTCCTCAAAGTTCAGTGCGTGCCGTATTGACCGATATATCAACTGATTTTCTTCTGCTGCGGAGCCTTGCCAGCTGTGCCTGCATGTACCAGGATGCATTGCACGTGATAGATATACAAAATAAACTCGGGAAATGCAGATGAAGGAAATATTCTTACACCTAAACAGAAAAAATCCACCGTCTGAATTCAAGTTTCTCTTTTACACCGAACTAAGACGGGCCGAATTGCCTTGTTTGAGTGAGTTAGGGGCACCGCCATTCGGTGTTTGCTCTCGGCAGCTCAGGTTCTGGAGGTGCGCCTCCTGCGGCCATATCTTCCCCCGCATCAGCAGCAGCCTCGGGTGGCCTGAATACATACAGCTGAATATCCGAGTCAGCCAAAACGCTGTCGAATCAACGCTGTCAACTAAATGTCCATAGGGAAAAAAACAAACCTGCATCCACAACCATTCCTCTGCACTCATGTTTTGGGATGCCATCCTTCTGTTGGAACCGTAACACAAGCGAAGAGAAGAAGGACATTGTTGAGCAGCATTGCGCCCCACAGCTACCAAAGCTGAAGTAGCACTCTGTAATCCTGCCGTATACAAAGTATGTCACTATCACTGTTACTGGTATACGGAAGAACAACACAGAAGAGGCACAGAAACTGTGTCGGCAATTGATGCCGCGGGTTCCATCGGTGCATCTCTCTTCAAAACGTTTGTAAAACTTACTTTTATTTCCTGGTGTTGTGTCTCATTGTGAGGGCCCTATTCTGTCCCGCTCCCTCCATTCCCCAGGTACTGATAGAGCACATAGGGAACTTGGACCGCGCCTACGAGTTCGCGGAGCGCTGCAACGAGCCCGCGGTGTGGAGCCAGCTGGCCCGAGCTCAGCTGCAGAGGGACCTGGTCAAGGAGGCCATCGACTCGTACATCAAAGCCGTCGACCCCTCGGCGTACATGGAGGTGGTCAACGTGGCCAGCAAGAACGGTAAGCCTCTTGCTCCATTTTAGCAATGGCCAGCAAGATGGCCGGTTGTCTCTCTTGCGCGGTTGATCCGTGGTGATCTTAAAGGTGTCGCCTTTTTTTTTTTTTTTGCAGATAACTGGGAAGACTTGGTCAAATTCCTCCAGATGGCTCGAAAGAAAGCGAGAGAGTCGTACGTGGAGACGGAGCTGATCTTTGCTTTGGCTAAAACGAACCGTCTGGCCGAGCTGGAGGAGTTTGTCAACGGGCCCAACAATGCTCACATACAACAGGTAAAGGAAACACGTCCCAGCTGTGTGTGTGTGTGTGTGTGTGTGTGTTAAGAGGGCTGTGTCGCCGTAGCGGAGGGTGTCATTTCTTTCCTGTCCCTCTCCAGGTGGGCGATAGGTGTTATGACGAGGGGATGCACGAGGCGGCCAAGCTCTTGTACAACAACGTGTCCAACTTTGCGCGCCTCGCGTCGACACTGGTCCACCTCGGGGAGTACCAGGCGGCCGTGGACAGCGCCCGGAAAGCCAACAGCACGCGGACGTGGAAGGAGGTAACGGGCACATAAAACACCTTCTAGTATATTCTAAGATGAATTAGTATCTGGTACTGTATGGGCTTGTCTAATTTGAGCACCTCACCATTACGAATTATTTTGGGGAGCACGACACGAGCCATGTCATGTTTCTGTACTTACTCTGTTACCAGTTTGTGTACGTAATTACTGCCGGGAAAACTGACATATCTGACTTGGCCTTCAATAATACAACACCTGGACAAGTAAACAAACATGTATACCTTATATACAGACTGTATATAAGAAGCCGACGTAGTCGTCGGGACGCCATCCATTGGTTTGTGGACTCACATTTGAAACCTTGAATTCGATCATTTTGCTGTCGCCATCTTGGAATACGGCCTTCTAAATGAACATCATACTGTATTGAAGAAGACTTCAAACTAGAGATTGAGACCATAAACTCATGTTATAAAAGTATTTGCAACACGGTTTGTATCTCTAAAACTAGGCAACTCACACTAAAACAATCTAGATTGATAAATAACTCCACAGGTAAGGGCAAACATGATTTTGGGGTGAACTTCCCCTTTAAGGGGATGCGATGCAGTTAGGTGGTATAATGCCATACTGACCACCATAGTATATTTTTCACTCTCGAATGACCAACTCTGCATAAAATGCATAAAACGGAGTTTTCCTCTCAAGTTGGAAACATCCTGCATCATGTGAACAAGCCACAGTAGCTCTGTGGCTCATGGGAGATGCAGTTTTTGAATGCTTGCAAACTAAGCAGCTTTTCTATTTGATTGGTGTTTTTTTTTGTTTTTTTTACAATCTAGCATAATTGTAGATTGTCATTTATACAAATCTGGACAGAAGATTTCAGGAGTATCCTCTCTCTCTCTCTCTCCCCATTGATCAGGTGTGTTTCGCGTGCGTGGACGGCGAGGAGTTTCGGTTGGCACAAATCTGCGGCCTCCACATAGTGATCCACGCCGACGAGCTGGAGGACCTGATCAGCTACTATCAGGACCGCGGGTACTTCGAGGAGCTCATCGCCCTGCTGGAGGCCGCGCTGGGTCTGGAGCGGGCCCACATGGGCATGTTCACCGAGCTCGCCATCCTATACTCAAAGTTCAAACCTCAGAAGATGAGGGAGCACCTGGAGCTCTTCTGGTCCAGAGTCAACATCCCAAAGGTAGAAACTGTCTTTTGTTATTAATCAAATTCGTTTTTTCGCTTGAAGCAGTTCTCAAAAGTGCCTCCCTAGACCATCGGGATTGGTTTAAAGAAGTACAATGTCACGTTTTACCCCAAGAACTAAATCTGAGTCCAGGAACAACCAAACAAAACGTGCTTGACTGACGGTCACGAATGAGGGCCTCAGTGTGACATTGTTCTTGGTTCTCTGTGTTCACCAGGTCCTTCGTGCAGCAGAGCAGTCTCATTTATGGGCAGAGCTGGTTTTCCTCTATGATAAATACGAGGAGTTTGACAACGCCGCCATCACAATGATGTCTCACGCGACGGATGCATGGAAAGAAGGGCCGTTCAAGGACATTATTGCGAAGGTGAACAAGTGTTTGTGACTGATCATTTTTTACACATCCTTTGCATTTTGTGATCTTTCATATGTATCATTATTTCTCCTCAGGTTGCCAATGTGGAGTTGTACTACAAATCCCTTTCCTTCTACCTGGAATACAAACCCCTGTTACTGAACGACCTGCTGACCATCCTCTCCCCGCGGCTGGACCACAGCCGAGCTGTCACCTTCTTCAGCAAGGTAACGGGCGGCGAGGTCAAACCACTGTCGACCAAACCCTCTGAGTTTCTCTTTACATTCAGTATGCAGTGGCACACTGGGTTGACGCGATCGGCGGTTGTTTTTGCTCAACCAGATGAACCAGCTGAAGGTGGTGAAGCCTTACCTGAGGTCCGTCCAGAATCACAACAACATGTCGGTCAACGAAGCGCTCAACAACCTGCTGATGGAGGAGGAAGACTACCAGGTCTCTCAGCCATGTCACTGATGTTGATAATTGTGTTGCCTATCCCCCCCCCCCCCCCACGTAGTGTAGATTTGAGGGGCACTTTTGAAATGGTAAATTGATATCGTAATAATTATACCAGGCGGAAACCTCCGGTTCTGCTGAGTGAAGCCAATGGGGAAGTGCCTTAAACTTGCATTATATCTACTGACCAGCAGGGGGCGACTCCCAAAAGAAGTCTGATTGTATAGTCTGTGAGAAAATTACTCAAATTCTCACTTGCTTTATTCCCTCAGTAAACATTGTAAACATGAGTTTATGGTCTCATCTCTAGTTTCCAAGTATTCTTCAACACAGCATGATGTCATTTAGTAGATTATGGCTCATTTAGAGTCAAATAGACTATAAAGCAGGGTATGCTTTAGGGCGGGGCTACCTTGTGATTGACAGGTCCTTTCAATCTTCTAGACTTCTATACAATCTATTCTCACACCAGAGGAGTGCCCCCCCCCCTGCTGGCCATTAGAAAGAATGTATGTTTAAGTCACTTCCGCATTGGCTTCACTCGCCAGAGCCGGAGGTTGCCACCTGGTGACGTCACAGTGACCACGTCCACTTCTAATACACAGCCTATGAAATATACCCAGCTTCTGCTGCCACTAGGTGGCACCGCTGAGGTCCAGTTCCAAGAAACTTAACTGTTTCAGCCATTCCTCTTCTCACTTTTATTTGGTCCGTGATGTGACGCTGCGTGTGTTATCCACAGGGCCTGAGAGCATCCATCGATGCCTATGACAACTTCGACACCATCGGCCTGGCGCAGAGGTTGGAGAAACACGAGCTTATTGAGTTCCGACGCATCGCCGCTTACCTTTACAAGGGCAACAACCGCTGGAGACAGAGCGTGGAGCTCTGCAAGAAGGACAAGCTCCACAAGGTAGGACAAGAAAAACCCTCTTAGTGACAATATTTGAGCCAAGCTCTCACATTTACCGCCATGTTCCTGTAGATGGCGCTGTTTGTTTGTTTGTATACAGTTAATGGGGATCCTCTTGATGCAAGGAGAGAATCCGCCTCTGCACAGAAATGATTGTTTAGACGGGCTTTAATGATGAATTAAATACACTTTCCTCCTTTTCCCAGGATGCCATGCTCTACGCCGCAGAGTCCAAGGATGCCGAGCTGGCGGAGACTCTGCTCCAGTGGTTCCTGCAGGAGGGCAGGAAGGAGTGCTTCGCCGCCTGCCTGTTCGCCTCCTACGACCTGCTGCACCCCGACATGGTGCTGGAGCTGGCCTGGAGGCACAACATCATGGACTTCGCCATGCCGTACTTCATCCAGGCTATGAGAGAGTATCTGACGAAGGTGAGCACTCCACCGGAGACCAATGCGAAGACTCAGTTTAGTTTCTGTTTAAACGTTAAAAAGTTGTTTTTAATAATCAGATATTATTTTAGGGGGGGGGGAAATTGAGGATTTTTACTGTGTTCTGAAGCTGGTTTATTTTTTTTAGATTGTTATTTAAAAAGAACTGGTCATACAGGGAGTTTTAGTTTAGGCTCTCTTAAGTAACGCTAGTTAAGCATTTTCTTTCGCAGTGTACTCCCTCTGGTCTAAATAGTGCTGACCTGCAGACATGTGAGGTCACTTGAGGTCATCTCTTTGGCTTCTCTTCCAGGTTGATGAGTTTGCAGCGAAGGTGACGGTCTCTGGCCCTCTTTTTTTCTGTTTTTTTATACGTGTCTCTTAAGTGTCCTGTCTGTGTTGTTTTCTGTCGTTGTAACTCATCCTTGACGTTTCTGACGCGGGAACCTTAAAGCATGGGCCGTAGGGCTGAGAGCGCGGCCCCCGACTCGCTCCGGCCTCGGAGAGCTGCGGTGGTCCGTGCAGGCTTTTGCTCCGCTTCAGCAGCAACATGTGTTTTTTTAAACGCATTTTAAAGTTTGTCGGCCCGGAAGAGGTTTTTCTAAACGATCTACTCGTGTCATTGGCAGAGGCAAAACCTACATTTTCTCATCTTTTGGAGAGAAAAAAAAAAGCTTTCCAGCAGCGAAGCAGAAACAAATTCATGAAAATACGAAGGAAGTTTGCAAAAATACTGTAACAAGAAATATCTTATTGTCTTCTTTCGAGCTAATTAGAGATGTGAAGTTCACGACTATTAAAGATTTAAAGCTGCTGGTGCGAGATTCAAATCATTCGACATCTGCACTAGTGTGGTTAAGAAGTGTTTTTTTCTATAGACTTTCTGGCATCGCATGACTGGTGATTTTCACTGTGTCCAGGAGGTAGAACGCGGTCCGAAGAAGAAGTCTCGGCCCGGGCGACCGCTGTTGTTGACGGCCTGAGCCAAAGCCTGCACTCCGGTCCTTCAGGATTAGTCTGTCCTGACCTAACAGATCCCTCTCACCCTCTAACTCCTCTCTCCTGGGGCTGCATCGAGTGTCACGTGGCATTTTTAAGAATTCTGAATATTTCAGTTTTGGTACAATGTAGTATAAGAATCACAGTGAGCGAGCCACTCTAAACCTTGTTAGATGCATCCCCATGTTTCCATCTCCTGGTTAACACATTTTAGTTTCAGACATTATAACTGTTAGATCAGCGCAGGGTTAGAAACACTAAGTGAAGGTCACAGAGTCTCCTTTCCTCAGTCTCTGGGTCGGTGCATTAAAATCACATCTATTTCTATTAGATGGCTGTTTATTTACACATATACAGAAAAAGGTGCTTTACAGGTGCTGTTTAACCATTTCACTCCTCTGTCTAAATTTTTCTTTTCTTCATTTCTCGAAATTAGGACTCAACCGAAATTGTTAATTTTTTTTATTCCACATTGATTTAGCAGAACCATTGTTTTAATTCACCTCCACTTACATCCAAAACATTTTTCGTTTTTTCATTGACATTTGCACAGTTGAAGCACAATGCCCCGATGATTTCTTTGCACTTAGTGTGTTGGTAAAAAAATTGGCACTCCGACCGGCTCACTGCGCAAACACTGTGCGCCTGGAGAAGATGAGCTTCACCTGTGAGCTTCTGATGGGAATGAAAAATACACTCAGCAAAAGTCTGTCAGGAGGGGCTGCTGCTGCCGACGGAATGCATGTGGAAGCCGTGTCATAGTTCTAGATATGAGACTGAGACTGAATGGCTGGAAACGTAGCATTGGCATCTATATAGGCATGAATAGCTTCTCTTTTACTTAATACACAATTTAATATTCCTTTAACCTGCAATCCTGCTGTAGTTTTACTCTGAAAGGGTCAGTTCACCCCCCCCCCCCCCCCAGAAAAACCCTAAAAAACTAAAACAGCCCCCTTCCCCAGTGGTATCTAGCCATGATGTAGTTGTAGTTTTTTAGCTCATTGGTGTGAATCAGCTTTTAATTCTAGTGCTCAAAGCATTTAAAAAGTGAACTTTTAGAAACTCAAAAAGCAGTGATGATCTTGTTATGCGCGATAATCCACAGAGCTCGTTGTCAACAGTTTTCATTGCAAACTATTCTGTCGACAATGAGTTCTGTGAATTATTCGAAGATGTTATTCTCTGTTTCTGACCCAGAAACTACAGATATATATTAGCATAAATAAAATGAATAAAATAGATAAAATACAATAAATAAATAAAATGGATAAAATAAATAAATCAATAAAATAAATAAAAGGCATCGTATCTGGAAAGAGGCATTGCTTTGGGGTTTTTGTTAAATGTGATTTTCCAGCATAAATTAAATTTGATTCTACTTTATTGAATTGAGGTGACACTAGGAGTAGTAGTCTCAGCATGGTTAGATACCACTAGGGGATGAGGGGTTGCTTCGTTTTTCTTTGTGATGGGTGTAAACGGGCCCTTTGATTGTTGACTTAACATTTATTTGTACTGGAAGCTGCGTTAGAAATTAGACATGCATGGCATCTTCTCTCGGGGAACCCCCCGCTGCACTGCGGAGTGCTGTGTGTAGTTCTGTCTCTCAGGAGTGGGTATCTATAAATCTACAGAGTTAACCAGTCACGTTTTTTGGTAGTCTTAATACTTTGCATCAAATATATTATAATTTAAAAATACCATGATTACTGCATTGTAGGTGTCCAGCAAAAAATGTTTTTGTGTGTGTGTGTGTGTGTGTGTGTGTGTGTGTGTGTGTGTGTGTGTGTGTGTGTGTGTGTGTGTGTGTGTGTGTGTGTGTGTGTGTGTGTGTGTGTGTGTGTGTGTGTGTGTGTGTGTGTGTGTGTGTGTGTGTGTGTGTGTGTGTGTGATTTGTTTGGACAGCTGACATTGTTTTATATCAAATTAGAAATGGGACTTTTGAAAACATTTTTATTAATATTTTAAATCTTGGATTTAAATTTTTTAACCGTCTGCAAAGTTGAGCACATGGGAGTTACGAGCTTTCCGTAGGATGCCTACAATGTATGTGTGCATGTGACCCCCATCTGATGCTTTCCCTTGTCTCTGTTGCCCTCAGGTGGACAAACTGGACGAGGCAGACAGCCAAAGGAAAACCGAAGAGGACGAAGTGACTGAGCCTCCGCCGATAGTGTTTGGTAAGTTTTCAGGCAGCACGTCACCCTGAGAGACGGGCGGTTGTGGTTTCGGCCTCCAGCTGTGTTGAGGGCTGTGTGTAAAATGGCTGTTGGTATTTAAATTCAACATTAACTAATGATGTACAGATTGGATGAAGGCGAAGAGCAGCTGCAGCTTCAGTGTTGACGGATCACATTCCAGTTTCCAGGCCACTCACGACTAATAACACCTGCCCAATTTAATAAAAGCCTAAGTCATAACTTTGCCAAAGACCTGTGGAAAACACATAAGTACACAAAGCTTCATATCTGCATCAAATACTACAATAACATAATTAAGATAATTGGGCTATCACAACCCACAAAGAGTGCAGCCAGACCAAAAAATACACTAATTCCCAATGGTGATGACGTTAGGGTTACACAAACGATTGAATACAACTCTTGTCAATCAAATATTTCTCCAAATTTAATGAGATAACTATAATGATAATGTGTAAGGGACACCAACTAAGTTATTTTGCCTCTGTGTTTTTAAATCATTAAATGAAAGCTTGTTTGATTATATTGTAATTTTATAATATTTCACCAGCCCAACTTGATTTGAAAGTAGCGCCAATTGGGGGGGAAACCAGTCCAATCTGGCAACCACTGGTCTACTTGTTGTAGTCTGACTTAAAAAGATTTTGGCCACACTCAGTTAGTATTTGGAAAAAATAATATTGCTATTCAAAAGTATAGAGAGACAGAGAAAATGTGTAATTTACCAAAACACTCAATTTCCCTTTTTACTTTCATTTATTTTATTTTATTTTTCAAATCTATTTTTTACAGTTTACAATATTACTATTTGTGATGAAACCAGCAGCAACTGTGTTATTCAGTAGGGGCGTTTCTACTATGATCATTTCCAAAATCAGGACACACCTCTGGTGCCTGAAAGAGATTGGTTTTACATCAGCATTAACGGTATTAACGGTCTCTTTGAGCAGCACGAACAAGAGGTAAGTTTTTGGTGAAAGACTGACGTAAATGTTCCACATTAGCATAACCCTGTGTGTGTGCGTTTGTATTTGTGTGATCAGGCCAGCAGCTGATGTTGCCCCCCTCTCCTGCTCCGGTGGCTCCCCAGCCGGCGTACCCCGGCTACGGCTATGCCGCCGCCCCTGCCGGCTTCCCGGCTCAGCCCGCTTACGGCTTCAACATGTAAGAGGCCCCCTCCCTGCCTCGCCCACCCCCTCTCTCCCTCCTAGCACACACACAACACACCTTGGACCTGAACCACACTGGACCGTGGTGCTCCGGGTCGACACCTGAAACTCAACCAGGCCGTCATTCCCAATAGGACGCCACTGAAACTGCAATAGAAACCCTTCGCCTCTACTGTATCCACGCGCACTTCGGAAGGACTGGAAGGCTGTTGGACCCCCCCCCCCCCCCCCCCCCCATTCCCTTTCCACTTTCCCTCTTTTCCACTTGGACGTTACAGCTGCATTACTGATCTACACAGCATGAAGTCACCTCTCAGCTCCTAGAGAATTTAACAAAAACCCAAGGACAACCTTAGTGATGCCAAACCTCTCTGTCCTGCTGTTCCATGTAGACTTTATTAACCATAGAGCAGCTTTTTGTTATTTTTATTTTTTCCCAGAGATTCAGCACTGATGAGGAAGAGACTTTGTTACCGAGGAGTTGTAAAAGTACTGCTACGGCCTTACACACTTTTGAGGAGGGGGCAAAAAACAACAAAAAGGACTCATGTTTAATTCCACAACTGTCTCATGATCTGATTGGAAAGACGGTTACTGTGCAATAGTTTTTGTTTGTCCTCTCACAACAGGTACAAAGTGTTTGCTGTACCAATTAAGAACACTTGTTTATGAGGTTACGGTACTATCTGTGTATGTGTGTGCATGTGCGTACGTGTGTAGCCTAAAAAGGCTTTGAAAGGACACATCACCAAAACCAAGAGACACTCAATGAAATGTCCGTCCCCTCGCAGCTGCAAAAAAACTCTTTTCCGCTGAGTCGGAGCGTTCGATCTCATCGGTCGACTTTGTTGGATCTGGAGTTCCAGGATGCTTGTGACAGAAAGAAAGTGGTGAAATAAATAACAATAAAAATATGCTGTAGTCTGTGCATGTGCCGCTAAACTATACTGCTGCAACCAGCAGCACAATTTTCATGTTACTCTCAAGTATATCAAGTATTACTAACGTTGAAACGCTCATAACCGGAAGCTGTGATGAAGCTCAGACAGACTTGAGATGGAGGCGCATTAGCTCACATCCTGGTGCCAGTTGGTCAAAAAAAATCATAGTTTACTGAACACTGTATAATTTAAGATATATTGAAACACCTAACTAATCAAAGGAGTCAAATATTATGGGATGTACTGTCTATAGTGTGTATGCGCGTGCGTGTGGTCATCTTAAAAAGCATAATGATTTTTGTAAGAAAATGAAAAAACACAAAACAAAAAAAACAGCTGGTTAATAAATGGCAAAGTGTTGAGGCGAGGCTGCTCCAACCGGTGACAGTTCATTTGTTTACTTCCCGTCGATCCGCGCGTAATGCAGTGATTATGAGCCCTGTCCCACCGCGTGCGTGGTCGGTGTCCAAGCGGAAAGCGAAAGCGCGGGCACTTACTTTTTCTGCACGAGTCAAGAGAGTAACATACAGTTAAACACGCAGTGTATTGTTCTACTTCATTTATGTCAGGGGAGCTATGTGTGCACGCTCTCTAGGGCCTCTGTTGTGTCTGTGTTTCTGGAGGTAGGTGAGCGGTGGTTTTGATCCGGGTTTCTCCCTGTTGCACCCTTTTTTCCATTTCCTTGTTAAATCCCAGACTGACACGGTTGTAACCGAGCTGCCAAGGCCTGATTGATGGTTTATGTTTGTGTTAGGAGCCGCTGCCTGTTTGTTTGGAGAGGCCGTGGCTGGCATGTTTGGACCAATTACCGCCAGCTGCTGGGGGGGGAGTGGGGGGTGCGGAAGGTTTTGGTCGTAAAACGATTTAATAACGGAAATAGGAATGTATTCTCCCCCGCTGGGCTGCATTCAGATGGTAATACAGACAGGCTGCAGCCCCGCCCTTCTTCTTCTTCATCTCAGTCTTCTTCTACTGTGGAATAAAAGTAGCCGCTCTACTCTCGCGCAAGCACCCAGAGAGTGTCACCAACCATCGACCTATTGTCGCACAACAGGCTCTGCAGTTTCTTAAAACAAATAAATCCCAATCGCTTCCTGGAGAAAAACCGCCAAGTTCCACGCGGCCGCCAGACGCGGAGAGGACTCCTCGTACGCCGCCCCCTCTCGCTTCCGGTTCGCTCCGCTCTACTTACGCACGACCGTCGTGATACGACGTTGCCATGGTTACAACTAACAGCCACTGCCTATAGAACATCCCAACTTCCTCGACGGTCCCAGTGTACGCCCACTGTCAACAGAGAGCGAGCTCCGCTGGAGTCTCAACCCAGGTCACCTGCATAATCCAGGAGAGCGCACCAGACGGCAGCTGTGCATGTGTCGCGCGCTCCGCTCCACTTCAAGCCACTTGAAAATATAGATAATTAGAGTAGAAGCTTTTTTGGTGGTATATTTTAGTGTGCATTTCCTGGCAATTATGCAGGATAGAGGCACATTTATCAGCCCTTTCTTCAGACCGCGGTGTCTGGCGGCGGCGGCGCCGGCGGGGAAAACGAAACTAACCCACCCGGGAAAGGCCATTCTGGCAGGTAAGTCCATCTTCACTTGTCACGCGGAAAGTTGTACAAAATGTTACTGGTTTGCAAAGAAGTTACAGTTGAATAAACTGTTTTTTATTTTATTGAATAGGCTACTTTGTGTGAGCTTGTTTCCGATGCAACCCAATAAATACTTTTAAAAAACCTAAAAAAAACATTAAAAGAGCAAAACTATAAAAACAGCGTTGAGTTAATGGAAACTTGTAGTCACACGGTTAGAGGGAAGAGCGTCAAGTAAGGTCATAACTCAACAGATATTATGTGGAAGGAGGTACTTTAACAGGCTTGATACATTTTGTTGTCGCTTGCCCTCAAACCTCGTGACCCCACTTGAAGCTGAGAAGTGAACCGGTCCTGAGAGGACACTGTCCTGACCAAACAGTGCTGTCTTTTCACGATCGGATGGCAACTGCTGCACCGACGTGAGTCTAAAGATCGTCTCTCGAGCACTTGACATAATGATGTTGGAGTGGATTGATGCGCGCGGCGGTTTAGGGGACTCTCGATGCGTGGAGGATGCAACGCCCTTTAATGTTGAGTTTTTTTCCGGTTGATCATATCAGTTGTCATGTTCAAGTTATATTTTTCTTTTTCTTCCCCGAGTACTTTAAGGACTTTAACGGTCCACCGACCGATGAAGATCATGTGATGTGGTCGAAAGAGTCCCTGAGCAGCCACTAAAGGGACCTTGTGTCAAGGTTGACAGTGCCGGAAAATATGAATCCATTCTATCATCTCAATGCTACATTCTACCGCTGAAACTAAATAGTATAGCTGTTGATCAATGTATTGGGTTAACCATGTGGTGAATACATGTAAAACAATTTTTTCCCCAAAAATATCGATAACAATCTAAATAATAAACATCTCAAATTGAATTTAAAGTCAGTCGTGCATTTAATGCTCAATTTTGTTTGCACTGTGAGCTGCAGAGGTTCGGTAGGGACATATTAATTAGGGGTGTAACGGTACGCATATTCGTATTGAACCGTTCGGTACGAGGCTCACGGTTCGGTACGCATGACGAACCGAATACGTTTGAAAAAAATAGATATATATTTTTTAAAAACCTTTATTTAACCAGGTAGTCCCATTGAGATAAAAAATCTCTTTTGCAAGATGTAAGTAACAATACTACATAACATTAAGGAGCAGTTTTTGTTTTTTATGCTTATGTGTTGCTAAGAAGACACCCCAGAAGATGAGTCACTCAGGTATAGTTCCATCATTGTTCAAAGTCAAAGAATAAGGTTATGTTGTTAGTTGTAATGAATAAATATATTTTAAAATCAAGTACATTTCTCTGGCATTTATAGTTTTCTACTGGACCGAAACATACCGAACCGTGGCTCCACTGTAGTGTACCGAACCCAACCGTGAATTGTGTGAACCGTTACACCCCTAATATTAATAGATCAATTGGTTGATTTATTGGTTCAGCGCTACTTCAGTCATTCTTGTTGTGGGCCATTCCTGTGATTCATCAGTTTATCCCCGCTGGGGTTCAGAAACTCTCTCCTGCTGCTCTGTCTCCCCCTTCCTCCCCCCTCCTGTGTTGATGATCAGGGTGCAGCAGCTCCAGCTGATGAAGAGCCTCTCAGAGGTGCCCCTGTATTAAGGCTTCATGCTGCTATTTGGCAGCACTCTGTTGATTTCAGCCTTGTTCTCTGGCACCGGCTCCGTGCTGAATATTTCATCATTCTCAATGAATTCCCTTTGATTGGAGATTGAAAAGTCACCGTTTCAGGGCTGCCGCTTAGGAATAAGGACGTATTGTGCTGATTTACATTTTTATTGGATCAATCGATGGATCATTTTAAAATAGTGAAAATTTCCCATAATGAGTTACCAGAGCCCAGGCAACGTCTCCAACCTGCTTGTTTTACTGGGTCAGGAGTTAAAAGAAACCCCTAAATATTTAGTTTACTATCATATATAACACAAGGATAGGCATCGAAACCTCACATTCGAGAAGTGAAAACCAGCCAATGTTTGAAAAATGATTAACCCTGTTAATCCGAGCGTCAAACCTTACATGTGCGTGCTGTGGTGTTTCTACATTTCTATACATTCACAGTGGCCCTTTCAATTTAGATTCATTCATCCTTCAATCACATTGTTTGGAACGTCACAAACAAACGACCCGTGTGAGGAGATTTTGCTTGTTTCTAACCCTGAAGGCCCAATTTACTTTAATGTCATTCATTTTTTCAGATGATAGGGTCATTCACTCCTGTTGACCCGATCATATGCTGTCGATTAATGTGAACTGTCCCTGTACAAATAAAATCTTAATAATATCAAAGAAACGAAACAAAAAAATAAATCTCCTGACTGGTGTCGTCCTGTCAGCCAGAGAGAAATGTAAATGCAGCCGCGGGGAGACCTTTCCCCTCTCCCCTCCTCCCCCCTTCATTCCCGTGCAGCCTGATTGACTGGATATGGCCCTGCGTGTCGCTCCCTGTGTCGTTTAGCTCGTCTTGATCCTGTCAGTCCAGTTTCTTTTCTGCAGAGGCTGGAGCGCAGTTTCGTCCACTCCGTCTCACAACTCTGTTCGCTCTCTGACTCCTCCCGGCCTCGCCGTCAGCAAGCCATTGATCGATCAGTCTTTCAAAGGGGTTTTTTTTAGAAATGAAAGTGTGTGTGTGTGTGTAGTTTAATGTTCAAAACATGACTCAGCAACTGTCTTTTTTTCGGGTCGTCCATCAAAAGCCACAGCCGATAACTCGCATTGTCAACATACGAATTCCTCTCGCCTGGCTGTGGCGGTTTCATTAATCCAGTTGACACCCCTCGCAGTGCTCCGACATGCTAATGCTACTCCAGGGTTCATCTGTTACGGTTTAGCAGCACATCTTGTGTGGCGAAATAGAGTGTGAGCCACGGTACTTGCCCGAAGGCTCAGGGTAGACAAAGCAAGAAGTAGAAGGTCAAAGCGTAATGGGTTACGAGGCCAGCATAGATGGAGAGAGTGGTTGGGGAGGGGGGGGGGGGGGGCACGTTGCACACATTTCCAAAGCTTTTAGAGATCTGTGAGCTCTTCCTGAGAATAGAAGAAGAATAGAATAGAAAAGTACTTTATTCATCCCCAAGGGGAAATTTGTCTGTGGCAGCAGCAAACAGGGTGGTTACGCAGGGTGGTAAAACAGGGTGGTAAAATATTGGGTATGGAAAATGCACACTACATACAATATAATAAAATAACAGAGCAGGACCTATTCAATTTAAGAAAACAATTGTCAATGCTCCCATTGGCTGGTTTTCAAGTCCTCTCTCGGCAGCCACTGCCTCGAGACACGGAAGGAGGGTTAGGGTTTTGTCTGCCTGAGGCCTGAGGGAGAGAGAGAGCGGTCTAAATGGAGTCTCTGGTCCTGATTCGCAGGGCGCTGTGCAATTCACGTTCAGTTGTAACACTTCTGAGCAGAGCCCGGGAAGCAGAGGGATGGACGGAGAGAGAAAAGTCCATTGCTTTTATTTTTTAAATCTTGATTTCATGATGGATTGAATTTTCCACTGAGACAGGCTTGTTTTTATGTCACCGTTCCTCTCTCTCTGTCTCTGTCTGTCTGTCTGGCCGGTTAGGTTTCTCTGAGTGGTTGTCTCCTCTCGGGCTCAGAGGGCTCGTCAAACGGTGCGCTTTCTCCCTGGTCCCTCGCGTCACAGGGCCCCCCCCCCCCACCCCCCCTCGGGCCTCTACTGCCCGAAGACTTCGCAATATATATACATGCCAATATTACTGGTAGTATCATTGAGGTTCAATTGAGATATCCCTTCTCTCTTTTCTGCATTTTAGATTCATACTCTTGGATTGAATCTTGTATTCGTGATGGACAGTCCACAAATGGCTCCCGTCATTTCTGCATTGGAGAGATATACATCTTAGTTTGAGAAGCCTTTGGAAATGATGGGAGTGTTCTGTGTTTGAGATGTATACCTTTGAAAATTACATTTCTGTATTTGTGATGGAAAGACTTGAACTTAACATTTCTTAACACAAACCTCATTCTGAGCTTCATGTTAAGATACAGTTACTCCATGGGGCTTTTATTTTGAAAGGGTGGGACTGGGTGTGTGAGACAGGAGACATAATCATGATGTTTGACACAAATACACAGAGGTTATTAAATGACAGGCTTCATCACAAGCATTCCAGTTAGAAGTCCCTCTGTGGGGCTTTTATTTTGAAAAGGTGGGGCTGGGTGGGTGAGAGAGGGAGAGGAGACAGAATCATAATGTGACTGAATATCTCCAAGTCATGTCTGTGTGTCTGTGTCTGGGTACATTCCAAGTCTCTTAATTGCATCCCCGTTTCCTTCACTTGCGTCCTTTCCTTGCATCTTAGTCCCTACTATAGGGATGCATGGAGAGACACAAGGAAACCATGCGAGGGGAGAGGAAACTATACATATTCTTTAAGAGAAGTGAGACCCTTTCTCAGTTGCGTCACGTGAAGCGATGTCTGTTTCTGATGACGGCGGCCGATGATCACAGCTGATCAGAGTCCAATCAACAACATATTGGTACCATGAGAGAGATAAGACTCCGCCGAACGCGCTGATGAGGTGTTTATGTTTGTGGTGTTAAAAATGTGAGCTACAGAGCAAAATACAAAACTGTTACCGTCTGCTATCTTTGAGAAATTAGTGGTCAGATTTAACATGGAGTCTAATGGAGCAGTTGGTTAGAGTTCATGTCGCTCTGCGGCTCTTTGAGCCAAATGTGTAAGTCCGTTGAGTTCCATAGACGCATGCCTGCGACCAGCACAACATTTCCAAGCTTTTTGACCAAAACTGGTGTAGAAAGAGTAAAAATTGTGGGACTCGAAGCACTTTATTTGGAAAAATCACAGAATACTTTTCATGCTCTGCTCCACTCTGACCGTGATGTCATCACTAGCACTTAACGAGCCGTGCAATACACACCCATGATAAAATCTGAAACAGACCCAAAATTTTCCCGAAACTTAATCTGTGACTTCATGAAAACTGTGCTAGCTATCAAAATGCCCATTTGGCTCATTAAACTCCAGCGTTTTGTCTACGTTTTAAACTTTGAATCATTTTTCTTTGTTAATGTATGGCTCGTCAATATGGGCCCAAAGTTAAGTGTTGTTGTTTTTTGCTCTCTTCACGCCGAAACCCCATTCAAGTGAATGCGGTGGCACAACCAAATAGACATTAGTGCAGAAAGGCCCACATGACTGTCGGCTTTCTTCATTGTGTTTGTGAATGTCTTTGAGATTCTTTACAGCACCGCAGATTTTGCATGTTTTATTCAGGCGGAAACCTCCGGGTCTTAAAAGTGAAGCCAATGCAGAAGTACGTTGAACTTGTATTCTTTCTACTGGCAATCTCCTGTGGTTGCAAAAAGAAGTCGGGTTGTATAGAATATGAGAAAATGATTCTACTTGTCACTTGATTTATTACCTCAGTAAACATTTTGAACATGAGTTTATGGTCTCAATCGCTAGTTTCAAGTCTTTCAATACAGCATGATGTTCATTTGGTAAATTATGGTCCATTTAGAGTCAAATAGACCATAAAGCAGGGTATGCTTTAGGGCGGGGCTACCTTGTGATTGACATGTTGCCACGGCGTTGTATGGTCTGGGAGTTGTTTGTGTTTTTCGTCTTATAACTTTGTTTTCAGTTCATGAAAGTAAATTGTAACAATTCCGCCTAAAATGTCTTATCCAGTGTTCGGTTGGAGTAAGCTCCATCCTCTGGTGTCACTTCTGATACCAAAAACCAAGATGGCGACATGCCAAAACCAAGATATCGATGGCCAAAAACCACAATGTCCGCAGTCAAAGCAAAGATGGCGACCGCCAACAAGCCAAAATCAATGCTTTAAAACGGCAGTCCACAAACCAATGGATGACGTCTCTGTGACTACGTCGACTTCTTATTTATCTCACTTACAAATAACCATTTCCTCATAAATTGTTAGATTTTCTGTCTTTCAGTCAGCAGCTGGTTTTAATTCATCAAACAGTGACGTGGAAACTTAACTTTAAATGTGTTTTAAGAGCATCGATCAGCGTGAACATGTATTTGTTATACATTTTTGTCAGAGTTATGTTACAGCAGGGTAATTCATTTTCTAGTAATTAACTGTCAGGTTGAAAAAAAAACATTCTGACGTCTACTTCCAGATGGTCACCCAACAGCAATCTTTTAAAGGTTTTGAAAAGCCATTTTCTCAATCTGCTTCTTACTATGAGTGATGGGGTTGTTGTGTAGTCCTGAGGGAAATATACTTAGCTGCTACAAGTTAGCTATATTTCACCAGTTGTTAACCTTTGCCCGCCTGCTGTTTGGAATTGGGGCTTTTCACTGCCTTTTGCATCTGGAAACCACGCTGAAGAGAGAGGTAAGACTGAATCAAAACAGTAAAGTTGTAAAACAAAAGTATATTTCAAAAGTCAGAGCTTCCTTGAATGCACCAAAATCTGGCTACGTTCTCCTGTTGGACTGGAAACATGGATTCAATAACATCTCCCCCCCCCCCCCCCCTCCCCAGACTCCAGAGAATTTAAAGTGATAATAATCTAAATAAAGGGACATTTGGATGAATAATAGATAGATTCCGCTGGAAAACTGCTTATTAATTGAGTTGTCCTGCCTCCGAAAGAATCTTAATCTGAATCTTAATTCTATAGAAAAGGTTTATTTTGAAGGAAATGGGGCTTCACATACATTTAGGAGCTGCAATATTCACCGTGCTGGATTGTCGGCTCCTCCAGAGAGAAGGGAAGTTTCTTAGTGGACCAGATGTGTTGGATGCTCATTCGAGTCACTGAAGCAGACAGGACAGGGTTCCAGAGACAGTTCCTCCCTGTCAGCTGCACACCTGGCTCCCTCTGCGCCTGTCTGCGCTGCAAAAAAATGTATAAAAAGTGTGTTCAAAAGTATGTGGAGCTGAAATGATCAGTTGATTTTGGGTTTGCTTTTTGAGGGTGTTTATAGCAATGGCACCATTTTAATATATTGTTTTTTTTCTGTTAACATGGGTGTATTTCTGTTGGAGGGCCTCCCTTCAACTCATCCTCATACAACGGTTGTATGATGTCCTACGAACAATTTCTCCTAATGTTTCGTGCGTTTTCTTACAAAAACCTGCAGCACCTGTCAAATTACGCTGGTTACATGCATACGGTGTGGAGAAGTGCTGCTGGGGGACGGGGGGGCGGGGGGGGGGATGGGGGGGGGGGAGGATGGACGCTGGGAGAAAAACGAAGAACGGGAGAGGGGAGCGAGCTCGCGGAGATAAAGATTAATGGTCGTTTTGCTTGCGTCGCCCACGTCTGGCAGCTGCACGGGAGTCGTTTAGGGTGTCATCTGTAAGTTTGCGGGTGTGAAATATGTGTGCGTGTGTTTTTTTTGTGGCCTGCGAAATGGACTGATAGACAAACAAAGCGCTTCTCCTCCTGATGAGGATTGATCGTGTGCACGTGAGTTGCCGAGAGACTGCCAGTTGGTTTTTCATGTTCAGGCCGTTGTCTCGGCTGGAAACAGATGAATGAGGTTTATTGTTTTATTCTTCTACAATATAACACTGACCCACTGGTCCCGGATCAGCGTTGTAACACTCATCTGACTCCTGGTGGCTCGGCCAACATTTACTTACAGCTCACTGGCTGGGTGGTTGGTTAAAGTGCGTGCGTGCGTGTGTGTGTGTGTGAGAGAAATCACATGATTCGGCTTTGTGGCACTCAGTTTTTATGAATTGGGCTAAATCCAGCTATAATAAGTGATAAACAAGTTTATTATTGTGCCACTAATCAGTGTTATCCCAATACTGAAATACTCAAAATCACATGTGGCAAAATCAAAATCACTTTCATCACACTGAATAAAATAAATGCATGTGTAATGTTTGGGTATAGATCAAAATATATACACTATCATTTTCAGAAAATAAATATACATCGCTATACTCGGGTATTTCAAATCTCATGGCGTGACACATTTAGTTGTAAATGCGTCTCATTCATCTACATGTCGAAAATGTGAATCACATGATTTTAATATTTCAATTTTGCCAAAATACAATCGTGGAGATAAATGACTGCATCAGATGTTTGTTCAGCCGTAAGTAAATTGCATTTTCCCTTATTAAATCAGAGACCACTCTCAGGAGATGCAGATAAAGAGAAGCAGATGAGTCAGAGGCTTCAAGAAGATGTAGCAATGATTATAATCATTGCTACATCAGGAAGAAATTCCTGATGTTATGTATCTTCCTATAGTCCTAAAACGTATGTCCAGGGTTAAATATGCTTTTATCCTAAGTGGAGGCTCTGCTTCATGGGTGCCCCGTGAAAGGTCGTGTAGGCAGCATGTGAGGAGTGCAAAACTGCAGAGCTAAATGACACACGTGCACGTCGAGTGAAACATTGCTTCGCTGCGGCAGCATGTGGAGCCAGAATACACAAAAAGTAAAATAAATGAAAATAAGCACCAATACGAACATATTCTGCCTTCAAGACTCATTTTTTTGCCATGTGAATGAAGGATGCTTTAGTCTCATAAATATTCTACATAAAGGAAAAGAAAAGCTTCTGAGCAACTGCAAGTTTTTCTTTAAAAAAGTAAACCTGTGATTCCCAGAAACACGACCACTTCCTGTTGAAAGTGCTTCTCTGACAGACATATTTGGACTCTTTTATATGCAACGTTTCTGACTTCCCATTCATCGGGTTCGGTGTGTTCTCGTGTCGAGTCACTTTCCTGACTTGGAGCAAATACGCATAATTCCTCATGATCAATGTGGAGGAATATAGTTTCAGATCATACATTTCTTTTAGTCCGTCTGCGTGCGTGCGTGTGCGTGCGTGCGTGCGTGTGTGTGTGTGTGTGTCTGTCTGTCTCAGTGTCATTGAGTTAATGGGTCTGGGTAATGGAGCCCCTCCCTGCAGGCTGAGCAGATCATTTAATTAATGTCAGCCCTGTTTCCATGTCCCCCCCCCCCTGTGACTTGTCTGTATTCTGCATCGGCCTGGCTTGAGGACACGTGTCCTCATCTATTCGACTCATCGCCCGCGGCGAGTCTCAGCCTTGAACTCTCCAGCGGTCTCACTCACACCTTCGTTTATTTGCTCCATTCTTTCTTTTGTTTCTGCATACGTTTTACAATCGCACGCCTAAAAACAGTACAGGATATTTGAAAAGCGTGAACGTTTTCTCACACAACGCCTCTCTTCTTCTCTCAAACAGCACAGGCGCCCATGTAGTTTAGCCGCGGTTGAGTTATCTCCGCTCAGCTCGTTACTCTTCCTCCCTCGGCCGCGGTGCTTTTAATGTTTATGGAGGGAGAGGCCATTTGTGGAGTCGCTGTAATGATCCGTGACGTGATGGCACCATGTGCAAATTCATGAGGGCGACGGGGCTCTGGATCAGGCTCGGATTGAGGCCGCAGCCGGAGCTTTAAGTTTAGGCAATATGTCAGCGAAACCACCTTCTTCTTCAGCACTTTAAAAAAAAAAAAGTATCAGTTCCAGGTTAATTTACATCTTGTCTTTATACCCGTTAACATCTGCTCTGACTGTCTGTGTTTTCCAGGCGGCATTGCAGGTGGCATAGAGATCTGCATCACATTCCCCACAGAGTACGTCAAGACCCAGCTACAACTGGATGAGAAGGCCAATCCACCCAAATACAGAGGAGTAGGTGAGCGGGATGTGAATGAGCCAATACACACAGAGCTGAATTTGGGATTGATTTGATTACATTCACAAAGCAAAGTCTTCCACACAAGTTGTTTCAACAGGCATGGATGTAAGCATCAATAAATGAAACAAAACATCTTTGCATCGAGACAGCATTAAAAACACAAAAACATAAACACAATAAAATCCCAATAAAACAACAGGACGATTGAAGATTTGAAAGTTAACATTGTGGGAAATACACTTCTAGCACAAAGACTGGAAACAAGCATGGTATGTAGGTAGGTAACATACATACCTTCATTCCTACCAACCTTCCTACTGTCCTTACCACCTACTTACCTACCGTACATTCCTTTCTACCAACCTTCCATCCTACTTACCTACCTCCCTATCTACCCAACCTACCACGCTAGCTACACACCTACCTTCCTATTTACCTACCTACCTTCCAACCTATTTACCTACCTATCTAACTGCCTTTCCAACTACCATACCTTTAAAGTATATTCTGTTCTTCATCTCCTCTCTGTGCCTCCCTTAGGAGCTCATTATCTGATTACCCATCATCTCTAGGGACATAAGGGATTCTGGCAGGCTGTCACTGTGCTTGTTTATATGACTTCGAACAGACCAATGCACACTCACAATCCATGCGTACGAGGGTAGACATACACACACTCGCACACACAGACACACACTCTCTCAGCCAGCATGTGTGACTGTAATGTTGGCTGGAGTTCTGAGGACCACAGACCCTGCTAATGAGCGCTCAAGACAGCTGTTGCTTTTTCTGCTCAGTTGTGCATTTGGCTCGATAGCAGAACCTCGACTGATGACTCAAGACCGATATCTCCAGACGCAAGTTCAAAGAAAAGCAGCAAGTTCTGGGGAAAACAGCCTGTTGATCAACCACAGTTGGAGGACAGATGTTGGTGTAATCTCTGTCAGAGTCATGCCATACTGATGGCACAGAGCGAAGAGATTAATGAATGAAGACCACTGTAGCACTGCATTGATCATGCTGTAGGGAAAACTTACCGGTAGCTGGGATCAGTGCACTACATTCATAAAAAAACACATTTCTTTAAAAAGTATGTTTAACATTGAATGTCATTTTGAGCATTTTATAATATTTGTCTGTGTGTGTGTCTTCCTCCAGGTGACTGTGTGAGACAGACGGTTCAGGGTCACGGTGTTAAAGGACTGTACAGAGGACTCAGCTCACTAGTGTATGGATCCATCCCCAAATCTGCAGTCAGGTGAGTCAAATTACTAAAAAGGATTCAACGACAAATACATGTACTCGAGATCAGGTCAAATTTATGACGTATTATTCTACCTATGTCAAGATAAAATTTAAAAAAGAAGTAGTAAATCTCAAATGTACTGAGAGACAAATTGGTTGAATAATGAATAGCTTCCGGGTAGCTCTCCAGTATTTCTCTGTACGGATGAAGTCTTATATCTATCCACGTCTACTCTATTGACTTTTGTCACTTAATATTTTGTGATGTTTTTCATATCTAATATTGTTTTTTGTTAAAAAAGTATTTCTTTGGGTTATTTTTGCCTTTATTTGATAGAAACAGGGAGAGAGAGGTATGACAACCCGGGACATTGTGGTTATATGACACTCGCTGTAAGGCGCTCCATATTTATATTCTAATGATCTCAAAAGGTGGAGTGTATATGTGTGCAGTAAAGTTCTGTCTGAGCCGTTGTGATCTTCTACCTGAACCACGAAGTTGCGCGTTCCAATTATTCCAGTCCATTACCCACAATTCAAGGCATAAATGCCACACTAGCCCTCGGTATAATTACATTATTCTTTCACAGCGGTGACATTTATCTCCAAGACAAGTGTGCACTACTGCAGTGCACGTGTGCAACACGCACGTGAGCACGCACGTGTGCACGCACGTGTTGCACAAAGAAAAATGAAACTGTCACAGTTTTTTGTTCGCCGTTTCTTTCAGTCACTGCTTTACCTTTCTTTCTGTGTGTGTGTGTGTGTGTGTGTGTGTGTGTGTGTGTGTGTGTGTGTGTGTGTGTGTGTGTGTGTGTGTGTGTGTGTGTGTGTGTGTGTGTGTGTGTGTGTGTGTGTGTGTGTGTGTAGGTGCGTTGGTATCTCCGGATTGTGAGGGCTTTTCACCTGTTTACATACTTACTTTGTGAGGACATGCTGGACTTGTGAGGACAAAGTCCATGTCCTCACAAGTCGCGCACTGTAGAGGCACTTATCAACACGTAACTAACGTCCTCCCGCATTTTCTCCGCATGTCTCAACAACTCGGTTTCACCAGAATTCTAGTGTATGCCAGTGTGTGCGCCCAGTGTATAATTTAGATTTCCACATTTCTTTTTATTTTTTTATTTTACCGCGAATGTGTATCAGTGTGTCGTCAATCATTGGCTAGTATTAGGCAGACTGGTCATTGGCTGTACTCGAAGTCAATCACACACTCTGATCAGTGATTGGCTGTTCTCGAAGTCACTCAGGGAGATGCTGGTCAGTGATTGGCTTCTGAACCTGCGGTCAGGTTTCGCCCTGACGCTGAAGAAATGAGTCTGGATTCGATGGACGTCTTTTGTGGGCTAATACGGACTTGGAATTAACTTTACCGAACTGGTAAGTGAAAGTTTTAACGATGTATTAACAACTAAATGCATTTAGTGAAGGGCTGTCTTTTCGTTGCTTTGTAAAACAAACGTCTCCACTTCCTCGTGAGCCTGGACCGGCGCTGCACCAGGTGGAATCAATCCGGCTTAATGTTCAGCTGATTCCACCGCAAACTTTTACTGCACTGTAAAAGTCTGCGGAGGAATCAGCTGTTATTGGAGCTCGTTGTGCTAGCAGCAACTGGCCAAGCCAGTTAGCTGTAAATGCTTTTCCGAGCTACGACGAGCAACAGTTATTACCGGTATATTCGCTAATGCTAATCGCGGTTAGCATTTCCCCATTGGAGGTAATGTTAAAATTAGCTTAGAAGCTAGCGAGTCGGATTTAGATAGATAGGTACTTTATTCATCCCCAGGGGGACATTTGTATGTTACAGCAGCAAGACACACCAACAAGTAAAGTAACAGAGTAACCAAAATATTAAGTATTAAAAATAATATCCATTAGAAATAAGACGTCTTAATTAGTGACAGCTGATATGACTTAAGCCCGGTGACGTTCGTCAGCCCGAGCATTCATAATTATTGTGAGGAATAATTAACATGGACATGTGATCAGACAGTCTCTTCACATATATTATTATTATTATTATTATTATTAAAAGGTGATCTGTGCAACTTTGTTTTTCAGGAAGTTTGTATCAAACAATATGCCCCTGTTAATTATCCAACTTTGAAACCTAATTTAATTATTGCTATCCTCACTATAAATACAGATTGGTTTAGTACTGCAGACTCAGCATGTTCTCTGGAAATTATTGCAGCAAAGATGGCGGCGAGAAGGAGAACAAAGACTCCTGATCGGGATGCCATGGACCACATCATTCTGGCCAGAGACTAATCTTTTCTGGAAGGAAAATTCATTGACACATTTAAAGGTAAGTCTTTCATCTCATATTGTTTGGACACCACTGACATCATAGTTAACTCGCAGTTTTGTACATGTTGTCAATTGACAAGTTACTATTAACCAGTGGCGGGCCGTGCATTTTATACCTGGGCCTTCACTGCTGTCCTGCAGCTGAAACACAGCTACGGTTATTATTTGTTTCATGTTCACTTGTTCTGTTTTTCTGACTGTTTGTCTAAACTGTTACTCTTGTAAAGCGGCCTTGGGTCCCCTGAAAGGCGCTATATAAATTAAAGTTATTATTATTATTATTATTATTATGTTAAAATGAAGCTCAACACCTGTAAATACACTAACTGCAGAGAATACGACGATTCAGTCACGGATATTCTCATCTCTGCGAGCGCCGAATTCACAATGCTCCGCTAGTTCGTACAAAGCCCTGATAAAAGTCTCAGCTTTCTCTCCCGGTATTTGCACGCGCAGATGGAAACATGCACGTTCGTGTATTACATTCCTTCTCGGCACAAAGTACTCATTGAACTTTCCAAGCACCCGAACAAAATCATCTCTTATGTCCATCTTCGGGAAATGCAAACAAACGGAAGATGTTCTCCGACTCGCTTCCCATAGCGTATATCAGGCTGTTCACCTGCACGGCACCATCTTCTTTGTCCAGCTTGGTGGCGGTTCTGAATCTCACAAAACGCTGCTTCTACTCCGGCCATTCTCCTGGCTTATCGAAGGAAAAGTTTGTCGGGGGATTGAACTTTGTCATGTCTCCGCTTTCACTTCTGACACCATGTAAATCAATGCAATAGAGGCTTCTTAGTTTGCTCAGCTGGTTTTAATGGATCACCGTGTCTCACTTTACATACATCTGGAACTCCCGTATAAACCCCAGTATATGCGCATTAGACTACCGTATATGACAGTACCCGCCTATGAGTGCTTTTGGGCGGCGGAAGGGTTCATGGCAGCACCCCCGCTGCTCGTTCAGGACAGTGCAGAATGTACGAGCTTTAACGTCACAGTCAAAACACCAGAAAAGTCTCCAATAACACCAGAAAAAGTCGCTAGATTTGTCGCAAATAGCTTTTGGCAAAAAAAAGTAGCCATGAGGGTTTGGAAAGTCGCCGGATTTAGCGAGAAAGTCGGCAAGTTGCCAGCACTGGCTAAATATGTCCCCAGAGCAACATTGGACGTAACAATAATTCCTATCGCATATAAAACCAAACAAAAATCCATCTTCATAAAAACAAGTTGTAAAAATAATAATATATAAACAAGCATATTAAAGCTACTGCAGATGTAAAAACAAACGCATTTAACTTAGCAGAGCTGCTGTTCACTATCTAAAGACAAAGTGCATCCTCCTTTCTTTGTTAAAGAGTTTAATCTCACGGTTGTTCAGTACATCCGTGTGTTTTAGTTCCAGTAAGAAGTCCTTCTCCGTTCATGGACGCCAGTGAAGACAGTGGAGTCTCCCAGTTGTATTTCTTGAATACGTTTTAATGCGTTTGAGGCTGAAGATGTCTGCTCACAGAGGCAGCAGATTTTGGGATTGTCACCGCCCAACACGTCACGCTAGCCCACTGACCAATCACGTACTTGTAGGCCAGCTAGCAGCTCTGACACGTCAAAGAATACGCCCAACATGTCAAACTAAAGATCTGATTGGTTGAACACGATGACAATCAACAATATCGTCCCCATTCACTTAAACTGCAAAGAGATTCAAGTGAGAGTCTGCAGGCCTAGTCTTCTACCTAGAGACACAGAGGTGAACGCTGATTGGATGAAAGCTCTACTTAAAACAAGCTGCACTGGAAGCAGAGCAACTGAGGAAGACAGTAGCGGTGCAATGAGAACATAAGATAATGGGAAAATATGTTGATAAATTAGAATACATGTAGTGTATTTATGAAAATGTTTTAAATTATAAAATAGCGATAACTTTGTGATTCTGTTTAGGCCAGCAGAGAAGGCTTTGAAGGCCCTGACAGCCCACCACTGCTGTTAACAAATTCATGCAAGTGTAGAGCTTATTGTATAAAGATCTGTGCTGATCAAGCAAATGTAAAATCTGTACTCCAAATGTACCTGCAGGGCACAAATAACTGTGTGCGGCCCACCCAGATAAAGCCATTGTGTGGTTAACTTTGTTAAGAATTTGCGACCTACATTCCATGTTTTTGCAGGATTTATTTCATTCAGAAGATAAGCCACGAGTAGCGTTAATTGCCGAACAAATAGTTAATTCTTTCCTTGCTATTTTAGGGAGAGGTGTTTTTACACGGGAATACATTGCACCATCCAGTTTTGTGATGGAGTACCGTGGAATTCTGTCACGAACTACAGGTGTAGATGACACAAATAATCCCTGTGTGTTTGATTTCATCTGGAATGGAACACACTATTGGTAAATTAGCTGCTTGTTGATTTACTGAAATGGATTTCTTTTTATAGAGTTATTTGTTGTAAAAGAACAAATCAATCATCAGTTCAGATTCAGAACAAAGATGGTGTATGCTGCATGGTATACTTGTATCTATTTAGTTTAACCAGGGCCTCATCTTGTGAGTGTGAATTTCCCAAAAGTTATACAGCACAATGCGTGGGAAAATGTAAGAGTGGTGCAGTGGTATATGTGTACAAAAGGTTCCTGTTTTACATATAAACCAAGGTTGGACAACACAGAAAATATTTCTGTCATGACATTTTGAATGATTTAACCCCAGGAAAGCTTTTGAGTTTTATCTGGGCTATTTGTCTTACAGCATAGAAGAGGATGGAACACTCGGACGACTAGCAAATGATAATCACAGAAATCCCAACTGCAAAGTTAAAAAAATAATTTTCAAAGGAAGGCCACACTTGTGCCTGTTTGCTATAAAAGACATATTTCCAGGCGAGGAGATAACGTACAACTATGGGGCGTCTTCTTGGCCATGGAGATCAATGGTGAGTTTATGTTCTCATGTTCTCTAAATGATAGTGTGTGGTAACTGACGGGGCAACAGTGTTTCATTGTCTCCTGCTTTTCATTGAACTACTTGGCTGATTTATTCAGATCATATTTTATTCCCAGACATTACAATGTCCTTAAAGTCCCAGTGAAACAGAGGTGTAACTTATTTTTCTCAGTTTTCTGTTGTCATTGTGTATAAGACTAGAGTACTCTGTAGGCTAGCTGATCCACTGTAAATGTACACACCTTCATAACTGCAACGCCTCTGCCTTCACACAAGTCTTCCTCAAACTTCTCCAGAAGTTATATGACAACAGCATATATTTTCTCTGTACAATCTTAGGCACCTTGTAAAGAACCGTCTTATCCTGAACCCAAGAAAGGAGTTCCATTCTCGTCAGAAAAAGAAATGGTAAGTTCCTTTTTGTAATATCGCAGTCGCATGCTGTTTGGCTAGAATGGGGGGAAACAACACCTCCATGACACATCCGCCTACTTCCTGGGATGGGATGTATTTCATGTCTGCAGTGCACACCGCATGCTAACAGTGAAAGTGGCAGTAGGTATTTAATCAGAATAGAATTTACTAAAGTGATTCCCGGGGAGAATTTGGGTTTCATCGATACAGTTTTGCCCATTTAGAATAGAAAAGTACACAAAGACAAATTATAAGAAAATAGAAAAAAGAAATGTGCAATATACTACAACAATAAATAACATATATGGAAATAAGAAATGTGTAAAATTATATAAACTACAATATAAAACAGTGTAAATAATAATAATGCGGAAGAACTGCAGATAACTTGTCAAACATGAATTAGCCATCCCGGTCAGTAAATGGCATCACTTGTGTGTCGGGGGATGGGCACAGCATGGACCTGCTTTGTGAGGACACCTGTTCTTATGAGGACCATCATATTTCTTCACACACTGGTCAAACAAGTTGGTTTCATGTTAGCTTTTAAGCATTGACTAGGCTCAGGCCTTACGTACACTATTCAAGGCAGGACATACTTTCATACATAATTTGTGGTATTTATTGAATATGAAGGAAGGTCTTGATAGATTTCTCTCATAAGTTGAAGGTATTTTTCTCAGGTTCTTTTGTCTCCGTGTATAGGATTCATCAGTGATCTTTTATGTTCCATCCTTCCTTGCTGGCTAGTAAGCAGAATTTCAGCCAGACAAATGGCCAGTGTTGTAGAACTTTGATTGCTGAATGTAAATGAATCGCTGCTGTTTTTATATTTTCTAAGAGTGTGCCTATTTTTGACTCATTCACAGGAATTCTGTGGTGAATCAAGTGATGCTTTGAATACACCTTGTGCAACTCCCTTCACACCAGTGAATGAGAACGTAAGTTGGAATGTATTCTTCTTTCACACACTGGCAAGACGTTACATGTGGGTGGCTGGGGGAAGACTGTAGTACCGGGCTGTTTTACCTGAACCATATATGTCTCCACTCTTTGGGTCAAACAGAAGCTGGTCGAATGTTTTAGAAAACATGGTAAAGTAAAATGATGTCTGGTCACAGTGTCTTGTGAGGACAGCAGATAACTTGTCAAACATGAATTAACCATCCCGGTCAGTAAATAGCATCACTTGTGTGTCGGGGGATGGGCACAGCATGGACCTGCTTTGTGAGGACACCTGTTCTGATGAGGACCATCATATTTCTTCACACACTGGTCAAACAAGTTGGTTTTATGTTAGCTTTTAAGCATTGACTAGGCTCAGGCCTTACGTACACAATTCAAGGCTGGACATACTTTCATTACTGTTACAACTACAACAAATGACTTGCATACATAATTTGCGCTATTTGAAGGAAGGTCTTGATAGATTTCTATCAGAGGTGTAACTTATTTTTCTCAGTTTTCTGTTGTCATTGTGTATAAGACTGGAGTACTCTGTAGGCTAGCTGATCCACTGTAAATGTACACACCTTCATAACTGCAACGCCTCTGCCTTCACACAAGTCTTCCTCAAACTTCTCCATAAGTTATATGACAACAGCATATATTTTCTCTGTACAATCTTAGGCACCTTGTAAAGAACCGTCTAATCCTGAACCCAAGAAAGGAGTTCCATTCTCGTCAGAAAAAGAAATGGTAAGTTCCTTTTTGTAATATCGCAGTCGCATGCTGTTTGGCTAGAATGGGGTGAAACAACACCTCCATGACACATCCGCCTACTTCCTGGGATGGGATGTATTTCATGTCTGCAGTGCACACCGCATGCTAACAGTGAAAGTGGCAGTAGGTATTTAATCAGCATAGAATTTACTAAAGTGATTCCCGGGGAGAATTTGGGTTTCATCGATACAGTTTTGCCCATTTAGAATAGAAAAGTACACAAAGACAAATTATAAGAAAATAGAAAAAAGAAATGTGCAATATACTACAACAATAAATAACATATATGGAAATAAGAAATGTGTAAAATTATATAAACTACAATATAAAACAGTGTAAATAATAATAATGCGGAAGAACTGCAGATAACTTGTCAAACATGAATTAGCCATCCCGGTCAGTAAATGGCATCACTTGTGTGTCGGGGGATGGGCACAGCATGGACCTGCTTTGTGAGGACACCTGTTCTTATGAGGACCATCATATTTCTTCACACACTGGTCAAACAAGTTGGTTTCATGTTAGCTTTTAAGCATTGACTAGGCTCAGGCCTTACGTACACTATTCAAGGCAGGACATACTTTCATACATAATTTGTGGTATTTATTGAATATGAAGGAAGGTCTTGATAGATTTCTCTCATAAGTTGAAGGTATTTTTCTCAGGTTCTTTTGTCTCCGTGTATAGGATTCATCAGTGATCTTTTATGTTCCATCCTTCCTTGCTGGCTAGTAAGCAGAATTTCAGCCAGACAAATGGCCAGTGTTGTAGAACTTTGATTGCTGAATGTAAATGAATCGCTGCTGTTTTTATATTTTCTAAGAGTGTGCCTATTTTTGACTCATTCACAGGAATTCTGTGGTGAATCAAGTGATGCTTTGAATACACCTTGTGCAACTCCCTTCACACCAGTGAATGAGAACGTAAGTTGGAATGTATTCTTCTTTCACACACTGGCAAGACGTTACATGTGGGTGGCTGGGGGAAGACGGTAGTACCGGGCTGTTTTACCTGAACCATATATGTCTCCACTCTTTGGGTCAAACAGAAGCTGGTCGAATGTTTTAGAAAACTTGGTAAAGTAAAATGATGTCTGGTCACAGTGTCTTGTGAGGACAGCAGATAACTTGTCAAACATGAATTAGCCATCCCGGTCAGTAAATGGCATCACTTGTGTGTCGGGGGATGGGCACAGCATGGACCTGCTTTGTGAGGACACCTGTTCTTATGAGGACCATCATATTTCTTCACACACTGGTCAAACTTGTTGGTTTCATGTTAGCTTTTAAGCATTGACTAGGCTCAGGCCTTACGTACACAATTCAAGGCTGGACATACTTTCATTACTGTTACAACTACAACAAATGACTTGCATACATAATTTGTGCTATTTGAAGGAAGGTCTTGATAGATTGCTATCAGAGGTGTAACTTATTTTTCTCAGTTTTCTGTTGTCATTGTGTATAAGACTAGAATACTCTGTAGGCTAGCTGATCCACTGTAAATGTACACACCTTCATAACTGCAACGCCTCTGCCTTCACACAAGTCTTCCTCAAACTTCTCCAGAAGTTATATGACAACAGCATATATTTTCTCTGTACAATCTTAGGCACCTTGTAAAGAACCGTCTTATCCTGAACCCAAGAAAGGAGTTCCATTCTCGTCAGAAAAAGAAATGGTAAGTTCCTTTTTGTAATATCGCAGTCGCATGCTGTTTGGCTATAATGGGGGGAAACAACACCTCCATGACACATCCGCCTACTTCCTGGGATGGGATGTATTTCATGTCTGCAGTGCACACCGCATGCTAACAGTGAAAGTGGCAGTAGGTATTTAATCAGAATAGAATTTACTAAAGTGATTCCCGGGGAGAATTTGGGTTTCATCGATACAGTTTTGCCCATTTAGAATAGAAAAGTACACAAAGACAAATTATAAGAAAATAGAAAAAAGAAATGTGCAATATACTACAACAATAAATAACATATATGGAAATAAGAAATGTGTAAAATTATATAAACTACAATATAAAACAGTGTAAATAATAATAATGCGGAAGAACTGCAGATAACTTGTCAAACATGAATTAACCATCCCGGTCAGTAAATAGCATCACTTGTGTGTCGGGGGATGGGCACAGCATGGACCTGCTTTGTGAGGACAAAAGTTCAGATTTCCTGATGCTTAGAAACTTCAAGTATTTGGATTGTTAAAATTGGAGTTATGGTATAGAAATCAAGTTGTTTTTTGTTGTTTTAGGGAGAAAAAAGAAGATTGATTTGACCCAGGATGAGGCCACCAACTCCGAAGGTAAATATAATAATGCTATGGATGGATTTCTTAATTATTATTTTTTTAGCAATTCAATGTATGTGGTCCTGTTGATGCTTAAGTGGGCCTGCATAAAGACTTATGGCTTTGTCTACTGTGATAGGTTCTTCTGTACCACTACTACATTGTACTGTTGTGCGGAGGAAAAGACGATGCGCCTCATTCTGCATTTTAGTTTTGGTTCTATTTCTAGAAAAACACATTGCCCTGGCAACCAATGCAGATAGTTCAAAGATGCCAGAACTCACAAGTCCGACCTGCACACTTGCAAAAATAACAGTGTAGAGAGTCAGTCCTAAAGAGAAAAGTTTTTGTACAATTTCGAATGTTTCAAATATATATTTTAAGTGTACTATGTTACAGCCTTAAGCAGGAGTTATGTAAAGTTTATTTACCGAATACTATCGGTACAGTGGTGACATAATGCTGTTTTTATACTCATTTTAATTGAACTTAAGTATATGTAACTTTGATAAATAATATACTCGATAACCCACAAATGCTACATTTGAGTGCATCAAAAGTTATTCCAAGAATGTTGTAAATCTCGACTAAACTTATGATTGTCTTTATTATAATCTAATCAAGGAAAATATGTTCTTGTGATTGGCAGATGTCTGAAGAAGATCTTCCAAAAAGCCGTGGAGCAAGGTAGAAGTTTCATCTGTCATGAAACACTTTAGAATACACATTTCAAAGGGACACCTTGCTACGAAGTTGAGTGTGAGCAATGTAAGAATGCTCAAGACCATGTTTTGAAAGACAGAACTGTTCAAAACATCCGAGATTTTGTGAGGAACAGGGGCCTGACTTACAAAAGGAATAATGTAACATGAATATCCATTAACCGTAGAGTTTAGTGCATCTGTTGCATTACTGCACCTGTTGCAGCACAGTTTGTAGCACCGTTTACTGCGTCTGTTTCTGTTGCGGTGCCGGTTAATGGGGCAGTTTGCAGTGCGTTTAACTGCGTTGTTTGCAGTGTGTTTTACTGCGTTTGCATTGCACTGCGTCATTTGCAGTGCGTTTCGCTGCATCGTTTGCAGTGCGTTTCACTGTACACTGCACCGCTTGCAGTGCGTTTCACTGCGTTGTTTGCAGTGCGTTTCACTGCGCTGCTTGCAGTGCCGGTTACTGTGTCGCTTGCAGTGCGTTTCGCAGCAGTGCGTTTCTCTGTTTCGTCGCAGTGCGTTTTAAATGTAGCATTTTTCTTTTATTTACGACAGAAATCTTGTACATTCTCAATGTTTAAAGTCATGTACATCACAATAAATGTATTTTCATTTAAAGGCATTCTGATCTAGCTTTTGATTTTATTTCCTCCATTACCCTGTTGCTGATACCATTTTATACTTATTCTAAACAAACAACAAACAAAAAAGTCGTCACAATTTTAAAGTAAAAGCAACCTTTCAGAATAAACATTGAATATATGCAATTCAAATGTTGTCCGTCTCTACCATTCTTATGCAAACGTCCATTTGAACTCAAGGATGAAATTATTAGATTTTGATGGTCAAAGGTCACTGACCAGACAAAAAGTCTTCATTTGCTAATTATGACAATATCACACGAATGAATACAAAAAATGTGCGTGTGAAATGTTAACATTTAAACCTACATAGATGTAATTTGTAACATGACTGGTTGATGGATGCATACAACTGTGAAGAGGTAATTCTAGTTTAATGGGAGGGGTTTGTTTGAGTTTATGTGTGTGTATTAGGGGTATACAGTTCACGAAATTCTCATTTCAATACAATACAGTGGTGCCATGGTTAGGTTCGGTACATTTTCAATACAGCAAATAAGCAGAAATGCCTCGCTGGTGAGACTCGAGGGCGTGTCTGAAGAACATGGCTCTTCATCTCCCATTCAGTAGTGAGGTAATGTGTCGTTACAGTCAGGTAGCTTTGTGTAGTCCGTGACGTCCGGCCGTCTGTTGTTAGAGGAACAGCGGGAGCCTCGGACATTTGATTCTCTGTTTGGACTTTTGTTTTCTTTAACAAAGCAGGAATTATGGTCTGGCGAAATGGGCTCGTGAATGAGTAGTGTCACGGGGCTCAATAACATTAAGCATGTTGGTACAGTCTGGTGTTCCAGTCCAGATTAGGGTCTCGTATCTGCGGCTATAAATATAACAATCGCCGTGGCGATTGCTTTAGCCCTGTTTGAATCGGTAGGGAGTAGCTGCCTAAACACTGCGGGAAGAGGTTGAAGTGGGTGTGCTGCTGTTGGTTTTACTGGTAAACTAGTTTAGCGTAGTGCGCCTCCCAGAACACATGTGCCTCACCAGAGTAGAATGTTGTTCTTCTGTGGTGGGCGTGGTGGGCACGTTGTCTGTTATGTCAGGTGGGTTGCCATATCTATCTATCTATCTATCTATCTATCTATAGGATGGTCCTCATAACTCAGGGTCTTGCCATGTTTGTGTGTGTATTGGTAATGTCCCACTGAACCAGGATGGTCCTCATAACTCAGGGTCTTGCCATGTTTGTGTGTGTGTGTGTGTATTGGTAATGTCCCACTGAACCAGGATGGTCCTCATAACTCAGGGTCTTGCCATGTTTGTGTGTGTGTGTGTATTGGTAATGTCCCGCTGAACCAGGATGGTCCTCATAACTCAGGGTCTTGCCATGTTTGTGTGTGTGTGTGTATTGGTAATGTCCCGCTGAACCAGGATGGTCCTCATAACTCAGGGTCTTGCCATGTTTGTGTGTGTGTGTGTTGGTAATGTCCCTCTGAACCAGGATGGTCCTCATAACTCAGGGTCTTGCCATGTTTGTGTGTGTGTGTATTGGTAATGTCCCGCTAAACCAGGATGGTCCTCATAACTCAGGGTCTTGCCATGTTTGTGTGTGTGTGTATTGGTAATGTCCCGCTAAACCAGCAGGGTCTTCATAAGTCAGCGGCATGTTAGGATCCGCCCCGTCCCAACAGTCCTGTAGAATGTCAGGTCTTAATATCTCCAGATTCTTTGATGAGATATTAATTCTGAACAGTGAGGTTTGTTCCCTTTATCATAAGGACCAGTTTAATACTTATTATCACTGTCTACGACTAAGGAAAAGGTGCGTCTCCATATACCAGGGTTTGAACTGGTATGGGTGAAAAGCCCTCATAAACAACCCGCGCAGGTGTGTGTGTGTGTGTGTGTGTGTGTGTGTGTGTGTGTGTGTGTGTGTGTGTGTGTGTGTGTGTGTGTGTGTGTGTGTGTGTGTGTGTGTGTGTGTGTGTGTGTGTGTGTGTGTGTGTGTGTGTGTGTGTGTGTGTGTGTGTGTGTGTGTGTGTGTGTGTCGCTGGAGGGCAGAGCCTGTCTGTTCAATGGAGAGACAGGTCCAGCCAGGCAGCGCAAAGCTGCCACTCAGGCGTTGGTCTCAATAGGAGTACAGAGAGGTGTGTGTGCGCGCGTGCGCCCACACACACGAGTGTGTCAATCAGCAGCCTTTTCCGGAGGGATTCTGACTGGTTTTGTTTTCTGCTCTCTGTTGCCGCGTATACACATTGAACCTGATGTGTGCAAGTTATCCCTCAGCTTGGGAACAAGTGATTAAGGAAGCAAAGCAAAACATTAAAAAAAAAGATAAAGAAATTAAACATGACGGAGAGACTGAAAGTCGTTAGATTTGATTTTCCGCTGACCGCCGCCTCCCCCTCCTGAGTCGTTTGTTCGATCCATTCTTTTCTTACTCCCCCCCCCCCCCCCCCCTCCCTATCGCTCCTCTGCCTCTTCATCCCATTAACTGATTGCCTGTGCACCATCATGTGCCAAACAGCCTGCTGGAGGGTCGTCTGGGAGGCATGAGAGAGAAGGACGAGAGCTTTTGGCCTCTCGGTCCTCTTGACCCTTAATCCTATCTACAGCTATCCTATCCAGCTGACTCTTTTCTCTCTCCATACGTCACCTCCTCTTGTCATCGGCTCGACTGACCTTGTAGAAAGACCCACTCATGAAGATTGGGAATGACTGGATGAGAGAGAGAGAGAGAGAGAGAGAGAATTGGCACAGGAGCAGGCCTGACAGCGGCACTTTTCGCTCCAGCGGCTTTTAACAAATAGCCGTTGTTTCACAGGGTTAGTTATTAAGTGCACCGCCGTCTAAGTCTAAAGAAAGCTGCAGGGAGGAACGCTTTTTAAAAGAATTCTCTCCAAAGCAGTTTCATGGTCGGCGAGTGGCGTGCATCAAGAGAGAGAAAGGAAAAAATGATTTATTTTGATGTGTTGTTTATTCACCGCTCGACAGCGGGAGCCGGGTAAATGTGCGGAGCAGCGAGGCAGAGGAAGACACTTGATGAGCAGAGGAGAAAATGATACGATAGTGATTCAAAGAAAACTAAATCAACAGGAGCCGACCGGAAGAGACCAAACCCGTTAGAGCCGTGAGGACGGCGGGTAGATGGTTGGGGCAGACTGAGAAGAGACGGGGAGGAAAACAAGGCATTCATCAAGACCCGAGTGTCTGTCCTCCCCCGCCCCTGTTTGCTAAATGTACCGGGCAGCGTCCTCCCTTCAGCGCAATTCAATTCCATCTATAAATAACCTTTCTTGTAAAGGACTCACTGGCACAAGATTTTCTGATTGAAGAGATACATAAACCACACCTGTCTATCTGTCTGTCTGTCTGTCTCTCTCTCTCTGGGCTGGCTTCCATGGCAGCTGTTGCTGGTCACTCGTTGGTTGCTGAGACACTACAGTTTATTGGTGCATCCTTAATGAGGACGCAGGAAGGAAGGATAATAAAGTAAAAGCACTGCCTAGACACAGTCTAGAAATCCTCTTTTTACGAGGGAGAATCTCATCATATTAGACTGCAATATTTTCACTTTGTTGTTATTTCATGTGTTTTACTGTAGCCTTTCACTTGATCATCTTTTCGGTAACTGTGAGATGATCTTGTGCAATTTAAAGCTGCGTCGATCAGATTGCAGAATGGTTTAACATCTCGGCCTCAAAGGAGTGAAGAACTCTGACAAACTGAGACTTGCTGTCACCCGACTGGCAGTGCGGGGAAACGTTGGCCCGGTCCTGATCTCCACGGGTTTAGTGCTGTCGGATTGTCGAGAGCTCTCTCGCAGACATTTTTGAGTCCTTCATGCACACTCGCAGTAAGTCTGGATTTCTTCACACTTTTTGCCCGAGTGGATTCGCCCACAATTCATAGCTCTGTGATGTCGAAACGCGGGGTCAAAGGGGAAGACCGGTGGCAGTGAACAAAGAGGACGGCGCATTGGTGTTCAGCCTAGCATATCAAATCTACACGGAAACATTAACAGTCGGGATTTAAGATGGTACATAACAAACACACACATATTAATATTAATCACCCGGTTTATTCAATCATTTCTTTTGACAATTTAGAAAAAAATTGACAATTTGACATTGTAAAGTAAGAGCCTGGAAAACCTTCAAATCAGCAGTAAAAAAACCGTTTGCACTTGTTTTATTCGTCGTTAAGGTAACGTGATATGTCGCAGCAAAGTGCCGTCCCATTCAGATTTATACCATTTGAAGCACTTGCTGCCTCTCACACACATTTACCAGGTGACGTCAGCCTAGTCCCCGAGGGTTCAGGGCTTCGGGGGGGCAGCAGTGATTTATTTTCAAAAGCTTTCAGTGATAAAGAGGCAGGCAGAATGTCAGAGATATACTGTGTAATTACAAAGGTCATCCACTTTTAACTAACACAAGAATCTACAATAATGTCTTATTTTTCTCTGTTGCTCAGGTTCGGGGTGTTTGAGTTCCTCAGCAACCATGCAAGGGACGAGTCCGGTCGCCTGGACAGCACCAGAGGCCTGCTGTGTGGGCTCGGAGCCGGGATCCTGGAGGCCGTTTTGGTGGTCTGTCCCATGGAAACTGTCAAGGTATGTTACCAACTGATCTGCGGTCAGATTTCTGATTTAATTTATTTTTTATAGTGTCATTAAATGCCCAGCGAAGACGAATGTACCCGAAACACCTGTCCCAAGTATTCTGTGAATTTGTCTTTTTCTTTGTATAGTAAGCATTCTGCTGCTTTTCAAGGACTGAAAACAAATCTCAGGGTCTTCATGAACAAAGGAGATTAGCAGCAGAAACATTTTGATACGAAGAAACTCTTCTCGACTTATCATACTCCCAGAGGAATTGTTTGACATCGTGTCCCCTGCACACTGTGTCACTGTTTCATTTGAAAGAAGGCCAGACTAAACCTTTGTGCAGTTTTCAGTATTCAGTGAGTCAACCTTCTTTGTAATCGCAAAGCAAACGTTTCCTGTTTGAAGTGATCACCCTGTTCCTTTTCCAATCTCTCAAGGTTAAATTCATTCATGACCAGACTTCAGCCAACCCCAAATACAAGGGCTTCTACCACGGAGTCCGAGAGATCGTCAAGGCACAAGGTAAAGACGGGCTGCAGTGCATGTCCTTCACCTGACATCTACTGGTCAGACAGCGTAATGCAGCTGGAAACAGTGTTCGTAACAAAAGTGTAGCACCCAGACATGATGTTGTCTCCTAAATGTATTCTGATGTCCTTCCTATCATGTCTTACCAGGAATAAGAGGGACATATCAGGGTCTCACCGCCACGGTCCTCAAACAAGGCTCCAATCAAGCTATTCGGTTCTATGTGATGACCTCTCTCAAGAACTGGTACAAAGGTCGGTGTGCATGTGTTTTAGATGAAACCCCTGTAGTATAGAAGGGTTCTCGGTAGAACCCCATGGGTTGGTTCTAGTTGAAAACCCTTGGAATATAAGTGTCCTGGGTAGAACCCCCCTGGATGAGTTCTTGTTCTCACCCTTAGAAGGTGGAAAGGTTCTAGATAGAGCCTGCAGAGAGGGTTCTGGGTGGAATCAATACACCAAAGAAGAGTTCTTCATCAGACCTTGTGAAGGGGGGTCTGGGTGGAACCTTTTCACAGATGGTTCTAGGTATAACCGTTAGTGTTGGATCAGATTGGAGTTCTGCCGGGGCCCACAACGGGTTCTCCTATAAGGGCAAGCCGAAGAACCCCACGTGGTTCTAGTTGGCGCCGTTATTTCTTAGAGTATATCATTTAGACTCTCATGACTCTTGTGGAAGCAGAAGTCCTGCTGCATAAATGCGAGAATGTAGACTGACATGGGTATCTGTACATAGTGTGGATTTGGGACACGGTACACTATGAAGATTAACATTGTTTTTGGGTTTTACAAGCTAGACACGCTGTTGTTCACTGCTACTGACTCCTCTGTAACGCCCTCTCACCAGGCGATGACCCCAACAAAGCCATGAATCCCCTGTTGACTGGAGCGTTTGGAGCCGTAGCCGGAGCAGCCAGTGTCTTTGGAAACACCCCTCTAGATGTCGTCAAGACAAGGATGCAGGTATAGTGTAATATGGTCGCCGTTATCAAGCACCTTGCTGGTGTTGTAATTCAAACTCGTCAAAGTTGGTGCCTCCTGCTGACATTGATCAGAAATAACTATTTCTTTATTTTCTTGTTTTTTACTGATGTCTCTTGTTGCACCGTGCACTTTGCTGCTATAATCCTGTGGGACTAATAAAGGATTATTTTATCTTTCTTTTCATTTCAAAGGGTCTGGAAGCACATAAATATAAAAGCACATTGGACTGTGCTTCAAAGATCCTGAGACACGAGGGCTTGGCAGCGTGAGTACAACTCCACCTTGTTTCACTCCCCCCCAGAAACCAAGGAACACTGATGTTTTATACTCTCTCTCTTTCTCTTTGTGTCCACCGGTAGTTTCTATAAAGGGACGGTTCCCCGGCTGGGCCGCGTGTGTCTGGACGTGGCCATAGTTTTCATCATCTACGAGGAGGTGGTGAAGGTCCTGAATGTGGCCTGGAAGACGGACTGATCTGCCGGACTCCCTGCCTCCCATCAGATCGGATCAGTGTCGTATGCTAACCAGGGAGTGAAAGAGCTCACCGGCTCGGGGCAGCGGAGAAGTAAAAAAAAGCCTAAAAAGAGGCCCAGTGTTGTGAACATCTGGACAGCTGGAGTGTGTGCAGAGCTTTGCTGCCACCAAGGGTCGATTTCACAAGTGGGATTATAAAGTGTGCCAAATAACTGTGACAAAAAGATGCTTCACCCTACGTATACATCATTTCTAAATGTGAATCTAGGCTCTCCAACATGATTCTTTTAAAACAAAATATTTGCAGAAATTATGTGGCTCACTTTCTTAAACCTTCTTTCTAAAAAAAGAAAAAAAAACCCTCTGTCAGTGAAGAACATCATTCCTAGTCACCAACAGCTGTTCTACTGATGTTTAGTGTGAGTATGCGAGTGTCAAACTGGATTTTGAGGGTTGAGGGATTATTTTCGGTGAACTTGTGCCACTTGTGTCGAGTTGTGTGTCTCCTGTGATCGGGTCGGGGTGTAAAAGTGTTTTTTGCTGTATTTCACTGAGTCTAAATGAGAAATATTCTTCTACTGTACACATTTATTCACTTTTTTCTTCTTCCAGTAAATCACTCTCAGGTGGAATTTCCCACAATTCATTGTATCATCATATCATATATTTAACCTGTTGCTGCTGCTTTTACTGTAAAGGTCTTTTCAAAAGTTCCTTTTGCTGAGAAATATCCCCCATCTGTTCTCCACTGCAATTTGAGATTTCGTCATAAACAAATGTTTATGAAAATGGTCACAGCTGTGTCTATTACTGCAGTAATTGTATCGAAATACTGGTGTTATGTTTCTCTATTTTCATCTTTTTTTTTCTGTTTGACCAAACAAAATGTTCCATACTGCCAAATATCCAAGAGAAAATGTGATTGTTACAGCGTGTGTGTGTGTGTGTACTTTATGATGAAGCTTGTACAATAAACAGGGGAGGGGCTTAAAACTCATTAAAACAAGCATCTGAAAACTGGAGCGCATGCAGACTGGTTGTTTTCTTGTTACCCTCCTCTGGTTCCTCTGTTCTGCTCTTTGGGTTGCAGCAGCTCACGTTGGGACAAGCCATGGGGGGCAAGTAGGGGAGGAATCGAACAGGGGACTTATTGTTCCGGTTTTGGCTGATGCTCATGTCCAGCTATCCATCTCTCTCTTTCTCGCGCTCACACACACACGTCAAATCCACGGTGCGCCAGTGTTTGTTGTGAGAAGGAATGCGAAGCTCTCTGCAGAAGAAGGGATGTGAGGACAGCATGTAGTGGATGTTTTGTCCCGAATGAGGAAGTGAGGAATCTGTGCTGAAATATTGTGTGTGAGTCGGTGGTGGGAGAAGTATTTAAATCTTATGGCCTACTTAAGTAAAAGTAAAGCATTCCAAATTTTCTTGGGTAAAAATAAAGTATTGGCATCAAAATATACTTTAAGTACCAAAAGTAAAAGTGCTCATTATGCAGACTGGTCTATTTCAGAGTGATATTGGATTATTGACCTGTTAAAGGTGCTAAACACGAGATTGGGAGCACTTTGATTGCATGTCAGCGGTATAAAACGACTCGGCATGACGACGGTTGAGCCGGCGGCTCGCAGCTAACGGCGCTGACAGTGCAAACAATGGCAACAGTGCTGCCAGAGCTAACAGTCTTAGCCTGACTGGGAACCAGAGGGCGGGAGCTACGCTTCACTATATCTTAGACAATAGTCATTCCCTGCTATATTAACGCTCTGAATCCTGTATGTTGCACCTTTAATGTAAGTATCACTTTAATGTTGCAGCTGCAGGTGGGACTAATTTGAATTACTTCATACTGCTGGGTGCTTCAATCTATAATAATACATTATTTTGTATTTAACAACTGAATCTGCAACATAACTAAAGCTTTCAAGTAAATGTAGTGGAGCATAACGTGCAGTGTGTGCCTCCAAAATGTAGAGTAGAAGTATAAAAACACCATCAATACCTTTGGAAAGCACAGTGCTGATTTACTTTCCACCACTGGTGTGTGCATGCCAAACAGTTCTTCTTTACACAGTAGGTGGAGCTGTTGTCAGAGCTTCAAACACATCTGTGAAGCCCTCCTCCTGCTCAGACACACACACACACACACACACACACACAGTGATCAGTGATGAGAGAGGCCTCCTCTCGCTTTGCATCTGTACAATAGGGCTTTATGAGATGGGTCAAAGAATCTACCCACCTCCCTTCATCCTAACATCATCACTCCCTCCTCCTCTCTGCTGCTGGTGAGAGGATTGGGCCAAAGATTGCTGAAGAATCTCTCATCATCTTCACAGACATCAGCCACACAGCTCAGGCCTTCAGATCATCATCAAAACTCCAGAGATGAAAAAGTTAAGCCTCCCTGTTGATCTGAGAGCGGCGGCTTTAAAGCTCCGCTTCTTTATTTTGTGCAAATACTCAGAGGTGGACATAAACCAAGTACATTGGATTTTATTCTAAATATCTTTACAGATATGTACCCTGTCACATGTTTTTGTTTGAGTTTGGTTTGTCTCTCATTGTTTTTAAGACATGTTTTGGTCTGTCTCTTTTGGCTTGTGACCCCTTGTGACATCACATCACAGGTTATGGCCTTAATAATGACCTGAGTTCAAAGTTAAGCAATTTACCCTCTCCTCATTTGAAGCATTGTTTTGCCCTGAGGTAGTCAAAATGTCCATATTTCACAAGTAAAAAAGCCAAATCATAAGATAAATGTATATTTGTAATTGACCGTTTCTTTCTAATACCCTTTAACCTTTGCATGACCCCTTCGATTTAGTTTGGGACCCAACTGGTGTGTGTGGCACCTCGTTATCTTGTTGCTGTTGTGACTTCAGAGGCTCGGTGAGCTCATTTGTTGAAGTTTAAGATAACCAACAGGCCTGGTTATCTTAAAGTTAATCCTCTACCTCAGGATGCTTCTTACAGATGAATGCATCAAGCACAACGTGGATATTTAGCAGCAGCACATTCACAGCACTTTTAATGTAATATTTCCCCATTGACCTGTGATATGTCTCCTTTAACAGTGAGGGATTTGAAGCACTGTCCTGTGTCTGTCTTGTCCTGATGCACTTTTGGCCCCCCTCCCTCTCTCCCTCCCTCCCTCCCTCCCATTGCTCAGTTTCTCCCCGAAAGCCCCCATTCACTCCGAAGGGTAAGTAATGGTATTGTTCTCCAGTCTTCCTCTCCAAAGGGTGGATGCTCTTCGTCCTGCGGGATGAGTGGAGGATCTTTTTTTCTTTTTTCTTTTTGATGCAGCTCAAAAAAGGACCACTGTGCTGATTGACTCTTACTTTCATGTAAACTTCTCTCTTCTATTTACTGATTTCGACATAAAGTGGCAGCGCCGCTGTCCGTGGTGCTGAACGGGATTTTCTGATTGGAAGCTAAACTGACGTGGGCAACTCTCCGCAGGTATCTGTCCATTCGCGTGTAGCTGCTGTTTTTAAATTTGTGATTCCACATAAAATATTTTGGCTCCAGTTTTAGTGCAACGCTGTAAGCCACTGTGAATGCCTCTATTGGGGTTTATTTTGAGAGGCTTTCCCCAAAACTGAACGTCTTCTTCATTTGCATGTCACTTGTCTCAGGAGCGGAAAACACTCCGAGTTAATAATAAGACATTCTGCAATCACTCACTCGGTTGTTGAGCAACGGATTGAGCAACTAGTCAGAGAGAGGGGAGGGGGGGGGGGGGGGGGAGAGACTGTACGCCAACAGCAGCTGTAAGGGGCGGTGTCCAACACATGGATAGAGGAGAGCTGGTGCGCACACTGGCTCCACTTTTACGCATCAGTTGTTCGCGTCAAGGTGTCAATGCAGAACTTACCTGGGATTTGGATTTATATTCAGAAAACAGCACCAGTGTCTTTATAACATAACTCAGCTCCAAGCGGACAGTGTGTGTGCGCGCGTGTGTGTGTGCGTGCGTGTGAGCAAGTGGTGGACCCCCGGGGCAAGTTATTTCGTCATGGGAGCGCTTGGATGGAGCCCGGAGCGTCTTGGTTGGTTTGTCGTTTGCGGATACCTCGCGTTTTTCTGCGGGGGAATCATCCCGCGGGCCGAGGCGGGCTGCGGGGAGAGGGAGAGCCCCAACTGCTGCACCGGCCGGAACAACGAATGCCTCGAGTACAGCAAGAGGAAGACGGCGTGCTACTGCGATACCTACTGTCAGAAAACCGGAGACTGCTGTGAGGACTACCAGCGCGTGTGCCAAATATCTGGTGAGTTGCCGTCCCGTAGGCTATCTGTTGATGCGCTTTTTTGAAGTTTGGGGGGGGGGGGGGGGGGGGGATTCACACTGCGCAGATCTGTGACGCCTTTGTTGACCATATTTGAGCCACGAGACGGCTGACGTTGAGGTGACATGGAGACAGTGAGACATACTACACATAGCTGTCTGCCTCCAGTGCGCCGATTATGGCTGTTTGTTTCAAGTGATGTTTGCTCTTTGTGGTGGGTTTTTTCCACAGCAGGTTGCGTGTGTGTGTTTTTAAATGTATGGGGTTGACCCCCTTGGCCCCATAAAGCCGTCAATTTGGGGAAGTGGCGTGAGTGATCGCAGCAAAGTCACAAATCAGCGCTATACAGAGGGAATCGGCCGCAATTGGAGTCGCGAGAGCGAGGCTGATCATTCACAGAATCCTCTTTCCTCTCATCACCCCCGCTGCTATATATAGACAAATTAAGGAAATGGGCACTTTTGGAACAGACTGCCCAAGATGGTCAGGATCACAGCAGAGCGAGTGTATGAGATGTGACAGAGAGGAAACGCTCTTTCAGCTCTCGCTGTATATGTTGGAACAGCTCGAGTTTACGAGGAGCGGGATACGAGCACCTGAGTTCGGTGCTGCGACTGAAAGATCCCTCAGATTTAGGCACGCGCAGTGTAAACATAGTGGGGCCCTTTTGTTTGAGTGCTGTACCTGTGCTGTGATGTGAATGCCTCATCCAGTCGCTTAAGAAAGTGGGCGCAAAAGTGCTGTGACGCACTTATTATATTAGACCCCGCTATCTACTGCAAAGACGACAGCCACCTGCTGGATCCCCGTCGAACAGCAGCAAAGTATACTAAGATTATTTTCAAAGAGAAAATACATTTTATTAAGATGACTTAAATACTTGTGTACTTTACAATACAACTGGCCTTCTAGAGCTTTACCTAATTAGTATTAATGCTATTTTGGACAATTTGAGAATTCCTTAATTTCGGAAAAAAGCCCTTTTATGTGATATGATTATAGATCAAATTAATCTAACTTGACTTGAGTGTTGGGAGTTGCTTGAGACAAGCAGCAATTTAAACAGAATAAGCGCAGGAAAAAAGCACCTCAGGTCGGTGTTGAAGTGTAAAACAGTTCAACAGCAGCGTCTCCGCGGTCAGCTAATCGGTACACTCACGGTGAGGACCTTTTTTATATATTATCCCCTTGGACTTCGTGTGTCCCTCTGACAGGTCAATCCTGATGTGACAGTGTGGTGTGTTACAGGTTGGACGTTTCCTGGATGAATGTGGTCCCTGAACGGGACATCTGTAATTCAAATCGTATGTTATACTGTTGCAGCCTTCCATTTGTTCGAATCTGAACATGAAATCGATGTCAACTTGGCCATGACATAAAGTGCTGCGTGGATCAGTGAGCACAAGGTGATGCTGCGAAAAGCACCTTGACTTCCTCCCCCTCTGCAACTCGAGAGCATCCCACCAGCATAAACACTGCACGCAATCATGTGGCTTGGCTCCGTTCCATCTCGAATCGCCCTCACCCCCCAGACACGCTCCGGACTTTATCTGATCCTGATCCACGCAGCCCTGCAACGCATCAAGGAGTCTGTCTGTGTACTGTCTGTCACAGTCTGTAATTTAGCTGTGTCAGCTGTAGCCGTGCAAAGAGCGTGGAGTGGGTGACTTAAGAGGAGAGACAGGGCAAAATCTGGCGGACTGTTTACAGCACTTGGACACAAACACTTACAGCTCTTAAGAGTTGATAGGGTTCTCTGCAGAGGTGTCATTCAGATGAAGTATCTGGCAGGAATTTGTGTTGGTTGTAAACAGTGTGGAGAATGTTCCCGTGAACTTAAGAGCGTTGTGGAATGTTTTAAGGAAAAACAAAATCCTCCCTCCACATTGCCCTTGTGGTCTGGCAAGTGCGATGTGTTTCTACACCAGACTGGCAGAACGGGACAAGTACGGGGGTGTTCTCATCCGGGTTTCATCAGGTTTTAAAACTGGAAAACTATGGTGGCATTTCTGCAAACAAAAATATTTAAGCAGGACAACGCACCAGAAAGATAGTAGTTTTAGATCTAGAAGTTAGTTTAACGGAGACATATCATAACAAACTGACTTTTACAGTCCTTGTTACACATACATTAGGGTGTCTGGATTGTCTACAAACCAGGCGGCAACCTCAGGTGCTGACGAGTGAAGCCATTGCGTAAGTCTTAAAACTTGCATTTTTCCTAAAGCCCAGCAGGGGGCGACTCGTTGGGTTGCAAAAAGAAGTTTGATTGTATAGAAGTCTATGAGAAAATGACTCTATTTCTCACTTGATTTATTAAAAATGTAATTAAAAAATTAAAAGTTGTGATTTTATTTTGAAGGGCTTTTTTTTATGCAGCGGAATTATTCCAGCATTTACGGCACTTGTTCAGTGGTGCAGGAAAAACACAGACCAATGCGTTGTGAATCACATCACGTGATGAAGCTCAGCCAATCAAATATGAGTATTCTGACAAGTTTCCTGACTTGAGTGAGATGTACACACACCGTGACACACGGGAGAGACGAGGACATAGAGAGCAGAGCAGGACTGTTGAAGTGTGAATTGTGAAAGTCAAATCATAGGACGATCTCCAAAAGAGAGAAATGTCCAGAGAGACCAGAGTCATTAGACTGGACAGACTCATAGATGTGAATTATTCAAACACAAATTTCTCTTTTTGGAAGATGAGAAAAATATAATATTGTGGATTTTTCACTTCACCCTGAATGGACTGAGTTTAAAGCTGCAGCGTAATTCAGTGAAAATATTTTTTCTAAATTGAATTTCATTACGTAATTTATTTTTTAATCCAGCCGTTATTTTACTTGAAATGAGAAGAACATGTTTTCATGTATTTCTAATCCATCCAGTTAAATTTGAAAAATGAGAATAATATTTGTTAAAATATAATTGATGTGTACTTTCTTTATTTGATTTGACAGTTGTTTACTACACAGAGACGTTACTACTACTAGACGTCTTGAATATAGATAGTGGGATAGTGGGTCCCGGCTTGTCATTAAGGGGTGATGGTGGGTCCCGCAGCCGGACCAGTTGAGAACCACTGGTCTATACTACCAACCCACAAACTGTCCTCACTCACCTGCCAATCCGAGCAGACTAGGCTGTTTTTCGGGAGGAGGGCTTAAAGAGACAGGCACAAAAAACGGAGCGTTTCACACAGAGAGTGAATACAGGTATATTCAGATGGACAGTATGAGAAAACAAATGTGTTTTCTGAACATGAAAGCATGTAAAGATGTTCTAGTAGACACCTAAAATATAAATATAAACCTGAAAATTAGCATGATATGTCCCCTTTAATTTCCTATTGAGGTTGAGGAGGTGAATCACTCCGCATAATTTGGTAGTTCTTCGCAGCACTACGCTCACAAGTAATCTTGGGCTGACTCTGCGAAGCTATACGTTTGTGCACTTTTCTCACTCCTGCAAATAAATTGACAAAAGCAGAAATTGAAATGTCTCATAAGCAATGAGGAGCATCCATCTTTGGTTTCGTTATTTGACAAATATAGGGAGGAATGCATCAATGGAGAGCCGGAGAAGAGGCGGAGAAGATGTGTATTTCTGCGCTGATGGAGGATTCTACAGCAGAGTTCAATGTTGCCTCTTCAGTAAGGCATATGAGACTTTCCTCTCCTTTCTATTTGATTATTATAGGGAGCTATACGGGTTGTTTACAGAAACTTGAAATCCAAGGTGGGAGTTGTCTACTAGGAGTACATTATTTCTGTGTCAGCCCTACGGTGAGTCTCTAATTGCTCATTCCTCTTCACATACTCGGGAGAGGAAACTGGCCCACGGGAGGTTGGAAGGGGCAGCTCCTCTCCTCTCCTTCTGTGGCGCCTGGTAGCTCTCACTTCAGCAGGAAGACGTATTGTAGCCTCTGCCTCACATACACCAGAGGTCTGCTCATCCTTCATCTCTCTCTTTCCTTCAGGCAGCTCTGCTTCTCTTCCTCTCCATGGTGCGCTGTTGTGCCACAATGTTTGCATCTCTCCAACGACGTTCACTCCCTATTTTTACTTCCCTTGCTTCCCCCCTCCCGTTCTTTCTGTAACCTCTAGAGTGGTGGATGATTTCCCCCGGCTTGGCTGAAACGCGGCAGCTGTTGGCCGCCCAGTTTCTCCTGGTATTCGCGTGCTGCACGCACCATGCTAGATTCACCAGGTTGTTAATTTGACGCTCTTCATCTGGTGTTAACCTTGACTAGAACACACAAATAATGTATTCCATTTCAAACTTGGAGGGTGTTAACAGTTTTCATACAGGAACTATTACTTCAGTAGTAAGTAGTTGCAAATAAAACTTATCACAAGGACATTTGAATGTATTTTTTTTTTTCAAATAAATTCAATCTGTGTCAGAAAAGATGGATATCGCAAAATCATGGACAAATTAAACCAAGACGAATTGCATGGCAAGATAGTGATTCATAAGAAAGTGTTTTATTTTAGGCGAACCAACCCTTTTAGATACCAATACATTTTTAGCCATGCCGCTGTATGAGTGATAATGTTGGTCTGTCAATCCAATAACTTCACTGAAACTTCCCAGCAACTATTAGATGAATTGCGATGTACAATTTGTGCTCCCCAGAGGATGAATCCACTGACTTTGGTGATGCCCCCTGACATTGTCCTCTAAAAGCTACCGTGAGGTTGACGTTTCTGGTTTAGGAATGAAATTGGTTTGTCAGCAACTATTAGATGGATTAACATGAAAGTTGGTACACACATTCATGTTCTTCGCATCATGAATTGCGATAACGTTGGTGATCTTTTCCTCTGGTTTCATCAGGTCAACCCCGTGTATCTTAATTGGCAAATGTTAGCACGCTAACATGGCAAACTAAATATGTGAACGCTACATTAGCAACAGTGGGTTAGTATTGTTACGGTGAGCTAATAGCATGCTAGCGTTAGCACATTTTCTGTCTCATTTGTTTGTTTTTTTTGGTTTCTTTTGTTTCATAGTTGTTAAGAAGTAGAGTCGGCATTGTGAATTGTGAATTCTTCTGTCTGTGTACTATGCAGGCCTTTAGTTCTTATCATTCTTATAACAAAGTGTTGGGAGGCCATGCTTGGCGAATACTTCTTTAGGTTGTGCAATTCTCAAACTGAAAATCTGTCTCAGCTGTGTTTGTAACGACTCCTTTAAATTAGTTGCTTTGCTTGGCTGCTCTCTTCAAGGTGTCTACAGGAAACATTTATGTGCTAACCCGTTATTAGGGCTCAGTCCCGTGTCCCTCTCCCCTATTAACAGGCTTCTCCCTTGTTTTGCCGAACGTTGTAAGGCTTGTCTGATGGGGCCGAGGCCCAGCTCTGTATACGTGCGGAGGGAGCTTTGGTGGGCGTTGTGGTCCTCTGGAGCAGCTGGACATCTGGGTCCCATCAGAGAGGAGTTTGAGGAAGAGGACAAGGGGTGGGAGGGTGAAAATAAAAAGGGACCAAAAATAAAGGAGGCAGATGGGGGAGAAAGAACAAGGGGCGAGCGCGGGACAAAGTGGTCAAGGGAGGTGAAGATAAAGCAAATTGGGGCGGGCGGGTCTGATAAGTCTTTTGTTATTGAAACCCTTAAAATGGAAGCAGACTTAAGGGAGAGTGAAAGAGAAAGCGAAGGAATGTCGATCGGACATTATCTCACTGTCACGAGTGTGACTGGAGATTGGCTGACAAGTGAGGAGATAAAAGTGCTGATGTTGGTTACACATTGAGTGGTTTGGTTCGTTTAATTGGCATTTGTTTGAAGCTATGCTAACTGCCAGGGGAAGAAAAAGCCATCCTGCCATTAACCCATATTTATCTCATCATATTTTAATATAGCTGTGTTAAACCATCCTATTTAAGGCTTTAATGTCTAAAAGTGTAAAGACCTGTAAACAGACTTTGTTGTTTAAAATCAGTGAAGATGCCCCTTTAATTAGCATTCATTAAGAGTTTTACACTCAAGAAGCTTCATCAGAACGTCAATGTGGTTTGATCATATTTGATTAAATTGTTGCTAAAACCTAATTTATAAACCTAATCGTATTTTTCAAACTGAGCCTAAATCAATAAGAATTTCCAAAGTTAAATAGCTATTTTTTGGCATTAAAGTTCAGTAGATTCTGTAGCTAGTATCAGTTTTTTAGTGTGTCAAAGGTCACTGTATAAAATGGACCTTGTGCTCCAGAAGATGAAAGAATACAGATCTGGTGTCAGTGGCGGATAAAACACGCCTCCTTTGAGGGGAAACTTACTTTAAAGTACTTGAAAACACTCTGTAAAAACTTACCAGCTGATCGTAAAGACAAAAGCCAAACATGCTGACAACGAGTGCCATTTGTTTCCTTTACTGTGAGGTCAGAGGTCAGAAGGTGGTGGCGTGCTTTCTGAGAGGGGACTTTCTCATCAACAATGGGGGACTGGGACGGGGGGGGGGGGGTCAACAGTGTCTGTGAGCTCTGTGGGTCAGGCTGTGTCAGGCTGTCAGCAGGGTTATCGTGTGGGTGGTAGGACTGTCACACTGGTGGTACCAGAAACAGAGCCGGGGGACCACCACGGTTTGGTAATTGCCTTCTGACCTCTGGTGGCTCGAGGCCAACAGGTCTGAGACTTTCAGACAGGGCCTCAGTCCTGTTGGTGTGTGTGTGTGTGGTGTTTCGATCAAAGGTGGTAATAGTTTCCCCCTCGGGTGCGGGAACTTGTTGAACCTACAGGTTTCATTGCACCCCACCCCCTGACCTGCTTGCTCGTGTATTTTTTTCCCACTATGAGAAAGACAAAATAGCGTCATCGAAACTGCCCCCGTGTGAACGTCACAGGAAGCGGACGAGGGAAGGAAAGGCGAGGAGTGGGGATAAGAAGAGGCGGAGGAGGCAACAGAAGCTGATACGTGTGTGTCTGTGTGTGATGACTGAGGGTGGAATGAGCCCGAGCGGGTGGTTTTTTTTCTGCCAGAAATTGTTTTCGATGTGTGTGTGTGTTTGGTGTGTGTGTGTGTGTGTGTGTGTGTGATGATCTGGGAAAGGCGAGGGCAGCACTAATGTGCAGGAATGCAGAGATTCCTCAGTGGCTTTGTGGATCGGCTGTGTCACTGAAACAGCCCCCCCTCCCCAAAACTCCAACGGGACCATGGGAATGAATCGAACAGGCGGCACTTTGAAAGCTCTCTCTCTCTCTCTCTCACTTTTTCTCTATTTCTCTTGTTCACACACACACACACACGTACTTATTCACTTGCAGCATTGTGCTGCATGGTGTGTGTGTGTGTGTGTGTGTGTGTGAACAGGAGAAAGAGAGGGATGTTATAAAGAAAGAGTAAACTAAATTAAACGGCGAAGGAGGATTATATTCAGTTATGGTATATTTATCAACTCCCTCCGTATAATTTCACCATGAACATCTAAGCGCTCCAAGCTGTGTGCACCTGCTCTCATTGTATTTGTACTGTCTACAATTAAGAAAATATAAGAATCAAAAGCTCTGCTCCAACATCAGGCTTTTTGAATAAAGAGTTCTATCTTCATATTCATTTGTGCGTTGTTTTTTTTGTGTTTATGGAGTGGGCACTTCCTCCCCTAAAAACAAGGCTGTTAAATGTCTGCCGCTATTAAATGTCTGCACTGGACGAAGCTTGATTACCGCTAGAGACTCTGGGCTTTGATCAGTGCAGCCATCTAACTAATACAGCTTCCTCTTAGCCCGATGTAATTGGCTAAATCGGCCTACAGAACGGGAAGCCTGATTGTGGCTGCTGCTGTGTTTATGTGGTGTGCTGCATTTGAGTTTGTGTGTGTGTGTGTGTGTGTGTTTAAATGTGTGGCAGAGGGAAATCAGAGAGAGGACAGGATACAAAATTAGCCCCTCATTTAAACGGCCCCACACACATGTGACCCCGGGTCACAGACTTCCTGAGTCTGGGGCAGATGCTAATGACCCGGTCACTCGTTTTCCCGCCCACAAAATGCCTTGCCGCAATATTATGCAACTCCATATCTAGGTGTGTGTGTGTTGCAGCTCACACTCTCAGCCATGTGGTTGAGCACGGCAACAGAGATTAGGGGAACGTTTGCAACTATACCTCTGGGATAAAGATCAGTTCATATTTTTTCAGAATTAGACCATTTTGTTGACAGCTGGTGAGATATCTTTCTTTATTTTCTACCCTGATGCTCTTAAATCTTCTCTTAAACCTTCTCAAAATGCACTTGAGCTTTTCTGTATGTAACTCCATTGTATTTTTCTCGTTAATTAATGAATAATAAATGTTATTGAGATACAACGATACAGATATCGGTCTGAAACTGAATCCAATAGCTTGATTGATATCGGTGACAATAGGCCGATCTGGTTTGGAATACAATTATTCGAATAAATAACAAAACATTTGTATATTTATTTGTTCCATTTAGTTTTACAAATTTTGGAAAGCAGTGTTTAAGTCAAGCCTGGCGTTGGCTCACACATGAAAGAATCGTCCCGGTCCATTCCACACAGCGAGGTTTACAGCTTATTGATTGAACACTGCACAGAACAGCCGATACCTGAAACCTATGTATCACTATTGGTATCGAAATGTGAAAAGTCAGATTGGTGCACCCTTAATTTTCTGCCCCCCCCCCCCAGCGCATTTTTCTTCTGACGTGTCTGTAAAACCCTCAGCTGATCTCTCTCTGTCCCCCTGCTTCCCCCAGCAGCCATTGACTGCGTGGTGGGATCGTGGGGCCCCTGGTCGTCGTGCACGTCCCCGTGCGGAGTTGGCAGCACGGAGAGGAGTCGCCAAGTGTCCGTCCCCCCTAGGAATGGAGGCACGCCCTGTCCGGACCTCAAACAGCGCCGGGGATGCTTCGGGAACAACGCCATATGCAGCATCGCGAAAGGTCAGACCCTGACCTTTTCCACTCCCTGCGTGCGTTCGTTTACGCTTGCACCTACGCAGGCACTCCTGCTCTGAACTCTGTTACATAATACATTTGGTGTCTCAGTGTTCTCTGCGGTACCATCTTGTTAACATTAACATCTCCAGCTGCATCATCTCTGTTAAGCTCCTTGCTGTTGAATCATCCAGTTCCCAGTAATAAAACACCAGCAACACCAACACTTTGAGTCATTTGATACAACCAGTCATTTCTATTCATGGAAATGACGGGATGAGAAATGCGGGATGTGTTTATACTTCCTCTGACCTTTCTGTAATCTATTTTATGGTGTCCACCCTAACCTGCAGAGGTGGCAAAGATCCTGCCGGATTCTTTTAAGAGGAACTTCAAGGACCCTTGGAGGCGACCACACATGCTGATGAAGGAGGAGAAGGCCAGGTAAGGCCTTCATTATCAGACTGCAAGCAAACACACACAGACTGCTATACTGACTGAGGGAGGGGGTAATTACAGCTGAAATGGGTGGAGCTTAGATTGAAGCTGTGCAGAGATTAAGATTTACAGCAACCGAAGAGCTCCTTTTCCAAAATGCAATCAATATCAATATTTCAAAAGCATATCTTTGAAAGCACAACTCCTACTCATGACTATAAGTACAACCAGCAATATGCGGCTTTTCTGCCAGCAATCATTTTATTGGCATTAAATCTCTTCTGTTCCAGCTTCAAGACCTCTTTTTAACTTCAGGTTCATATCATGTTCTGTTACCTCTGTTTTGACTGAGTTTTAAAGGTCACTTGAGGATCAACTTTGTGCTAAGAAAGATTGGAGAACGCAGACCAAGTCCAAGGCTGCCTTAGCCCGCGGAGCCTTGAAATTGCTTTGACTGTGAATATGTGAATAGTCACATCACAAGCTGACCTTTCGCTGATAGGGCCGCCGTGATCCATGTGAGAGCCCCCCACCCCCCCCCCCCCCCCCCCCACGTGTCTTTGATCAGAGCTGAATGCAGATGTAGTCTTTTTTTGTAGCTGGAACAATCAAGAGACCGTGTAGGGAACAAAATCACTGCTGGTTTTCCAGCCTTTCACACTGATTAAAATAGACATCGGATACCTTTGTTTTGACTGAAATACAAAGCATCGGGGGGGATTGGAAGCGCATTACTCATAAACGTTGCTGTGCGTGACACAGAATTAGAGGGGATTTCACACAGACATCTGGTGCCCGCTGATAGGCCCCCGGGTGACCCAGGGACCGAGGGGTTAAGATGACAAGAAATGAAGATCGCTAGTTGTCTTGATGAACAACCGATGATGTGTAAGTTTCAAAAAGGCGGTTATGTAGTTGTGACTTTAAATCCTCTGAACACCCATGCAGGTGTTTTCCATTTCACCTGGATGACTAGACCTCTTCTCAGGACTGTGTGTGTGTGTGGGGGGGGGGGGGGGGGGCTGACATCTTCCCATGTGCCCATGTGAGCTTTCTTGCACCTGTTAGGGGGCGGGACATATCACACCTCTGTCACTCTCATTGGTAGATTTGTCAATAACTTCTCAGCCCGAGCCAAGGTTTAATCAACCAGAATAACTGAAAACACCTGCGCGGGTGTTCAGACGCTTTAACGCGCCGTGTTCAAATCGTTCAGGGGTTAAGACATAAAGGTGTTGTGCTGTTTTTTTTAGGAGAGTATTTTAGTGGTATGAGGTTCTGCAGCACAAACAAGTTGAAGCCGGGAGGGAAAAATCCCCTCATAAGTGTCAATTCAGCCTCATTTTAAAATAATCCCAAAGGTATATATACTAATGAAAATTGCTGATGGAATCTATCAAGCATTTATTGTTAATTTTCTTACTTTTCTATCGATGTATTTCTGCTCTAGTTGTGTTTGCCTAGTTGCAAAGCATCAAATTGCACCTAAATAATATTGTTGCAAGAGCTTTAAAATTGAAAGAAGACACTTTCCAGTGTTACTGTCGGACAAAGTCAAGACTCACTCTGAGAAATAATTAAAAAAAAACACTTTTAACAAACCACCCCACTGGAGATGGTTGTTTTGCCACAGCTGACTGAATCGGAGACGAAATAAATAGTGCCCTACAGTTCAAAGTGACGAGCAGAGATCCCAGTAAGCTATGTTGACACCACACTAGGTGACAGTGACACCGCTGGGTCACCTTCAAAATGTTACACATCTCTTATCGTGAAGTTTCGATTTTCTCTTTCGTCTGGCTGCCGTTGTGATCGAGCACAGCTTTCTGGGTCGGGGTCACCGCTTGGCTTTCAGCAATCCAGATGCCTTTGGGTTGTTTTTTTTTACTCTTGAACTACTTCAAGGGTTGGGAAGTTTTAAAAGTTTTCAAACCTGGCTGGTGTCTTCATCTGGATGTTTCCTATTATCCTATTTTGTTTTGTGAAGTCCTAAAGTGAACTCCCTAAAACTCAATCCAAAGAATATCAAATGTTTAGCTTCTTGGCTACAGAGCTCCGTTAGCAGCACCTGCTCTGTTCTCCGTTTCTGAGCCCAGAAATGTGTGATTTGACCCTATGACCCCAGTATTTACATTTTTTTTTTTTACCAGATAAAATTGGCTGCAAATGATTTTTGACACTTTTCCTGTCCCCGCCCTCTCTCTCTTCGCTCTGCTTGCAGCTACTGTGTGTACCTGCGGGTGAAACAGGCCAGCGCGGTGTGCAAACTCAAACTGTGGAGCGCTCAGCTGGTGAGAGAGAGGCTGGTCTGTGCCGAGTGTCAGAGCGACGCCATGTCAAAGTCCGACCGCTGTGGAGGCGACGGCCTGGAGAGCACCAGGTAAACCCAACGCCCCCACGGAATAACTAAAGACAGGTTCAACCATCACGCGTCTCAGCAGTTTTTCACTTTAGTGCAGGGTATAGCTTTTAATGGAGCGCAGCCATCTGCAGACTGGCTGGAGAAAACCAGGAGGCGAACATGCCCATGAGCAAGGCACCAAAAGGGAACTAACGAATGTATGTCTTTGAATGCAGTTAAAGGTTCAGCATGTTGAATGATGAGCTCACAGACACACATCTATGGGATCTGAAAGGCAAACTTCCTTAACACAGATGGTGTGACACTTTGTACTCTGTAGCCGAACATATGAATATGGACTTAGTTAATGTGGACTAAAATATGATGAAAAAATCGTATTCCTTTGTTAGTTGTGCAGTTAGTAACAGCGTATTAGTTCGACAGGGCATCAATCTGTGAAGGATTGTCAAACCGGAGTAGCTGGTCATTAATGAAGTAATCATTTCCTTCAACATACATTGGAGAAGTGTGCACTCATAAAAAGCATCCATTAGTCATAATAATGGAAAAAGAAATCATCTAAATGGTCTCTCTCGCTCTTCCCAGAACGTTCTGGGCGGCGGCGGCGGTGCCGGGCTGTCACGGCTCCTGGGTGCGAGAGTCGTCCTCCGAGGGCTGCCAGTGTCCCCCCTACTCTGTGCTCTTCGTGTGAGCCGACACACAAAACCGCCGGACATCCACGCGCACGCAGGGGACGACCAAGCCTGACCCCCCCCCCCCCCCCTCGCCTCCACCCCCACACAACCCCTTCCTCTCACCTTTACTGTACACATTATTAACTAAGCACACCGCAAAATTCTCTCATTTAACTTTTACGGCCACGTTGTGTACTTATCCTCCTCCAAAGCACAACAGCATCTATGTACCTTTTTTTTTTTTTTTACCTCTGAATCTCTGCTATCTACCTCCATCAATGCAAGTGCATTTGTGAATGCATAATGTATAAATATATGAATATATTATTTTGCTTTATACATTTTCTACCTTTGAGCGTTTATGTCTTATGTATATGTACCTATATAGCCACACTTAATTGTATCCAACAGTCAAACAACACCAAACGGCAGTTGAGGCCCTCGGCCAGGGGCCCCTTAAATGGCTCCGAGGGCTGGAGACACTGAGACTGGTTCATCCAAATTCTACCCAATCACTTGAGTCAATATATCTGTGTTTTTACAGTGTTGTCCCGTCTTTTTCCGTCATCAAAACATTTCTACCAGCAAGTCAAGTTGAATATCAGGTATTGATTCTTCTCAGGTGCTTGTCTCCCCGATCAAACGTCTTCTACTCCCTCGCACAAGCCTCCTCTGATGGTTTATTTTACTCACTTAAAGGGACTCATGGCGTCCATTTAGGAGGATTTCACCATGGCTCTCTCTGTCCTGTGTCCAAAACTGAAAAGAAGTTTTCTCTTTCTCTTGCTCCCTGCTCAGAAATCCTATCACCGTCACACAAGAGCCATCCGATAGAACGATACCCACATACAGCCATGCTACTCCCACTGTGTTCGTTAACATGATCTGCACTTCTTTTCTTTCCTTCTCTGCCCTCTACGGACTCTGTGTTTTCTTTAACAAAAAAAAAACAGGAGTCAGTCAACAGGCACTTTCTGATTTAAGAAGAGGACACGTCTGGTCCCAGTAAAAAGGGCTTCTCTCTCTCTCTCTATGTCTCTGTGTTTGTGTGTTTATTTATTATAATAACAGGTGATGTTATTAGTGCAGCACAGCATACTCTGTACACTGTCCATAAGTGAAAAAATAAACTACTATACTGTCATTTCTTCTCCTCCCCCCCCTCAACCTTGTCATATTTTCTAACATGCATATTTATTATTGCATCACCGCATGTCCCACAGACCAACATTAGCATTTCTGACCCCTCTCCTCTGCAATTACTACCAGGGGCCCAGCCCTGCTTAAGTATATCCCTCCGTTTGACCAAATGTTTACATGCAGCACTTCAGTCAGAAGAAGTGCCATGAAGATGCAACGCGTACCCATCCAGATACTTTCTTGCTGCATTCTTCACGTTTTTTCGCCCCGTGGTGTAAACGGGATAACGACGGGCACAATGACAACTAATGTGTATAATTACGTTTGAAGTTTTTTTTTGAGCCACACTCTCCTACAATTTGGGGGTTTGCTTATGTGATGTGTAAATGCCGAACATTCTAAACACGAGACACAGGACAACTTACATAATGTGGAAATACATCTGTTTTTCGCAGCAGCTTCGGACAGAAAAGAAGATGCCCAATTTGAAAAAGCCAGTTTGTCCTCCTCCTGAATGTGATATGTGGGCTAGTTAACTAAACATGGAGGGAGAGGTGGTGTCTAAACCTTGACTCTGACCCTGAGAGATGTTCATAAGGCCCTTGCTCCACAATATTAGAACCTTTTATTTATTTTTTCTATATCCCAGCCTTGTGCAAAACACACTAATGCATCCCTGTTATGGCTTATTGGTCAGGCCATTCACTGTACAGTAGGTCACAGCAGGAGACTCAGCCGAGGAACAGTGAGGTAAAGCACAATGGACACATTTGAGGATCTAAATGTTACATGTTTCACATCTTTTTTTTTTCAAATGCGCAGCTTCTTTGATTGAAACATGAGCATAAAAAAGAGCCAACAAATCAACACTTCCAGAGTTACTCCTTTGAGAAAGACTCCTGCTACTTTGATCCATCTCCGAGGCACTTGAACCTTGACTAAACCCCCTCCTCCTCACCCTTTCTCTGCACTCCTCCCTCCCTCCTCCCCCTTCCCAGATCCCCTCAGTCAGCACAACTCTTTCTTTTATTTTACTACAACAGTGGCAATAGAGTGCCGTCAGCCTGACCAGTACGCCTCCCCCCCTCCCTCTGCCCTAGCTGCCTCGCCTCTGGCTGCTAACTCCGCTTTCCAAAGGGCAGGAAGGCCCCGTCTCTGGCCCGGGTGCCTGATGGGCTCCGACAGCAGTGTGTTCTGGGATTACGCCCGGTGAAAAGGGGGGCATTCCAGCACCGACGGGCCTTTGTCACAGCGCGGCCACTGTTTGCTTTTGACAAGACAGCTGTTTAAAGCCCTCCCGCCCAGCACCACCACCCTCTCAACGGATGGCCATCGAGGGAAAGAACCCAGGGGTGACTTCCGCTTATCGGCGGTGTCGTCGGATGCACCTCCACCTCAGTGGTGCGTTTATCTGGAGCCCTGCAGATGGAACTTTCTGTCATGCAGCTATAAGATAGTCCCTCCGGCTTGGTGGATTTTTCCGTGACCCCAAACGAAAATGGCAACTGCTCAAGCAAGGCGGGATAGATTTATCTGTGCAACTGCATTGCCTCGTCTACTGGAACATCCTTGACTCCTTCCCTCCTGTCCTAATGTGCCGTCATAACCTTACATCACCACATTTTGGGTTGTAGCTGTTGGAATGATGTGCCCCTACACACCCACTTCGCCGCCATCACCATCCGTGTCCACCCATCCACAACTCGAACATAACCCAATGCTCCTGCAGCTTGGGGCCCTTGGTCGTTGGTACCCCCATCTTACCCCTTCTGTGTGTGTATGTGTTTTTGGGAAGTGTGTACTGTAATTAGCAAGTCATTCTAATAAGGGCTTGTCGCCACTGTGGGAGCAGCTGGTCCGACACAGAGCAATGATAATGAATAGATGCCTCGACACGAGGACCTGAGCTACACACAGCAACACAGCTGGTACACTAGCAACCATAGAAAACACACTCACACTATGATGGTCATCGTCAGTGTCTTGTTTTTAAGGATTATGAGAGAATACCTCAATGACTTTTGGTTTATTGTAACTGCAGTAAAATGAGCTTTCTCTGCTTTGCCAAAAAAACTAAATCCCCTGAATAATTTTGGTCCGTTTTGATCTCAAGTTTACTTTGAGAAGCATTAAAGAGTTTTGATGTTTATGTTTTTCGACTGTTAAGAAGTGTACTCGGAATTCAAATATGGCCTCTATTCCACTTCCGTCTAAAAAATATCACAGAGTTGCTAAATCACAACGCGTTCAAACTATTAGATACCGTGTCAATAATCACCATCAAACGATTGACGGCATCTTTCGGCAGGAGCTCGTGCAGAGTTCCACCCTGGGAATGTGGCGCCACCTCGTGGTGCTTTTGACTTCCTGCTCTACTTTAACACGAACACAATTGGCAAGACTCCCCTTCTAAATGTTTTTTTATTGGGTATGTGGCTTCCGTTAGAATACATGTGACCATGGTTCCTCATTTGTTCTCTAATTTTGTGTTTTCATTTCTGAAAAACAACTTTAAAGTGGTTCATCTACTCATAAATGTTTCCCAGATAAGCTATATTCTCTTAATAATGGGGGGGGGGGGGGGGGGAGTATTTACATTCACAGCTAGCTTGTTCACATTCTGCAGAACTCAACACAATGTTCATCACTGTAAAACAATTTGTATAAAGCTAGGGGGGAGGAACATGAACAGACTACATACAATTTCAATGAATAAAACAAAGTGAAGCATATCTCGTGGTGAGATGAAGACAAAGGCTGGTCTACTGGACATACAAATGATGTGGAAGGCAAAATGTGACGTGCAAAGTGTTTTTAGTAGGTATGTGGAGGCTTGTCCAGGAAGTTAGCACTGGCATAATGAACCATACACACCAACAACATTCCAGTTTTAGACACACGCCATGTTTTCTTTTTCAAAAAAAGCTCTACTTCATTTGTCAAAACACTCATCCGATTTGCCGACAGTTGTAGCCAATTGCACGTCTTTGGTGATCGACAAAAACTGGTCAGATCGCAAACGAAACCAACAACTCAGTGGAGCTTGACAGAGAATACAAACTATTTTTTTCCTGGCAAAAACAGCACATTGAATAGAATCACACAAGTTAACAAATCAGTTACTTTGAGGTGGAAGGATTCGTCAAATCAACATGTCAGCATACAACTGAGTAAAAGGAGGACGTTATGGACAGATGTGACATGGAAATGAATGAGTAAATCCCCAATTGGAAAATAAAAAAGGGATAGAAATGTTTAAAAGCAGCAGGAAAAGAACACGCTGCTTATTCAACAGAATATAGGATGGAGAGCCAAGATGAGAAGACGACCTTTTGCCATTTTCTGTCCAAAAATGTGAGTCCAAACGTTTGTTTTATTTGAGGTTTTGAATCCGTTGGTTCGTGTTGTGGATCTTAACATCCATCTTGTCCACTTTGTTCATCAGAGAATCAATGGAGTCGTTCTGGTCTTCGATCTCAGACTGCAGACCGAGGCTGAGGTTCTTCAGTCTGCTCAAGCCGCCGCACATCTCATCTAGGTCATTCAGGGGGGGACACCGGACGTTAGTTAAACTGGGGACTGGCGGACAATACATAAAAGGGGAGTGGATGGCAAATTGCGGCAAAATAAATGTACATATCAATACCTAGCTCATTTAAAACAATAAGCACTTAAAACAGTACTAAAAGCTTTCATCTCCTTGAGCCTTCCCTGTGACTGTGTTTTATAAAACCTTCAACAAAATCAAGGAGAAATAACAAGAGAATTAATACGGTGAAAATTCTTTTTACCTAAATTATTGTCGAGGGTCTGGTGAGCCTCCCTGAGGTGTCTGTTCTGAGGGTATCCATTCTTGCCGGCTGAGTCGTCATCTCTTGAGGTGGACGCTCCGAATCCTGGAAGACAGAAAACAGTGCCGATGGCAGCCGGGTCGTGTTAACGGTTATGCCCCGCTGAGGGTTCTCGCGACAATCTCTTACCTCCCGTCTCCAGCTTTCTTAGATTGGGGTGGCTGGCTTGGTACTCATCTTCGTGTCCTCTGCTGCCGGACAAGGCAGTCTGCAATCTGAGAAAGTCAGATAAGCACGGTTCAGCCGTTTTAGTGAAGGACAGTCAATGATGAGAAGCTGTTGAATTACATTACTCAAAATACGAGTGATTGCTACGGAGGGCTTTGTTGTACAAATATGACCTACAACTCAGCGCCAGAACTCTCAAACTCATGCAAGTGAAGACATTATATTGTTATATATCGTAATATCATGGCCATAAATGAAATTATTTTCATTCAGTGTTTATAGAGACATAAAGGTGTCTTAGTTGTGTTGCATACCTGCCTGAAAATGTTAGCAATTGACCCGTGTTGTTGGTAAGATGTATTCTATTATTGTGGCTGTGATGATTAAACAGGTGAAGCAGTATTTTATTCAGTTAGAGCAAAGGTGGTCATATAAGTTCAATAAATAAAGATTTCTGAGACGATAGTGCTGAATCTTACCTGTTGTTGGCCTGGTAGGCCTTTGGCTCCTCAGGCAGTGGCTTTGTCTCTGGCTGGCCCTTGAAGTAGTTGACGAGGCCGCCCCACATGCTCTTGATGCCGTTGATGTGCTTCTGGCTGGTCTTCAGGTCCTGATCCATGTTGTCCATCATCTTGTCGGCCCTCTTCAGAACCTCACCCTGTCTAACAAGCTCCTATAGAGACAAAGAAAGAAATTGAAATAGATAAATAGCATTTTTGTGTTCACTGTCACCGTCTCAGGGACAATATAATCTTCTGCGTGCCAGGGTAAAGCCGATTACTAGTTTGACGCACCTCTGCAGTATCCACACCAATCTTCTCCGATTCATAGATGAGTCCGAGGGACCGGTGACTGCTGTCCACAGCAGACTTAGCAGTGTGCATCACTTGCTGCTGGAGGTACCGCTGTCTCCTCTCCGGTTCGCTGAGCCCACTGTCATCGTCGTCGTCGTCATCAAACTCCCTTCTTTTGGGCTTGAAATCGTCCTCCTCATCGTCGTCCGCAAACGGGTTGCGGGATTTACGGTAGGCCATCTGTGGGGCACGCACACGCGCCGCGCGCGCACACACACACACACACACACACACACACACAGTGTTTTGACAAAATAATCTCAACTCAAGGTCTAGTAGCCATTTCCAGAGCTCTCCACCACATCTCATTGTCTTCATCAACTATTTCTGAGCTCAAGAATGAACTGTCACGCTCAGCCGGACAGTGGGGACTAATATGTTTGAAATGGGAACAAAACTTACTTTTAATTGACCAACCGGAAGTTAAACAATCAATTTTAGTTTTAATAATCAATTAACTTTACTGATCTATTGAAAAAAACATTCTGAATACAGACTCACAAAAGTCAAGAGTTGCTTATCTTCATTTCACAACAATGCAAATATACTATTTACTGGATTTTGTTGTAACTTGCATTTATGATCTTTTGACATTATCAGAATCAGAACAGTTTATTGCCATGGAAGTTTGCACCTACAAGGAATTTGTCATGGCGGGTGGTGCATAACATTCAAGAATAAACAATATTAAACACTAACATTAAACAATCAACAATCTGCTTAGTTGAAACCTTACAGTTGAAACAGTAAACATTCTTAGGAAGTACCAACTGACATGTTGATTTGACAAATGGCATCCCAATTTTGAGAGGAATTAGTGAACGCTTTCCTTAGATTGTCAGCTTCAGCTGTCAACGTGTTTCACGCGATCAATAAGCTAAACACCTACTGGGTCATAGTGACAAATGTAAATTACACTATTGCTCCGGTTGCTAACGTTAACTTGTTACAAGTGTTAGCTACGGGGTGTTGGCTGGTTGCTCACGTTAATCAACTAAGATTGCAAGCTAACTAAATAACCACACCGATGAAAACATTATGCTGCTGTGCCAACATTGACGTTTCTCTCCTCTAAAGTAAAACTGTATGATCAATTTAACAGACAAACCTTTGACCGTCGGATCTGCAGACGATGAGAGCAGCTGAGCACTTCCTGTCACATTCGGTGACGTCACCGCGTGCTGTCCCACCAGCTAATCCTGCGCAACAAAAACGCACACCGTGATACTGAAGTCACTAGTTTAGAACAAATAAATGGTTTAAACATGTCACTAGGTGAGATAGTGCCTTGTTTACTTGTCACCTTCATTACAATATTTTTTTATGGTTAAACGCCATAGACCATGTAAAATCCAAATCGGCTAATTAACCTGCAGACCATCGTTAGGATTGTCCGTGCTGAGTTGCCGTACTGCGGCTCCGCCAGCGCCAGTTGCGGTTGCTCGTCCGTTTCCACTCCCGAGTCTTCGCAGAGTGTCGCTCGTCTGATGTGAAGGGAAACATGTCTGTGTCGGGAGGCGGTACGAGAGGGTTTTACTTCAACACAGTCCTGTCGCTGGCCCGCTCTTTAGCTGCCCACCGTCCAGCGCCGGTCGAAAAGGTGAGGAGAAAACGGAGCGAGCTTCAAGATGAATTTGTTTTAACGCTAATTAGCTGACGTTAAAACAACAGGGTAGTCCGGGGTGTCGCTCCACTTCCGCGCACAGTCGATGGCTTATTTTTGATCAATGACGTGACAGCCAAGCTAACATTTGACAGCCAAGTGCGTCTGTAGACAACACCCACTTGATATTGTTATTGTTCCTGCAATAGAAGAAGAAAATCAGCGCTGAATAAAGTGGCGTTGCGGCTTGTGCGGTTCAGCACTGCAGTCAAACAGGTTGATAGTGAAAGGATCGCGGTGCGTCCTTCTTTTAGCATGATGTACCATATAATCGCAAACTGTTACGGGGACGGTCAGGTCTGACGTTGCATTGATCGTGTTTATATGGCCAATAAAGTAAGATTAGTGAAAACAGAGATGAGCAAAGTTTGAATTTGATTCTATCAAACTAAATATGAGGGGACATATGGAGGCAATCACCAATACACTGTCACTGAGTACTTGCTGTTTGATGGAGCATATGTGTTTGATACAACGCCCAGTTCAGATGTTTTTTGGGAATGAGGCATAGTGACGTCATGCCCTATGCCAAATATGTATCCTTGTTATCGTGATACCATTTACAGGCGACTGCAACATAATAGCGTATGGTTCCCACCTTGATAGCAATATACAGATAACTTTATTGATCCCCAGGAGGGAAATAGACAGATGAGGTAGAACAAATAATGTCAAATATATGTATTTACCGCATGAAACCCAAGACCAGTGTGCATAAATGTAATGTACGTGCAAAACGTAGTACAGTTTCCTGATCTTTCCGGTAAACTCAGTAATAGAACATGCAGTCACACTGCAGCACAAGACAATTTAATCCAATGTTCCTGATCTCTGTCACAAGTTTATTTCGAGACCACGGTTTCATGATCTCTTTGCGCTCTTTCAGGTCCAGAAGCTACAATGCATGTGTCCAGTGGAAGTCCGCGGTGTGTTCACCCTGGACGTGCGTCGCAGAGATGCTGTTATTGCGTTGGCTGTGTTTCTGGTGGAATCTGGCTTACAGGTGGGTGGTGTTCAGTAAAAAAAATAAAAAAATAAAAAAAGTCAGACCGCTGAGCCGGTGTGTGGGTTTAAACATTCGATTTTTAGGTAATGCATAATAACCATAATAATATGGTTTAAGATTCAAACATTGCACAAGTTACATAGATTAGAGATTATTTTTCTTATATCCATACTTTTTGTCCGCTCTGCAGGACTGCACATGTATCGCCATGTTAATCTTATTCCCATAATCGGATTAAACCAGCGCTTAGACACCCAGCTGATCATTTAAAGCCTCTAACCTCATCACACTAAGACGCAGCGTGGAAAGCTTCCCCGCCATCTGACCATGTAGAGATGGTGTCTTCACTTTTCATTGCAGAACTCAAGTTGACTATATTTTCTTGTATTTATTTAAATTTTTTTCCTTTACAGTCCTTATCTTCGATTTACCAGCGCTTGTGAGGTAAACAAAAGTGCTGCTCTGTGCCAACGAGTGCGGTAGCTTTTGGTGTGTAATAATTTGCTTCCCTCTGGCAGCACAAAGACACACTTGTTCCCTACTTGCTGAGCCTGTTGAGAGGGCTGCCACGGGTCCAATGGATCGAAGAGAGGTCGGGAAAGAAAGGAAAGGGTGAGAGCAATCCTCTTACAGTGGGGCCTTTTGTTTTACAATGGCCTCCATTTACTCGCTGCAACGGTGCTCCCAGTAATATTTGTAGACTAAGATATATTGAGATCCATAAAATGCCACTCCTTGCTGCACACATGAGTAAGATTGAACTGTAGGTCTTTGTCATTTTCTACTCTTCAGAATTTCTCCCGGTTGCGGAAAACTTCAGCTACTGTCTCGTGACTCTTTTGTCAGATGTGGCTCAGAGGGACCCAGACTCCCGACAAGAGGTTGGCTTTAAACGTGTTGACAACATCTAGTTCTTAGGTTCGGCTGTATGGCAGCGTAGTGCTAAGTTATTGTTTTCCCTGCAGATCATGAACACTTTAATGGAGGTCATGCAGTCACTGCAGGACATGTGCCAAACACCTGATAATCATGATAAAGGTATAGCACACACACACACACACACACACACACACACACAAAAAGGCAAAAAACTGCACACTGTAACGTCAGTCCTTCAAAACAAAAAGCTTCATGGATGCTCTCTTGCCTCCAGTCTACTTGTGTAGGTACATCGTCCCCAGCCTGCTCGGCATGACTCGAGCATTCGGCCGCTACAGTTACACAGACGAAGCGCTGCTGTCCAAGCTTTTCCCCAAAGACTCTCCCCAGGTCACCCGCTGCGTCGCAAAGGAAACCGAGGGAGTGCGGCGCAGGTCCTTCAACGACTTTCGCTCCATCATGCCGTCCGCGCTGCTCACGGTGTGCCGGAGCGACAATCTGCGCAGACGCACCGGGACCAACCGGGACCCCTCTGCACAGGTGTGTGTGTGTTTGTGTGTGTGTCTTTGTGTGTGTGCGTATGGTGTGATGGAGCCATTTGGATTCAAGACACGTTTAGTGTGATTATCAGAGGTGACTGCAGAGTTATCAGATTATCACATGCTTTGTGATTTTATTATGCCTACGGGCTGGCGTTATGATTTTCGGGTTGTCCGTCAGATATAATTAAATTCATTAATTCATTCAGTAATTATAAATTAATTATGGCAATTTCACACAAATGTCTAATAGAGAGAAAGAGATTTTCAATGACTAGGTTGTGTTAATGAAGTGCTTTGTAATGTGCTGTCTCATAGGTCTTTTCAGATGCAGGGGGCCACTCACCCTGCACTCCTACAGCCGCTGGACAACATTACTTTGAAGGTAAAACACAAGAAACACAAGCTGCTTCGATTAGATTTATGTCTGTCAACTCGTCCTCGCTCAGACATGTCAAACTCAAGGCCCATCACGTCATTTTATGTGGCCCGCGAATCCGCCAGCAAAAAAAATGAAATGGGAAAAGTTAGAAAAACATCAAATTGTCCACGAATTAGAAGGCAAACTGCAATCGCAGCAGAATATATTTACAAAAGTTACAGCCAAAAATTATGCAGTAAAGTGTTTTTCAGAGGGTGCATTGAAGCAGTGCCTGCTAAAGGTATGTGAGCAGGTTTGCCCCGACCAGATACAGACTTTATAATGTAGTTTGTGAAGAAACACCATCGCAGACCGAGTTCAGGAACTAGCAGCAATCTGACAACACAGCTAGCCGAAGAGACAAGGAGGCACTTGTCTTTTTCATTAGCTGTTGATGAAAGCACAGACAACACGGATACAGCTGACCTATCAATGTTTATAAAGGGCATGAAGGCACAACTGACCGCCAGTGGATGTAGCTCACATGCACGGGACGACAACGGGGAGGGACATTAGTGTTGCAGAGAGGTGACAAAAAATAGCCTTGAACAAAGTTAATGTAATAACTTGTGTTTGATGATCTTTGTCTTTGTTAATTTCTTTAAAAGTTTGATCTTTGAGTAATGTGGGTTTCTTAACACTAAACTCCCTGCGGTAGCTCATCATTGAGTCGTCACATTATGTTATGGAACAACTACGTACTTGCGTATTGCTTATCTGCACGTATCCTGAATGAATAACATTAACTTGGGGTACACTGCAGACCTATCTCACATGCTGTAATAATCCATGTCATACATTCAGTAAAGGTGTTTTCATTTGTTAGCCCATACTGAAGATATTCAGTGTTTCTTGTGTCTTGTCGTCCCTTTTTATTTTAGGTCCCTACCTCCCGGACAGCAGCACAGCAGACCCCGACTACTATTTCTCAACAGTCAGCTCCAGCTCCTCGGTGTCTCCTCTCTTCATGGGAGCTGAAAACGAGGTGGAGGTTCCTGTCGATCTGCTCCGACAGCTCCTGGCCATGGTAGAGTAGAGTAGCCCACTACCCGTTTACCAAGAACCGCCGCGTCCCATCCTGTAAACGTGTATTGCATCTTTACCGGTGGTTGTGTGTATTGTCGATTCGCAGGTGAAGAACTTCGTTTCCGACTCATTTTTGCAAGCTCTGGACGCCGCCATGACAGAGGTTACAGAGGTAACTATGCACCCACTGTCTGTACAAAACGTTATAGTTGGTCAATTCAAAGCTTGTTCCATGATCTGTTAATTCATATTCTCTGGCATTGTCTCTCCTGTTTGTTGTTAAGTCTAATCCTGGAATCAACCTCTATTACAAAACCTTCAGTGACACTCTCTATGTGTGCGTGTTCAAAATGCTGCGGGACACACTGTACTACATGAAAGGTAAAGCATCACGAATAGCTCATTTATTATGCATTTACACACAGCCCTGCTTATTGTTGTATGGTGGTCTATTAAGTAGACTTCTTCATCTGAGCTCTCTGATCCAAAACTGTTCAAGTAGTGTTTATTTTTCCTAACATGTAGCTCCTTTGCGCGATGTTTTTAAAATTTGAAAGTATTAAAAATGTTTTTTTCATCTTTGTTTGTCTGCCATTTCTCTCGTGTAAAGCACTTTGTAACCTTTGTTTTGAAAAGTGCTTTATAAATAAAGATTGTTGTTATTATTACTTTGACAAATACTCTCGTCGTACTCTCAGACTTGCAGCCAACATTTGTACGGCAAGTGCACGACTTTGTGCTGGAGGAGTTCAGCAGCAGCCAGTCGGAGCTGCAGCGGGTACTTCATGACACGGGGGGGTTGCCGGTGGAGCAGAGCCCCCTCAAGCTCCGTTGCCAAGCCAACGCCGCCTGCGTGGACCTCATGGTGTGGGCTGTCAAAGATGAGCAAGGTAATCGATTGTAGCAGAACACCGTGTTCAGATGTCGTAATCGCATACTGGATGTGTTTGTCTGCTCTGATTGCATCACTTCACCGATGTCTTTTTTTGTCTTTTGTTCCAGGAGCTGAGAATTTGTGCACCAAACTGTCAGAGAAGCTGCAGTCCAAAACCTCCAGTAAAATCATCATCGCTCACATGCCCCTGCTCATCTGTTGCCTACAGGTAGGATGCTGCTCGGCAGACACGGCGCTAAGATATTTGCTCAAAGAGAAGTGAAATGTTACATAATTCACCACACCACGAGGTTTTGTCTAGAAAATGACGTTATTGAAAGGAAGCAAGTATCCCGGTGATCGTCTGGTTTCAGAGCTGACCCAGACCCGTGTTGCGTGGCCTTAATTTCTGATGTTTTTTCGGCTGTTATTGTATCTGACGGCCTCCCTTTCGGTTTCAGGGCCTGGGTCGTCTGTGTGAGAGGTTTCCAGTCGTCGCTCACTCTGCCTCGACCTCTCTCAAGGACTTCCTGGTGGTTCCTTCCCCTGTCCTTGTAAAACTCTATAAGTATCACTGCCAGTACACCACAGGTATTGATATTTATTTCTTCATTTATTATTTACTGCAGTTTCTGAGGAATGCCTGTACCTCCTGATTGAATTTCATAGGAGTTAGAATGTAATAGTTAACCAATCAACAATGTAAATGTCACAATTGAAACAAAAGCAAAAACAATTGTGTCCACGATACCTCTAGCAGGAAGGATTTTGATCTCAACTGTAGCACAAATGACCAGAGCTAAAAGTGAATGGGACTAAAGTGCTGTAGCTGGTGATACAGTGTCAAATATAAGTCAATAACAGTTGTCCCACTCGACTCTCATCCACTATTGATCTGGACAGAGCTGCTGCAAATACAGACGATTGGAAATGCAATTCAGGCTAACGTTCTCAATGTACTGCTTTTTTATTAGCTGCTAATTAGTTGTATTCTAAAAGATAATGTGCTCTTTACATTTGACACCACAATCTGCCCTTTTCTGCTCTCTGCAGGATCGTATTTTCTCCAATGTTTTAAATTGTAACATATTTAAAACCGCTTGTTTTTAATGCTCTTCTTCGTCGGTGTTTCTGTCTTTGCGCTGTCGTCCTTTTTTTTTTTTTAAGGCACAGGAGAAATAAGGATAAACGTGACCAATGAGCACTCTCAGTCCACCTTCAACCTGCTGTCAAACAGGAAAGATCAGCCGTCCATGTACGAGCAGCTCCGAGACATTTCCATTGACAACATATGCAGGTCAGACTCAAAACACCCGACACAGCTGTAGTTGGAAGATATGATTTTGATGTGCTTTTTTTTTTTTTTTTTTTTTAACTTTCATCTCTGTGTGTATTCCTCAGATGTCTGATAGCTGGTCTGACCATGGACAATGACATAGTGGCAGCCTTTCTGGCCAGTCTGTCCAACCGGCTGTACATTTCACAGGAGAATGACAAGTGAGCAACATTTCTGGTTGGGGGGGGGGGGCTTCATTGATATTTTCAAATCCATGGTACTGTCGACCAGCTACTCTAAAAATACAAGTTGCCTCTCCGCCAGGGACGCCCATTTGATCCTCGACCACACCATCCGAGCACTGGGCCACATTGCAGTGGCCCTGAGAGACACTCCCAAAGTCATGGAGCACATCTTACAAATCCTTCAGCAGAAGTTCTGCCAGCCTCCGTCCCAGCTGGATGTGCTCATCATCGACCAGCTTGGCTGCATGGTCATTACGGGAAACGTGAGTTCAAAGATGCACGTGGTAACATTGCCTCCATTATTTGATGCAATTATGGTTGAAAGGGGTTATTAGGCCGGTACATAACCACCAGGAGATCATTCAAATGGGTAAACCATTGATATAGTAACAGTGTTATGTTAGACAGTTGCTTCAATAGAAGCAATGCAAACCCTTTTTTCTTAACCCGGTGGGGCTGACACACTGTAATTAATCTCCGGAAACCTGCTGGCTGCTTGCTCATTACAGTGTGCATTTAGAATAGGTTCCAGTATTCTAATTGACTCCCCCTTTGTGTGTAACGGGGTGTTTTAGACAGCCAGCGTACCCAGAGCGTGACAGACTGGAAAAGGATCTGACCTTAAACAACGAACGGATACAGAGTACTTACCAAATGCCTTCCTCTGTAATCATGAGGTTTTTGAATTTAAGGGAAATTGTAAATGTTCAATTCAATTTTAATACAATTTTATTTGTGTCGAATTTTCACAAATCCCAATTTTGCCTCGATGTCTTTACAACCTGTACAACATACGGCATCCTCTGTTCTTAGACTCTGACATCGGATAAGAAACCCCCCCCCAAGAAAGACCTTTAACAGGTTTTGTTATAAGTAGTAAGAGAAGATTAGTTAACAACAGGGCATTTGTAACCTATTGGTGGCTGCGCAGTCTTATTCCTGTCTGTTCGTCTTGTAGCAATACATCTACCAGGAGGGGTGGAACCTGTTCCAGCAGATCAGTGTGAAGGCCAGCTCAGTGGTCTACTCAGCCACCAAAGACTACAGAGACCAGGGCTACAGGTCAGCATCTGCTCTCTGAGCGTGAACAATTGTTCCTCTCTGCTCACTGCGACTAAGTAGTCAGCTGTAGTGGAGTGCAGTAGTAATGCACAGTCTCCTGATTTGAGTGTCATCGTGTTTTGTTATATTTGATAAATAATTGATACGATAAATACGTCTTGTTGGTGTTTAACTGATCCCTCCGTCTATGCCGTCTCCCCCCCCCCCCCCCCAAGGCACTGCTCTCTGGCAGTGATAAATGCTCTGGCCAACATTGCAGCCAACCTCCAGGGGGAGCAACTCGTGGATGAACTGATGGTGAACCTTTTAGAGCTGTTTGTCCAGCTGGGCCTGGAAGGAAAGAGAGCCAGTGAGAGGGCCTCAGACAAAGGACCAGCGCTGAAGGTAACAGCTTAACTGCATCTAAACACTACAAGAACATGAACAGCAGCAAAGTTGGTGAATTGGCTGTTTTTCTCCTCGTAGGCATCAAGTAGCGCTGGAAATCTTGGAGTCCTCATTCCAGTGATTGCTGTGGTGAGTATGTGATGTCTGTACGAACAGCTTTGAGGACTATGAACATTCATTTTGACAATAATTTGTGTTGAAATACAACAATCTACAGTAGTTGAGTGCTTCAGATGATTGAAGATAGTTAGCATTTAACTGTCGACAAATATTTACCCTGTTAGCTGCAGAACAAACATCTGTGTAATAAGTTCACTGCTGAATTTTAGTTCATGCTGTTAAATTGTGGTTAATGATATTAAAGCCACCACAGGAAACGCCTCATTTTGTGTTGATTTTGGCAGTTCACCGTGGACCAAAGGGGTCGTGTGTCCGAAGCACCAGAGTCCCTTCAGAAAACACCTCGTTTTTACTGCCAGATAGCTTGTTGTTGGTCTCGTTTACTTATGTAGGTCATATAGAGGCATCTGGATTGAGACAGTTTCAGAACATATACATACATTTATATGTATATGTAGTTTTGTATTTATATAATTACAATTAAAAATAAGACACTAAAAAACACGTTTTCTTCCCGTTAAAGCTGTCTCCCTGTAACTTTCACAGAAATCCTTGCCTCGTAGTTTTATACATTTTATTTCCCCCTCTCGTGTATTATTTATGTTTTTATTGTCTTTTTGGAATTATTACAGTACGACATTCAGGTAATGACCGTTGCATAATGTCCTTGTTTTTTAGCACATTTACGCACTTGGCTCATTGCACAAAATAAAACATTAACAGACAGACAGCAAACATTTGTAGAGTCTCTCCCGCAGACTTGCAACACTTTGAGGAACATGAAGGGGACGTTTAAATGAAAATGAAGAGACTACATACATATAAAGACACATTACTTCATGTTCCATGTACATAGTGTAATAACAGAAGTAATTTATTGTTAACAAAACAACACCCCAGGTATTTCAAACGGTAATTAGTTTTAGTTGGAAGTTTCAAACCAAATATTGAATTTGTAGGAAATATATTAGCTGTTTAAAAGGGTTTCTTTGGTCAAGTTTAGTTCTGTGAAGGATTGACCACCCGGCCCATGAACACAAGGCAGTTTGTGCGGTGCTCGTAGATCAGGAAGAGGAAGGGGCGGTCCACAGTGAAGTGGATCTGAGAGGAGAGGGGCATGAAGCCCACCTGGGTCAGAGCAGCAGCCTCGGTCCCCTCCTCGTTCACTGTGATGGTTCCCTGGTGCTTCAGCTGGGGAAGGAGATCAGAGGGCTTCCATTAGTTTGAAATAGTCTGTCCTGTTATTGATTACAGATGAGAAGGTGTCCTTTTTGTTTTAGATGTTTGCCTCGTGACTGATTTGGTCTTTACTCACCCAGTTCATGGAGACCTTTTCGGAGGTCATTCCAGAGAAATCTCCACTCTCCTGGAACAAGTCAGTGAGGCCCATCTCCTTCAGATTTGCAATCAAGTCATAGTTCTGCTCCAGTTTAAACCGAGGTAACACCACCTCTCGAGTCCTGAAGGGAGGCCCAGAAAAAGCTCTTAAATCTCCAAGAGGTCTAAACATTTTCAGCTTTTTCACCCAAGCCATTAACTTAAAAAATGTATTGCACATTAATATTTAAAGTGCATTACTTTCCTGTGAGAACGCTGCTTACCTGTTTGTCATGTTTTTGAGCCACTTGTTTACAACAGTGGGAGAGATCTCCTGCTCCAAGGTCCTCATGCCGGTCATCTTCCTCGGCAAGGCAATGAGCATGCTGATGTGTCCCGTGTAAGGGAGCTGAAAATAAGAACATCTTGTTTGTAGACCGGTATGCTGTTTGTCTTCAGGGACCGTGTTGAAATTTCAAGTCGTTGAGAGGCCACCCACCTGCAGGATGTCACACTCTAGTTCGTGGTCGGCAGCAGCCAGATAGTTCCCCTTGTTGGTCATCATTGGCACGCGCACGTTTGTCTTTTCGTTAACTCTGAAGTTGCGATAGTAAGTCATTTCCTTGGGGAATTTCTGTTCCCATGTACCTGTTTATATGAACATGTAAGAGTCGTATGTTTACTTCGTGACTCAAATCAAAACAACAAAGCGGACAGATGTGACACTGTGTGCTGATGTTTTCTCTCACCTTTGAAGTACAGGTAGTTGAGCAGCATCAGCACCATATTTGGGTCCACGCTCTTGAGCGGTTCCTTGATCAGCCCTTTGGTCAGCTTTAGGATGCGACGATTGGCCTTGTTCAGGAAGGCAGGGTCCCCGAAGTCCACCGACTGCGGCTCGGCATAATAATAAGCCTTTGTCTCCGCGCGGAAGGCGTCGTTCACCGCGACGTCCCTCTTCACGTAGACGTCGTTCACGGAGCGCAGCGTGTAACCAAAGTTCCTCCTGAAGAGCCTGTGCGTCAGCTTCCTGAAGAGCTTGTGCACTGTGGTGTTGTCGTAGTGATGGCTTGCGTTGACAAAGTCGGCGAATCCCAGCGCTCCGTAGATCTGATCCCGGGTTCCAGGTCCCGCCCCTAAAGACATCATCCCCATGGCGACCGAGATCCCAGCGGGCGCCAGCAGGATGTTATCGCTCTGGTTGACGTCGTTGCGGAGACTCCGATAGAGGTTGAAGCCGAAATGGGCGTTGACGACGTTGAGGCGCTGGAGGCGAGACCGGCCGTGGAACAGCCGCAGGAGTCTGGCGCGACGGATTTTGGGGTCGGAGGGTTCGGCAAAGATGTCGATGTCTGGGGCCGGTGTGGCGATCTCGTCGATCTCATCCCCTTCTCTGATGAAGCGCATCATAAACTCATCATCCGGACATTCAAAAGTAGAATCGCTTTAGGTTTGTTTTTGTATTTTGTGCCATAAGACTAAAAGCACTACGAGTAACTTCCCAACATACCAAGAGATGAATAGAGAATCTCACATTTTTTGTTACTTTATTACTTTACACCTCAACTTTTTATTTTTGATCTAATATCAACAGTCGGTACTCACGTGTAGTCGTCGCTGCCCGCAGCCAGGATCTTATCAAAATCAATATAATCTTCATCCTCAAAGCCGTCAAAAACCAGGTCGTTCGTAACGGTCTCCATATCCACCGCCCCCCCAAGTTCAAAGCCTCGGGGTTCCGGTTGAGGGTCAGTGAAGTGAGAGCTGAGTTCTTTGATCCCAGCCAGGGATGGACCGACCAGCAGACAGGCCACAGAGATGACGGTGATGAGCCGCATGCTGAAGGCTGAGGCAGAGAGAACAGACATTTAGCACGGCCGCGTTAATAATCTGATCAACATTTCGAAGATTCCATGACGTTACGGTTTAGTGATTCTGTAGGAATAAAATCACACCGTCACTGAGAAAAAAAATTCAAAAGGTTTTACGTAAAATTCCCTTAATAGCAGCCTGGCTCTGTGAAATGCCTTACCTTTGCTGTGTTGCTTCTGTTTGTGGGACTAAGAGCAAAGAATTGAATACAAAACTGAACTTTGATGTCGGCTCCTCCTGAACAAATAGACCAGATCAAACAGACCAAAGAGTGCTGTGACTGACTAAAATCTTTAACTCTTCACAATTCAGCTAATTGATTAGATAGCTATTGAACGGCTAGTAGTTAGGCAGGAGATATTCTGCAGTTTGTTAATATTATTTCTTTATCTTTATTGTTATTTAGTATGTAGCCTATTGAAAAACATGTAAATGTATTTGATGGAATTCCTATTTTACCACTCCTGTAGAGTCACTTCAAACCGAGTGTGATAATCTGAGTAATGCAACATTAATCGCTCTACGTTTTTCACGATGTTCCTGTGTTCATTTTTCTAATTTACAGTTGACCAGACGGCTTCCGCCAATCAAGGAGCCCAAGCCCCGCCTCCAGAAGCTGTTCAGGGACTTCTGGTTGTACTCTGTGGTCATGGGTTTTGCTGTGGAAGGATCAGGTGAGCGACTCATTTCAGCATGCTACAAATTCTGCACTGCTGCACTCTTATCGCATATACATACATGACATAAAATGATTGGGAGCGGTAGACTCTGATTTTGTTTAACTGCTCAATAGCTTCCCCAAATAAACAAAATCTCGAAATCTCTTCCCCGTTCAATGTTGAGGTTTTGAAAGGCAGCCATTAAAAGACTTCCGTGAAGGCTGCTCTTGTGTATCCTCGCTCATGGTTCCTCAGAGCAGAAATAAGAGCTTTGCGACGGCTTTTAAGATGGCGACCCAGATAGACTTCCTGTTCAAGCGAGGATCGAGGAAATATAAAATAAGAGACTTGGGATGCACCCTAATTGAGTGACATTTTCCTGATTTAGCCCTGTTGAATCTGTTACGGCTGAATAAACCTTTATCATTCTTGTTGGCAGATGATGATTTGTGGCCTAATAAACTCTCATCAAAGCTCCGGACCTCTAACAACCTGGGCAGAGGTCCTATCAGCCAGAATGACTGAAGGCTTTCAGCAATTCTTGAGATTTATTTCACACCAGATGGGGAAATATTTGAATTGTGTGATGAAATGGTTCATTAAATACGATAAACACAGATGTTTGGCTTCTTTAATCATCAGCCCAAATAGCCAAATAGAACCTAAAAACATACTGAGGGGTGTTATTTCACAGCTCTTACTAATGAAATCAAATCCGAGATATTAGCATACCAACACACCAACATCCCTGCTGTTCTGGATACATGTTCTTTCAGGGCTTTGGCCAGAGGAGTGGTATGAAGGTGTGTGTGAGATTGCCACCACGTCTCCTCTTCTCACCTTTCCCAGTGGAGAACCTCTTCGCTCCGAACTGCAGTACAACTCTGCCCTGAAAAATGATACAGTCACGCCGGTAACAGTGCTTTTCTTCTTCTTCCAGTAAAGTAGTTAAAAATGGCCGTACGACAGTCCGACCGATCTTTAATTCATCCAATTCTGTCCCCCAGGCCGAGTTGAGCGATCTGCGGGCAACCATCAGCAATCTCCTCGACCCCCCTCCTGAAGGATCTGCCCTCATCAACAAGCTAGACTTCGCCATGTGCACGTACCTGCTCTCAGTCTACAGACTAGAATACATGAGGTCAGCGCCTCCACACCAATGTGTCCAGTTCACATTGTTGTGTATAATGTCAATCAATCAATCAGCACTTCATTACACACTCAGGGTCCAGATAAAAGACAATAAATGGCATACAAAAGCACAATAGATAATGATAATAGACAATAAATAAGTGTCCTGCAAAGAGACAACTATACCAATGTCTCTACAGCTGGTATTGATAGCCACGGACACATTTCATTGGTACTACTCCATAAAGGTCTCTTAAGTAATATTCTCATTGTGTCATTATAAGCTACTTGAAGTCACTAGAAGCTTGCTTTTCTGTAGTTTGACCACACGTGGGCAGTGTAGAGTAGTGTACAACGTGCTTTGAACAGAGACCTCTTCACTCCATTTGTACATAAACTTGCATAAGAGAGCGTTTGCTTGTGCACACATCATGCGGCATGAACTATAAACATCTTCATCATGCGTCACTTTGTTCTGTGATGAAAATGTTCCCGATATCACAGATGCTAAGATTATTTTCAGACAGTCTTATGTCAGGAAATTTGAGACATTTTAGAATTATATATTTTAGAGACATGAGAGAGTGAAACTTTGTGATATCTTCATCCTCCTGCTCTTTTCAGGATGCTGCGGTCCAACGATCCCGACAGGTTCCAGGTCATGTTTCGATACTTAGAAGACAAAGCCATCCAGAAAGACAAATCTGGTGAGGGCTTTGCACTCGTTCACATCTGCTCATCCTATTCTGCATGCTGTGTAAGGCATTCTCTCAAGTTCCCCCTTTTCTTTTTCTTTTTTTAAATGTTTGTCTTCGAAGGCATGATGCAGTGCATCATTTGTGTCGGGGATAAGGTGTTTGACGTCTTCCTCCAGATGATGGCTGAGAAGGTAGGGAGCATGGTTAAAATTTTGGGTGATGCCGAACAATTACCAAAAGGCTTGGAGGGCCAGTTGACAGTATGTTTGATTCTTCCGCATCACTGAATAACAATCGGAGCTTATTTCTAATGCTTTTTAGCCAAAGACCAAAGAGCACGAGGAGGAATTGGAGCGACATGCCCAATTCTTATTGGTCAACTTTAACCACACCCACAAGAGGATCCGCAGAGTGGCGGACAAGTACCTTTCTGGTTTGGCTGAGACGTGAGTGCATTTATTTATTTTCCCATCATGTTATATACAGTTTGAATTCTATTTCTCATCTGTTTTACTTCTACCAGATTCCCGCATCTGCTTTGGAGCGGCCGCGTGTTGAAGACCATGTTGGACATCTTGCAGACGCTCTCTCTGTCACTAAGTGCTGTGAGTATCTCTGAACACTGTCAGTGTGGACTGTTCTACGCTGGTACAGCTCTGAGTCAACATTCATATAAGGTGTTCTGGGGTGGAACTAAAGCAGAGTTTGAATTATTTTAGCTTGAAGTGTTTAGGAAGTGTTGACATAGATGCAACTATCAGCTTCAGTTGCAACAGATGTCTTCTCTGTTTACTCAGGACATCCACAAGGATCCGCCGTATTATGACATTCCAGACACCCCCTACAGGATCACTGTTCCCGACACATACGAGGCCCGAGAGGTGAGTTCAGACTGTTGTTGACACTGAAGACCACTAGAGGGCAGCGCAGTACTGGTTTTAATGACAGTAGTGGCAGTAGTTTGAGATTGGTTTAGTTGGTTCATCAGCTACATTATCCTGTGTACAAACAAACGTGTACTAACTAACTAAGCCCCTTACATTCAATTTGCAGCCATAGAAATCTTTGAGAAAGACTCGCATTACAACACATGTACACATTGTGTAGCGATATGAATTATTAAAATTGTTTGTCTCACAGTCCTTTATTTATTACTCATCATATCCTGGTTTCTTTCTAGAGCATAGTGAAGGACTTTGCCGCTCGCTGTGGGGAGATCCTGAAAGAGGCAATGAAATGGGCCCCTTCAGTCACAAAGTCCCACCTACAGGTCAGCACCTTTACCTTTTACGTGTCCTCACAGTGGAGACCAGAAAGATCAACAGAGCTGGGGAGTTTCAGAGGGGGTCAACACAACTCAATTGAACAAACAAAACAAAATTGACTATACTGGAAGTACCATGAGATACTAAAAGTCTGAACTTCACAGCTGTGTCTGTAAAGTTTAAGCAACACTTCGGCTCCAATACTTGTAGAAATAGTAACTTATTATCCTGAATTACGTAAATGAGTTCAGATTTTTTAAGGTTAACAATTTTCTATTTTGATTTTAGAGGATATTTGTCATTGTTGTTCCATTACTGTTTCTCCTTCCCCCCCTTTCCTCTCTTTCTGTCCGTTCCGGTATGTTGTGTCTTGTACAGGAATACTTGAACAAGCATCAGAACTGGGTGTCAGGACTGTCCCAGCACACTGGCCTGGCCATGGCCACAGAGAGCATACTGCACTTCGCCGGCTACAACAGACAGAGTACTACACTCGGCGTGAGTCGCGCGCGCACACACACACACACACACACACACACACACACACACACACACACACACACGTGGGCATCCCTGCATTTCACAAGATAGAGGACGGGCTGAATATAGACAAAATTACACATCTAAATTAATGGTAAGTGCTTAATCTGAGCTACCTGTCACATTTCGGCATTTTTAAAGCTACACACTCAGGAAGTGAGAAAATCCCTGCGTCAAGAAGGACGCAGGGATTTTGTAGAACCTACTAAACACTTTTAAAGAAAATCTTGCCTTACAGGCTTGTTGATTTGAAGCTTATTAACATTTGTCCAACATGGCTTTTTCATGTAACAAATGTACCATCTAGTTGTTTTGTCAGAGACTTTGCAGTTTTGTTAACACTGAGCAGAATTGTCTTGTATCCTTTGTGCACATAGAGGGATTTTATTATATTCTATATCTAGTTGTCTAGTTATTTACAGCATTGTATGTCCATGTGTGCATGCTTACTGGTCCGTGTCACATCGTTTTGCTTGCTACGCATTTCCTTTGAGCTCTTGGGCTCGAATTCTGCTATAGCTGTTTTTTCATTTGCTTCATTTGTTGTATTTTGTCTTTGTTAAACTGCACCGAACTACCTGCCTGGTTGCTTGGCTGGTTTGCGGATTTGCTGGTTGCCTGGTTACTTACCTGCAATGGACGGGTGGGTTGGTTGGCTGGTTGTCCATTTGGCTAACTGGGTTATGCTGGTGCTGTCTCCCCCCCCCCCCCCCCCCCCCCCCTCCCACCATGTGGCCAACCATAGGCTGCTTTCCCTCAGGTTGGTCTGAACTCTAAATACAGAGAGACAGGGCTCAGGCATGACACCTTCAGTATAGCCAGACGTGTTTCAGCTCAGCTACGTATCTACTTTCTTAACTTCGGGACTGCGCGGCCCCTAAATGGCCCCTAAACTGTGTGCTTTCATTAGACCACCCAGTTGACAGAGAGACCAGCATGCGTGAAGAAGGACTACTCCAACTTCATGGCATCGCTCAACCTGCGCAACCGCTACACAGGAGAGGTGAAGTCTTGATATTGTAAATATTCAGACGATGTGACTTCCCTAGACTTCCTGCCACACAGCATGATTGACACCTGCTTATGTGCCGTCTAGGTGGCTGGTATGATGCAGTTCTCGGCGGCGACTCACAGCCATTCAGACCTTATCAAGCTGATGATCCTTCAGATGACCAGTGCTCTGGACAAAAAAGACCCAGAGGCCTTCACCCAGGCTATGTTCAAGATGGCCGCCCTGCTTATAACTACCAAAAGTGAGCCGCTCTGCCTCGTTTCATTTTGTAGAAGTCTTTCAACAACAGTGCCAGTTGTTGGTTCTTTCTTACAATTCAGTTCTGGTAAGTTTCTATATATTCTGTCTCTCAGACTGCAATCCTCAGCTCCTGCACCACCTGTGCTGGTCTCCTCTGAAGATGTTTACAGAACATGGCATGGAAAGCGCTATCGCCTGCTGGGAATGGCTCCTGGCTGCACACAACGGGGTGGAAGTGCCAGTACGTGTATTTATCGCACCTCATAAAAATGATTTTCGGATCGCGGTTTGTGTTGTAGAATATATCTTCTCTTTTTCCATCTGCCTAGTTCATGCGTGAGATGGCAGGAGCCTGGCAGATGACAGTGGAGCTGAAGATGGGCTTGTTTTCGGAGGCTAAGGTGGAGGCGGGCCCTCTGGCTGTGTCAGAGGAGAGTCAGCCTGCCCCCTGCGCACCTGACGTCGTCCCCCACTTCCTCTGGATAGAGGTCAGTGACAGGCTTTGTGGTTTTTATAAAAATGGAGTTGAGCTGATTATACAACAAATCACCACTTTATTCCTTCTTTCTGTTCTACCTCCAGTTTCTGGTGCAGAGGTTTGAGATAGCCAAGTACAGCAGCGCTGACCAGGTGGAGATTTTCACCGCCATTTTGCAGAGATCTCTGTCCCTGAGCGTCGGAGGACCCAAAAGCAGCATGAACCGACATGTTGGTGCCATCGGACCAAGATTGAGGTACCACGTGTCATTGTTACGACTTCAGATTAGTTGGTTCTTAAATGCTGTAATAGTTTGCTGCGAGAAGATAGATGCTGTATCCTGAACTTGATAAGACTATTGTGTCATCACTTGGCTTTATTTCAGACTGCTGACTCTGGGTCTGACTCTGCTGCATGCCGACGTTGTGACCAATGCAACCATCAGAAATGTTCTTCGAGAGAAGATCTATTCCACCGCTTTTGACTACTTCAGGTGAAAAAAATAAATCAATCAAATCTGTGTTTTTCAGTCTTGTATTTTAGTGTGATTCTGTCCAGTAACTTATTTGTGTCTCTCTTTGTGCAGTGTCGCTCCTAAATTTCCCACTCAGACAGATAAGCGGCTGAGGGAAGACATCAGCATAATGATCAAGTTCTATGCCAGCCTGCAGTCTGACAAGAAGTATCTGGCAGCCAACCAGCTGGTTCCACCAGGTACGACACTGAGAGAACCAGGGCGTAATCTTTCAGTCATAACCCAGAATTCACACTTCATAAGTCGATTTGATTTTGACTTTGTGTAGATCCCCAAGACATGTCTGTGAATAGCCTTTCCGTCATGGCAGGGACGGATAGCAGGAACAGTCTGGATGCAGCTATGGGCCAGAGGCAGCAGATGGCTCAGGGGTGGATCAACACCTACCCTCTGTCCTCCGGGATGTCCACCATATCCAAGAAATCAGGTCACACACACACACACACACACACACAGGATGTTAAGCTTTAATAATCTGTGCTGTAAAAGATGGTCACGGTGAAACTAAACCTCCTTCTGCTTCTCATGCACAGATGACATGTCTTCAGCAATCTAATATTTCCTCTGTCACGATGTTTCAGGACTGTCTAAAAAAAGCAACAGAGGCATTCAGCTGCACAAGTACTACATGAAACGTCGGACTCTTTTACTGGCTTTGCTGGTATTTACATTTTCTCAACCACTTTAAATTATTCACAAATGTATAAAGGGAGAAAATGTCCATCAAATGATGACATTTCTACACATAGTTCTGTGAATGTCACCTGATTGGGCTATTATGATCATGTGTCTCTTCAGGCCAGCGAGATTGAGCGGCTGACGATATGGTACAACCCGTTATCCACCCAAGAGCTCGCTATCGCCACGGACCAGACGGTGGAGGCCAGCATTGCTAACTGGAGGTCCAAATACATCAGTCTGACGGAGAAACAGTGGAAGGACAACATCAACCTGGCCTGGAGCATAGCGCCTTACCTCGCCCTGCAGCTGCCTGCCAGGTACTAGCAGCAAAATGCACTGCATCCTCAAGTTTTATCAGTGTTGAACCGCAAGTGTACTCTATTTTGTCGTCGTAGGAGTAGGATTTGTCGGTTGCGGTTTCAAAGTTGGCCCCTCCTCCACGGCCTAGCGGAGGTGAAAGCCAACCCCCAGTTTCACTCCCTTTTGGAACGAGTTTGTCGCTTCGTCTACGCAACATTTGCGGGAGTTTCGGCACTTTGTCTTCCATATGCGTAGCTCTTCAAGGCTATGATCTGGCTATCTATGATCTGGCTCCTGGTTGCTACGTTTTTTGCACAGAAATGTCACGAAAACGGAAACAAAAAGAGAAAATCCAGGCGGATATAAACACTGCCACACACTTCTATTAGTTCATTAATTATGATTGAGATGGATTATTTCTGTATATTTTTTATAAAGGAATATCCTACCCATTGTGCTTTTTTAATATGCATAATATATGCACCAACAAATGACTCAAAATGAAGAACATGTACATGACTATATATAGATAGAACATGGCTTAGTTACGAACACATGATTGTCCACTTTATCTGAACACTTGAACATGTACCTAAACCGTTTTGTTTTGTTTTACAGATTTAAAAACACCGAGGCAATCGTCTCTGAGGTGACCCGTCTGGTGCGAATGGATCCGGCTGCTGTGTGCGATGTTCCAGAAGCGGTGAAGGTGAGGTCGTCCTGCCGGCCACTGCAAACCGACGGGACGGCAGTTTTGTGTGCCGTTCTTTTGCCGCAATGAAGCCGACATATTTCGTGGCCAAATTCTACTCTTGCATGTGTGATACAGCGGACTTTACAAGAATAGACAGAAGAGCTTCCGACGTGTAACTTATATTCCATAGCTACATGGTGTGAGTCACTGTACCATGAAAAGTTCCTCATCTGCACTTATCGGACGCTTTCTCACTCTTCCTTTTTTTACTTGTCTGTGTAAGATAAAGATCTGCTGTGATTTTAAACCCTTTCTGGACCTCATTTTGCATTTGATTACACAATATATTGAGCCATTCAGTCATGAACTTTCATCTTAATAGGCAGGAAGACTTTCTGAGTTATTTGTTGGTTGCCTCAACTGCATTCTGTTAAGTTTCAGCAAAAGTTAAGAAGGAAAAAGTTCATTTTTGCTACTCTGTGTTTTGCTTTCAAGTAAGCGTCCCACTTGAGAGATATTGTGTGTTGATAGTGATCTCCTTCCCTGCAGCTTCCTCTAGTCCTCTTCATTTAGTTCTGGCTGACTGACCTCCTAATGAGCCTCGCACCCCGTCTGAGGAAGAGGCTGGGGAGGCAGAGCACGGTCTTCCCCAAAAGCTATCATGATTTCAGCGGATGATCCTCCTTGACATCACGTACTTGTTTATTCCAGTCGCTGAAGTAACGAATAAACACAGATTCCTCTGGAGGCTAGTTAGCATGCCGTCAGTCTTGGGGTCATGACCTTGCATCAGATTGCCGTTATGTTTGATGCGTGAATATGGATCCAGTGATGCGTGCTGCGCATGATAGTGGGACCGGTCCAAGTATCGATCTACTTGTTTGCTTCAGCTGGAATCATTTTTGACACATTTCTCAATTCACTTTTGTTTTTTCTTCTCTTTTTTTGTGTGTTTTTCTTCAGTTCCTGGTGACGTGGCACACAATTGATGCCGACTCTCCAGAGCTGAGTCACATCCTGTGCTGGGCCCCAGCAGATCCCCCAACCGGGCTGTCCTACTTCTCCTCCATGTACCCTCCTCACCCCCTCACAGCCCAGTACGGGGTCAAAGTACTCCGCTCCTTTCCCCCTGTACGTTCATGCACACAGCACACACACACACACACACACACACACACACACACACACACACACACACACACACACACACACACACACACACACACACACACACACAGCTGGCTGTTGCCATTCCTGTTGGATTTGTTTGTGTTCCCTGTGCGAAGGAAGTACCAGGACTTTCTCAAGTAGCATAAACTAGGAAACACCATCAGAACTGATTTTACTAAAAGTTTCAGTTCAGGGGTCTATAATTCACATATTATGCCTATAATGCCAGTGGTGGAAAGTACATTTATTCAAGTACTATTTTGAGGTATTTACTTGAGTATTTTCTGCTACTTCATACTTTCACTCTCAGACATTTCTGAGGGAAATATACTTTTTACTCCTACATTTATTTGATAATCTTAGTTATTTGTTCAACATTGTAAATACAATCAACAAGTAAAGTATGATGTATTATTGTAGATTAAGCTACCCAGCAGTATACAAAGTGATATAAATTAGCTCCACCTTCACCAGCTGCAACATTAAAGTCATAATATATTATAATCCAACAATATAATGTTTATTATTCTGAAAAGTACTTTTATTTTTGGTACTTAAAGTACATTTAGATGCTGATACTTCTACGTAAACCTAGGAATGCATGACTTTTACTTGTCTTATTGATACTTTCAAATTTCAAATTGTTCTTCCCCCCCACCTTTTTCTAGGATGCCATTTTGTTTTACATTCCTCAAATTGTCCAAGCGCTTCGTTACGACAAGGTAAATATCAGATTTCATGAGCCGCACATCTCTGCAGATTATTAAATCCTCACAACCGTCCGTTTCTGTTTTTCCTGCTGCACCTCGGCGTAGATGGGTTATGTGAGGGAGTACATCATCTGGGCCGCTCAGAAGTCTCAGCTTCTGGCTCACCAGTTCATCTGGAACATGAAGACAAACATATACCTGGACGAGGAAGCAAACCAGAAAGACCGTGAGACAGTCACTCATACACGTGCAAAACCCCACACCACAAAACGTGAACGCAGAAATGTCAAACAGCTACCATCCCGTCTCTCCCTGCAGCCGACATAGGTGAGCTGCTGGAGCAGATGGTGGAGGAGATCACCGGCTCTCTGTCCGGTCCGGCTCAAGGCTTCTACCAGAGAGAGTTTGACTTCTTCAACAAGATCATCAATGTGTCGGCCATTATCAAGTATGAACACGCTGTAGTTTTCTTTCTGTCTTTTTAAATTGGACTCCAGTGACAACACTGTGAGCCGTTCATGACAGTAACATATTCTTTACATTGCTGCTGCACTTCTCCCACTTGATATCCCACAGACCTCCATTGCTTTCAGTTTTCAGAGATCTGAAATTTGGCTCCATCACAGTTAAAATTTACTTAAATTTATTCTAATGGTCAGATTTAATAGCACAGGTGAGAACCGGCACTGTTTGGGGGGGCGACTGCTTTTCAAACCATTCCACAAATTAAGGGCTGTCCCTTAATGTAAGTAAATGTCCCTTTTAGTTAAAAGGCTGCAACAAGTCCTGCACAGCCCTGCAATCCCTTTACCATAAGACAGACCCTTGATTTATTTCTTCTGCTTCACTTATCTCAACATTGTCATCATCGTCACCATCACGTGGTTTAGTTTCATCCTTATTGTAGCAGCTAAGTCTAAACTTGAAGACACTGAGGTGCTGCATAGACAGAATAATAACTGACGTGCTCACGGCAGCACCGCTCGTTAGTGTCCAACTCCAGCTTCTTTGATGGAATGTTTATTGCTATTTATACAAACCATTACAATAACGCTGTGTTTTAAGTCGCGTAGCGTGGCAGTTTAAAAAACATTTGTGTGCCTCCGTCCAGCAACACCGATATTGTAAATTACCCAAAGCACATGGGAACACCTACAGGACCAATTTGGTGTCCCAGAAACTGCTCCTCCACTGTAATGCTACATTGTAAGACACTCGTGATCTAAAGTGGGCCATTGAAAGAAAAGAGAAACTTTCACGGCTCTTTGCCAAAGGCCTCAAAGTTGCACTCCAGTTTAACTTTGCTGTTAGACGGAAGCCTCTAGGTGATGTTCAAGGTGTTTATGAAGCAATAACAAGTGTTCCCCCGAGCCACGATGTTCCTTTCCCCGCCTCGTACCACCTGTTGTCTAATCTCTAAATCCCCTTGTTGTTCATCTATTTAGCTATTTGTTGCTGCACTGTCTCTCTGATTATGCTCCGGTCTGGAAGTGTTCTGACAGGGCCCCATTATCGCTGGCTCTCACAGAGTGTGTTGTCGGCCCACTAGAGGAAGACAAATCCCCCTCGGCCCTCATTACAGCACTAATTGCAACTATCCGGGGGGAGAAACTTCTGCCGTCCCCTGGCTTCCACTCTCTGTTACTCTGCACCCCAGTGACTCCCCTCTGTGAATAACAGCAGAGCCCGACTGTCACCTGTGGTGTTAAGTCGTTCAGTGAGATACCCATGCATGCTGGGCAGTCGTAGAGGTGTGGAAACTCTTGTGTGTTCAGGTTGTTTTTTTGTTTGTCTTCATCAGACCGTTTCCCAAAGGGGAGGAGAGAAAGAGGGCCTGCCTGGAAGCCATGTCACAGATCAAAGTCCAGCCTGGCTGTTATCTTCCCAGTAACCCAGAGGCCATAGTCTTGGATATAGACTACAAGTCTGGGACCCCCATGCAGAGGTGGGCCTCAAAACCATCTTCCATACTGCTCAAAACACTTTTCAAAAAGCAATGTGACCGCGTCTCTGCACTTCTATCTGAAGCAATGTGTGTCTCTATTTAGTGCTGCCAAAGCTCCCTACCTGGCCAAGTTCAAAGTCAGGAGGTGTGGAGTCAGTGAGCTGGAGAAAGAAGGTACTTCGATGAACCTAAAGTCGATGTTGTATTTCTCATATTTGCACAGAGGTAAACACTGTGTCATGATTTCTTCCCCTCAGGTCTGAAGTGTTGCTCAGATTCTGGAGATGAGGCGAAGAGTGAAGAGGAGGCAAAGAGAATCTGCTGGCAGGCGGCCATCTTTAAAGTGGGAGACGACTGCAGACAGGTCTCCTCTCCTCTTACTTACTACAACGCTATCTACCATCTATTTCATGATGCACCGTTGACGTGACTTGATTCTTTTTGCTCGACTTCCCTTTCTTCACCATTTCATCCTTTGTGTTCACAGGACATGCTGGCTCTTCAGATCATCAGCCTGTTTAAGAACATCTTCCAGCTGGTGGGCCTGGATCTCTACGTGTTCCCTTACAGGGTGGTGGCCACGGCCCCTGGAGTGAGTTCATGTCAAACCTTTCCCATGTTTCCTCTGTGCTGCTTCCTGGCGGGAACGCTAAGTTCTCACGCTTCCTGTTTCTGACGTTCCACCACACAGTGCGGAGTGATCGAGGTCATCCCAGACTGCAAGTCCCGGGACCAGCTGGGCCGACAGACAGACTTCGGCATGTACGACTATTTCAGGAACCAGTATGGAGATGAGTCCACGCTAGCGTTCCAGAAGGTAATTTATTTACACCAGTAAAATTCTACCATATTTCTCAAGTGCTCGCAAATTGTATTTACTTAACAGGTTTAACTGATATTCTTCTCAGGCGCGGTACAACTTCATCCGCAGTATGGCGGCTTACAGCTTGCTGCTCTTCCTGCTGCAGATAAAAGACAGACACAACGGCAACATCATGCTGGACAGCCAGGGCCACCTCATCCACATCGGTGCGTATTGCGAGCGTCGTGTGGTTCCGATGTGAATTAAATGGACTGTACCTGTAGAGCTCCTTTCTAGTTTTCCGACCACTCAAAGCGCTTTAACAATACATCTCATCATTCACACACTGATGGCAGGGGCTTCCATGCAAGGTGCCACCTGCCCATCAGGAGCCTATGGGAGCAATTTGGGTCGAAGTGTCCAAGGACACATCCACATGGACGAGCAGAGCCGGGGATCGAACCGCCGATACTCTGATTGAAAGATCGGACTTAATATTGTCCAAGTCCCACAGATAAACACATGTTTATCCTATCTTCCAACAAGACTCTTGATACGTTTTCTAGATAACTTTGTCACCGTCGTAGATTACTTATCTTGACACACACACACACACACACACACACACACACACACGAAAAGAGAGGAGAGTGTCAAAGTAGAAGCTTGTTCTCTGTACGAGTGTGAGTCGCCTCTCACCCTTCACTCTGTCAGTCAGTAAGAGAGACAGATCTCAGTCAGATATAGAGATGCCAGACAAAGTGCAGGTTGTGTCTGAATAACAAGCCTTGCTGCATTTTTACACGCGGGGCGTCCCGTTCACTCAGGAGTAACGCATCATATCAAGCAGGATTATTTTTCTGTCTGACGTCTGTTTGAGCGTTCAAAAACAGAATCCTAAGCTTTCGAGTTTGTCCCTGCGTCGCTGTGTTCGCAGACTTCGGGTTCATTTTTGAAAGCTCTCCCGGTGGGAACCTCGGCTGGGAGCCCGACATCAAGCTAACCGATGAGATGGTGATGATCATGGGCGGCAAAATGGAGGCGACACCCTTCAAGTGGTTCATGGAGATGTGTGTGAGGGGATACCTGGCCGTCAGGTGAGTACGCAGACGTGTTACGCTAAAGTCTTCACTGCGCTATAAAGACTGTAACATTAAGGCGAGTTTCTCCGGTGAATCAGGCCCTACATGGACGGAGTGGTGTCCTTAGTTACGCTCATGCTGGACACCGGCCTCCCCTGCTTCAGAGGACAGACCATCAAATTGCTCAAGTGAGTCAGACGTGTCAGCAAGCCGTTTGAGTGTCGTCCGCTGCTGTTGCTCAGACTCTCTCTCTGCTCACGTCTAGGCAGCGATTCAACCCCGGTTTGAGTGAGAAAGACGCGGCTTCCTTCATCATCAAAGTCATCCAGAACTGCTTCCTCAGCAACAGGTCGGTACAAAGCCTCAACAGTTTACATCTTCTTCTTCTATTCTTCTTAATATTGATTTCCAGAAAGCATTGTTCACATTTGTCCAATTGCTTTTGTCTTACAGGAGTAAAACCTACGACATGATTCAGTATTACCAAAACCAGATCCCATACTAAACGTCTGTGCCGGAGCGTGTGCGTATTTTAGCTGGTCATAGTGTGCGTTCGTGCGTTTGCATATCTGCCTTTAATGTTCAACATTGAAGATTGTGGCTCATTGTGTCTGCTGAGTGTTTGATGTTTTCCTCTCAAACCATATTTTCTTAGTTGTCTATCTCCTTATTTATTTTGTTATGCTGAAACCAATGTTGTTTTTAACTATTTCTGTGTTATTGCACTAGCATCTTGACTTCCGTGAGCTTAGTAATGGTAATTTTCACATTCAGTAAATACTTAATCAGAGTTTGTGCCAATTTGAAATCACTTGTGATGTTTGTGAATGTGGATTCTTAAAGCTGTTGGTTTTAGACGGGTTTGAAATGTAATCGGATCCTTGAAGTAGACCAGTTTCAGTTCCGACCAATGTGGCCTATTCTGTCATCTCGTACTTGACTGTACTACTGTGCTTCTCTTTTTAATGGACCAGAGTTCTTTTGATCTGCAGCATGGTACGTGTCTTGTATTTAACAGTGACGACTGACTGTATATACATGAGTTACACTGTCTGTATTTTGGGGGAGAAATGATGCACACAAGTTCTGGGAGACACTGGGGCTGAGTTTTGTATATTTAGCGATGCCAAAGGGGGAGGGAAGATAGTGCACATACACAAACCTTTCTATTGTTTGTGGATGAAGGTAAGACGCAGCTTGAATGTTGGGCAGTTGCATGAAGTGAAGTGTAAACTACCATGTAGCCTGTGTCCAATGTGGCTTTTGGTGGAAGTTTATTTTGTAATCCAAAGTGCTGTGCCCCATGTCCATTTGGATAGCTTAAGCCATCTTGTAATGTTACTGACTGTAAAGATTTAGCCTCTCTTTGTATATTTATATTCATGGCCCATTTTCAGTCTCCTTTTCTATCTTCATGCCTTTTGAATGAGAATGCGATAAAATAAATCACATAAAGATCTATTGACTTAAAAATAACTGTCTCGCTGGTGGTGTTTCATTAATTATGAAAATAAATCCTTTGAAGACATTGTTACACTTGATGGTACCTTAAAGTACAGTTTACGTGCAATCAGCAGTTGGAGACCAAGTGGCTTTTGTGACAATTTTTTTAAACTTTTTCAATGGCATTTGATAATATTACTTATTTTATAATTGTGTGTGTGTACATCAAAAAATCATTCATTCATAGCTTTAAAAACAATGTCCCTCCTTGTAACAAAGTTAAGACTGGAGTGTAATCATCACCAACAAAAGAAGTGACGGGTTTATTTGGAGATACCTTCAGCAAATCTTCTAATTCACAACTCAAATGATCCCTCCCTCTGTTTTGCTGCACAGATAACAGCAGCTTCCCCACAATGTGTGATCATGTTTCTGCACCTACGAGCTGTATCTTAAATTCACATCCACCAGAGGGCAGCACATAATGACACATGTTTGCTGTGTGTCTCACCATTTTTGTGGGTGCCAGTTAAGCTTGATTCAAAGATGAGAGCACTCAGTCAGCTGGTGTGAAACCTAATTAGCTACCACAGCGTAGTGCTGTTCTGAGGATGCTCTCGCCATCGATGAGACATGAAATACTGAAGTGGTATCAGCTCAGCTGTCAAACGGTTTCCCTCCCCGATGATGAGAGCGGCCTTGTGATGCATTCACAGATGCAGCGGCAGACTCTGCTTTTGAATGAATGAAGTTTATTTATATAGCGCTTTTCACAGACAGTACTATCACAAAGTGCTTAACAGAGCAGACATTTAAAAGCATAAAAAAACACAATGTGACCCTAGGGTCAATAAATTATCTACACAGAGTGAATAAGAAATGTTAAAGAATAAAATAAAAATAAAAATGTAAAACATATTTTAAGAGCAGGTCTAGGACATGGGTTTACTTTTACACAAACGCCAGCCTAAACAGGTGGGTTTTGAGCTGGCTTTTTAAAAGTATCCACAGTATCTGCGAGGCGTAGAGTTGCAGGCAGAGCATTCCAGAGCCTCGGGGCCACTGCCTCAAAGGCTCGGTCACCACGGCTCTTAAATCGTGTGCGTGGGACTGACAGAAGACCTAGAGCATTTGACCTGAGAGTGCGGGCGGGTGAATAGGGGCGAAGTAGATCAGCTACATAAGTCGGAGCCTGACTGTGAAGTGCTCTGTAAGTGATGGTGAGAATTTAAAAGTGTATCCTCGATGCTACAGGAAGCCAGTGGAGAGATCGGAGTACGGGGGTGATGTGAGACCGTCGGTTTTGAGGAAGATCTTGGCCTCTGACAGCAGCGTGACTGTATACAGGAGGCTGACACGTGTTTGCCTGTTTCTCCTGCTGTAAAACACGGACTTGAAGCACAGAACAGCCCAGTGAAAACTATCTCCAAAAGGGAGAGATCGGTGACTTAATGGAGACATTCAGCATCAAATGCATACCTCAGGAATATTTGTTTCAAATCTGCTGCGTGATTTTAAAGTTTGAAAAAACTCAAATCCTGTTTAGAGACCAAAATGCAACAGAGATGGTCTTCGCTTTTGCTCTCTTACCATCATATGCAAATTATTTACATTCATATATTTAAAAAGAGGCTACAACAATCTGGAAATCATATATTCGTGTGTGTGTGTGGGGGGGGGGGGGCTGCTGAGTGTGTCAGCAGAGGAGAGTGAGAGCCCAGAGGAAAGAGCCGACGCAGCTCAGGTCAACACGCTTGGGGCCAAACAAGGAGTAAGAGATGCAGAGATCCCATGACAGCACACTGGGCTTTTAATTCTCACGGCTGATGTATACCGGCAGTTGAAATGAAAAGCCAATTTAATTGTAGAAAAACATGCATCGTGATTGTTTATGGGTAGATTCTCGACACTTTATTTGATTAATATTTCATTGCATACAGAGGTCCGGAGGGGAAACACCTTGATGTATTTTTGATGAGATCAGATCACTGACCTGCAGGTGTACTGATGTAATCTCTGTAGTTGCGTGTGTGTGTGTGTGTGTGTACAGCAGAATGGACATTCAAGTATCATGGCCAAAGAGTGACACGTGTAGCTTTAAATCTTACGTTGGCTCACTAATCATGAACGATAGCTTATAGGCAAAATGTTGCTGGCATCCATCTTTAATTGTCGTGTCACTTAAGATCTTGTGTAATATTGTCGGGGTGAGGTATCTATAGGACTTGGTTCATGACATATCTAATAAAATCTTAAATGTTTGTTGTTTTATTAAAGGAATCTTTTTTGGGTTCATTTCATGTAAAAAAATGCAAAAAGAACAAATAGAGGAGAATATCAACACAAACTCCACACCTGAGAACAAGAGAACACACTCTAAGAACATAGACAATGCCGTAAAGAAAAAAACAGCTTGATGTGTATAATGACCAAATAGACACAAAGAATTACAAATAAGTTGTGCATGACTGAAATGCCAGTCTCTCAAAATCCAACCATGAGAGAATGATGGTGAGAGTTTATGAATGAATGTTTCACACTCAAACACATATTGATGCTGACAGTGTGTGTTCATGTGGGAGGTGTGTGTGTGTGTGTCTTTGGATGGTATACGTCGTATGTGGGTGGAGTTGGAGAGAATTGTCAGCGTGTGTGAGTGATAATCCATAACGTGCATAATAAGGTTTCTGTTTCCATTCGTTTATGCATGAATCGTAGAATCGCCTAAAACCACCTGATCTATTGCCTGAACTCTCTCTCTCTCTCTCTCTCTCTCTCTCTCTCTCTCTCTCTCTCTCTCTCTCTCTCTCTCTCTCTCTCTCTCTCTCTCTCTCTCTCTCTCTCTCTCTCTCTCTCTCTCTCTCTCTCTCTCTCTCTCTCTCTCTCTCAACACATCATGCTGCAGCTCCATACATCCTTGTTCATCACATGCGTTGAACTGCCGGGTGTCTTGTGACACATTCGTGCTTCCTATATGGTGCAGCCACTGCGCTGTATGCCAGCCATGTGCTTTTGCGCAGAAAGGGCTATTTGTCCAAAGGCCAGTGCAGACAGTCAGGCCTATTGATGAGATGCTGCCCTAAATAGCAGGTTTGATATTTTCACATCATTGGGGCATCCAATAAAACTCACTTTGTCACTTTTAGACGAAGACGGAGTAAGTCACTAATTTCCTCGTTAACAAAGATTCCATTTTCTGATCGACACGTGTTCAAAGGCACAGCACACAAGGTCTGCACATATAGGACAAATGACTTCAACTGTTGGTAGTTTGACTGAAATGCACGTTTCACCCCCGAACCGAACTCTTTCCCTTGGGTACTTTTCTTTTGGTGGCTGTTTGATGCAGCTTTCGTGCGGCTGGATGTGTCTCCATTGTTGTTCAGCTGTGTTATTAAGTGTGATGACTTAATGGGAGGGGTCGGAGCCACAGGCTTAATCAACACTGTTTTCTTGTGAGCCACTGGGCAACACTGCACATGTAAACACACACGCAAACAGCATCAGTACGGTCCGTCCCAACAGTACGACTAAATCCGTCACAACAGCATATTTCACTGTATTCAACGTAATCTGCTGTATTAGCATAACAAAATCGATGTTCTATAACGCTCCTCTGTTTAAAAGACTTTCACAGAACTCTCAAAGGGCTTGTCAAGACACACACTGGGGCCAAAACGCTTTCTTTTTCCTCTCTGTTTCTCTGTGCCCACGTGTTATACGCTTTGGGTCCGGGGCTGCTGAATGGGCCCCAGTGTTTGCCCTCTCCTTATCGCGTGACCTTTCATCTGTTTGGACAGCGTGACCAGAGGCCGCGAGGAGAAGAGACACCCGAGTCAGAGCAGAAGAAACAATCTGGCAAAAAGAAAGCATCTATGGCAATTTAAGAAGCATCAGGCTTTTTTATTTATGCTGATAAAATGAAAACATGATTTGTGTAATACTCTTTCAGGGGTTCATGACTCAAATGTTATCCCATGACTCATAAATCTAAGCATGGCTCTGTATTACATGACAGATATGCCACACCTGAGCTAACTTCTTCTGACTCCCATGTAAAAAGAAAACTCAAAAATATTTTGTTCTAAAGCTCAATTTTCTGTGGAACATGACGGTACCACTTTAGAAGGAGTCCCTACTCTTGGAAACTATAGATTAATAGCACATTCAGCCTTTGTCCTCTTAGGTCTTTGTTGGCCCTCCCTCCCTCCCTCCCTGCTGTCCTCTCGCCACCCTTCTACCACTGCTGCCCCCCCCCCCCCTGTCTGACATCCTGCCCTGGTGCTGAGTCTCTCAACTTACTGTAGCGGTTCATACTTTTCGTCACTGCGTTGAATTTGTGCAGTGTACATTTTGTATCTAGTTTCAGACCAGCCATTCTACATCCTAAAAAAAACAGCATTTTATTATTCCCTTTAATACTCTGATGCTCCCCTTTGTGTATGTTTTCTTGATAATACACTATCCTTCCCTTTTTCCCCATTTTGCTGGAACATTTCAGTGTGAAATGCACATCTAACATTTCCATCAGATCTGTCAACAAGAAACTTATGAACCGAGACCAGCATAATTAATCAGCATCCAATACATTTGTCCAGACAGTAAAACGGGTGTTTGATGCATTAAAGTTGCCACCGGTGAAACTGTGGGACGACCATGCAGTTATGTGTTTGCCTAGCAGAGGGCTGGAGCGGCACCAAACTGCAGGAACGTCAGCAACAGAAACAATAAGTCCCAAACAAGATAGAAGAGCTCTGTATGAAACATGCAGTACTTCTTGCACATCTTTTTTTCTTTCTGTTCTCTCTCAGTTCAATCTTTGAAAAGCTCTGATCGAAGCTAACTTGCATGTCAAATAAAAACTACAGATTTCTTGTTGCATTATGACCACATTAAAATGACAAAAGCATGATTTTCTTCCTAAATCATACTTCAGTTTTCCCTGTTGGAGCTGAATCAGGTTAATAAAGCACTGCATGGCAACAAGGCGACAACAACAAAAAAAGCCTCTGCCACTCTCTCAACTGCCACTGGCCACTGTTGCCACGGAGACCCATTCAGATGCCCGGTGGTGACCTCTGACCCGAGGGGAGGCTGGTGAATGTAGCTGAAAGGGGCGGCTGGGCCGGGGCATCTGGGGTATCATCTGGCGCCTAACAAAAGGCCCTCGCCAGCTGGGGAGGAGGGCAGGAGATAGAGAGAGGGAGAGAGCCGGAGGAAGGGGCACAGAGGAGAGGGGAGTGGAGAGAAAGAGAGAGCGCCCTTTTCTTCTTGCCCTCTTCAGAGAGAGTGGCCATTGACACTGTGCATCTCATTAAAATCTGTGCCCCCCCCCCCCGCCTCTCTGTCCCTCTCTGGAGCACAGGGCCCAGGCAGCTGCCTGTCCTGCTCTGGCCATTCAAGCTCAAGTGCAAGTGGGGGTGGGGGGGGGGGGGGTCGAAGAGGCCTTGGACGTATGCCGCCACCACTGCTGGGACTGGAGAGGCTGCACAGAGAAAGACATCGCTCTGCTGGTTCATCCTAAAAACTGATTTATTTTTCTTGCTTTTAAAAACTTTGATCAAGTTGAGGATGAAACTGAGATGGTGCAGACTAGAGAGGCGATGTGGACGGATAAAATCCCATTTCCACTTTGATTCACCTCTAAAAAAAACTACAGGTACATGCCTACAGATTCCATTGCCTTCCCTCGTCATTAAAATAAATGAAAAAAGAATGCCGGGCACAGCATGCATCCTGAGTTGGTTGTTTTTGTAAAGACGTAAGTGAGCTCAAGAGTGATGTGATGTCACTGAGGCGCCAGACAAGGCCCCATCCGTGTGTAGCTGGACACCGGGATAAAACATGCAAACAGCTGCCGGGTGGCAACACGCGTAATCACAGACTGCAAACAATAACACACACACACACACACACACACACACACACACACACACACACCCCGTCCAACCTCCAAGAGCCCCTCTGCTCTCCCTGCATCCCCGAAGGACATTGTGGATATGCATAGGGCTCTCTGGGGGTCATGGTCGTGCAATGTGTGTATGTGTGTGTGTGTGTGTGTGTGTGTATGAAGCCAAGAGAGCACAGCAGGACTGCTGTCAAAACAGAAAATCTGCCATGGGGCGCAAAAGGTGGGGGATCCATAATAAGAGAGGGGAGAAATGACTAATTTGAGGGGCGGGTCTTAAACTGGTGGGTGCTGTGCTAATGAGATGATAACGTTGCAGGTAGTGGGGGGCCGAAGCACAAGCAGAGCCATAATTACTCAGAGGAATATAATACGTTTATATGTGCAGCGTACGGCCATTTGCTCACACAAAAGACACGTTGGGGATGTGATTGTTTGAGGATTGAGTACAGAGCTGATAGGCTGAAATGCACCACACGTCTGGAGACATCAGCCTCAACTTTCCCTCCACTGTTTTCAACTCTTCACAAGCATAGTTTGGGTTCCAAAATTCAAGGGTACAGCAACAGAGCCCCTTGTCCCCCACCCCTCTCTCTCTCTCTCTCTCTGTCATCTCCCCTGATGAATGGACCTTTCGTGTGGATTTTAATTACTGCTCTGTCGAGGAGGGAATTGGCCATGCATTAAATTGGAATGAGACACATTTTTTCCCCTCAGCAGGGACGGGAGGAGAACGGAGGGTAAAAGGAGAGACTGGTTACTGTATATTAACTGACCGTCCAGTGGCACAAAGTTCTCACACAACTGTGCAAGGCTGACCAAAAAAAAAACCAAAGGGTGCGTGGAGGGATGAAGTGCACATTTTTGCCTGCAGGAAAATTACAGATGAGTGTACCGAGAGATTTTCTATCATGTTTAAAAGGACATGACTTGTTTCACCAGAGAGAGATCCTTTTCTGTCAAACTCACAGCATAAATGTGACTTATTGTTATTAATCAAAGGCCTGGTGGCTTCTTCTTCTTCTTTGGATTGCAGGAATGTATTTTGCCAATTTACTGTAAGTGGCGGTAGTCATATAGAGGCAGAGCACTGCAGGGCTCCGGCACGGTTGGCAAGGGCAGAGGCAGTTATGATGAAGGTCTATCTGTGTCAATTACCTCTGATTAAAAAGGACATTACATAGGTCAAATTCCATTTAGCAGTCTGCCAATGCAGCTTAGCAGCATCAAAGAAATGTGAGCTTTGAATCCATTCACACACGCACCCACACACACACACACACGGGAGGGCTCATATTGCAAGCGTGGTGTTCAGTGGACCAAGGACAGCACTGTTTCATTTTCTTCATCCAATTTAAGGAAGTATAAAAAAAAATAGGTCTCAAAAAGCTCATGGCGGAAATGGTAGAGATGTTAAAGTTAACGACAAGGACTTCACCCTTAAATGGCTGATAAAATGTAAATACCTTTGGGAACCTTGAGAGCGAGTTCTGATTTACAGCATCACTTGAGATGTTTTACTCAAACACATGTAGGTTAAATATATGCCAACAAACTTCTATTCCCCTGCATAGCTCTGTGATAAACAACGTATGCAGGCTGCCAACAAGGCAAACAGTTGCTTTTTCATTCGGTAAATCAATGACCAGCTGAGCTGTTTGACATGGTCATGTCATAATTAGCAGCCTCATGGGTTGATGGTGATCGCCTGGACGCTCCATTAAACAACTGACTGGTGGTGGGACATTTTATTAGCTGCTGCCACTCCAGAGAGGCGGCTCAATCTGGTAGGTAGGGGGATACATCAGAAGTCTGCTCATCTTTTCTTGTAGCCGGAGCACATTTGGTCGTCCATGTCGAGAGATATATATCTCACTTGCATTCAGCTCAATATCCAGAGGAAGTGGCTCGAAATAGTCTCTGCTGCACGGTGGATAATGGGATACAGAGGGCTGCTAAAGATTCACCTGTTGTGCAACCTCAGAATCCGGTCATAAGAGGGGCTACATTTTCTATTCCACATTTGCTGTAGCCTTTGAAATGTCAGCCAAGAAGTGTTGACTTTGGATCCAGACACAGCAGTGCACTGTTTTCTGAAAGTACTGGTTATTGTTCTTGGTGATTTCCTGTGTCGGTCCTCTCTACTGCAAAGCACACATGAAGTGATCAAATTACCCCGCAGTGAGTGGTCTGCTCCATTCCCCCTGCAGACTTTGTCATGCCCAGTGTTTGCTGTATCAGTAGCGGTTGGCTTGTAATCACTGAGACACACACACAGCCTCATGTAGCCTCAGGTAGATCAGCGCGGCTGCAAGACAATAGGCAAAATGTAATATTGATTTGTAATGCCTAATTGGATTATGTTAAGATATACACAAAATAAAGCAACTCCCACAGCTCTGCAGGTCGGAACTTAATTTACAGGCAACTAATGAAACCTCAGACAGCACACGCATTACTACCAAATGCAGGTTTGCAGTTACTCCAACACAACCAACATATCCCTCACCTGTGTGAAGATATGTCGTCCCAGCTGTAGCTACCAGTGAGGACATTCAGAACGCGTCCTCTGTAATTTTACTGGGAATTCAAGGGCTTCAGTTACCTGGGGAGATTACATAAAAAGATGTACACACTGTGGGTATTGTATAGTCTGATCCCAGCATTTCTGGACTCAGCATACTTAAATTTACAAGATTAGGTATACAACAGATTCAATATATTTCCATTATTATGTTATTCCTTTCTGCATGTGGGAAGACGTAGACTCAAAACCTCTGCTATTCTAAGATACAATCCTGTTTCCACAAGCGTTCATGCAACATTTGCCTTCATTCTTCGGAATTGGGCAGACCTTCACTACACTATCTCAATCGGGGAAGGTAGACATTCATCCAATTCCGGATTCAGGTTGTAAAGAAGCTAACAGGAAGTGAGGGTAGGGTGCCCTTCCAGTAGAGAAAACATGACAAAGTACCCTCTTGGATTCACAAGATGTAGTACACTATTTGGTGCCCATGGACAAAAAACGTATGCAGTGTCATACAGGCTGCCATACATACTAGAAAACTTTCTGCGCATAGGTTCCCTTTATATTTCCTCCGCCCCTCCTTCTCAGAAAGCTTGAATCCACCACAGATCTCACTGTACGTATCCAAACTGTAATACAATCCAGCCCAGAACATCAGAGCTAGTACATTTTGCTTGAAAAGGAACGCTTTCATTAATAGTGTTGACATTGTTGAAGTCACATTGATGGAAGACGACTTAAGACTCAAATTGACTCATGTCAATTTGAAATTGCGAGTGTGAAACTTAAAAGGGTTGCAGTGTAAGGGAAGACTTTGAAGTGCATATCTTATGGCAGCGCTGGCCTTCACAACAATCTATGTGGCCCTGAAGTAGCCGAAAAATGATACAGCTGACTGTAAAACCCCATAACGCTCACATTGTCTGTCAGTTATTTACTGTCTCCTGATAAGACCGTGACCTGAAGCGTCTCCTAGTCAGACGTCTTATCTGTAGTGCTTTGACGTGGTGCTCAGCTGTTTTTAAGGGGGGGGGGGGGGAGATGTGTCCAGCTGACTGTGGTTCTGGAGCGAATGCGGTCATCATGTGAATTGATTGGATGTCAACACACAGCTGAGGTAGTCTCTGATAACAGGCCAGACGGGCAAAGGACAGGAAAAGCATGACTTGGTAAACAGCACGTGACCCGACAAACATCTTTTCCTGTTTGTCAATGTAGCTCCCTGTTATTCTCTCAGACTCTCTCTGCTAGTGTGTTATGATCAGCTCCTTTCACACGCACTTCTCATCCCTCTCAGAATACTGAAGACGAGTGCTCCAGAGATTCTTTTTTTTCTTAATTATTGATCTGTTGTAGCATTGCCTCCTTGAGAGTGTTGAGTTTCTTAGGCCTGATGGCCTTGAAGTAATGAGAAAGGATGTTGAACTTCTTTTTTGTCCTTTTTTTTGTGGACTTTTACCATTTTTTAATGCTCCCTAAAATGTTTGTTGTTCCAGATACAGACGTCCTGTTTTTTTTGGAACATTTAAAGATTTCACTGGATTTATTTTTCGTTCAGTTTTGGTTTACACTGTTTAAACTACAGATTTCATCTACAGAGAAAAATAATGTTTATTTCGGCTAAATCACCATCTAAACATCTTTTGTCCCCCTGGCATGCTTTAAATAAATGTACGTCAGATTAACTTGTAAAAAATAAGTATTGATTATCAGATTACTGTATTATATAACAACTGTGATTGAGAACACCAGTTTTTTTATTTACTTTAATCTCGTTAAAGTAATTTACTGCATCAACCCTTTTATCCTATATCAACCCTGCTCTAATCCTCAGATTAAAAGGAATACACAGTCACTGGGTAGTTTACCCAAACAACCTTTTCCACTCCCCTTCCTTCCCCTCTGCTACTGATTTTCCCTCCCTTCTTCCTTCCTCTTGCCCTCCTCTTTTTGCCACTCCCTCCTGCTCTCCTGCCCCTCCAGCGCTTGTTAATGGCATGTTGGCAGCGAGCCAGGGGAAGCCTTTCTCTGTAGGTCTTCCCTCCTTGGCAGAGCTCCCAGTGTGTGTGTGTGTGTGTGTGTGTGTGTGTGTGTGTGTGTGTGTGTGTGTGTGTGTGTGTGTGTGTGTGTGTGTGTGTGTGTGTGTGTGTGTGTGTGTGTGTGGGTGGGTGTGTGTGTGGGGTGCAAGGCTCTCTCATAATCACTGCCATTCAGCACCTCACCGGAGTGTGTCCGTGTTTACACGAGAGGGGTCAGGGAGCAGCCAACAACTCTCTCTCTCTCTCTCTCTCTTTAACTTTAATCACATGCACACACACACACACACACACACACACACACACTAACAAAAACAAATGCCCACACAAGCACGTGCACAAACTGAGGTCAAGAGGGAAGCTAAATATTACCAGCATGCTGCACACTCAGAAAGAGGTTCTGTTTTTAGCATCAAAGATGACTTATTGTATCTGTGAATAGATCGGTCTGTTTGCTGGTGAGTTTAAATCATATAACGGTCACTACACTCTAAATCAGCAAGGTATTAAACTGATTTAATGGACCATTCTGGGTCATTATTATTGGATTATTAGATCATATTTTCATGGTTTTGTAATCATTTAAAATCGTAAAAATAAAATAATCATCACCAAGTTAACTGCTGAGATTTGGGTCCAGATTCACAAATATGTTTGATCTGTGTTGTTAAAGCAGGATTCACTTTGCTCTCGGATTAGTCGCCTGCAAATTAGACAGTGAATAAATCGCTCTATCCTCAAATACAGTAACCTTAGAAACAGCAGTAACACCTGATATCTAGACTGCTTTTCTCCCACCGACCGTCACTCAGGGACTTCAACTATTTCTACGTAAACCATCCATCTGACTCTTAGACCTTATACCGACTAGGCTGCTTAAAGAAGTGTTACCATTAGTTAGCACCTCTTTCCTGGATATCATCAACCTGTCTTTACTAACAGGCCATGTACCACAGTCCTTCAAAGTACCGGTAGCTGTAATTAAGCCTCTTCTTAAGAAGCCCAATCTTCATCCAGAAGTGTTGGCTAACTATAGAGTGGTCTCACCTACGTCACGATCTCCTTAGTTACGAGGTCTGTCCGCCATGTTGGAGTACATACAGATCCTACATGGTGGCGAGTAAACAAGGAAGTGCGGCGAGAATACCATACTTTGAATCACTGGATAGTGCATCAAAGGTTCGTTACCTGGCCAAATTGAAGGTCATTGGTAACTTGGATCCCTATACGATGAGTGCAGATGGTTTCAGTGCCGATCCTACTTATCTTCCATCGGTAAACTACGCCAACATCTACACGTATCTCGTGAACACCCCCAGTCCTTACACAAAAGACGAGCTGGAGTGCTACAAAGGGCTCGACGCTTATAATCAGTTTGTCAGTGGATGGGTCCGAGACGTCAAAGCAACAGTCGTCGAGAATTCTCATCTCGTCATTGGAAGAGTAAATATATACAGATCTGGTCAGATATTTAGCAATATTCAATATTCACTCAGCGCAAACAAACACGTGTGTTTGTTTACATTGTACATGCACGTCATTGTGTGCGTGTGTGTAGGAATTCACTTTCAACTAACCCCTAACTTCATCCCCCCCCACACACATATATATATACATATATATATACATATATATATATATATATGATCCGACGTTAAACTCATATCAAGCAATGCTGAGGCTGCATCTCTGTGTTTCGCCTGTTGTACACGCTCGACACGTCTCTGGTACCGACTGCTGTCACGGGCCGATGAAGCTTCGGTAACCTTCTCATGTAAAAGTTTAATTTATATTTCCTTTATTAAATACTGTTCACAAACGAATTAGTAAATAAAATCACTGACCACTTATAAAGTGATCTGCACATACTCTAGTGTACGCCAAATTCCATTCCTTTATATCTCGAGAGATGCGTGACAGCCATTTCTCGCGACGTCGCTTGGATAGCTCCTTCGTGTCATTTCCTTGATGTGTAATGACCGCTGGCAAACGAAAGAATGATTTCTTGTCTATCAGCTCTGCTGCCACAACCAAAGACAGCACAAAAGTTCACCACCGTTAGGTTATGCGACTCAGCCGTGCATGCCAGTGGCTTTGTGTGTACTCCAACATGGCCGACAGCTAAACTGTGACGTTACACGAGACCACTCTATAGACCGATCTCTAACCTTCCCTTCCTCCCTAAGATCCTTAAGAAAACAGTTGCATAGTTTATTTGAGGATTTTCAGTCAGGATTTAGAAAGCATCACAGAGACAGCTCTGGCGAAAATGACTAATGACCTTCTAATTGCATCAGACAAAGGACTTGTCTCTGTTCTTGTCTTGTTAGACCTCAGTGCTGCGTTCGACACCATTGATCATGACATCCTGTCACAGAGACTAGAACATTTGCTTTGCATTAGAGGAACTGCACTAAGGTGGTTTAAGTCATATTTATCAGATCAATCCCAGTTACATGTAAACAATGAATCTTCCATGCACACAAACGTTTGTCACAGAGCTCCAGGTTCCGTGCTTGGACCAATTTTATTCACCTTATATGTGCTTTGATTAGGCAATATTATCAGAAAACACTATAAACTTTCATTGTGATGCAGATGACACCGAATTATATCTATCGATCACGCCAGATGAAACCAACCAGCTCGCTGAACTTCAAGCAGCCTTAAGGACATATAAAACCTGCAGCTTCCTGATGTTAAACTCAAACAAAACTGAGGTTATTCTACTAGGCCCAGAGCACCTTCCAAATCTATGATCGAATGATATACTGTAGTTACTCTAGATGGCATTGCGCTGGCATCCAGCAGCACCGCAAAGCAATGTCCTTTAACTCCCACATAAAACAAATCTCAAGGACTGCTTTTTTTTAACCTGTGTCACAAATCAGGCACATCCTGTCTCAGAGTGATGCAGACAAATTATTTCATACATTTGTTACTTCTAGACTAGATTACTGCAATTCCTCATTGTCAGGCTGCTCTAATAAGTCTCTTAAATCGAGCGATTTTGGAGCCAGCTGATTCAGAATGCTGCAGCTCGTGTACTAACAAAAACTAAGAAAAGAGATCATATCACTCCTGTATCAGCTTATCTGCACTGGCTCCCTGTCTAATCACAAATTGAATTTAAAATCCTTCTCCTCACCTACAAAGCCCTAATTGATCAGGCACCATCATATCTTAAGGCGCTTATGGTACCATATAACCCCACTCGAGAGCTGCGCTCCCTGAATGCGGAGTTACTCCTATGTCTTGAAGATTAGAACAGGAACCAGAGCCTTCAGTTATCAAGCTCCTCTTCTGTGGAACCAGCTTCCAGTTTCAGTCCGGGGGGCAGACACACTGACCACATTTAAGAGTACGCTTAAGGCTTTCCTCTTTGATAATGCCTAGTTAGGCCTGGCTCAGGTTTGCATAGGCCTAGACTGCTGGAGGACCTCCTAGGATACACTGAGCTCCTCTTCTCTTTCTCCTTCTGTATGAATTCATGTCCCATTAATGCACAAACTTTGCTTCTTTCCCGGAGTCTTTGTGCTTTCTCGCCTCGCAGGTTTCCGTGCATCCTGGTTATATCTAGACCGTGGTCTTGCCTCCTGCCATGGCCCTATGACACCCACTGCCACTATCACTATTAGTAGTACCGGTAGTCGCATTACTGTTGCCGTTACTGCTTTTGTTATCATTGTTATTCTACTATATCCACTGCTGCTGTTATTATTAGTAGACTGTAAACTGTCTTTTGCAAACATAAATCACACTTTACAGACTGGCTAAACTGGTGCTATTGGGGACAATAACCAACATATTTGGGGCAATTAACATTCAGTTTTCTCTCCAAATGAGATGGTTAAGATTTGTTCTAATAAACAAAGAACCTGTTCTTTGTCTGGTCTGAGAAAACACGGACTTGCCTCGTCACCTATTGTTACCGGGACCTCGTTGTGTAACATCACTTGCTGGCATGTCAATCATAACAGCATTTAACGGGGTTGGTATTTATGTTCATGAGCACACTGACATCTGAAATTGAGTTCACGTATGTTGAAGTTAAAAGTTGTCATCACCACCCCGAGCAGTGCCACATATGAAAATAAAACTGAACTTGCTAAGCTGTTTCTGTAATGATACTAGATAAAACAACGATGAAGTTGATGCTGGTGTTGATGAACTACCAGCGGCAAAACTGCTTCAGCTAAAAAAAACTGCACCCACAAGTTCTATGTGCATGGAAATAATCTTTGGCTGCACTCTACGGCAGAAGCATGTTCATGCCAGCTGTCAGCGGGGCGACCTGTACCACTGGTTTGAATGAATTGACACATACTGTGAGGAAGTAAAAGATTCCCCTGGCATGGAGAAATGTGGCTCGTTCTCTCTCTCGCCCCGTCTGTTGTCTTTCTGTAATCTGTTGTTCTTTTTTTGCTGTCACTCTAATGGCTACCCTCTGCACTCCCGAGTGCCCAGGGCCCATTCCCTTTATATTTGCATGTTAGGAGTGGGTGTGTGAGTAGTTCAACTGCCTGTTTGAATCTCAAATAGCCCCGGGGTGCATCACTGGATGGCAATTCTGCTTCATGGGAGAAATGATGAAGTACCTTCAACTGTGACACTTGACTAGCTTTGGGCTCTGTCCAAACACAATTACCCTTTTACAGTGTTGGAGAGTCAATATTCATGAGCCAAGTAACTGACTTTGGTGCGTGTTTTCATCAACTGCTGCAGGACCGGCAGTACCTCTTCTACCGGTTCCTGCCCATGTACAATGTGTTTTACGGGTATATGTATGTGCGTCTGAGCAAACATGTGCCGACATAGGACGTGCATTTACATCATGTGAGTGAGACACATGGGTAGACAGACGGACACGTAGGGAGAACAAGTAGGAATACAAATAGAAAAACATGCACAGAGCATCTTTGCTCTGTTCTACCAGCATGCCTCACTCCCCTGGAGGTACATTTGCACATGTAAAACAAGTTAAATGAGAACGTTATATGAAAATAAACCGGCTGTGAGGATGTTGTTTTTTAATTACTTGTAATGTCATTGAACATAATTTATTCATGACTAATCCCATTTAGTTTGAAGAAACACGAGGGGACAGCTCCCGCTGTGACACAAGTGGCTTACAGGCTGAGTGCATGTGACCCGTAAAGTCAACTCGAGTGTTTTCCCAAACGGCACGCCTGATTATGAGAAACGTAACGAATGAGGTTTATTAAAATATGAATTGCTTTTTCAGCGGTTGCCTTTCAGATATATCAATTTACACAGAACGTTTGCTGTACTTATAAATCCATATATGTATGTTAACAGATATCTATTGATAGGCTAATGTTTAAGGTTATACGGTTCAAACAGTTATACTTATGTGTTGCATGAGGGCAATTCAGCCTTTTACATTTTCTTGCAACTAATGTTCAACTGGCAATGTGTCAACGAGGCCCGCGAGAGAGAAAAGCAATAGATTCCCTTCACGGCAGACATTTTGACTCGCCAGGGCAGGAAAAGCACAGGTGGAATTAATAACGTTAATGAGGGCACTGCATCCCGTTTAGGTGAGACTTAGGTAAAGTTAGAAAGATATTGACAGATTCGGACTTCCCGGTTCAATAAATCGTTAACGAAACGTTGCTAAAATACAAACAATACCTCCCTGTAACCGTAGTGAGGTAGACAACAAGCTACAACCTTAATTTAATTAAAACGGGCCGGTTTACGGACTCCTCCGAGCTGGACAATCGGCATTGGTCTCAATGAGCGGCGGGCTGCAAGACTGGTGCGCAGGGACCGTCTACAAAGTGCAATGCCGAAAATACTTATAACAATATTCAATAGCTTCACTGTCATGCAATGTAATGTAACCGAAATCACTTCACACACCAATGGGCTCCTCTTTGTTGTACTACAAGTGTTATTTTGAAAAAATATGATTTTTATACATTTTTGTGAATATTTATAAAAAATAATAATCAATAGCTTTGCTGTTGAAAAGTGTAGCATGACCAAAATCACTTCACACATCAATGGGCTCCTTCCTGTTGTACTACAAGTGTTATTTTGAAAGAATATGATTTTTATACATTTTTGTGAATATTTATGAAAAATAATAATCAATAGCTTTGCTGTTGATAAGTGTAGCATGACCAAAATAGGAGCCCATTGATATGTGAAGGATAGCTCCTTCGTGTCATTTCCTTGATGTGTAATAACCGCTGGCAAACGAAAGAATGGTTTCTTGTCTATCAGCTCTGCTGCCACAACCAAAGACAGCACAAAAGTTCAAAATGTCCTTTGTGAAAAGGGCGAAAGAGCGACTCATCCGGGCTGTTCTCATACAGCTTTCGGAGCAATACCTACAGAAATGAATACGCTGATATCCCACAAAATCAAGTCGTATGTTTTTAATATCATCAACCAGGAAGTATAAAGACTGCGAAGACCGACACTGGTGGGGTGGGAGGAGAGGTGGATGAGTCAAGCAAACCAAGTAAGAGGTTTCCTATGAGGGCGGAAGTTTATTTTGAAAATACTCTTTGCTAAACGAGCGAAAATTGTAAGTGGTAACTTCGTACGATATCATACGAGCCGTTGTATGACGTGTGTGACGTTGACTCGTCACATCGGAGGAGCTGGAACAAGTGAATGTTTGAGACTTATTTTACACATCTTATCGTTACACATCACCTACCTTCTGCCTTCCAGTTATTCTGTCCTTCTACACTGGTGGTATTTAGCGCTGAGTGGCCCACTCATCAGCAATCTGCTTATACCAACTGGGTCACTTGCACATAATGAGATCAAGGCAGGATGACCCAGCTTGAGATCACACCACCACCACTTTTTATTTCAATGTTTACTGTGCGCACATACAACACAAATCCCCCGCCCGTATACTACTTAATCACAGATTGGTTTGTGATGATATCAGCTTTAAAAATGTGTTGTATAAATGACTGTAAATGGACAGTGTGACGGTTAACCTGAAGGTTTTTAAATGGGGTCCAAAAAACATCCGTCCCTCCTTTTTTCCTTCGCTGTTTTCCAAGAAATGCAGCATTGAGTTTAGAGCTGGTTTTGTAATTATCCAAGCAGATTAGGATTCCTACTGCATGCTTGCAGGGGATTGGGCACACAAATCCAACAACAAGACAGATTACCGATCCACAGTGGCACACGGCTCACCACAGCCACGGGAAAGACGTATTACCGCCGATTTCTTCCTCTTATAGACTTACATTTAAAACTGCGCAGGCATTGTTCAACACACACTCTTTCCAGATATGCAGCACACAACAGCACACAGGCTATATGCCGACATAAAAACACACACGTGTTCGCACACCCAAGCACTTGAGCCTGATCACCCGGTGCTGAGCCCCTCTGTTTGTGCAGAGGTCGCATTACAGTCTTAACAATACTGTTATATATCGACAAAAAAGATTTTATGAGCGTTCACATTGGTTTTCACCACAGATATCAACGGTAGTGTATATTGTTCATTTAAAGGAAATGCCAACGTTTGTTCCCTACAGTGAATTCAAAAAGTTATTGTATTTCTGTGTTTTTATTGAAAAAAATAAAAACAGCTTAAAAAACTGCCCTTTTGTAGTTTCCTACATTTTCCTCAAAATGCTTGTCAACAACCCTCACATATCATATGAGAGCAGGTAAAAGCAGTATAGAAAGAGAGCAGCTATTAAAATCTAAGACATCCTGTGGCTGCAATGCATGTTGGGTCTGCTGCACATGCACTCACTGGAGACATCTGCACAATGATTCCTCCCTTCACAACTGTTCTATTTATGTGCAAATTGCACACATTGTCTTCAATAGCTGCAGTTACAACACGAGGCTCTCCTCTAGTTTGTAACATTTATATCTCTGATGCTTTCTTTGCCAGCTGTTATGGCTGCTCTTCTCACATAAACAGGGCAAACAGAAACATCTCCATCTTTAAATGAATGCTTACAAACAAAAGCAACATCAGTATGTCATGTGACTTTATTTCCGTAGCCATAAAATATGACCAAAAAAATTCCGGCTATTTCTTTTGTTTAACATAAAGGTCTAAATGCTGTTTAAAGCTGTCTCTACACTGCCAGGATTCAAATTCTGGTGAGGGAATATTGATTAATTTGTTTAGATATTCTGTTAAGTAGTAAAAAAATATATTGAGTCTAAACAAAACAGGAATTGTATCTTTTTTCTTAGCTTTAGAATTTTAACTCCTATCACCTTAAATCCCCACAAACAAATACATGGCCTCAGTGGCCTTGTCTATGTCAAGTATTTATTTGAATTGTGAGGAAAACGTCTCCTGCCATCCATCGCCATCTGCTCTGCTGAGGGGAAAGTCAACACTGAGCTGTTGGCTGTTGTTATAATTCCCGAGACTGTTGTTTCCTACCAGAGCATGAACACTGCAGTTCCCTTTAAAAAAAACCTAATTGGAATCTGCTGCAGAATAACACCACATATATATTGCACAATTGCCTATTTATTGACTGCAAAAATGTCCTTATACACACACACACAAAGGGTGCTGGTGCTGTGCTGGCGAAGGCTCTGTGTCCACACAGAGCAGGTCAGACCCAGTCTAAAGGCCGGGAGTCCCAGAGGGCCAGCGAGGGTCTCTGTGGCCCCTGTTGTTGAGAATAGGTAGGTGATCTATATTCATTGGCCAGCTTTAGAGGGGCCTGCTGTCATGGTCTCTCTCTCCCCCCTCATGGCAGGGACCTGTGTGTGTGTGTGTGTGTGTGTGTGTGTGTGTCTAATAAAGTCTGACAGAGATGAATGGAGCTGGACCACACGGTTTCCAGCAGCGAGGGGTCCAGAGAGCAGAGAGCGTCATGTGCATAAAAAAAGGCAAAAAGAGAGAAGAGACGGAGAACATAGGTGAGGTGAGGAGAAAAAAGAGGGAGGGAGGAGAGACTGCAGGAGGAAAAGAAGGAGGGAGGGAACGCGAGGGACGAAAGGGGGGAGGATGCAGGTGTTGGATGGGGCCTACGGATGGAGATCATTAAGGTAAGAGGATGGTAAAGACAACAGAATGAAAGTACTGACAGGATATAAAATAAAGTGAGGGGGAGAAAATATGCACCTGAACCACGGAGGGAGGAGAGATAGTGCTGAGAGAGGAAAGAGGACGGGTGAGAACGGTTTGAGAACTGGGGGCCGGTCCCATTAATGTTAATCAAACATCCCTGGCAGATCCTAATGAAGGTTTCATAAGAAGGGGGATTCAGGATCACTCCTCGTGCTCTCAGTGCTACGTCTCCACACCAGAGCCAGGACTGGCAAGATCCAAAGTGTTTATCTTTGGGATTATCGATATACCTTAACGAAGTTGTTCCCTCAATCTTTTTTTTTCTTCCACACAGAACAGATGATATTCCGAAATGAGTACAACAATAAGAAAGGTAAAGTAAGCAAGTAAGTGAGCTCGTAAGTCTGTCACCACGCGACCATACATGTTGCAAATGCAAATAAAAGACTTTGTGAGGTCTTTGTCTCTCTGATTCGGTCCCACTAGTCATTTGAAATGACACTGGGCTAAAGACTCAAACAAAGATGCACAAGTCCTTTGGGGCCCTAGCCCTATTTTTAGGCCTCTGCTCAAAAATTGCATACCCATACTAAAAAGAGTGTATTTCTGGAACTACAAGGACTATTTGAATAATTTTGATGTTATAATAAAGGTAACATTTGAGAGAGGTTCAGATGTGTAAAGATCAGTGTATATGTTACTGGTTAAGAGTAAATGAAGATGGGACACAGCTCAAATTGAAAAGTTTCAGGTTCGCCTGAAAAAAAACAACTTTTATTGTTATTATTTCTTTGTAATGATGCAGTGGCAAGTCTAAAACCTCTCCCAAATCATAGCACAACATGTGAACAGTCTCTGTGTAAAGTCTGACTTTGATAAAGTGAAGCAGAACAAAATCAGAGAGGTTTTAGTACAGTGAGGTCATCCAAATTATAATTTTGGAACCAGCTGTTCCATTGTAATTTTATATACTACATAACTATATATTTCACTTGTTTTATCACTAATTGTGTTAAATTTATCCAAATACAGCAGTTTGGCATCATTTTGAGAGCCTGAATCCTCTCTGAGCCCCGTTTTGTGTCTGTGATCCATGGAGCTGTCTCGTCTGACTGCAGTTTGTCTGTGTCTATGGAGACCTAACTCAGCAGCCCATTGGTCGATTTCAGTCAATGAACCCTCCTTCGACGCGTCAGAGCCTGTAGAATTGAGCTGGGACAACGTGGTATTGATTGACAGAATCGTTAGCCAGTCAGAATCATCGTCGTCCCTCGCAAAGCGTGGTTCTGGTGCTTGTCTGCTCGTAGCTCTGTTTCACAGAGAGACATTTTGAAGATATCTCTGGAATCTGTGTCGAATTCTCTTGCTTTTGATGTATTTGATATCCGTGTTAGCTTTTAGCTTTGTGCTGGTAGCTTTGTCCGGAGTGCGTAGCTCGCGGACTCATGGCGAAAAATACGTGATATTGTGGTACATCTTCTAGTTGAAATATTAGTTAAGTATAATTGTGTTTGGAGTGTGTAAAAATGGCTTGCGGGATATTGTTGCGCAGACTCTTTTCTTTAACTGGGTATATAACATGTGTAACATTCATTGTATTTGTTCCTGAAAAGTGCACTCTCTTCGCTAAACGTTCCCGCTGGAACCCCAAATGGTCCTCACTCAGTACCGAAAGGTTTAGAAACCTACGTCTTGTGGGATTACGTTTTTTATTCAGGCTTTTTTTTTTATTTCTAGTGTTTCCATTTGATTTTATTGTCTGTTTGTAGGATCTCAAAAAACACTCTTTCAATGAAACCTGGCGAAAAAGTTAGGTCAAGGGCCAACACAGACGTGATAGGGTTTTGGTTAGTTTTGCACCACCATTCAGCCATTTTTCAGAGCACTTCATGTCCGCTCATGACGCCTGCATTAAACACCTTTGCAGTGTGTCATGCTCTCCGGGTGCTTGCAAGTTCAAGTATGCAATTCTTGCATTTGCTGTTTGTTTTTAAAGATGCATTACTGACTGAATGGCAAGCGACGGTTTAAGTTCTGCACAATAACACACAAAGTCAACGTAATCATACGCGCCCGCGCAAATTCGACCCGGTGAATTGAGACAAAGATACGTCCGACTGAAGTTTGGCGAGTCCCGAGATCAGCCGTCGTCCGAGCTGATCCACGAACGCGCGCAAAGACGTTCTTCACACGGTCGGTAAGTCAACGACAGCTGCTTAAATGCTCAAATTTGTGTGAATGAATTGGAAATGTTGCAGTCTGAACACGCCTTAAAACTGAGATGGAAGGGCGAGCTAAGGAATCCCTAAAGAAGGCCGTTACATTGGTGTAGGACATGGGTAGTTTTAGGCTTCTGGGATCTGTGGAATATAATCTTTGTAGACTGATGGGACCTTATGTATTATCTATTTGAGGCGATTATCCAGCAGGATGTGTAGCTAACAACGATGCGAGAGACAGCTACAGAATATAAAAACACAGCACCTTTAAGTAAAGACCTGCACTGTGCAGTGTGTATGTGTCTGAGTGTGTTGATTGTGGTGTTGTTCCTGGAGCTCTCTGTGCACCCCATTCCTGTTATGGTCGTGGTAATGACTGTTTTTTGCGGAGGATGTGCACACATACAATCCGTTCCCTTTCGGCAGGGCGTCTGAGGTGGCAAGCGTTGATGTGTTTATGTACCATATGCACCACGCTGGTTCCCATTATGGACCCGGGGCTCTCTCACTTCCCTCCTCCGCTCGCCGCGATTAACAGCACTCTCCTGTCAGACTAATGAACATGCCAGAGAGCAGAGGGAGAGAAAAGACCGGGAGGGGGGGAAAGAGAAACGGGGGGGGGTTATGATAGAGGTGGAACGAGAGAGAGATTGCAAGATACGAGGAAGGATATTAATAAGGGAATGAAGCGAGCGGGGACAGTGGGGGGGGGGGGGGGGGGGAAGAGGGGAGGCAGGAGGGGGAAAAAATAAAACAGGGGTGATCAGAGAGGATGTAATTTCACATTGTCAGCCATCAGATCTTGTTGCGATCAGGTTTCATTCTGACAGCGGGGAGAACAAAGCCTCACACTGCATGGAGATGGCCTGACCTGCATATCTGAGGGGCAACATAAAAACAAAAAAAGCAGATAATGTCAACAGTGACACACAAACTCTATTTTTGGAGCGGACGTGCTGTAACAGTAGAGTGAACAGAATTGTCATTATTTCAAACGTCAACACATTGCTTTAGGCTGTAATAAATGAATAAAACAATAGGACTTATTCTCTGCCATGATCATACGTTAGGGGAGTCCAACAGACCCTGTTTCAGTTCCATTCCTGTATTCCTCTTTAGTACAGAGGAATTATTAAGTTGATCGCATGAGAGAGCCACTTCAAAGCATCCACGATGAGTTGGTTTGTCTGTAATGTGCTTCACTCTGTACTGTGAAAAAAGAGCTCATTCTTCTTTTGTTGTTTATGTCCGTTGCATGTTGGAGGACCACAGTGGAGATAAAGCGATCAGGGTTCATGGAGAGGCAAAGTCCCGCCCCTTCCGGTGGACCACCATGGGACTTTAAAGAATGGTAGTCAACAAGACAAATATTTTTACGGTCCCCTTTGGATTGTGCCACGAATTACGCACATGACGTTGCTCTTGACTTGCAAATCTTCTAAATTGACAAACCTCATATGTGTAATTCATGGCACAATTCAAACGGGATGGAAATATTTCTTGTCTTTCCCTGTTGACTATCATACATATTTTTTTTCCAAAATAAAGTCGCATGGCGGACACCGGAAGGGGCGGGACTTCGCCTCTTTACTGTTCTTCTGTCCCCAATTAGTCGACCTGCAGAGTGGTTGAGTTGTGATGTATCCCTAAGCAACCGATAAAACATATGTATCAACAATGAGCCACTTTGTCATTTCCTGCTGTTTTAGACCTGTAGCTGACCAAACTCCCCCGACACCTATTTTCCTCTAAGAAATGTTTTGTGCACACACACACACAAAAACAAATCACACAGTTAGATTAAAGAGCTGCAGAAATGTCATACTTTGCTGGACGGAGTGGATGGGATCCTTCCATCTCTCAAACAGCCTTGCACCACACAGACCGTACAGTGCAGACATCAGCCTGGAGGTGAAACAATGATGACAAGATTATTAAATGCGATAGCGCTCCTAGATGTTGTGCTCCCTGTGTGTGCTAAATGAGAGAGAGCCGAGGTAAGATGATAATGATGACCCCGGCGAATGCCCAGCCAGTAAACGCCTATTTATACGGCACATTAATGCATGTACAATGTCACAATTGAGCACTTTGAGGATTAATGTATATGAATGATGATCAGAAATAATTCCATCAGCTTGTTAATAAATCATTTACTGCCGCTTCCCTGTATCTGGGCTCAATTGGTGGGGGGGAATTCATAAAATGAGAGTGGGGTGGGGGGGGGGGTGTAATAGTAGAGTAGTACATGTAGGTTGCTGTGGCAACGCTAATGACACCCACCCCCTCTGTCTGGTGACTGGTCCTTTCCTCACGTCACTATACAATTGCAGCTGCCGTAGAGGTTGGTAGTGCAAACCCCTTGTGACAAATAAAATCTGTCATTTAACCTGTTGTGTTCGTGTGGCGGCGTTTGGCGTTTCAAGAGGAACATTAACGCTTTGTTTTTGTTTCTTCTCTCACAGTTAATATTTGTGATCTTGAGCGAGTCACTGCCAAAAGCTTCAAAGATGAAAGTGCAGAGACTGTGATGTATTTGATTTAATCAGGATGGAACAAAACTATTACAACATCAACAAAAGCCCCAAAGGCCTTTTCGTGGAACATGTTCTCATTATCTGATCGAAGAGCGTGGACAGCTGTAAAAGAAATTCAATAGCGTGCTAAAACAAGCCAAAACAAAGTTCACAGAGTCGGCAAAATTCAGCGAGCAGATGCTGAAATTTCGAATAAGAAACAAAGGGGATAATCCGTTGAACAATTCAAATGAATAAGGAATTATCATTCAAGTTAAGTGTATCTTCGAACTGGGGTCCAATCATAGCAGCTATTTCCCAATGATGAAACAATGAATAAAGACATTATTCCTGTGATCATGTAATCAATAGGCAGGCACAGTGATGCTCAGCTCACGTCCCTCTGACTGGGATGTGATGACTGAGGAGCCCCGGCTGTTGGTGTGAAGAGAGGCTTAGACCCATAGGCTGATTACTGATTACCACAGTACTGCTGAGTATGCTAAAGGACAGAGAGCTCAAGGTGGGCTGGGTCACTATGAGTAAGGGAGAGAGGAGGGTGGGTGTTGTGGATTGGAGAGCAACAGAAGGGGATGGGGCCACTGAGACCCCCCCCCCCCCCCCCCAAGAGCGATCGAGAGAGAACTGCTGAGGTGGACCGAGTAAAGTCAGTACAGGCAAAATTATCTCCCTCATCTCTTCTGTGCATCCTGCTGGCCTACATACCCATACATACATATATATATATATATATATATATATATATATATATATATTTTTTTTTTTTTTTTTTTTTTTTTTAGGGGGAACATTACCAGGAAATTACATGAATATTATATAACTGCTATGTTTGGAGCAGTGCTTGGAAGTTCTTGCAGGTGTACAGTTAAAAGTGTCAGTCCCAGATACAGAGCTTGACCCCATTTCCAAACCCTGGAAGAAAAGGGCCGAAGATGCAGCCTGGAGCAAAATCCCCGCCGGTAGGTTTGGGTCACGGAGTCTAGTCTTGAGGGGAAGAGGTTCAACAGACTCATGAAGAAAAATGCAAAAAGGAAATGTGCTTTGGTAGAGGAAAACACTAAAAATGCTGAGTTTACCTTTAATCCAATATGTGTGTGTGCACGTAAAGGCCCAGAGTGACGATTATTAAATCAATTTGTGTGCATGTGTGTGTGTTTTCATCTGTCCCCTTGAGGTACTTCATGATTTTATTGCCCGTCCACTTATTGGCACGGTGTAACTGTCCAATGGCTGAGGATGAGACCATAATGAAGTTGCCTTTTTATTGTTTCAACAGTCAAAGTCAAGAGGCCACTTCCCAGCTGCAGGACACAGCTTTTTATGCGTGTGTGTGACTACATTGGTGCATGTTTTTTAGTTTAAAGGTGCTCAATAAGAGATTGGGAGCATTTCTATTGCCTCGCAACGTCTCTCAGTATATCAACGGCTCGCAGCTGACGGTGCTTACAGCACTAAAAGTACTAATAGTGCAAAAACAGCAAAAGTGCTGGCAGAGCTAACAGTGTTTCACCGAGGGGCGAACCGGATGGTGGATGCTACATTTCATGGCGGCGGTCGGGACGTCATCAGTTATCAGCTGTGAACGCCTTATGAGGGCAATGCTGAGCTAGCCAGTGGGTCACGCTCACGAACAAGTACCAAAAGCACCCACAGCCAGCCCGGCAATGTTAACAAAGAACTGAATGAACTTTGTGCTGAAAAGGTTTAACACAGTTCGATTTTTTTCTTTTTTTTTCTTCCGTTCCCCATTGGCTTCCATTCATTTTTTGTTCACTATTTTCTCTGTAATAATCACAGAGAATGCCAAATCTTTTAATCTGTTGAAAGCTATATTACGGTCAATTGCACCCTAATGACAAAATACATATTTCCTGAGTGGTATCTAGGAGATAGTTTTGGTTATATTCGTTACTGAGATTGTTGCCTCCATTCCCAAAATAATGGAGGTAAATAAATGCAGCAACAGTTTTGGTTGAGACTTTTTCTTTGGTGGTAGCAGTAAAACTGTTCGCGGTGAGGTCTTAGCAATTCCTCGCTCAAGATATGTTTTTTAATGGAATTTGTTCAATGCTGTGAGCATCACAAAATAAGTTCCATTTACCTCTATTGGACTGGGATGGAGGCCAAAAAATAAACAAACCACGGACTTTATAATAAAATAGAAATGATCTGCTTGGCTTGATACAGAAATGAAGTGAATTGAGTATTTGGGTGCAGATTCGATTTTTAACATTGAAAAAGGTTATGAAGAGTTGATATTGATGAAAACCAGAAGCTGCTTGGAAAAACAACAGAGTGGTTTGGATAGTTTTTAGTTGTGAATTTTCCTAAATAGGCCAAAACATGCTAAACTAATTTTGTGATCCTTTAAAGATGTTTTATTGGACCCTTACAAAGTGCTGCGCTGCAGAGAAAAGGCAAGTGTGGCTGTTTTTGTTTTTTCCTGAATAAGAGCCATCAGTGGCCATTCAAAGAGACCCGACCAATGACGCCACATGAAGAAATGCCACAGTGGAGGGTCTTGTGACCTGACAGCCTCACTGCCACGCTAAATCCATGATCATTAAGGCTGTAGCTATGTAATGTTAATTACATACATAACATTTTCAAAACGCCACACCGAGTCACACAAAGGAGAGGCTGAAATGTTTGCTCTAAATCGATTGCACGGGGCCCTCCTTATGACTCATTGTACCGGCGCTTTCCTAGATGTGGATCATCAACACTTCGTTTGTGCTCATCTGGAGAAAATTGATATTGCTGTAGAGGCACATATTAACACTAAATAGATGAGCTGCTCGTCTTCGATCACGTGAAATGTGGAATCCACTCCTGTGTTGCAAGCCACAGCATATTTACCCTCCTCCCTGCCTGCCGTGCACATGCACGTACACACGCACATACACACACAAACAGTATGGCTGCCATGCAGGCAGGGTGGAATTACTAGAGATGTGCTTCAACTTGCCCAACGATATTCACCAGAAACCATGGCAACCCAGGTATAGCAAGGGTGTGTGTGTGTGCGGTGTGTATTTACTTGCCTTTAAGGATCTCCAGTGCCCATCAGCCTCACACAGGCTTGGCTGACTGCACCGAACCCTCTCGCTGGAGCCACTCCACATCTTTCAGGAGCTGAATGGGGTCAAGCCTGCATGGCAACAATCTCTTCCTCCTTTGTGGCTCTCTGGGATCCTTAAAAAGAAACCAGGAGGGCATAAAACCCATTCACTGACTTACCCACTCACTTGGACACACACACACACACGCACACATACACACACACACATGTACAGCTGCAGAATGTGGTGGTCTTGTGGGACTAGAAGGGTAAGTGCAATGCAACCTCAAACTGACCCTTGGTTGAATGAAGGTGCATGCATTTGTGCACACACACACACTGAACTTAAGAAGGACTAAGCCTAACCCAGGTTTCAAATGGAAATCCAGCATCGCCATTCAACTCCATCTATCTTCAACCCTTTTGAATAAGTATCTGGTATATTTTGATACTGTGCACAGTGGACATGGATTCCTGAGCGAGGCTGGCTTTCGGGTGAGGACAGCTAAGGGTCAGTTTACACATCTCTCCCTCTCTCTCTTTTTTCCTCCCTCTCCTCAATTATTCATACACCATAACATCCTCTCTTGCACCCAGCCAATCGCCATAGGCCGAGAATGAGGAGAGGAGGCCTGGGGGGGGGGGGGGGGGGGGGTTCATACAGCTCTACAGGGTCAGACACAGCTCTTTTGGTTATTAGACTCACTCCAGGTGCCTCAAATCTAAAACCGATCCCATTCAACCAGGATGCGGGCTCATTTCTGCGGTGTCAATATGACGTTATTCTATAAGGGCTCACTGATATTTATGGAATTGATGTAACTGTACTTAAAGCAGGCTAACCGGGGCATAACATGTGCGAGTGAGTGCAAAGGTTACCGAGCGGGAAAAAAGATTAGGACTCTTGTCTGGATGAAAAAATAATGAAGGACCCAAAGCAGTAAAGCAATTAGCACAGTTCTACAAGCTGAACTACAGTTCAGCTTGTAGATTGCCTTAATACAGATTGGTAAATGGGGAAACGTTAGCTAGGTTTGCTAAGTCTGTGTCAGTTATGTCTGCGTTAAGAAACCAAATGGAATTTCTATGTAGCAGAAAGCAGAAAAAACATTTGTTTTTAAAACATTCGCAAACTTCAAGACATTTTTTCATGCAAAAAGTTACATATATATACACAGTTTTATATACGGAGTGAACTCGAGTGCAGATCTCCACCACGTGTGTCTGCAAAGACCACTGTTGTAATGTTTGACTGAATAAATGCAAACCACAATCGGCTCCGTGCAGCTAAATGTGCGTCATGTTGACTTTTGAACATACTTAACTACCTCTGAACAGAAACTGTCAGGTCTGCTGTGTGTTTTGTTCCGTTAGCTTTTAGCTCTGTTAGCTGTATTAGCCCCGTTAAGTGTTAGCTCTGTTAGCCAAACACCCCACAGGACTCTGCTGCCCACCAGCTGCTAACAGCTAACTAGCTCCACTCCTGCCGACATATGAAAACATATCTTGTAATCACAAGAGACAGACATCCAGAGACCGATTTGCAGTCTCTACTACGAGTCAAGCTCCAAAAACACTGAATCCTACATGTCCCATAATGCAACTTGACAGAGTATGTTATTAAAACCCTACCCAATTGTCCACTTTTTTTAAACCCTACATCTCCTGTTTGAATGGGACACCATGACCCGTGAGCCATCTTGTACTGTCAGCTCACATTAGTTACCATATTAAATGAATCAGACTTAACCAAGATGAGGTTACATATTACAGTAATTGGTGTAATGAGCTACAAAGTGTTTCAGTTGGTTAACATGTCAGTAATTATTAAAAAGCACGATTTGCATTGTGTTGTGAGGAACTGAGCAAAAAGCCTAATCACAGATGCTCTCCGGGGTGACGCTGCCAGTGACCTCCTTCCCACAATGCACTCTGGTGGCTTCAGGGCAACGGGCGTAGCTCGGTGCCGCAAGGGAGCTTTCCTCCTGCGCTGTGACAAGCAGCCATTACCTTTATTCTACTCCTCTCTTCTTCTCTGTCTTTGAACACAAAGTAAAAGCCACAAAAGAGAGTGGAAGAGCGAGAGCAACGGAGACAATGAACAAAGGCTTTTTATTTTTCAATGAATATACTGCATTATGGGGAAGGAGAGCAAGACAAAGAAGTTACCAAAAAAGGGAAAATACAGAAAAAGAAGACAGAAGAAGGAATGAGAAAGAGAAGCAGATCAAATGCTGTCCAATTACAGCAGGAGCTGAGGCGTAAAGTGAAACGGTTAGGGGAAGGAGGAGGTATTCTTTCTAACCTAATGTAACCAGACAGAGGAGGGTCGAGGGAAGGAGAAAAGAGGAGAGGAGATTAAAACCAGTGGATGTTGAGTCAAGAGAGGTGAGAAAAGGATGGTGTTGTGAAAACTGATGGAGATAAAGAGGTGTCAAATGTAGCAAGAGACAAGAAACTAGGTTACAATAGGGGGGATACAAAATGGGTCATTGACAACCTTCTGTTCACAACTGATTCATAAAAGCTTTAGATGTGTTTGAGGATTTTGCAAAATAGAAAAATAAGTGAATACGAAGAAGTATTCAAATCAACATTAGATCCAATGGCAGTAGTGGACATGTTTACAGAAGCAGGTCAACCTACAAAACTCAAACTAACACTGAAGGAAACACAAAGGGGAACTGAATCCATGCAGGACAAGAGTAAGAGGATACAAAATACATTGTAACTCATCCTGTGTGTACCTATAGGTGGAGGCCTGCAGGATAATGACTGGCAGTATACATTTACTACAGTTCTAATTACATAAAATACCCTTTTCATGGGAGAATTTAGCTGACAGATATAGTACATTAATATGAATCTTAATCTGCGTACAGACACACGATTTATAAAACAACAAAAAAATGCTGACATAAAGTCTTCAAAAGAAAAGTCTATTATTTGCTTTTCTGTTTTAACGATTAATTAAAATAAATATTAGAAGAAAGGAAAAAATGTGTTTCTGTGATAGTGATGCTTCCATAAGCTAATTAATGCTACAAGTGTTTGGCTACGTAAACATATTACTGTTTTGATGGGGCTGTAACATGACTTCCGTAAACACGCCCCATCTAATATGTAACTCGCAGGAAGTAGAGGCTGGTTTTGAAGAGCGAAACTCATCATTGAATAACTCCAAATGGACATGCAACGATGTGCCTATTATTTCAACATGTAAAGCCCGCATAACAGCTTTGTATTGGGGATCCTTTACTCCTCTGGGCCTTTAATGAGGAGCAAAAGAAGGAGAGCAGCGGAATTTCTCTGAAACTGAAACGTGCGTCTCTTCACAGACTCACCGCTTGATCTTCTAACAGGGCCAGATCTTCCAAGGCTCTTTCCGTGCCATTATCGTTACTCCTTTTAAAATATTCAACACTGAAATGAGATGTGGGGGCTTTTTTTTTCATCCTTTGTTCACATGTACGTGCTTTGATTTTTACGTAGGGTCAGAAAGGACTGGTAAGAGACGTAAGAGAGAGAGTAATACACCCTGCTTTTTATGTGAAATCGTATTGTGAATGCACATATCTGTTTTTCCAGCAGTTTTGTTCAATGCCTTTTCTTTTCTTGTGAAACACAGAGCCACATAATAAATGTGCCACGCTGTATTAATGCAGCAGCCAGTAATTCAATTTTTGTTTTCCCCACAAGATTATCTGTATGATTGTGTCTGTGTGAGATGAGTGTTTCGGTGCATTAATATGCACATTGTGATCAACACTCAAAGTCAGCCTGTGAATGATTAATTAGGCAAGTTGTATTTTATCCACCACCGAAGGGAATTATAATCAAAATACAACCACGCACACACGCACGCACGAGGGAAAGAAATAAACAAATTAGTACAAAGGGGAGGAGATTAGAGACTAAATGAGTTTACCCATTTGCCATGACGCTGATTACTCTGAGACCTTCCCCCTCATGATATCCTTCACTGTTTATGACCTGTTGTGCTGTATGTCTCGTTGTAGAGGGCGAATGAATGAGAAACAGTGGATTGCCCCATATAGGACACTGTGCTGTGGAGGGGTTTCAAGTTTTCCGTAAAATGTGCCTTCAATATTAGACTACTGTTAATTAAATGAAGTACGGCTGCAATTTACAATTGTTTTCATTTGCAAGCAATCTGTTGACTTCACTTTGTATTAATTGGCTTGTTGATTAATATGTAAAGCAGAGAAAAGCACATTTGACAAGCTTGAAACATAGAATGTTTGGTAAATTACCTATATGACTATTATCCGCCAGGAGGATCATGCGATCAATCGCGCATGTGTGTCCGTGAGTGACTGTCCACCTCTGGATCTGTCCACGACCATCTCGCATTCTGCTGCAGCACACTGCATTAGATTTTGAGTGGCCCATTATGACTGCATGCTCAAGGACCTACTCTGCGACTAGAGACACATCGGAGGGGAAAACTGTTTGCTCACTTTTATTGTTTTGGATGATGTGTTAGCTAACAGCAAAACACCAAGCGGAGCTACCAATACACACACTGCTGAGTCAACGTATCCTCAAAAAACCGTTCGTTTGATATCTTGCAACTATACTCGTTTTTTGTGTTTTTTCTACGAAAGCCAATATACACGTGTCAATTTCTGCTCGTTTTTTCAAAATAAACTTCAGTCTTCACAAAAAACTTGGTTAGGTTTAGGCTATCATCAACCAATGATGGGTTGTAGTCATTCATTCACATAACACAGAGGTGGTTGTTGCACCTGGTGGAAACCTTCACTCCATGCACCTTTCTAGTTGATTATTTTCCCAGTTGATTAACCAATCAATTGAGTTTCACAGCCTTGGCAACAACCAAAAATCCCACCTCAAGGTCTATTCAAGCTCTGCTGGGGCTTTTGATCATACACACATGTTCTTCATCAGCAGATAATGATGAGTCTGCCCAGTTGACAAAGCCTTTCCTCTCTGATACATTATTTTTTTCTGAGTACTTTCCTCAACTGCTGCTGTAACTCAACTTTTATGCCAACGTGGACGAGAAGATCTGAGGTGTTTAGGGGGAAAAATAAGATACATCTTGTACGTCAATGATGTCAACAACATCGGGGCAAGTTCAGCTGGGAAGTTTGTGACTGTCCAAAAGCACTCCCTACTCACTGTATAGTACACTACATTTACTGTCTGCCATTTTATTTGAGTGTCTGAACTCTGCTCTCTACAGTGCTCTCAAAAACAAACAAAAACTTGTGTCTGTCTTGTGTTCATTACTTTTTGCTCACAATCCTCACAATGAAAGTGTCAAAAATCTATTTACTAAACAACTTAGCGCCTGTTGTTGCTATAGGTTTCAAAAGGGCACTAAGACTTCATAGACATAAGTTGGTATCAAAGAAGAAATCATTTTTCAGGTGCTCAGAGCATCAAGTCTTCTTACTTACTTCCTTGGATCCGGTCAAAACGTTTTACAGCCGACAGGAAAAGTTTACTGAAAGCCACTCTGATTTCTCTTCACGGCATCACCTCACAAAACAATTTAATAAAATATATATTTTCTTAAATCCACAACAAAAACCAAAAGCAGAAACTCACCACGAAGCCGGTCAGCCAGTCTCTAATTCTTATTTAGCTCTTAAAATGGGATAATGATGATAATGAGTATAATTACTGAAATGGACGTCTTTGAGCACAATAATCTAAACTGTCCATCACAAAGAGAAAAAAAGATCTGTGCATTTGTGTGTGTGTGTGTGTGTGTGTGTGTGTGTGCTCTAGTGTGTCACAGCTTACAGTACTACTCTGTAAATGAACTGGCATTAGCATGCTCTGAAAGGAGCAGGGCCGGGGTTGAAGGGAGCAGGTGAAAATCTCACTTTGAATCATTTCCCCTCCCGGTCCCTGCCATTGTTCCCGTTTCTCACACATGGCAGAGGCAGAGAGAAAGGATCCTATTATTCTGGCCCATGCCTGTTCTCCTCGTTTATCGTTTAACGAGGGGGAAAGAGAAGGGGGAATATTCTGATGGAAAGCAGGGCCTCTGTGGCAGCCCTCGCAGTTGTGTGCCAGCTGAAAAGACTCCGCAGGTCGAAAGCTGCGGCGGTGCCCACCACCTGCTGAGCCCTTTCTCCTTCATCTCTCCCTTCTCCCTCTGCTCTCTTTCTCTGCCTTTCACCACCAAGCGCTCGGTGACTCAGCGGTCCAGGTTCAATTCAGGCTGAGGCCTCATGAAATAAAGAAGGAGAAGAAAAAGAAGGTTACAAAAAGAGAGAGAAAAGATTAATTTCTTGAGTGGGAGAGAGGAAAGGAGTGAAAGAAGACAGATACTTAGGTACTGTATTTTGTGTTGCACTGAAAGGAGAGGGCTAAGCTGCACCTGGCTCTGGATTCTGAAGTGATTTTCATGGGTGTTGAAGAAGGATGAGTTTTACCTAACCCACCAAGAATCACAAGCTACAACTTCTGGTTTGTACATGTATCGCCCAAGCCCCTCGACCGGTGCCTACTTTGGCCTTGTCTTTGCCTTGCCGTACCTGCAACACAGGCCTTGGACATCCTCCCCGCGCTCCCTTAAACAGACCCACTGAATTTAAGATTAGGTATCGATGCTGAGTGTACTCAGCCCCCGTCAACACTGATGGGTTATTGATGAAGAAGTGAGTGAATCCCTGCACCGCATCGTCATGAGACCACTGTAGGGTAACATCTGGGCGTGATGAAATAATGAGACAGGGGCTAGAGCAAGGTGTTGTCTCATATATATATATATACACACACATATATATATATATATATATATATATATATACACACGTGCGTTTGTGTGTGTATACGTGTGCAGACCCACACAGCAAAATCAATGAAAACCCCACACAAATGGAGATGTATACATTGCCTGCAGTGTTGCACTTTTGTGCCAAGACACGTGTCTTCCCAGTGGGATGGGATCCACTGCACTCTTCCCCGAGGGGAGGGGGGCACAGTTAACTACATGGACAGAGGGAACGGCCCCACGGTGCAGAGGCAGAGGGATGAAAAGGTGAAACTATGAAGAAGCGATAAAGCGTTAGATCCCGGGATGAACCAGGACAGAGCTTTGATTCAGAGGGGGAGAGTAGCAGTGAATCAACACCTCTTTCTCCCCGGCTTCACCGGGCACCACATCTTCTAATGGCTGTACAGACAACCTGGGGGTTCGAGGCGTAAATTCAACACATTATTAATAATTGATGTGCATAAAACATTGAAGATATTTGCACACATGATCAGAATGCATAAATTCCACTTGTGGGTGATCCGCTCGCTCTCTCTCTCTCTGTTTTTTAAATGTATTAATCATGTATGTATGCAGCTGGTATATCTTTCCGCACTCTTTAAACTTTGGACGAATAGGAGACTCTTTGCATTCAGTTTCTGCACGAATCACAATAATCATTGTTAACTTCGGCTTAAATATCGACCCGATCACAGGTGGAGCTTTTACACAGCGAATGCAGAATCCATTTTGGTGGTGAGACTGCACTTTCTCTTAAAGATCTCACGAGTCTCCATCTTCATAAAAGCAGGTTCTTTTACCGAGCATCGCAACATTCAGAAAAACAAGTTAATGCTTCTTCCACGCACTCTGTCAAAGGGTAGCACATTGCTATCGCCATATGAGCGACATCTTTGTTCGACTCACTTTCTGTAACCAGTGTAGCAAAAAAGCATGATGGAATTTCATGCTAGCTAACTAGCCAGTTAGCTAGCTAATTTGCTTAAACGCTACACTGGTTACAGGAAGTGAGCCGAACAAAGATGTCGCTCATATGGCGATAGCAATGTGCTGACAGAGTGTGTGGAAGAAGCATTAAGTTGTTACATTTTTCTCATTTACTCCGGCTCTCTACGCTTTATAACGGTTAATATATGGTTTTAGTTGTTACCAGTGGCGGCTGGTGGAAGGTTTTCTAGGTAGGGCCATCCTATCAATCAAGTGTAATTATGAATACTGATGTTAAATTAAGCTATGATGAGTTTTCACTGTTAATTTAACATCTCTATTACATGTTGATGTCTCCATGACCAAGTTAAGCAGATGAGACTGAGGACAGCTATGTAGAAGAAAAGATGTTCACTTTGTCTAATATGTAGCTTGACAGAGTTCTCCATGTGTGTCCTGGTGTTCTCATGTTTCCTTACCTCCTCATCCCTCACTCCCTACCCTGGTGTTCTCATGTTTCCTTACCTCCTCATCCCTCACTCCCGTAGCTGTCCGTGCTGGATCCGTCCCCGTTGTTTTAAAAAGCTAAATAAGTTATTAGCATGACGTCATCCAGCTAGCCAAACCTGTCTGGTGTACAGCTAGTAGTGAAGCTTCACATGTACTGCTTCCCTTTCCCGCTAGTCTGCTGTCTGATTGTGAGGTCAGGCTGATCTGATATCAGCTCTTTGGCTGCAGAATCTCCGCCAAAGTTCTCCTCTCAAACGGGTCTTGGAGTAGTGCTCGCGCTGGCGCGCGCCTGTAGACACTTCTCCTGACGAGAATGTGCAGCTAGGACGTAAGTTATACAAATATTAACAATTTGTACAATTTATTATTATTTTTTTTTTTGTGTGGCTCAAGGTGGGGCCAGGCCCCATGGCCCTCTATTGACCAGCCGCCACTGGTTGTTACTGCAAAGCTACAACGGTGCACATAACAATGGCCGCTGCTCTGACCATCCTGCTACATTGATCTGAATAGGAATGTACCCTCTACTCCTACTCAAACAATGTCACACTATTCCTCACACAGAGGTTAAAACAGAGCCAGTGACAGAGCCAAGAGAAGAATCCCTCTGCTTAATATCAGCATGTAGACAAGAAGGTCCTCTGGCATTGGAGATAAAGCTGGGTGTGGGTTGTGTGTGTGTGTGTGTGTGTGTGTGTGTTCCACTTATAACAGAGGCTGTCCATCTCCCTCGCCCACCATGGGCAGGCCAGGCATCCACATTCCTCAGATAATGGAGGGCCATCCCAGACAAGCAGAGGCAAGCCTGGACCCTCCTGGGCAGACCCTGGTAAATTCCTCTCATGCTCGCAGACCCACTGGGATAAGAGCTGGGGAGAGGTGGGGGCATTTTTTAGAATTTCTCTCTTTTGCTCTTGAAAGCGGTGTTCTTGAGGAGCCAAAAGAGCACTCGACACGAATGACCCCTGGCACCTCTGGGTCTTTGCTGTGGGTAATGGCCACCCTGTGCCGACCAGACCAACCACCTACCTACAACCCCCCCCCCCCTCACTATTTTGTTTTCTTGACACTGATGTTATGGGGGAGAGAAAGAGAGGGGCTCGGGTGGGGGAGGGCAGGGAAGGGCCAGCGACACCAGGGCCATTGTTTCTCAGCGACCCCCATTCAGGGTCATTTAGCATGTGACACCTCTGGGGGCACAGTGCATTGCTAATGGCACAGAAGAGCAATAAACGTGCCAGCTCCCGGCACTCTGACCTGAGCCAGGATGGTGAGAAATAAGGCAGGCGAGATAAGAGGGAAGGAAGGCGGCTGGCGGAGGGTGAGCGGAGTCATCGTCTCGGGATGAGGGACAAGGAAAGCATCAGACGGAACGCATGAGAAAGACCAACGTAAAGCAGACAGAGCAGACGGTCGGAGGAGCCGTTCTACATACCTGGGGAGGGCGTGTGCGCGAGTATGTGTGATCTATGCAAGTCTGTGTTTACCTTGAGTGACGGGAAGGTCAGCGGCCCCCAGCCAGGGGCATTCCTGCATGGGCATCAAAAGACAGTGGGGGGGAAGGGGGGTGCCGCAGGCAAGCTGGAAAAGGCCCAGTGTTAAATTGGGCTTGTCCTAAGTACAGGAGGTGGAGACGATAGCTGAGACAATACAGTCAGGTGAAGCCCATCGTGTTCAGCTTGCATGAGATTTTTACAATTTTTGTTTGAATCTTAAAAGGAATCGTTTGACTGTTTGGGGAATAAGCCTTTTTTCCATTCATGCCGAGCGTCAGTTAAGAAGATCACTGCGGTTAAACATGAAGCTATAAGACTATTAGCCTAGCTTAGCATGACGACAGGGTGACTGCAAATTAACAAGCAAGTGTTACTTTGTCTATCTAGATTTGGCAGCGAAGGCGAATCTGAACGGCTACAAGGATTCCACAGAGGAAGCTAATCCCCCGAACACTTTGCATATTCCAACACAAATTTAGCGGGATGACCCAGATGCTTCGATGACACGATGGAGGGAGTTGTTCCAGCAATAAGCATCGGGATGAAAGAATCAGCAGGGTAACAGAGACGGTTTATTGAAGGCCCCAAAACACTTCTGATTGGATAATGACGGTCACCTGATCGCAAACATATCATCCATCAATAAGCCGATGATATGTTACAGCTGATGTAGATTGGCCGACGTGAGCTAATGCTAATTACTCTTCTGTCCCCACTGTACTTCACTTCAGGGGCCCCAATGCTTTTATCAATTGTCTATGAAGGACACTGCCAACAGGAAGGACATACACACCACACTACAAATGTCACTTGCGTGCTCATAGAATGCAAATAAATGAACCCCAAGGCAAACTGCACAGGGTAGCAACACCTGAAATGAGACCGGAAACATGTGACCTGCGAGCGGGGCGACATTACCAATTGGATGTCGAACAGAATCACTTGCACAACTCGAGAGGGGAACAAGGCACAGAAAAGTCCAAACACACTCTTGGTTTTCAATCAAGCTTTTAATGAAAAGATCATAAAATAAGTTTATTTTTCCTCACTGCTGTACATTAAGACTGCAAGGTTGTGAGTGCTGAGGTCAGCTGTTTTACACATTTTATGACACTGAGTTTGAGCGAGCCCCATCACTTTGCGCGGCGGCGGCAGCTCTGACCTGAATACGAGCTCTCTGAGGAGTGGAGATGAAGATAGAAACCCAGCCTGCGTGCTGCCAAAAGCCACAAAAAAAATGTGGGGGGTCACAGAATCTCACCTCCAATACTGGTGCGCGCATGTTAGATTGTGTTTGAAGTCTAGACGGTGGCATCTGCGTTCACATGGGTGGTACATAAGCAAATGCACCTGGGTGTGTGCCCCTCTGCATGTCAAGTGTGTTTGCCAAGGGGGAGGGGCTTCTCAGACTTTAAATTATTCATCAGCAAAGACCCTAATGTCCATTCCAGAGCCTCCGGAATCGTGATACATTGTTGAGAGGACGTTCCTGAAGAAAACCAGACCAGAGAGGAAGCTTGATACACCCACTTCATGGGCAGCTCCACTAATCAACTCTTCAAGTACTATATAAGTATTTGTTTCAATCCATTCATTAGCAGCTAATCATGTCTTTCCATTAATGTAGTGCACGTCAAAGTGACACTGTGCCTTTGTAAATTCAAAAACAGATGGAAATTAAATGAAAGGTTACATGCAAAAATATGCTGCTACATACTCCATATTTCGATATTTTGGTTACGGATGGACGGCAAAAAAAAGAAAGGAAAAAAGTAGGATGTAATGGCAAGAGAAGCACATTTCTGTAAACACTGAACGTTTTGAGGTAATTTGGTGTTTCTCAGTCACTACTGCAAAACGACACAGGAGGTACAGTAAACACTGATGTGAAACGTAAAAATGCCAAGAGGGCCATTTAAAAACTGGCTTTGGTTTTAGTCTGCCGAGGTAAGAAGGAGCATCTCCATAATAACCAGACAGACCAGCCCCTCTGCTTTACAAAATGCCTGAAAAAAGGATGGGAACGGCGACAACCGCACGACAATAATACCAAGAAGTGAGACGGAAACGGGAACGCCTCGGAGCCGAGTACAGTCCCCTCGGTTTGCGTTTTCCTGCTTTGTATATTCAACTTTTAAAGCTTTCGTAACACTGCATAATGATATGATACTTCAACAAACACACTGGAACAATGATGAGGTAAGGGGAGAGGGAAAATAGAGTGAACCGTCTGTAAAATGGAAACTGGTATGACAGCGCCCCGCTGTCATACCAGAGGCTTGGACAAAACATACAAAGTGCACTTAGTAAAGCTATCTCGCCCAACGTTTCTAAACTCCTCCCTTGTAGAACTAACAAGACGCTAAACAACACATATGTCATGTATAAACAGAAGGAAGAGGTGGCAAGTGGTTTTAAGACGAGAAATGTAACAATAGTCACCAGAACGGAGCGAAGTGTCGATTGCGTGCATGTTTCTGCTGCGTGAATGTATTTTTTTTCTGTTTTTTGGCAACACCCAGGGAGAGCAAGATTGAAAAGATACAGTAGCCTTCGTTCTGCACAGGCAGGTCAACGCGTCCTGCCTGCGTCCACAGACACACATGCACACAAGGGGTTAAAGTTCAACTCCCCTGATGTGCAAGAACACATGGGCACAAAAAAAATAAAATAAACACCCATAGTGAATCACATGAAATAAAAATAACAAAAAAAAGACCCTACAGACTGTCAGGTATAACTGAGAGAGAAGATATTAAATGCCATCGACCATTTTCTTTAAGTTGGAAAATAATAGAAGTCAGTTTTCCCCACAAAAAAAGGTAAACTTTCACAGGTTGTGGTTGATGGCTATATTTTGTGTCTCATTTTTGATTCTCAGCTTGAAAACCTCAAAACAAACTAAAAAAGAAGATGGTCCTGCCTCCACCTCAGTCTCACACACTGAGCTAATTCTTTGCAGAGGTTAAGGGAGGACCAGAAATAAATACATTCATCACTGACAATAGACATTTGATAAGAAAAAAGAAAGAAAAATAGAACACTGTCAATCAGTGTTTGCACCAACTTTATATGAGGTTCGGCCAGCCAGAGGTTTGTGCTGCTTTTACCCTCAGAACACAGGCAGCTCAGAGAGAAATAAAAGAATTCCAAAAACATCATAAAAGCAGAAAAACAACCATAACATTCACAGTTAAGACTACCAGATAAGCCTGTTTACATGCAGTGAACAAAACAGAGCTACATTCTCCGGGTAGGTTTTTTCGAGAACCGGCAGCATAAAAGAGATGTACCATGTTACTAAAAACAAAAAAACCATTCAAGCGTCGCCCATCCCAGCGCCTACATAGTACAAGACCCTAACCAGCAGAGGTAGTCCTCAAGTGCTTTCGGGTAAACGGAGACAAAAATTGAGCTGAAGACCCCAAATAACAATGTCTTTTGATTAATACGTCAAGGACGCACTGCCCCCCCCATCTCTGTGGTCCCATCTGAAGACAGGCCAGAGGGCAGGGGGGACCAGGGCTCAGGGTCACCCCAAAGCCAGCTGGCAGGGGGGGGGGGGGGGTTTAAGGGTCCCCCCCCCTAAAACCACACACCCCTCCCCTTAATTGAATATGCAGCAGTTCACCAGCAGTGTTTGACGCTATACTTTTGTTTTGGCAGCAACATCTGAGGAAAACCATCTTTATTTAAAAAAAAAGAAAAAAGAAAAAAAAGTTTTTAAATAACACAAAAAAAATGACTTCACCTCTCTGACTGGCCGAGCCTCGACTGAGGTCTGTAAAACTGTAAAAGTTTATGTAAACAATGAGATAAATACATATGTTTCTTTCTAGAGCCACACATGGTTCCATAATCATTCAAATGTGCTTTGGTTTAAAAAATAGTTTGTGGATTTGGGTATGAGCTTCTTTTTTTCTTCTTTTTCTTCTAAGTTCTTTGTACAACTCTGCAACTATTTCGGAACACACCGTGTCACTAACTAAAATGTAGACTTGTTTCGAGCTGCCTGGCCTTTGTCAAGACTCTTTGTGTTAGTTGAAAAAGTACCCCCCTGCTTGTCTTAAATATGAAACTAGTGTTTTTGCTTTTCCCATGATTAAAATACAGAGAAATTGATACAATACTATGTCTTACAAATGTAGCTGAGAGTCTGCATCCACAGATGCCGAACAATCCCTGAAGTAGTTGAATAGTAGTAGTAGTAGTAGTAGTAGTAGTAGTAGTAGTAGTAGTAATAGTAGTAGTATGGTCACAGTTTGGAGTTCGTGTTTTTTTTTCTGGTTTTGTTAATTGTTTTCGTTATGTCAAACAAGCAAGCATTCAAATGCGGCTGCAAAGTCTTTTGCAGAGATGGCTAGAGATCTTGATGTACAAAAACACCTTTTGCAATACAGACATTACGCTGTACTGCAGTAAGTGTTGACAAGTACAATAACGTTTGAAGGCAATGCATTGCGGACTCCCTCTTAAGCCAGGAGAGGTCACAAGCAACAGTGGATCAGGCGATAAATAACATGTTTCTGGTTGGGGGGGGGGGGGGGGGAGTGTGAAAAATGTGTAGATGTACCATGCAATCACTAAACGCCAGCTGCTCCCAACAGCAAGACACCGACATCCAACATAACCAAGTAACAACTCTGGGAGTCCTTTAAGGGTACCTTAAAAGGGTAGTGATGTTTGTGTAACTGTAGCTGCATCCCTGTGATAATAAACATTTCACAGACCATAACATGAGGACGAAGGAGGATTTAAAAAATCAAAAAAAAAATCAAGAAGATAGTTAAACCAACATAATAAAGGAATGCCTATACCAAAAACTTGTAGTGCAGGTTCATGCTCCACAGCGTAACTGTTAAAGAGTAGATACACTGGACAGGTTTCAGTGAAATCAACAAGACAACGGAGGGGGGCGTTCCAAGCTGACGGTTGCTTACGATGAGATAAAGCCTTAAGAGGTTAAAAATAATTTAAAAATCATTCTGTGATATCATACAATCAGGAACAAAAGGATGCCGCAGGAGACCGATGAGTTGTCCAACTGTCCAGTGCATCTCTGCTTCTCCCTTCTTGTTACAAGTTTTCACAAGTCCGGCTCAACAAAAAAACAAAAAAAAAAAACAACAAGCATCTTGAACTTCACATTAAATTCTGATTATAATACCTATCTTTTTTTTCGTTGTTTTTTTGGTCTGAAACAGAACACATACAATGTCATCAAGTCCTGTTTTTTTAAGTCAGGGAAGATAAAGTGATAAGGACTCTGGATATAAACCAAAAAGACATGTTCAGGGAACATGTCTTTTTTTTTTTTTTTTTTTTACTTTACCATATCCATTCGGGGGGTAAGGTTTAAATCATACCAGCCCACCAATCAGCACAAGCTTTCCTTGCAAACCTCGAGAATCTGCCTCAGTCTCAGAGTCATTAACCGAAGCTCCGTCAAAAGAGTAGATCTCTTTGTCCGGAATATAAATTCATAATTTGTTTTATACAGCAAAAAAGAAATCAAAAGTGAAATAATTTAGTGTGCTATATATCTTAAGTACATCCTTTTTTTTTTTTTTTAACTTTGGTTATGAACTTGTCTCGCAATTTTAGTTAGTTAGCTCTGTTCTCCTCAACATTCATAAGATCTTTGGAACACTATACATCTACACTAACTAACCACTATTTGCTCCAGGAGGGAAGCTACAGTACACTTTGAGGTGGGGCCGCACTGAGGAGGGCCCCCAAAAAGCTATATTTGACAAGTAAAAACAACAGCTAAAGAAAGAAAAAAAACTATATTAATGTGTAAAATCTATGAGCATTAAAAACCTGTGTTGAGAGATGGGCAGGTTAAAGCATTAGGTGAAAAGTTACCATAATCTACACACTTTTTACAATTAATTACATAGGAACTTTCAACTAATCAACATAGAGTTTGTAAGAGTAATCAGAGGTAGCGAGGTCACAAGCCTATATAAATAGACTTTTTTTTCTGAGGGGAGGAAAGCTATACAGACAACAAACTAAAACGTACCCACTGAACATAGTGTTCAGTCTAAAAAAACCCCTCCTTACCTCCCCCCCCTAAACTACCCACCCAACCCCCCTCCCCCCTCCACAAGAAAAATCCCAAGACTTTCCAGTTTAAACATTCACTGAAACATTACAAGTTCTTTAAGTAAATCAAGTACCTCGAAGGCGTTTGTCTTTCCAACCAGGATTCATTCCTGGGAGTACTAGCAGGCAAAACAGACAACAATAAAAATCCACCCTGAATCGCTGCGAGCAGCCATAGAGAGAGACTTTGAGTATTTGTGGTCTGTAAAACAAAAACTTAATCCAATGTCATCCCACCATTACTTTCAGGACTTTCAGTTAAAGCATGGAGATGGTCCCAACCCCAGTTACCCCTCCTTTCACACACAGATCCCCATCACCAACATAACAAAGGATATAAAGCTGTCAGGGTTAAAAATAATCTTTTTGCTGAATTATTGCCAGTATTGTTTGCACGGGTTTTTGGTCAAGATAGCACTGGAGTACAGAGGGGACTCTTGAGTTGATCAGTTTGAGGAGCAATCTGAAAAGCTCAAAAAGGGTAGTGGAGAGAAAGGCTGCTGAGGGGCATGAGGTGAGGGGGGCTCGACTTTACATCAGCTGCCACATTCACATTTGACAGACTTGCAATGCAGACCAGAAGTCGTGCCACACCACCATGGCTTTGTGACTTTGGCAAGAGACGGAAATAATGCGTCCCTCCAGAACTCCTGAGAGGTGAGCAGACGTCGCTTGATATAAATGATGACATGATCCTTGCATCAACAAGTTCCCACCGTCACCAAGAGTCCACTGTGGCTAACAGCTATATCATCCACTAAGCCGGGGCTTCGTAAACTGGAATTCATATGAAGGGAACTGCGAGTGTATGTGTGCATGTGCGTTTCTTTGCTTTTGAGATGGAAAAAACAAGGTAGAGGTTTTTTGTTTTTTTTCTATATCCCAGAGTTCTTTGGCTTGATGCGTTTCTAAGAGGGTGAGGTGTGCATCCTCAGGTGACTGATGAGGTTACGCTGCTGGGTAAACTTCCCCCCGCATAGCTGGCATTCATACGGCTTCTCCCCAGAGTGGACACGCATGTGCTCTGTCAGACGGTACTGGCGCGTGAAGCGCATGCCACACTCTTCACAGGCAAACGGCTTGAGGCCGAGGTGGCTGCGCATGTGGCGCGTCATGGTGCCCCTCTGGGTAAACATTTTGCCACAGATGTTGCAGGGAAAAGGCCTGGTCAGCCAATGGCTCTTTTCGTGTTGCCTCAGCGTCGCCGGGTCTTTGTAGCTCTTACTGCAGACTGTGCACTTGAACGGACGCGCTTCGGAGCCAAAGTTGGAGGGGCCCACGGCTGCAGAGAGGTCCTCTGCCTCTTCCTCATCCTCCTCTTTCACGAAGGTCCCTCCCTCCTCTTTAATGTAGAGCTCGTCCTCGTTGTGCGTCTCCACGTGGGCATTGAGCTGCTCAGAACTGGGGAAGCCCTTACCGCAGGGAATGCACACATAGAGGTTGTCTCCGAACGCTGGTTCAAAACCTTCCTGCCGGTACACGTAGTTGGCGCTGTGGTGTCCCCCTCCTGTTCCCCCTCGACCCCCTGCACTCTCTCCGTCACTTTGCCCACTCTCGTCAGTGTGGTCCTGTCCGTTCTCTCCACCGTCTTCCTCATCTTTACATTGAAAGGCCTGGTCAGAGGAGCGGCCATCTTTAGGACCCACAATCACCCCATTAACCAGGGGCCTGTCGTGATCTTCAGACTTCAACCCTGACGCCTCTTTCTTAGGCCATTCGTTCTTGCGAGCACCCTGTCGGGATTTCTTCTGGGGCGGGGGGCCATCGGGCTGGTTTTGGGTTTCCTCTGAGGCTTTAGAGGAGGAGTTGAGATCCGTGGTCTCTGAGCCACAGGTATCCACACCTGGTAGGGTGGTAGAGGAGTCATCCAGTGAGGCACTGTTGGTTGTGGATACTGAGGCAGATTGAGGAGACTCTTGGGAGTTGCTGTGTGGACTGAGGGCATCAGTGGCTGTGCCCGCAGAGGGAGGGCTCTTCTTGGACAGGTCCAGTCCAAGGTCTGGCTCCCCAGCACTTCCTCCACTGCTGAGATTACCGTTACTGCTGCCATTCCCCCCGTTTCCGTTCCTCCCAGAGCTGCCAACAAACATTTCATCGTCTGAGAGCTTGTCCCGAAGGCCTTCATCTGGCTGCGGCTGGTCGGCATCGGAAGGGGTCGGAGGATAGTGGTTTTTGGGGCCAGCAGGGGTAGAAGTGGAAAGGCGCTGGTTGTTGAGGCGTAAGCGGCTAAGGGGAGCTGGAGTGGAGGGTTTACCTGGCAGGGGTTTACCACCACTGCGCTTAAGCTTTTTTCTGCACAGAGCAGCGAGGTCATGGAGCTGGAGGTAGCTGGCTGCGGTTAAGAGGGCACTGAAGTTCTGCTCACTGCTCTGGTCCACCGAGGACAGGAGCTTCCCAGTGTAGATGAAGTCCAGAACTTGTCTGAATACAGAGGGGTTAACCATCTCTGTGTCGAGGTTAATGAGGTTATCGTGGAGGACCAAAGATTTGAAGTAGATGCTGCTCGCAGCCAGGATGTTCTTGTGGGCACGAAAGAGTGCATTCTCCACCACGATGATAACATCACAGAGGAACCCCTTGGCTCTCTGCTGGTTGAGTTGCAGCAGCAGTTGTTTGGCATGATTTGGCAGTTCCATTTCCACCTTCCTTCTTTCTCTCTCTCTCTCTTCCTACACGAGCACCACCTGAAGCTGGAAGAGAAATGAAAAAAGGTGGTTAACTTTACATTTTAGACGTGAAGAATTAAGCTTAGTTTATACTCGCCGTAGTCAAGCCGGCGCGAACGCAAGAAAATGCTGTCAAAACACACGTGACTGTCACAAATAGTTCACTTATAAAACTTATTGACTTATTGTACCCCCTCTGACATTTCGAAGAATAGTGTATAGAGTATAACCCCCCCCCCCCCCTGCGGAGGCTTGCGCTAAAGCTTTAGACTGTTAGGATAAATGACGAGTTGTTCAACACAGCGTGTACACACCAGAGTAAAAGACATGAAAGAAGTGTAGTGGTCTTTGACAGATCGCACAAAATGTTTTCACACTCAAGTCGAGTAGATGCCAAAAAATGTCGACCAAGAAATGTGTTGTATCAGGTAGTTGTACTGAGAGAGCTTTACTGTAAAGAACCAGTGTGTTTTCTGCACAATCTTGGTTTAATCTTTAGTTTCAGTAGGATTAAAATTTAATACAGGTTGACAGTTACACTGCTCGCATGTCTGACACATCAAACAATTGAACTGTGTTGCGACTCCCACGGTGAATACATCAATATAAGCTTTTAGCTCTCACAAGGAAATTAGCAAACTGTCAGCACAGCGTGCGACATAATCACACGGCACCTGAGAAACTGGAACCCTTCCCTTCCTCGTAACTTCCTTTTTAAACAAATTGCAACCCCATGTATATCAAGTTCTAATACACATTGCCACTGTTCTGGCACAAAAGCCAAATGGGCGGAGAAGAGCAACGGGTAAAGTAACTACTTTTCCAAGGTGCCCGTCCCCTCTGTTGTAGGTGTGGTTGCCCTCTTTGGAAACTCGGCCCACTCTAGTCTCCATTAGGTCATGGTAATGTCAGCCCTGCCCCATTGTCTAGGGGTGGGGGTCGGTGCCACAGCAGGGCCGGGGGAGGGATTAGGTGACACCTGAGCAGGTAAAACTACACAGGAGCAAGGGCAGAGGAGGGTGGGGGGGATGCGGCTCAACGACAAGGAAAGCAACACCTGATCCTCCGGAGAGGCCCTCATTTATGGAATTAGGACGGATGAATCTCATTCAGTGTTAGACGACATAGTGATGACCTACTACAGACCACAGTGCTCTACTTCTAGTCTGACACTGAAAACACTATTCATTGTAAAGAAATGTACTGCACTACACTCATAGAGCCTATCCACAGCTCAGGTGTGACGCAACAGTAGCAGTGTGCTTTAGTCAGAGCAGTCGGGTGTGTTTAACATGTTTAAAGCCCTGGGCATGCTGGGAAAATGGACACACAACTTTAATGTCCCTGATCAGAGCAGGGTATACCGTATTACAGGAGATTACACAGTAATGCAGAGAAATGCTTAACTTGAGCCGTAAATACATGTGAAAATGCAGCATTTGGAAACGGTGCCAACCTAGAGATTTGTTGAGAATCATGTTTCATACTGCTGGGGGAAAAGGGAGCGGTTCCTGAACTCAGCTAGAAGCATCGAAGTGGCAAGCCTGAGGGCAAAGACACACGACTGAGCTCAGTTTCTCAAAACACCCCTCTGAAATAAGCGTTCACCTGAAGGCTGAAATTCACAAAAATGTACCAGGCCAAAGCTCTTTCTAAAAATCCCGATATAGTATTGCCACACCTTTACTCATCCGTTCCATTAACCAGTCATTTCAGTTTGAATGAATTTAGCAAGCTTGTTCTCGCTATGCTTCCTCAAGGATTCCCTAGCGCAATAACGACATTCCGCATCACACCATTCTTAAACAAAGCCTTAAATGTATACTGACCAGGGCCCTACATTCCCTACACAAGACCCTGATGTGTGATAATTAACTCTCACAGGGTGAGAAGTGTATACTGGAGATGGCTGGCTGATGTATCAAATCCAGCTCTGTTGGAACAGTCAGGTTGGCTGATACAATCAGCCGGAGTGATCATTACTCTCAGGTCCAGGCCTGGGCTTGCCTCCTCTGCTTTGACACTTCTACTCATGGTCTTCTTCTTCTTCCCCTCCCCCATCTTGCCTCTGCTCCTCACCGGGCATGCAGACACATCCCGTCCCCAACGTGAATTACAACTAGCTATTCCGGAATACGTAACCCAGATCTGCAGTTAATTGCAGAGTGTGCTACAGGGGTGCGCGTGGCACTGAACGGAGGGGAGGGCTGCTAGACAAAGAAGGGCCTCTGCTACGATGCCAGCCAGGAAGCCATATATCAGTCAAGACTCTCCCTTAACATACATACACACACACACCTCTGCAGGCTTTAGGGGGGGGGGGGGGGGGGGGGGATTCAAGACGCTTTTCCAGCAGGCCGACATAAAAAGGGGGCTGGGCTCTAAGTGGAGAAGCTAGCTCAGGAAGAGAAAAAAAAAGAGAAAAAAAGAGCCCACCCCCTACTCTTCTCTTCTCATCCCTCTCTCCTCCCCCCCATCACCCACACATCTACCCTCTCTCCCCCTGGCCCCTCCAGTGCTCTGCTGTGCCGGCTGGATTCCAGGGAGCTGCTAATGGATTACGGCTGATCTATATGCAGCTAGGGTGGGACACGTGTAGGCCCAGCTCCCCTTCCAATGGTGCTGCCCAGGAAAGCAGGCTTAATACCACAGGAGACGGACAGGCCCGCGCCATCATGGCAGCTCTCCATCTGGGAGTGCACGGGCGCTCTGTGCCGTTTGTAGAGACATAAGCAACACAGCATCTAGGGCTGGTGCTCATTTTAAATCAGGGATGGATGCGCCATTAGTGAGGTGGCACTACTAGAATGATGTTTTCAGTATAGAGGATGACTAGTTCATTTGCATGATGTAATTGGTGGGCAGCATTTTCTGCAGGGTTGGCCCTTTCTTAGCCTTATGCAAAGGGTGGCAGGGAGGTTGAGAGATGCAAACATAGCCGATGAGGAGGGCCGCGAGAAACATTACTCGCTGAACAAATATTGCACCACATACCAACCGAAGTCAGCTCCGGGCTCGCACAGCGCACCAGGGTAGACGTTGCCCTTCGAGCACAAGCACGGGATCAGCTTACCTTGGCTGCAGTACTAACCTTTTCAAAAAACAGACCACGGTGTAATGATAGAGGGCAAACCTCATTTTAAAAAACACAGCACCCCACTGCTTTGCCTCAACCTTGGCTTGTGCCAGGTGCCTGCTGATGAGGAGATTAGCGGACCGGGGTGTTTACAACGACTTGACAGATCTGATCAGGATGACAAAATCCACGTGGCGCTCCACCACGAGAGACCGAAAACTGGAGCGTCACAAAGTTCCCCTCGGCGGTGAATTAATACGGTTACATCTGCGATCTGGATGATCTGGTTCTACACTATTTGAGACTGCATTCTGCACCCAAGGAGTTTATGATTAAACCGCGAGTTAGTGAACTTTTCAGAGTCCTAGTCCATGCAGCGACAGGGAGAGCAGTGGGCTGTGGCACTAATCTCCTGAGCGGAGGGGTAGAGAGCCAGGGGAAGAGGGCAGAGGTGAGGTGAAGTCCTGTGGCGCAATAACAAAACACACCCTACTGCTGCGAAAGGTCACCTGCTAAAACAACCAATAGAAAACAAGTGGGATTTCAAAAACATGTTCTACCTGGGCTCGTCCGTCCGTCATGGCGATTCCTTTATTAAAACGATACACAGCAGCGAAAAAAATAAAAGTGTGCAGGTGCTCAAGCTGTGCAGAAGACAGTGGGCGTGCAGGTGAAGACGAGGAAGGGAGCCAATCATGTACACGAGCAAAAGGCCTCCCTGAGTGTACACACTCAGAGACAGTGCACACACACGCACACACACACACACACACCCAGGGAGTATGCTGGTGGGCAGAGGGAGTGGGGGAGGGGTTAGGGGGGATGGTACAAAGCCAGTTTGAAATACAAACACCGAGCAACTACCTCTGAGCCCTTTTTTCAACATGGCTGCCGCTGATGCATGGGTACGGTTGGACTCTCTGATGCTGCAATTATCGGGGGAGTGGGGGGGGGGGGGAGGGGGGTTTTGAGTAACGTTGGGCAAAGTTTAAACGCTAAAAATATTAAAGGCACAAATTAGGTCACGGCAGGTAACTGGAGTATGGGTTTCTATGCAACGCAGTAACCGGGTGACTGCAATACCTGCAGTGTAATTTTATTTAATGCTATCTTATTTGAAGTGTACTAGTGATGGGTATTTTTCCCCAGAGCATTTGGTTTGGGCAGGCTGTGCAGTACATGCCGTGCATATGTTTAACAATCTGTTAAACTGTGGAAACTAGCTCACTTATTTAGTTTTAACCAGTTTGGATTGGGAGACATGCACTACAGAGTAATGATGTTTCATTTCATCCTGTCACACTGTCGTCACAGCAATACTTTCCACGTCTGAAGTCATAAGCTAAAAAAACACCTTTAGAAACCTCGATAACGTGTACATGGCAAAGGAATCCAGTGTAATGCTTTTTTTTTGCATTGAAATTGAAAACGATCCACAAGAGTCTTGGATTAGATTTTTGTAAACTGGATACAGTGATGCATCTCTCGCAGTGCTGCGGAGAGCAGAATATTCAGGGTTATGTTCCAACCAGAGACGACAGAGTGTGAAATAAAAAGTGAAAATCACCAGCTGGGGTCTCTCTTTGGAATAAAAAAAACATGCCTATGAATGCGTCTCCATGGCAAACGGCTGAATAGCTCCAATGCGGAGCATCTATTGGAATTCTGGACACTGATCCAATTCTGGTTATATACTCTCTTCAGAAAAGCTGTGGGGGGGGGGGGGGGGGGGGGGGGCATCCTGCTGCACAAAGTCTCAGAGACAAAAAGGAACGGCTGATCTGGATTTTTTCCTGCAGGATAGTTGGATACAAATACTAGAGAACAGGTGAGTGAACCCAGTGCTGCACAGCTGAAGGGGGGAGGGAGTGCACGAATTACAGTGTCCCTACCGCAGTCCTTCCAATTAAGACTCATTTTCTGTCAGGCAGTTCAGCCGTTCAGACAAACCAGTCCTGCCCAGGGTGCAGTGGAATGAAAGGAGCCCCGTCCATTTCCTCACAGGAGGGGGCCAAAGGTTGCTGCGTAGTACGTACCCCATGTGTAGCAGAGCTGCACAGCAAAGGGAAGCAGATCTGAGACTCTTTCTTTTTTCTTTTCGACACACAAGCACGTGTCCACAACTCAACCTGTGAACCAACTCTCTCAAGAGAACGCCTGTCTCAATAACATATTTTGCATTTCATGGTTTTCTCACATCGACACCGGCGGAAAGAAGAAGGAAAGCTCTTTGAGGGAAATTTCCGTAAAAAATGACAAAGCAGCAGTGCGAGTCTTAACCTGTTTTCCTGTATCACAATGAATGTATTTCTTATGTGGTGTTCGTGTCATCCACAAGTTACACTAGACGCTGAAGCCACAGCAGAGTCAAGAGGCAGTAATCGGTACGCTCTCTGGCCCCCCCTCATCGCACTTATTGTCGCGGTGCTGGATGCAATCGCCTACCGTCGGCTCAATCTCCCTCCGTTATATTTAAGACTGTGGCAAATGATTTAAAGTCATGATTAACAATACAGTAAAATACACAAACAGGCCGCCATGTTTAATAATGGCTGCAGAGGTATCAGCAGGCAGAGGTCAGCAGTCATGTGCATCAAACTGAAAGTACAATGCAAGGAGACAAACGTTCTGTAACATGAGGGTCATACAGTTTTCCAAAAATGTTTATTCTCCGTCGGATTTTTGGTGAATTAGAAGATTTCACTTCAAGATTGTTGAAACATCTGCAAAAAGCATGTTTTCACTTTAACATTATGAGTTACTGTGTGGAAACTGATGAGAAAACTGAATCCACTTGAATTACATCTTCAATGCAATTAAGTGCGTGGAGGTTGGTCGGAATGCTTTCCTTAGCAACTGTAACTGACAAGAACCAGGAGGCAACTGGAAATATATTAATATTTCATAGGATATATTTAGCTTCTTTTGCTTTGCCGTGCAGCAATTGTTGGTAACAAAATGAATTAATAACTCGATATCTAAATAATAACAAAACAACAGACATTCAAAGCCGTGCAGATGGCATACTTGCTATTTCGTGAAAGGACCACCTGAATGTGTGTTCTTTGTTGACAAAAAGAAGATTATATGTGAGATGTGTTGGACTGGGATGAACAAATCCAGGTAACTAATCAATAGAAATGTCTAACTCAACTAAGACTAGCTCCTATTGCTCTCTCTCTCGCTCTCTGCATGTGTGCATCTGTGTCCTCCATGCTGTGCTGTACTCTGTGGTTCTGTTGTGCTCAAAGTGCCCCCCCCCCCAGTAATCAAATAAAGACACAAATGAACACAGAGACTTTCGCCAGCAACACCCGCGAGCGGCACATCCTGCATCCCACTGTGCGCTCTCGCCCCACAACCAGTGAAGCAATCAAGCACTTCCCTAGCGAGCGGGCATATGATTGGAATGATACAGTGACCTCTGTCTTGAGAGAATGAACTTTGTTGATGAGATAACCCACCCACCCCCCACCTCTCAGTAAAAGGCAGCAGTCCCACATGACCTGGAGCCTAACGCTTTGGCTAAGGACAGAGGGCATGTTGGGTAAGGAGGGATCCTGTCTGGTCCAAGGTTTTACAGAGCTACCACCCCCTCCTCCCCCAGCCTTTAAACACAGCATAACCTTCTGGCTATCAGCGCTGCATTCCACAGACTGTTTCTTCTTCTTAAAAGAACAACAACAGCCCTGCCCCGAGGCCCTTTGGCCGACCGCACAAACCGAGCTGAACCTCCAAACACGCAGCACGGCAAGGCACGGGACAGGTTAGGTCGGATCCGTGTGTGTGTGTGTGTATATATATATGTATATGTATGTGTATATATATATGTATGTGTATATATATGTGTATATATATGTGTATGTGTATGTATGTGTATATATATATGTGTATGTGTATGTATGTGTATATATATGTGTATGTGTATGTATGTGTATATATATGTGTATGTGTATGTATGTGTATATATATATGTGTATGTATGTATATATGTATGTATGTATGTATATATATATATATATATATATATATATATATCTCATCAGCCAAGCACAATCTATAAGTCCTCGCCGAACATGTCAGCAGAAACATATAGCCTAAGTAGTCTTACCGCATTGTGCTGCCCCACCCACACACACACACCACCGTAAGCCACGATCGCCGGACACACAGTGTGTCAAGAAGGGGAAATGGAAGGGAACGAGCAGGGCGAGGCAAGAACCCAACTGGCCGATCATGAGGCTCATGAGGCAACAAACGCACACACATGGGCCTCAGATAACCATCCAGGCCCCGTCTTTGTAGTCCACGGTAATTAATGAAACTAGTCACACTGATCAGTTGACCTCTCTTGGTAATTTCTGTAGCCTATCAACTTGTTTGACGCTTCTCACTAGATGCGCCTACTGACAATGTACATTTGACGACAGCTACAACATGGTGGTTGGGCTTGGTGATGTCATGGCACGTCAAAGAGTGCGACGGGTTGATTTATTGAACTTTTTGGTCAATGTTTCCTCCTCGTTTCTGTGGGAATATCACAATCATTTGTGATATAGTTGACCGCTCCTCTTTGAAATGCAGCTCAGTATTCTGTATGAGTTTGTGAGTGAGACACTGGTCACCCGAACACACCGGCAGTCTTCGAAGCTCACTGCTGTTACAGATGCACTGTGATCAAACACTCTCCAACCTTACGAGCTTCACCTAATTAGATGATGCACATGCATGAAGTGGAACAAAAAAAACAACACACATTCGGATGCACCTCGACAAGCTTTCAAAAATCTTTATTTGGCTACATTGTTGGAAAAAAAAAAAAAAAAGCACAATTCAGCAAATTGCCCGGCTGAATTTCAGGTTAGAGCAAGGGCCCACTTCAACTGCACCTTCTGGGTGGGTGTAACCAGAGAAAATGTAGTCCTATAATCTTCACATTATAGGCTGCAGCACTCTGCAACACTCGAGCGGGATAGCAAGTTGAGAACATAGATGGATTGTGACAAAACTTCCCCTAAGAAATGTCTCAGCATCTAAAACAGTGAAACAATGCTTTTTTTTCTTCTTCTTCTCAAAACTCCTATCAAAATCCACTTAAAGAAAAAGACAAGCAGTTTACGTCAACAACTGCCCCACCGGACACAGTTCACGGTGTGTGCTTAAGCAACAAAGAGGACAAGAACAGGCCAAACAGACAGACATATCTGACAGTGGACCCAGGTGAGGGGCCTCCTGCCTCAGCTAGGGACAGGGACACGCTTAATACCAAGACGACTTTAAGAGAGTTACCAGAGTCTTATCAGAAGCGCATCGTGATTGTTCTCAGCCGAGGAAACTTAAGCAAAGCAAAGCTCACCCTTTTAACAGAACGACACATTCGGTTGTTGCATTACTGACATTCCTGTGCCTTATTATCTCCATGCCCCTTGGTACTTTAACTACACTAATCACCTGAGAAGCAGCCTTGGTGTTCACCTGCACATGCATTTAATCAGCGACCAACTCATTTGTTGTTGTTGAGTTACAAAATCAAATATTCTACATATATATATATACACTGACGTGGCTTTTGTTGTTGTTGTTGTTGTATGAGACACCCGGAAATCAATGGCAAGCAACACTAGTTTCCAGTTTTGGGTCACAATGTAACGTTACGCCCACAATGTAGCCGATCACAAAGATGGTCGATAGCAGCACCTTTACAAACCCCCTGCATGGATAGGCCTGCGATTCACGGTTACAAGTAGCTCAGCCTGCATTGTACTGTGTGTGTGTGTGTGTGTGTGTGTGTGTGTGTGTGTGTGTGTGTGTGTGTGCGCGCGCATGTTTTAATTAGTCGAACCTTCAACCAAGGTGGCTTACCCTACATATAAACAATGCAGGTTGCATCACACACACATCAGGAAGATTGCGCTAAAACAATACCGTGCGTGAAACCCGCAGTCCTGTTTTTTTTTTACACATTTAATTCAAGTGACTGAGAAAAAAACCCATCAGTGTTGTGATTACACGAGCGGATCTAAATGAAGCATTCGGTTCAGTCGCCTTGCGGTAAACGATGCATTGAACTCGTTGGATTGTTTAGTTAAAAAAAAGAGAAAACGACGTAATAAGTGCGGAAACGTTTCAGCGAAGACACCGTTTTTTGTTTGTTTGTGTGTGTGGATCGTTTTCTGTCGCCCGCTGCGCTTTGCCAGCCTGGTGAATATTTGGTAGCACACACTCGGTCCCGGGGGGGGGGGGGGGGGACATCTCTTATTATTTGCTCACGACGCCAAGAAAAGAAAACGCCACAACATGTGCCAACCCGTTCGTTTTGCGCTTACCAAGCCGGGGGTTACTGCTGACCAAAGCTAGGCTGGTAGAGCCGGAATAGGCACCAGCGGAGACCCCTTTTTTTTGTTGGCACGCCGTGGAAAAAAAAACACACCACCGTAACGCCGGAAAAAAACCCTTGCGATCCTTGCAGAAACCGGGAGAAAAAACGACCCGATCGAAAACGCGTTGCGCGTTTACGGTCCACCTTTAACAAAAGAGAGATTATATTTCTTTAAATACCTTATTACATCGGTAGGATCGTCCTCAAGCGTTCTTTACCATCCTCTTGCTCATCTCACAGCCTTCGGGACGCCATGTTGCAAAGCGTATGACGTTAGGCTTCCTCACCCCTGACCCACATTTGAATAGAAACCAGCCCAGAGTGCAGCAGGGGGAAAAACACAGCCCACTGTGGGAGGGTTTGGCCACTTTCTCAGCCCCAGGACCCCTGGCAACTTTACCTGCAATATGGCAGAGAAAGATGGGGGGTGTGGCGTGGGGTGGGGGGGGGGGTGAGAGAGAGGAAGAGGAAGACAGAGGGGAGGGATATGTTGTGGTTTTGGGCCTCCCCTCTCAGCCGTGGTTCTATACAATGCTTATAATGCAGGTCTACGCTGCAAAAAGTGTCCGACTCGACAAGTTATTTAATGTATAGCTGCTTCCTTGATTAAAAAAAAAGAATAATGAAACAAAGCATTTATTCATGAGAGGGTGTGAGCGAAACCCGCAGGTTTCGGGGGGTAGTTTCACCAAAATTCATTAAATAAAATAAAATAACAGTAGTGAGTTGAAACAAACTTTGATCACCAGACAATTCTCAATCATTGTATGATTGACAATATTGTACGGAATTCAATTATAAATTAAATTCATCATTTTAATTTATTCATATTTTTAACTTTTCTTTTGCAGTGTACACCATGTTTATGTGGAAGCTCCAGTCTTCACGGGGATGTTATTTCTATATGCAAATCATTTTAGTGCGCGAATTAAGTGCGATCAGCACAGAATACGTGTTTATCTTGAAGTCAGTTCATCGGCTGGACTTGAAACCACAATCACAATTTGAGACTTCAGAGGATTTGAGTCCTCAGAGCCATCACAGATCTCAGAATGATTGATGATCGAATGATTCACACGTATCAGCAGAGAGAGAGAGAGAGAGAGAGAGAGAGAGATGGTTCAGGTTCAAAAATTGGGCACCAGATGTGCGGAAGTGTGACGATCTGCTGGCTCCTCCTCTCAGCCCCAGAGAACCCCCGCCGAGCCAATGGACAAGCAGGGGACGTGGTCCCGTTTATTGGCCCCACCATCAACACTTTGATGATGCCACCTGTCTGTGGCTAACAATGCGCGTTCTCGCCCGTCGCTCGCAGCCAGCTGCTGGAAAGAGACACCCGTTTGATCCACATGGAGCACATCGGTTTGATCCTTCGCGCTTTATCCGTTTTATGACTCACATTCTGTGGATGGCGACGTGGTGGCGCCGTGCCAAAGCGCTCTACTGACGCGCTGTGGTGGCCGCGGGAAGTGCAGCATCCTCTGGCACGGCACGTTGAGTTGCATGATTAAGGTGCTCCGTGTGTTTGTGAGGCGTTAGCTCACGAAAATACAACACCTTATAAGACAGACATAAGATAAACATCATAAGGATATTATATACATCAAATGTCTAATAGTCAATGCAGAAGATAATCCGGTCATAGTTATTTCCCTATATGCTTTTATTAATGACTATTAACATGTATTATAGCAAATAAATGTATTTAATTAAGCTGTCAGGAATATAACAGTCTCTGGATATGGTGGTGGAGGCTTATCAGGACAATACATAATAATAAAGGCGTCGACACACTCTTCCCTTTTTCATATTTACCTTTTAATCTTTTCCAACAGGGAACCTTAGAATCGCAAAAAGAAACACCAGCATGCCTGAAAGAAAAAAGCTGCCACAGTTCCAAATTGTTGATGAACTTTTCTTTTCTTTTTTATTCATAGTATACAAGACAACAACATCAAATTACAACGTGTCATCTGTTTCATCCGGTTTTTCTTTTTTGCGGTACAACATTTGTCATTGCGACATTCAGACGACACATTTCACATTCAAATTCTTTTTTTAGAGCGCTTTGAGAACAACAATGGAAATAATCGGGCGTGCGAGGATGAGACGTTTTCCAACATCTTCCGACCTGGAAACCCCCCAAAAAACACGACGTTACTGACTTGATTATAGTGTTGGAAAGAGATGTAACAACAACGTTGGCTTTGACATCCAATACGTTCAAATTAGGCCGCATGGGGACTGGGTGTGTGTGTGGGGATGAACGATGACTATCAAGCACTAGCATTTAAAAAAAGAAATAGTTAAAGCATGTATAAGTGCAACATATTGCATACATTTGTTTGACCCTGCACAGTGTATATTCGTGTCAACGAGCTGTTAAAAATGAAAACATGATCATTATCTAAACAGGCCATGAATCCGTTTCCTGCCAAGTGATTCTGGGCTCAAATGAATGCGTAAAACCCTTTTAGAATTGAACTCTCGTGTAAGGATGACACTAAAACACGTTAACAGCGTGCCATCACCCTCTTACCCCCACCCACCCCGCCGCAGCGGGGTCTCCACACTCTGGCGAGTAGCGTCGCGCGGAGCCCGGAGCACCCTCTGATGTACAGGATGGGCGTCAGGGCGGCGTTAACTCGGGGCAAAATGCGCAGCGGGTCGGTGCCTTCGTTCTTGAACGTATAGCACGTCGTCCCGAAGAAATTGCACACTATGACATGACAGAATATGGGGAGCCACGTGCCCAGGAAAAACACGGCCACCACCAGTATGAGATACACCGACGAGCGCTTGCTGTCCCTCTCTTCGGAGGGTGGCTCCCGCTCCAGATGGAACCTGGCTATCACGAACAGCTGGATGTTCAGCCCTATCATTATGATCACCGTCAATATGTTACCCACCAACGAGCCAAAGCTCGTGATCCTCTTGGCGACCCCGATCGTCACCAGGTTATTCGCGGCCACTATGAGGAACGCGTAGACCCAGCAGGCGAGGATGACCAGCAGGGTCCGGTTTCGGGTCATGCGCTGCGAGTATTTAAAAGGCGACACCACCGCGTGGTACCGGTCCGCCTGCGCGGCCAAGATGGCCATGTAAGAGAGCCCCAGGAACGTGGGCACGATGTAATAGGTTCGCGTGGGGGAGTCGAAACTGTCCCTAACGTCGAGGACACCGGCGTAGTAGTACGACACGCCGGTGCATACGTCGCTGAGGCAGGTGCTCAGCATGTACATGAAGCGGTTCTCGCCGCGCAGCGCGCCGTCCAGGAGAATGGCGAGCGACACGGACACGTTGAGGAAGATGATGGTGGCGGCGAGGAGGATGTTGAAAAGGAACATCAGCACGTTGCTAAAGCTCGTGAGGGGCAGCACGGGAGACAGAGCCTGGCTGCTGTTACTCATCGGAGCGGCGTTTGCAACTGTTCAGGTCTTCATCGCACACACGGCAGCGGCGCAGCTGTGTGACTGCACATCTGTCCCCCTGGTCACCTCTGCTCTTATTTATGTATAGAGACAAGTCCTGGGTGACTTTGATGTTCACAGACAACAAGTCAACAAGCTGCTGATGCAAGGGGTCAACACGTTATTGACCTATTAGTGCATTTTCCCCCCTCAGTGCATAGATTATTAGTTTCAAGTTTCCATTATCAGCAGTTCTTACAGACTTTAACAGTCTTTATATAAAACAGAGCAGCCTCATTCAATGCCTTTTATCATTTGGATTGCCAACAACAAACCAATATATTCAGCTTTGCTTTCAACTCAAAATATGTTATTGCATCTCCAATTAGGTTTTGCGACTTTAAAAATCTTTCTTTTTTGGAGAATCTATTGCTGCATGCATGCTAAACCTCATACTTCTGTTTAAGTTGTCTGACCTCTCTCAATGTAAAGCACTTTGACTTTATACGAGCACTTCAGTCATATGAAAGACATCACACACGTTTATTAATGCCTTGAGAAACTTTGTGCTTGTTATAAAGTTTTAGGACAAAAAATGAATAAAGTAGGAAATATTATGATTATGTAATCTGCTGTAATAGTTAAATGTTCTTTTTACTTTATTTTGTGCAGTTGTTTCTGAAGTTGATGCTCCCAAAGTAAGGTTTAATTTGCTGCTTTTGGGCCATAAAAAGACCATTATCAGACGATCAGTTTTGATCTCTCGATATCACTCATTCACCTGTCTGTAACAGACTTACCTGTATAATCGCTTTGTATGGTATTTTACTATGCGTTATATTCAACACAGTCTCGCGGCAGTTCGTAAGTTAGTCATAAAATGCAATATATTAAAAAACATGTTTTTTTCCATAGCCAAATTGCTTTAGCCTACATAAGTAAAGTTATAGTTTAGGCAACGAAACAACTTAGTTAGGTTTTGGAAAATTCATCATGGTTAGATATCAAAACGAACATAACCGTCACGAATGTTATGTTTGGGCAAAACCACACAGGTTTAGAAATACCTACCGATAGATTTAATCATTAGCTTTCTAGCCTGTTTGACACTTACACACTACTAAACTCAGTTTTTATAAACAATCCCCAAATTCAGCCATACTTATAACCAAAACATGACTCTGTTTGTTCATTAAACTGACTTTAGCTCACAGAGAAAGGTACCCGATGGCCTTTTAGTTTAGCTAGCAGAATGTTTTTGATTTTCAGCTAAGATCAAATTCAATGTATTTGTATGTTACAGCTACAAGTAAGGCTATTCTCTGTAGTGTATTATTGTCTTATTAACAGGGTTTATGGTCAGTTTACTTGGAAATATGAAAATCGGTTGAAGTCAAAACCGCCTCTCTGTTGCGTACACAGCATTCGTGACAGTCTTCCTAAACCTAACTGTGTGGTTTAGTTGCCCAGACCTAACGTTCATGATGGTCTCTCTAAAGTTAGGTCTCGAACGACCTTTGTAACATTGCTCAAAGTGTCTTCATGCAGATAGCAGACTTTTTTTAAAGGTGTTTCAGTGACTTCACTGCTTTAGTATCAATCCGTGTACGTTAATCGTGTTTGAGGAAACTTCCGTGAACCAAAAGCATTAAACTTCTTTATGGCCTATTTATGAGAGAAGCTTATATATTTGGATTCAGTACGACAGTGCATTGAATATAAACTCAATTCAAAATGTATAGGCTTGAACTTATTTCATGCAAGACCAGTGATCACTGCCATCAGCAGGGCAAGGCCTTTTTGGCCTTACAGTGAAAACATATTACCATAACTCCCTCTAGTGGTTAAAACACGCATCGGCTTTAGTCCGATATTGTAGGTTGAAAGTTCTCATAGCTCGAACGATTTAATGACTTACAAGCGGACAGACGTTAATGAAGTAAAGCAATAAACAATACGAAGAGGTCCTCGAGTGACCCGCGCGTATTTGTTTTGCAAAATGCAACTGCAATAAAAGACAATCCTGTTTGTCTTTGTGTTCGTACGAAGTTATTTGTTTTTATGACAGAAACGAGAACTTTACCTTTGATGAAATACGTCAACTCATTAGTTCATCATTTAAGGTTACAGATTACAGATTCATGGGAAAAGTGAAGGCATCGAAGAAAAGTGATTAAAACATTGCTGAGTCATGACTTCAAGAAGAAATCAGATTAAAGCGGGCCGCACCGAACCACAGATTATGTTATGGAAACCACAGGACGCACTAACAAGCCACCAAACTGATCATCTTGTTCGTTGATTTTCACCATTACCAAACACCCGTGGGACTTGTCGTGATTCAGCCTCATTTATTCTGCCTGTATGTCTGACATGCGTCTTCCCTTTGGAGGTTTAAAACGCTTAAATTCAGAGCATCGCTCGTCTTTAAAAGCGACCAGTCGTCTCCGTCTTCTGGCGGAGCGCCAGGATGCTTCTCAACGGCACCATCTCTCTGTCTGTGGACTTCGACACCTCGGAGGACTACCTTATCTTCGCCTTCCACATCCTATTCGCCACGAGCGCCGTGCTGATCGCTGGCTCGGTGGTGGTCGGCATCTCCTCCACGCGCTCCCTGCGGGGCCAGAACCGCTTCTTGTTCATGCTGAACACGAGCGTCAGCGACACGCTGACCGGCTTCTCGGTCTACTACCTCGGCCTCTTCGACGTCCAAGAGGGCTACCCGTCCAGAAACGGGACGTACTATATCCTGCCCTCGTTCCTCGGTGTCAACCTGATGACCTTCCTCTTCGCCCAGTTCGACCGCTACTTCGCCGTGTGCCACCCGTTCTTTTACAACCGCTACGTCACGAGAGCCGCGGTCATCGGCATCTGCGCGTTCTGCTGGATCTACACGTACTCCTTCCTCACCGTGCAGAACATGATGCCCATCTCGAAGGCGGCTCAGATAAACGCGTTCGCCGTGATGACAGTGCAGATCATAGTTTTCGTGAAAGTGCTGATGACGATCAAGCTGTACATCATAGCCAGGAGCCACCTGGTGAGGGAGGCGCCGAGCGCGGAGCGCGACAACAAGAAAGAGTCGCTGCGCATCATCGTGTTCGTGGTCATCTGCTTCCTGGCCCTGTGGTGTCCGTCCTTCGTCAATATAATCGTGAGGCACCTGACGCGGAAAGGCCTGAGGTTCAGGAACGAGGCCACCAATCTGTTCGCCAGCATGGCGCGCCTTAACGCGCTCGTGACCCCGGCTGTTTACATCTGGTGCAGCCCGGCGCTGCGGGAGGCTGTGTGGAGGACGGTGTGCCCCTGCCGCCGGAGGGCGAGGTGAGAGAGACAGTCGTGTCTGCGGGTTTTAGCTGCAACCCGCGCGTTACGCACCGTGTTGAATGAAAGGTCTGTTTGTTCTGTTTGTAGAATTTTTTTATGCAAGACACTAACGTTAACTGTCTCTGTCCACCACCATGTCCCTCTTTTTTTCAGAATTGGCTTTCACTTTGATGGCGTAGCGGAACGTTGATAACGAAGCAGCCATCATCATAAGGAGAAGGGGTTAAATGGCCAAATCGCTCGGCCGACGTGAGAATGGCTCTCTTTCATCCCGTTTTCAAAAAATGACTGAAACAAAAAAACGCAGATGAACCCTTTTGCGTGAGGGATACAGGTGTGATAACAAAGGTGAAGTGTGGATGTGTTTTGGGGGTTGAAGTGAGACCAATGAGTGCCGCATATTTGAGGTAATCCATGACCGTTTGGGGCTAAGAACACGTATTTCTGGCATTTTTATTTGGAAACGATGTTTTTTTTTGTTATAAGAAACACACCTGTTATATTTGTAATACACGCTTTCAACAGAATAAAATTAAACTTGTGGATACATTTAATTTAAACAACTGCCTCTGTTGCTTATCTTGATTGTGTGTTTTTATGTTCCGGGAAACTCGTCTCCGTTGCAGGTTATGTCAGTTATGTCCCCTGTATTCAGTGTCTTGCTATGCTGTTTTACTTTTTCTTTAAAGCTGGCATTTGTTCATGCAACTTCCCATCACGGGTGAAACTGTTGAAATAAACATTTTGAATTCATCGCATGCAGTACAGGCCCTCAGTTCACATTGGACATTTATGTTCAATGATGCCCGATCACATTGGCAGTACGATTTGTGAAATTCAGCATATCATAATATAACAGACGGGATTTTTTTTACCAACTGGGAGAAAGGGAAATTTGAGCAATATTAAAATGTTTTAAAGACGCAGGACCCACTCCTTCCCTTCAGGCATGTTCATGTGTCTTTGTGGATGCCTCTGGTTACCGACAATGTGCATGTAAACATGACTGTACTGAAATAATATGTTCAGCTGCGATTAAGGTTCAGGCGTACTTCTGCTTCCCTGTGGCTCAGCTGGAGCGTTTGGAATATTCTAGCGTCGTGACCGCTGTCCACGGTGCTGATCCCGGATCAGGGAGCATTCTCGAATGTTTGGAACCGCAGTGGCTGAAGTTTTCTTGGTTTATTCTGATGTTTGGTCACATTCTGGACTTGTTTTATTTCCGTCCCTGAATAGCAATGGCGGTTGTGTCGTCTCTGAGCCCTTCTCTCATGGAAGTGGAAAAACGGCACGGAGCAAAATCTGCTGCGCGACAGACAAAGGTTGGTTAAACCAACAACTTTAAGGGGAAACTCTACTTGGTTTTGAATTGTGGAGGGTTTAGACTTGATATATTCGTTCGTTTCAGTCGCTGTAGCTCTGCAGGTGAACACAGCTGTATTTGAAACACATGACGCATTAAATTACCTGTTAAATGTATTGTTACAGACAAACGAGCGAACAGAACGGCAGCAATACGGGCCTTTTTCCACGGAAGGTATTTCCATTTTCAGGGCCATGGTATTGTGCTGGCTTGTGTTTTTTTTTTGTTGGCCTACCCTGTCTCCTTCCAAAAATACGTCCAATGCTATTTACAACATCAAATTTCTGTAGGAGAAAGCGTTATGTCGCCCGGATTAGTATTTGTGGTCGATGTGAGGAAACGCTGTTAATTAAATTGCAAAATGTTGATACAGATTCAGCAAAAAGCAACAGATCTTAATTTGTGTGCATTATCGAATGGTCAATTGGATGGTTTATGGTAATGATTTATTATTTATTATTCATTCAATTATTATTAAACAAATAAATAATCACAATGATCATTTAAGCAGCCTGTCCGTTTTACAAAGGTGTGGCTAATCTGTGTCCTAGAAATAAGCTTTATACCAATTTATTGCCCAACTTGTTGATAAACCTGCTGCCTGGATGTGTTCAGGCAACGTTTTTCGAGCAAATTCAGATACACACATCATGCTGGACATAAAATTGACAATATTTCAGTTAAAAGTTCTAATCATGCTACTGTCTTTGCTTTCATATCTATTCTTTTTTTATTTTGTTTTATATATGTTACATCTTGTTTTATTCTCATTTTACAAAGTGAACCAAAACACAACGAGAAAGATCTTGGGTATATAGATAATAAAGAGAGTAAATATTAAACCAAATTCAAACCATGCTAAGTTATTCAACTCGCCTTGGTGTATACGTGCTCAACCTGTTAGTCCGTCACCCTAGATCATCTTTGTAACATACAGTGATATAAATAAAGTTATTAGTATTATTATTATTATGGCACGCTGCGGTTGCGTGGTGGCTGAACGGCCCTGATGAAGGTCATCATGAGGGTCAAAGTTGAAGGTGCTAAGCTATGACCAAGTCATATGTCCCAATCTTTGAATGCTGCTCAAAGTACGAGCAGTGCGTATACTTTGGAACGGAATCTGCAGTGCTGCATGTTGTTTGGGAACACTCAGCAGCTATGATGACTTTAAAGTATCACATCCATCAACCATCAGTGAGTGGGAGGATGTTTTTTTGGTGTCTCTTGGTGACTCCACGAGGAACTACAACAGTACCAAAGCATACACTCAGCATACAGAATGACATGGCGACTGTATTCATGTGATTACTCTCACTGTCGGAACTCTGCATTGAGTTGAAATTTAAACAAAACGGTCTGCTATAGTTAACGAGATAGCTCGTTAGTTAGTGTGCCTTAAACAAATGAATGGTTCTCGACTTCATTAATTATTGTCGGAGAGTAATTTCAAAAACACCAGGGACCGACAGCAGCTTCTCACAGCTCCAAAAAACGTCACCTTACATTTCCAAACTTATTATAAACAAATTCTTTGGTTAAACAGATCTCATGCTGGGAATCTTAGTTGATACTTTTCCCCCGTATTGAAAAGTTTGTTTTTGTTGTTGTTTTTTGCAGGTAAAGCATGATAGAGCTGGCGACTGTAAGCAAAAGATACATTCCTCCCTAAAATGGAAGTAACATTAGAAAATGCAACCCTGTATCCTAAAAATTACTTTCTCCCGAAACTAAAATGCATTCTCAATTACGTTTGACCATAAACGTATTTTCTCTCTGATTATGTTTGTGTTTGACGTATTACAAAATACGTTTCAAATCAAAATTTTAACACTAACCTTTTTTTCCCTCTCCACCACCGCCTCTCCTCCCTATTATGCGGTCAGAATACTACCGCAACACGCCGCCTGTCTCCGGCAGAAATGCGCTGATCCACGCACGGGGGGACGTGGTTATGGTTAGGGTAATAGTAAGGACAGGGTTAGGGTTAGTAAATAAAGGCAAGGCAGATGACAGAAAAATAATAAAGAGCAGAGTATGGCAAAGATATGTTGATTAGAAACGTATTGGTAATACGTCAAACACAAACGTAATCAGGGATAAAATACGTTTCAAACGTAATTGAGAATGCATTTTAGTTTCGGGGGAACGTAATTTTTAGGCGATCGGGCTCAGAAAATGACGCAATGCACCCTTCAGGCAAAAGATACGGTGAATATGTTGCAAATCCCTGAATCAGTATGTTTAATCAAGTTACCACACAGCAAATGTGGGAACAAGTAGCACAGAAAAACTGTAGAGGGGAGGAATGGGGGCAGGAGGGTCAAAAGTGGCAGCAGCTCATGGTTTTCTGCAACAGCGCGTACATAGGGCATATTTAAAATGAGCTTAAATGTCTGTCATTATTTTAAAAGTTTAAGCTTAAACATTGATATGGAAAGTGAGATGAGGTCATGCCTCATGGGGTAAAAAACAGTTCAGTTTATGGGCAGTGGCTTCACAACCAGCTGTAAAAGGACATTAAATGCAAAGCGCATTTTTGGAACAATGCTCCTCCCCAACATCACAGACTCTGGAGGAGTTCCTCTCTCGGTGAACTTCGACAGTCCTGTAGATTTTCTCCTTTTTGGTTTTCACATAGTCTTCGATACAACCGTGGTTCTGGTAGCTGGTTCCGTGGTCGTCGCCATCTTGGCCACCAGAGCCCTCCGCCCCCAGAACCGGTTCATTTTCATGCTGAACACCAGTATTGCTGACACTCTGGTCGGGGTTTCGGTGTATTATCGCGGTCTGTTCGATGTCAGCGAGAGACATCCGCCCACAAATGGAACTATCAACTTGTTACCGGCTCTCCTCGGGGTGAACTTGATGGCATTTCTATTCGCACAGTTTGACCGGTACTTTGCCGTTTGTCATCCGTTCATCTACACGCGCTATATAACCCGGCGGGTGGTTATCTCTGCAAACGTCTATTGTTGGTTTCACGTCTATAGTCAGTCGATCGTTTTAAGTTTTGTGCCACTTTCCAAAGCGTTACAGCTGTATGTTTTCAGTATTATATTCTTACAAATCATCGTGCTCACCAAAGTGGTCATGACCGTCAAACTGTTCGTGGTCGCCAGATTCCAGCTCGACAAAGAGCCTCCCGGCGCCGACAAAGAGAGCAAGAAGGAATCGTTGAGGGTTATTATTTTCGTCGTCGTAAACTTCTTGGTGTTGTGGCTCCCCTCTTTTTCAAACATCATCATCAGATTTGTGTTTGGAAGAGGGCTGACGTTTAGGAACGAGGCCACCAATCTGTTTGCCATCATGGCTCGCTTCAACGCGGTGTGCACGCCGTCCGTGTACATCTGGGGAAGTCCATCTGTGAGGGCAGCCCTGGTCAGGACCGTGTGGGGCAGAGTGTGTCCGAGATAGAAGGAGGTAAAGGAGGAGGGGGACACTGTGCGGAACCGCCCGCAAAATGCATCATGTTCAACTTTGTTTTTATACTGTGATTTGATTTAGTTGTAGCCATTGTTCCTTATTGTCTACGTGTTTATTTAGAGTCGGCTCCTGTCACGGGAAGGAAGGTATAACAATTGATGGAAATAAGAACCAGAGGCCACAAATCAGCACGTTATTCTCATACTTCAACTGTCTTCTTTGTTTTGCGCGCTCTCTCTCTCTCTCTCTCTCTCTCTCTCTCTCTCTCTCTCTCTCTCTCTCTCTCTCTCTCTCTCTCTCTCTCTCTCTCTCTCTCTTTGAATAATTTGGATTGAAACCATACAGCCTATACTCAACCTACAGTCAAAAAGTGTATTATGCAAACGCTATTTTCAATGTTTCCATATTTTCATTCAATTTTTTTTTTCATTTTATCCACAATCAAATTAGAAGAGAAATTTCAGACAAAGCGACAATATGAAAGATGATTTTGAAATAAGGATTCAGTTTCAATTTGAAATAGATTAAACTAATTTGCTCTCATGATGGGTTTAGATGATAGCCAGGCTCCAGTTGATATCTGCTCAGATGAACATGACCAATGAACAACTCGGTGTAGTGAGATAATGAGCTTTAGCTGAAAGAAAATGATGTTGGTTTTTTGATCACTGATGCTTCCGTTGTGTTTTCGGCCGTGGTAAATTCCCTGCAGCTTCATTTGCTGCTTTCAGCGGTGTCGCTGTCCGCTGCTGTGGTGCTGAATCGCAGCTATAGGCCTATTTTCTACTTTTTCTCCCTGATTACGTTTGTGTTTGACGTATTACAAATACGTTTCTAATCAACATTTTAACACTTTAACCTTATTTTCCCTCTCCATCACCGCCTCTCATTCGCACTATTACGCGGTCAGAATACTACCACAACACGCCGCCTGTCTCCGGCAGAAATGTGCACATCCACGCCCGGGAACAACACCGAATTGTCGGCCGAGATACCACCAAAACACTTTACTGCAACGACGATGCCATTCTTTTCTCTCAGCAGTAAAGTTGCCATGCATGGAGTTGAGTCGGCTTGAGACCGGTCGGTGAGGGGACGCGGCAAAGGAAAGAGCTGTGAAGATCCAATGTCCGTGAAAAAGATGAGTTAACCGAGGACTCCGTCAGCAGCTGTAGTGCAATAATTCTGTGATGAACGGACTGTATGAAGATGACTAAAGAAAGACATGAAAAATAATTCATCTGCAAAGAGCTCAAGATCCTTTAACGTCATTTTCACCATGTTTCGAAGACAGTAAAATAAGTCAAAACTATTAGAAAATGCCAGGTGTATCGCTCTTCATATATACTGCTCTGTTGAGGGCGACTCTGCAGAGTCAAACTATTTTTACCGGCCTCCAAATGAATTAATTTACCTCAGGCTTCATCCACACGTTTCAGCACCGTTCTTAACTTTAATACAGATACTGTGACGCAGAGAGCCAACGTGAACCCCAATCAAACCAGCCTCATTACCACATAACAGTTACCCGTATACTTGACGACGGCATAACTTTTGCCTCGATTGGCACGAGGTCATTGTGGACAGCTCCCGGTGCTGAAGTTGTGTCGAAAAACAGATCAAATCAAGAGTACAAGTTAATTTAAATAAAACATACCTCGGTTGAAATAGAGTTTGAAGTCCACAACGACTTCTAAAAAAAACCCAGATTAAACGTCCCACAAACACAAATGATGACGAGGTTCAATTCTTTACCATACGATTTGCTGACATTGGCAGATTAGATTAACACTGTTGTCCATTCGTCTCAATATTTTATTTCGGACATGTTTTAATTGGTTATGTCACTGTGTTCAATGACGTTGACAAACAAAACATCCCTGCATTTTGAACTTTAAGAGGAGGATAACTTATGGAGGCTGCTGCTTCCTCCTGCTTAAAGAGACCACAAAGCTCCATGAACTATTAACGCACTAATGTAAGCATTCAGAAGTGTATACACTGTATCAGGTTCAGTTAGAAACATATTTCAACAACAGCGAATGTCTTATATTCAGCTCAGTAAAAGCCCAACGTTGCTGCACGTGAGGGTGAAAAAAAGACAAAGCAAAGGTTCTGGGCAGGATTTCTGCATGCGGCTCGTGTTAAAAGGGGGAAAAACAATATTAGATTTAATCTTGAGGACTCTTCTTGATAATAGTCCCTTTGCTCAAATTTAGTTAGTGAGCTTTATGAAAGTAATTAACTCAGTTGTGTGCTTATATGTTTCATATTCCCAAAATAATGTGTTTTAAGAAATTGCCAGAAAGCAAATGTTGGAGCAGGTTTGAGAGAGAAACACAAAAGAGAAAGAGGCTCTAAAGGGGCCCAGCAGATTCATGCGAAATTAACTTGTATTCTTTTTCTAAGACGTTTTTTTAGACATACTAGACTGACATTTTAAAAATAATGTTGGTATCACATACGATGCTTTTTACATTCTTTTGACATTCGATACAAGTACATTTTTTAAACATAGTACATGACCGTTGTCTTTGACTTATGACGTGGCTATTCGATACCATGAATTTTTCTCAATATAATTAAATTTTTTCGGCCTATACCATTTTTACGTTACTTTCGACACATTATGGCGTGACTTTCTAGGGTTCAGAATGTGATTGTGGTTTTGTTCCATACAAAACTTAGACTTTTTACTATACTGTGACTTTTTTTAACGTACTATTATCAATTATTTCTGTCCCTGTTTTATAATATCCATTAAAAAAATCTGAATTCTCTGAAAAATCTGAATAATGAAATGGAAAAACTGAAGGAAAACAAATGTAGACTCTACTGTTAAGAGTTTATTTGACAACGACTAAATAAATGGAAAAAAATAACCGAAAACGAACTTAAATGTCTGTCATTATTTTAAAAGTTTTTAAGCTTAAACATTGATATGGAAAGTGAGATGAGGTCATGCTTCATGGGGTAAAAAACAGTTCAGTTTATGGGCAGTGGCTTCACAACCAGCTGTAAAAGGACATTAAATGCAAAGCGCATTTTTGGAACAATGCTCCTCCCCAACATCACAGACTCTGGAGGAGTTCCTCTCTCGGTGAACTTCGACAGTCCTGTAGATTTTCTCCTTTTTGATTTTCACATAGTCTTCGATACAACCGTGGTTCTGGTAGCCGGTTCCGTGGTCGTCGCCATCTTGGCCACCAGAGCCCTCCGCCTCCAGAACCGGTTCATTTTCATGCTGAACACCAGTATTGCTGACACTCTGGTCGGAGTTTCGGTGTATTATCTCGGTCTGTTCGATGTCAGCGAGAGACATCCGCCCACAAATGGAACTATCAACTTGTTACCGGCTCTCCTCGGGGTGAACATGACGGCATTTCTATTCGCACAGTTTGACCGGTACTTTGCCGTTTGTCATCCGTTCATCTACACGCGCTATATAACCCGGCGGGTGGTTATCTTGGCAAACGTCTTTTGTTGGCTTCATGTCTACTCCCAAACGATCGTCATAAGTGTTTTGCCACTATCCAACGCATTTGAGCTGTACATGTACGGCATTGTCAGCTTACAAATCATCGTGCTCACCAAAGTGGTCATGACCGTCAAACTGTTCGTGGTCGCCAGATTCCAGCTCGACAAAGAGGATCCCGGCGCCGACAAAGAGAGCAAGAAGGAATCGTTGAGGATTATTATTTTCTTCGTCATAACCTTCTTGGTGTTGTGGTTCCCCGCTTTTATATACATCTTCGTCACATTTGCGTTTGGAAGATACATGACTGACTTTAGGAACGATGCCCACAATCCGTTCGAAATCATTGTTCGCTTCACATCGGTGTGCAGCCGTCCGTGTACATCTGGGGAAGTCCGTCTCTGAGGGAAGCCGTGGTCAGGACCGTGCGGGGCAGTGTGTCCGAGATGTGGAAGGAGGTAAAGGGGGGACGGGGGAGAAAAACACCGCATGCAAAAGTCACTCTCATGGTCAACCTATTTATCTATAAATGTCTTATAATCTAAACCTCATTTTATGTCTGCCCCTTTTTTCTTTAGAGTTGGCTCCTGTCACGGGAAGGGAGTTGAAAAGGCATTGAAATAACAACCCGAGGACCACCAGCTGATCAACTGTTTATTTTGCCTCCATCTCTCCCTCTCTTAATCCTACCAGAATTATTTGGATTTAAGCCTATGCGAGTTTTTGACTCGCATAGGCTTCCTTCTAGATTTTACGAGGTCTCACGTGTGGCCCATCAGTCCTGAAACAGCTCATATTAAATGTTAAATGATCTGCTGTGGTTTAGTGGTGCGCTGTACTAATGCCAACTGCATCCGCTTTGAAATTAGAAAAGTTATAGTAAAGTCAAAAAGTGTAAACGATTTAATAATCTATATATATATATATTTTTTTACAAGTTTACATTTACATCTATTATTTGCTCTGATAATGTGTGAGGGTACAGGTGGGCAGATGAACATGACACGAAGAACTCGGTGTAGCCTACTGAGCTAAGGAACATAAATTGACGTAAAAACATTGTTTAAAATGTATTTATTTTGTATCACCGATGCTTCCATTATGTTTTCCCATCAATTCCCACATAGGTTCGTTTGTACGTTGCTGTCAGCAGTGTCGCTGTCCATACTGATGTGGTGCTGAATCGCTATAAATCCTGTTTAAAACGCAGTAAAGTGCAGTCATGTCATATTTGGCTTTTGTGGTGTTTTTTTTAAACATATATATATAAAGTGCATTCTCTTAGGTTTTCCTGGTGTAGCTGCTGTTGCATGTAAGCTTGTATACATTAACACTTTTGGTGGTGTGCGTAAAGCTGCTTTTTGTACTCGGACACCAAGTTACCACTGAGCATTTGAACATTAAATAGACGGAATGGAAAGATTCAAAATATGCACCTATCTCTAATTGTTATTAATTACTGACATGTCTTCTTTCAAAAAAAAAAAAAAAACGGACAGCGGTTTTCACTGGGTTAAATAACCACCACACCTGCTATCACAGACTACACCTCTGTGAGGATCGGTGTGAGGTTGAAACATTAGTTAAGATATTAGTTCGTTCAGTAACCTTCTGAGTCCACAAACTATTTATCGAGATGGAAAACACTGTTTCTGAAAAGAATGCTACAATTGTGATGCAATATCTATTATTTATCATATGTATGTCCCTTTTCTCTAAGAGAAAATGGCCAACAATGGCTATCACATTATAAGGCAATACAATTTGAAATGACAGGCTACGTTACCCATATGCTGAGTGGTAGACAAATACAGATCCTTCTCAGATTTCTACTTGCAATCCACACATCAATAAACAAATAAATACAACACTATCCTTGTCTCCTCTGCTTTCATCTACGAGTGAATATACCTTAAAGTAAAGCAGTACATCTCTCAGATTCAAATGTTCTCACAGATACAATATTGTAATTTCAGCAAAAAGAAATAAGCAATTCATATTATATTCCCTAAAGAAGCTCAAGCTCTCTGAAGACAAAGAAAAGTTCACATGAAGACGGGCAGAAAGCTCATTGTGGACACCAGCCCCTCCCTCCATGGAGGGGCAAGTAGCAGACAGTCCAATAAAATACAGGTGCCAAGGTATAAGTCCAGTAAGTTTAATGTATCATTCTAATATCTGTACACTATCAGTACAAAACTACTGAATATTATAACAATGACAGCAAACAACCTAAAACCTTTAACAGGAATATGCAGTAATTGCAATGAACTTGAAATTTTGTTGAAAATAAACCATGAAAGAAAATGTGAGAGATCAACTAAAACCAGAAATCTAATACTTCATGACTCCTCCATAAGTTTCATATTTGAATGTTTTGTGCTCTAGTTTTCCAGATTCAATTTCAAAGAATCGTACTGACCTCTTTGCACGTTATTAATAAACATATACAAGAATATAGAAGCAGATACAAAACATCGTTGCATGCCATATAAAATCCAAGATGAAACTATTTCTTATTCATTGATCAGCTGCCATTAATGGATGAAGACGTATTGCGACCATAAATGCATTTACCTTTTGCTTTATTTTTGGCAGAAGAGATTCTGCCTTTGCGCTAATATTAGTATATATGCAAAACAGACAGAAAATGTGGGTCTTTAAAGTTATGTAGATATGAAAGGCAATAAATGATTTTATGCAAAAAAAAATACCCTTCCTGTTTATTAACCATATGAGAAACCTTTGAGTCAGAGTGCCGCCCTGTTTAACTTCATGCAAATAAGCAGTAGTTTATTATCATTTTACAGTGAGATGACATGCCTGGTATGTTGTAATGTACAAGAGTTAAATAATATATGGTGTCAGGGACTGTTTTGTTGTTGTTTTCACCCCAAAGCAGCCTGCGTAAGTTGTACCATTTCACAAGGCAAAAATAAATGGTGCACTTCAATCTGATACGAGTCATATTAACGTAAATTTTCCGGTTTCACCAACAAATCGCCCGTACAGAAGTATCTGGAGACTCATGTTAAAAACCAGCTGAGCACTGAGAATAAGCATGCGTGTCTCTTGCTGAAGTTGCCTCTCCTCACCTGGTTCAACAGCTCTGGTCGAAGAGTCCACTCGGACACCGTTGAAAGGCTCGCTCCTCATGCCTCTGGCCACGTGTTTGAGCGTGACATAACCATGTGTACATATGCTAATTTGACTGGTCCACCAGCAGTACTTGCGTATTTGTTTAACACTGAAGAATCTTTCCCTGCGAGGCTGCGGGTTAATTTCTACCACAGAGTCCACGGGGGCTGCTTGAGTGGGAACGAGGCAAACAAGGAAACATTAACAGGAATGGAAATGACAGCCCACGGCAGCGCTTGTCTCTGAAGCGATCGTCTGATCATCATCCTAGAATACATAAAAGGGCAGGGGGGGAGGGGGGGTTGTTAATGTCCCAAAATGTATTGCGTTAATCTAAAATAAAACAGGTCTGAATGATCCGTCTTACCCATCGCGTCCCAGCAGGAACAGGGCAGGAATGCTTGGTTTGGCAGCGCTTCCGTCGGTGATCATGTCAAGGTACTGGCTGTCATTGTCCGCTGCATCATCGGCGATCAGAACGGCTTTGCCTCCAGCTTCCTCCACGTGTCGGGCCTTTTGTACGAAGGAGCAACCTCTGCAGGGGCACGCACGCACACAAGTTGTGAGGAGCCACAAAAGGCCGACACTAAAGGTGGTTTGATTAAAACATTCCAGAAAAGCAACGTCTTCCCTGCAACTTACAACTAACTACAAGTCACTACAATTTCCCACAAGAACCCAGGTCTGCAAAGCCAGGCTGTGTTTGTTTTGTTAAAATATCTTTACAACTGAAAGAGTATCATTTAGGTTTAAGAGGGCTAAAAGTCAAAACCAATATCCTGTGTTTACCAAGCAGCTTAATATTAGACTACGTCTACAATGTAGACTACCAACTGACTCCATCCAAGCTGATACAGGTGATGCAGGCACGTGCACACATACATACATACCCTCTTTCCACCAGCACTACTTGTCCCTGTATGATCTCTATGTCCTCCAACTCCGAGCAGCCGTCTGCTGGGTCTGCTGGCACGAGGAAAATCTCATCATATGATGACGTCTGGTGGGCCAAAGGAGAGGAGAGGAACGTGATTAGGTGGTGAGCGTGCGGGTGTCTGAAGCTTTTAGAATCCCGTGGCCAACAAATGGGAAATCAGAAAAGGGCAGAACACTAACAAAATCTCCTCCGAAGTCTTTAGCAGGTGCTGCGCTAAAGATGTACCCGATCTCCTCTGGACTGATGACCCGGAAGTAAAGCAGCTCATTGATCCCGAGACCTAGGGCAGACCAGAGAAAGACGTTAGCTGGCTTATCTCAGATATGTGAATGACTGCATAGTCAGTATGCAGCCAGTGTTTGGTAAAACACAGCAGCGGGGTGAAATGAGATGTAAATGCACATATATTAAACACACAACAGCTACGACGACCCGTTAGCTCGCTAAATTAGCTGTCTACTAGCAATTGAACATTGCCCCCGCCCCCGCCCCCTAACTTACTCACCTGAAATGCGACTGAAGTGCATAAAAACACTCAAGAGGAATACAACTAAAGCTTTCGTCCGAACAACCTTTGCCATTTTCAAGACATTTGTAGAGCTCCTCCGCGTTACGTAGACGAGACTGTGCGGTATTCGTCCATGTGTGGTACTGTATGCTAGCTGTTGTTCTTTCAACAACAGAGCGGCAGGTTAGCAGCCACTTCCGCGGTTCTTTTCATGCGCATGCGTATCTCGCAAAGCCGGATTACCCTGCGAGGGGTCCGCGGGGTAAAGATGAGCCCTTGGGCCCCATTAGCCCCCTCGTTCGTTTCTACAATTATTACAACTCTCTGTGCAATATGTAGATGAGAGTTTTATATTAGCAGCCAACTTGTCAACAGATGTTATGTTATGTTAGCCTGTCATAGAAAGAGAAGCACATAAAATAAATCGTTTGACATTTTGGGAAATGCACTTATTTGCTTTCTTGCAGAGAATAAGATGATATTGTTGATACCAATCTCATGTAATGTTTCTAATATGTATGCAAAGCTAAATCAACCAGCTTCTGGGGGTCACATTTATCAATCTTCTTATCTTACTTTTGGCAAGAAAGCCTTGAAACATATTTCTCAAAAGAAACGATCGCTCCCTTACAGTTTACAAAGATAATAGTTATTTTCAGCTATAATTAATGTTGAGAATGTTACAGCTCCTTCAAATTCAGCCACAGGGACTTTCTTCAAGTCAGAGTGTCAAAATTGGGTAATAAATATTGCAAGGCCAACCTTAAGGCTCATCGCCACTTGATGTTCTGATTTAATGTTGCTTTTTTTTTGGTCCCAAACCAATTTTCGAAAACTCAACTGGAACTCAAGAGGAGGGAATGGCTTGCATTTCCAATCCCTTGCAAGATTGTCATGCAAATAAAATGGCAAAAAAAAACGGAACTAAAAGTGTTCCTCTGGTTAGCAATAAAGTTTACATTTTAGTTATCCAGCTGCTCAGAAAATGATAACTAAAATAGTAACATTGAAGCCACCCTTCATATAAAATACAGACAGTTTAAACAAAACCTGAACAACAAGACTTTCATGAACACTTAGATTTATTGCACGGCTATATGTGTTGCACTATCCCCAATGTTGAATCGTTTGACAAATACAATTGAATTACTTCAGAGAAATACACCCAAATCTGTGTCCACTTTTCCCAGACAGCATCCCAGTCGCAATGCATGTTGTTATTGAGAACCTTCCTTATAAATTGCCTGGCTCTGCTTGGCATCTTTTTTCCTTTCTTTCTTCTGTTTCTTCTTGCATTTGTCCAAGTATCCAGATGGCAACTCTGGGCAGCAGGATTTTGCTGTGTTTTTGCATTTGCATAGATTCCCTCTTCTCACCTGCAATGAGTTAAATGACAGATTAGGTTCTGAAACGATGACAAGAACATTGAATAAGAAATGCATACAAACTTTAATGTGTAAAATGAAATGAGTCTCTGCAAGTTTTGAGTATAAATATCAAGAATGACCTCTGTTACAGAACTTTAAGAGTGACTGTTTGGTCACTTTCACACTGAGCACGCTATTTGTCATTTACTGCTCAAGCTTCAAGCCCGCTCTGCTCCAAATGTGTCTTTGCGAGGCTCTCAGATAAAGAGGGCTTTGCCTGTTAATGAGCTGTCAGCCAATATATTGATTGTTTTACTTTTTAAGATTTGGGAGTATCTAAACCAAATGTTAAATTATTTTAATGTTCGTCTTTCGGCGTGTTAACCAGTTTCAGTGAATATTAGATGGAAAAATTTCCCTCTTAACCTGTTCATGTTATGAACTATAGGAGGAAAAAGTAAAATATGGAATTTCAGACAGCAACTGGTGTCATCACTGTGCATTTGCTCTCTATAACAAATCTGGTTTGCTAGTTTTAGCTGGTGCCTTAAAGGGTCTGTGATGTCAGCACATGTGTGTAACTGTTGAATGATGATATTGATGTAAAAAGTAAAAATATTAGAATAACACTGTAGCTGATAGTCGCTTGAGTGTCCCGTTGTTTTCCTAACTGTCTTAGGTGAGAAATTGTTTCATTTTTTTCTTCTTTTTTTTACTTTTAACTTCTTCAATGTTGGATTACAAGAATTAGCAGCCAGGTATTTCATTGTAGGTTTTACTCCCGAAACTAGGTGATCTTATCAAATTAAATAAAAAGTATTCATTGCTGGAAAGCTTCTATTTCTCATTCAATACCAACTAAAAACAGTTGAATATTATAAATATGAATACGGATTTTCTTTATAAGGACTAACTTGTTTGCTGATAGATTAATTCGTGTGAATTCAAACAGGGACTAGTCATTATGATCAAATCAGACACCCATTGTACTTGTTACTGTGACCCATAGTCATTAGTCACTAAAAGTACAAGCATCATGTCTCTTCATCTCATGCCCAGCTAGGAATATAAATAACACCCACTCAGTGACTTATGTTTCTAGTATTTTGTCCACCCCCCCCCCCCCCCCCCCATGTACATAAATGTGGACTGATACTGCATTGCATCCAATGGGGATTTCTAATTCGAGTCAGTGGTTGTGCACATGACATAAGCGACACATAAATGAAGAAGGAACATGTGTCAGGAAGGAAGCACAATGTTCTTTTAATAGCCGCTTGTTTTTGCACGGTGCCAAACAGAATACACAGAAACGCCAACACACTTGTACAGAAATACACAGGGCCGAGAAGAGTGTCGTGAGAAAGCCTGTCTAAAAGCAGACTCAAGTGGACACTCGTGTGAAGTGAGGTAATATGTGGATTTCCTTAGATTTCAATGTCAGGAGACCCATTTTATGGGATTTGGTCTCCATGAAACCTGACATATTTTGCTGGTTGATAAGATTTCATGTTGAATCACAGAACACAGAACACCCCCAATTTAGACCTCTGGTGGTTACCAGACCCCAAACTGGGGAAAATCATGTCTATAATGGTGTTTGCTTTACTTTTTGTGTGTATGAGTTAGAATAAATAATAAATATTAAGAATAAATACATAAATAGTTTAAATATATAATATAAATACAAATAATCTTTATTTATATTATATAAATAATGTATATATATAATCATATTTATACATATTATTTATATAATATAAATAGCAGTGTATACTGATCTTCTGTCCTAAAGCTTCAGTGTGCGATTGCCCCAAAGGGGAGACAGCCAGAGACACAATGAAAAACTCAGTGGGTGAGAGGACATGAGCGGACATTGTGGACATGTAAGGACGAACGACAGAGCACGAGAAGACAGTGGTGGGTTCGAAAAACATCAGTGGGTTACATTTTTCCAGGGGGTCCACTGGCTCCAGTGTGAGAGCACCAGCGGGTCTCTGGAGCGAGCCCTCAGCTTGCTGATGCCCTTCGGCAGCAGGACGGATGATGAATGTCCAAGCTAGAGTAAGACAGGTCACATGGTAAGAAAACAAAAAACAAAAACAGAAAAAAAAGCAACAGAGAGACTGACGGACAACGCAGAGAATCGCTGGACTTTGTACCTTGCCATTGTCTTTCAACACGTATTGGATCTCGTGCTCCAGACTGAAGAAGCTGTGCGGGGTTGACCAGCTGGACGGCGGCTCAATGGTCACGTTCAGGTCCTCTTCCCCCTCCTGACACGTCACAATCTGGGGACTGTCGGGTTGAACTGGACGGAAGACAAATAGAGCAAAAAAGTGCATCAGTAAGGATTCATGTAAATATGTATTTATTTACCTGCGTTCTTGTCTTATTGTACATGAGTTCTAAATGTTCCAAGTCATGACAGCTGTTTTTGTAATTGTTATTTTTGAATATTCAATTTGACACTGAATTTTATGTAGTTATAGTTTTTATGTAGAATATATCTTTTTACGTCATCAGAAAGTGACTTTTCTTTACAATGTATCATCGGGACTAAACCCTAATCGTTTGAATTCAAAATATTTGATTTCATCCTTTGAATCGTCTCTTTTTTCGTACATTGCGACTACAAAACTTACCGATGTCCCTGAGGTAAAATTTCTTGGTCTTCCTGAGGACAGAGCGGTGGACGATGGCCTCGGCGGTGACTTCCAGCATGGTGCTCTCCTCGGCGTAGGGTGAGAGCGAGTGGGACAGCTCGAGGTGGAATCTCCCGTCCACGAGCTGATCGGCACTGATCCAGTGACAGGACGTCCTACCTTCACTGCTACAGGGGGCGAGCGGTAACAACAGATCAGAAAGGCTTGTCGGTCTAGCTGTATGAACTTTTTGCAATACTTTTACTTGGTAATTTATCTGAATCTGCTTTAAAAAAAAAAAATCTTTACCAGTCATGGCCCAGTCCAAAGCGCACCGCTGTTTGTTCACTGTGGGTGCACTCACAACTGAAGTTACAGTCGTAAGACTTTGCCCGACAAATGATGGAGAGAGAATCTACAGATAAAAAAACGTGAGTGAAAACCGGTTTAATAGAAACCAACAAAATGAAGAGGACAATGTCACTAAATGCAAGACATTTATGTTGGAAGTGCATCGTAGAGAGAATCATCCACATGCACAGAGTTTCCAGACTTTACACATTTTGGATGTTACAATAAGTTCCCCTATTTGAAAGGACTATCTGACATTTATGGCACATGAACAGCAGAAAGAACGGAAACCGAAATTGGCAGCATCTCACTTGACACTTCCTTCTCAGCCTCCAGCAGCAGATGGGTGGATGATAACATTTCCGTTCCCCTCCAGCAGCTGTATTCTCCCAATATGGGCGTGTCCACCTCCGACAGGGCCAGGTGTAGTCCGTTCTGCTGGACGTCCTCCGGTTCCTCGTCCTGAAACTTCCACGTGACGGCTCCGGGGGCCTCCGTGCGGCAGGTCAGTGTGACTGGATTTGCGTCGTCCCTCTTCGCCACCACGACTGCCACATTTAAGAACAGGACAAGATGAACAGATTTAGAACCATTCACGACGATTTTAAAAAATATAAAAACATGTGGAGAGTAAATAAGACGTACAGTTTTCTGGGAAGCGGTTGAGTCCATGTGCTCTGGTGAGGCTGGCGAAGAGAAGCCCACATAACCACAGTGACAGAGTCTTCTGAGGAAACAGCAGAAAGAGGAGGGGATTATTTTAAAACATCTATTACTACCATTAAAACCTCAATAATGATCCCTTAAATTAAGGGAAAAAATTATACATTTCCAGGAGCTGAAAGCTTTTAGTTGAGAATATGTGGTATAATAATGCAAAATGACCAAAGTAGCAAAGCTGGTCCTTTACCCCGTTCTACTGAATCATTTACAAATAAAAAAAATAAATTGCCACATTAACTGGCCAGATAATAAGTACAAGAAGCATCTTTAATTCCAATAGTTATTTCTTACCATTTTGGATGAGTTTACACTGAAGCTATACCAAAGAACAAATCAGGAGAGCAGAAGTTCCGTGGTCGTAATCCAGAGGATCGTATGCTGCAACTGCCCACTGAGCATCATTTATATATCGTGGCATGCATCATCGTCATGTCACCTTTGGAAGCGTGGGGGGTGGGGGGAACTGAGCGATGTATTAAAGCTGATAAGATCTCACTGGTGGCGCATTTCCTCGACACCGTTTTGCAAGTCAAATGTCGTAGACCAAAAGTGCGAGTTTCGAGTGAGGGACGGTGGAGATGGAGATAAGAAGTGTTGGGTGTGGGTGTCCAGTAGGGCGGGGGGGGGCTGCCCTCAACCTTTTAAGTTGAAACACCGCAGTGTAACGCCGCATGTGAGATACGACATATCTGATTGCAAATCCTGGAATCATACAGAGCACACACACATTTGATCTTTAATCTCGTATTTTTGAGGCAAATCCTATCCCCCCCAACCCTGAAGTTCCTCAAAACTTAAACCTTTTCTGTAATTTTACTAAATTATAAGTCTACAGATATCATGCCTTTGGGAGCAGAACATAAAGGAGTTGAATAGAAAGTCGACAGAGATGATTGTTACGTTTCTCTCTCTATTAGTGAGCTTCCTTTTGTGGAAGTTATGAAATCTGTTTTTAGATTCACAAATGTTTATCTCATCTAAAGATCAGAGATTCGTCTGCAAGAGTCGAGCAGAAACTGACAAGCCATTAAGTCTTTGTTTTTAACCTTAGATGCTGACTGAAAATCACTAGTTGTTACTTCTCAAATGTGAAAATGTGCAGTTTTCGTCAATGATAAAACAAATCTTTGAAATTATTTGTAGCACAGAAACAAGCAATTTAAAATATGTCAACTTGGGCTTTGGGGCATTTATCACTATTTTCTCACACTTTCTAGGACATTCAAGTGAAAAATAATTAATCATCAAATGAATCTAATGAAAAACATCCTCATTCTGGACTCAAATCCCAGAAATTACCCAGCGTTACCGTGGGCATTTTTTAAACGTTTTATCTCCTCCCCATCATTGTGAGACATTTGATGCTCCCAGTTAAAGAGCACACACACACACATACACACACACACACACTAGGACTGTCCCTGCCCCATTAGTCATGTACGGGGGGACACCCACTTTTGTCCGGCCAAATGTCACGAGCGACTTCATGCTCAAATTTTATTTTATTTTTAAAGCAGTTTTCATTCTTGTGTCTTTTCCCCCCGCACTTTGTTATTGTGTTCATCCTAACAGATCATCTGACGTGTCAAACTGCGCGTGAAGTACTTCCTCAGTAAACAAAGCCTCGGAGGGCTGCGTTCGACATTTGTTTGCATCTCTGTCATGCCGTCGGTGGGTAAGCACATTTTACTCCAAGTTACTTAGAATCCAGCACCTACGGTATGACAAGCATATTGTCACCGCATTATGACCTAAAATTCTGCGAAGCCTGTCTGGTCATTCGAACAGAAATAGTTGGTTTCAGGTTTCAGTTCCTTAAAAGCATAAACAGCATTATTCATGCATCTGCTGCTAATTTAATGTACTCGAATATCCCTTCTCTCGTCTGTATTCGCAGTATTTAACGACAGAGACTGTGGTGAATTCTCACATTGTTGATAATCTATAGCTGCAACAAAAAGGTCCAGCTGTTGAATGAATGCAGAGCCGGTAAATATACGAGTTGATCTACTGATGGAGGACAGAATGGGTCACACAGGGGGTCTTGAACTGACCAGGAAGAGGCACAACTGTGTGTTGGTGGCCGGCACATTAAATACGTTGCTCTACCACTGAACTTACAATTTGATTTAGTTTAGTTTGTTTTTGTAAATTTTGTTTCAGTGTAGCTTCATGTTTTTTTTCTTCCACTCACACTTTTCAGGTCTTAAGACAGTTTTGAGTCAGCCAACTTCTTCTTTTTCTTCATCTGAATCTGATGATTCAATGTGTTACAAATCCCCCAAAGGCCTAAACCAAAGAACCTTTTCTAAACCCGGCTCTGAGGTCACTTCAGTCCAGAAGTCGGGGCAGCCCGTCAAGGTTTCAACATCCACCCGACCAAAAACACATCAGCGTCATATACAGACATGCCTCATCATGCTCCGTACGGCTTCTTTTGTGCCCCCGATTCAAACCTTTTTGGACCCTTTCACATCATACAGCTGAATGTTCACCTTCCATGACTGGTTGGCAACATATTGATCAGACATATCGCCAGCTGATATTCAGTGGTGAATGCCAGAGATGAGGTGACCTTAAGTGCTGATGTAGGAACATTGTAATCTTCTAGAAACTTTAATCCCAGTATATCACCGTTTCTGAGATTCATAGATTTACAGAAAAGCCCCGAGGTCTTGGGCCAGTAGATCTGTAGCACCTGAGATAAAACATGAGCACCGGCTCCTGTTTTCACGACACACCTCTGACAGACACGTGAGGAAGAGGCTTTTGTGTTTCGTGACTTAATATACAGTATGTTATTTCAAAGTGATATCTGACAGATTGTTGAGCGAACATTGTACTCTGGCATTTGGGCCTTCAGCATGGGTCACTGTGAAGAGGGGCGGCTACAGACAGAAACTGCTATACTTTCCCTATTAGGAGGAGAACTGGCCTGATTTCCATCACCTCAATCCCCTGTGGACATGTATTTAACTAGGACCATGAGTTTGATTATGATACAACTAACAAAATGCCTTCTTAATTTCTGATGTAATTTTTATTACATGATTCATTCCACCAATACATTTTGGATGTGGGCATCACAGGAGAGGCAGGGCATGTAAGAGCACATTCCACTGAATTAAATCATCTAATTTGTACTGCAGAATGAGGCAAATTGAATAGGAGGATAAATGAACAGTTACCATAAAAAAAAAAAAGAAGAAGTACATTTTAGCCCAATTGTCATGGTTAAAATTTTTAAAACCAAATTATTTTTTGTTTGTAGCCGCAGAGCGATTGCAGAGATTAACAATTTGAAAATGTGTTGCCGTGTCAAAGTACGGTGAGCCGAGAGGGGCCTCGACATGTTTGCTGGCGTTTGTTAGTTTGCCTCGTCCTTTGAGGCCTCGTCAAAGTTTTCAACGAGATCTGAGAACGGAAACAGGAGGGCAGAGAGGGGCGGAGGGCAGAAAAAGGTGAGAGGATGGCTCAATAAGCACAAGTTAAGGCAGACAAATGACAATTACTAAAGATGAATAGAACCGAAAAAAACATCAGCTCTCTGGATGAATCCGGGAAGACCAGAAACGTCTAGATCGGCCTGTTATGTACGGTTCATAATGTGGCTATTTCAATGCTTCATTACATTTACACTACAACTAATGCGACTTTGTTTTAAAAGGGGATGTGTAAACTTGCTCACCTGGAACCTCATCATCCTCCTCGTCCTCCTCAGCAATCACCATGGGGGCTTTGTTCTCTCCAGCTGTGAGGGGAAGAAGAACAAACTGTTCACAGACAGGACACAGAGCTACTGAAACAGATCAGCTAAGAGTTCTCCATTGATTATTCTAAATAGTTTCTATTTAATTCCCAATTAATACCCAAAACGTATTATCACCCATATAAATATAGAAACTGGTCTGATCCATATTTAAATATTTTATTCAATCATCTTCTCTTAAAAATAAAAATGTAACAAGATAAGAGACCCCATTTGTCAGACGCCTGATTTAAATCTAAAGGACAGATTCATTTTAACGGCGTTTGTCATAGCAACACTTTCCCGAAACTGGATCTGTATTTTTACTTAAGTACTTGATTTAAAACGGTTACGACATTAATTGATTTCATCACTAAAGTATTATGCAGTTCAGATAAGCAAATGTGCTTTTGCATGAGTGTGGGGTCGAGGGAAATCATTTACAGACTGTAACAACAGTCTGTAACATCACTTTAAGCCATTGCATCGCTCACACACACGGCTGTTTAAGTAAACAGGAAGCAGCCATGTGTGTGTGGCTATTCCACATCGTTGGGTCTCAGTTTAAAGTACTTCCAGACTTTAGAGGATCAAAGGGGAAGTTTTCGGGCTGCAGAAGTGGGCGCAGCCACTTCTTACGACGCAAATCTGCCATTTCTTTTAATAAATCTATGATGTCGTCAAATCGCTGCCCTATGTGGGTACCTGGTCTGGGCAGGTTTTCCGCTAATCTCCTGAGGCTGGTGAGACTGTCGGCTCCCAGCTGGTTTAGGATTCCCGGGAGCATCTCTGTGAGCTGCTTGTTCTCGGCGTGCCCCGTGATCGTGAAGGTGTTGGCAGCCAAGGAGGCCTGAACCTTTGGGTTGTTGAAGTGGATCACCGTCCCCTGGTTTGTGAACATATTCACCTACAGTGACACACAAACAGGAAAAAGTGAAGAGTTTGAGGTCAGAGGCAAAAAGAGTGAACCCTCCTAAAAGGATAAATGTCATGAAAAAAGCCCTCTCTGCACACTGATTGCTGGGCATTTCGGAAAGAACTCGCCGTACCTCCTCAATGCCAGAGATGTTGTTGACTCCCAGTTTCTTGAGGGAGAACTGCAGCTTCTTGTCATCTGCTGTTGCCGTCCTATGCACCACCTTCTTCTTCCTGCGGGCCGACCCCTACAGAGCACAACAATGAGCTAATACATAAACCAATAACCTGATGATAAAAATCTGGGGGGGAGAGAACAAACTAATTTTCTTAAAGAAGCTTGCCGGCACGCGTTCCAACTCACCTTGCCGCCTATGCGGACCTGCTCCTGCAGTTTGGCGAGCTTCTCCTGGTTCATTATGTACTCCTTCATCTGACACAGGGAACAACACGCACACATAATTAAATTATATATTTGCACACGTCATTTTGGAAAAAAACTAATTTCCACTAGACAGAGCTGGGAGACATATGAAAGCACCCACAGTCATGCCACATCCATTGAAGATATTTTACTCACAAATCCTGATTCTGTTTTCTACTAACGCTCATCTGCCTGCATAGTAATAGTTTGAACTTAAAATGAGAATCAGTAATAGAGAATGATGCAAAATGGTGCATAAGTCTACACTTAATGGCACATAATGTGTGAATTCAATAGTCCATTAGCTACAGGGGGGTTTGCGATTACAATCAGGTGTCAAACCTACCCCCCCCCCCCCCCCCCCCAATCGATTTGCCTGTTGGCACAGCGAACGAACAACAATGTACAGCTGACAGAAGTTCAAAAATAGCTGCACACTTTTTAGTCCCGACTCAGGTTCTGCGTGAATGAGATAGAGGTGGTCGGTTGGAGTTCGTGGCTAGGTTAACGTCGGGCTTCTTCTGTAAAGCGAACGTGACGAGCCTATTTTCCCAGAGTGCCCTAAAGAGAAGATGTGCTGTTGGCTCGTGCTTGACCTTTCTCACACCGAGAATGGGAAGCTTATTTGTCTTAACCCGGGTTCTCAGAAATTATGACAACTGAAGCTGTCGGCTCGTTAGCCAGCCGTGCTAGGCAGTTAGCTCAGGCCCCCTTCAAACTGATGCTAGCATCACGTATAATTGACCATTTCTCCCACAGCACGCAATGTGATTCGGTGAATTGTTATTTCTCTACAGAGTCAACTGACGTTATACGATGTTGATGCATCTTAATAAGGCCACAGAGACGTGAACTGACCTGGGAGTGTGTAAACACGCGGGTCACACAGCCGATAGAAGCTCAGAGAAAAGAGCGAGGACCGGAAGTGACGCAGGAGATTGATAACTTGCCGGATGAGCCGTTTCTTAATTCCCAGTATTTTCTAAATAATATAATCAGTCTAGTCATATTTTTAAAGTCGCAGAATCACGTACAACAACAACCTGCTTTGTTATACTGACTAAAAGTAGAACAATTGAGAAACTTTTGAAAATGAATTGCATTTATTTTTACGGTAATGGCTATACATTTTAACCATTTAATTTAATTAATCAATACATGGGCATATTCAAAAATTGTAATACAAGGTTCACAATCAGTGCCATTGGAAATATAAAAAAAATGAAGAAAGGAGTGTTCCTTTCAGTGAACAATAAATATATGACATCCACACCGGAAGTAGTCACGTTAGTAATCATGGCGTCCCCCAGTGCAGCGAGAGGCAACGTGATATCGCCTTAAAATGAGCAACTCTTGGTTTATATCAAAAACCAATATCGGTATCAACAAATTTTAACAAATCCTACTTTCAAAAAAAGTAAGTCTGCTCTCCCGGATGTTTTTTGTTCAAATGTTAGAATGACCAGGAACAGTTTAGTAGAAAATGCTAGGCGACTAAAGCTAAAGTGTGCTAGCTAACTCACTCCTGCTGTGCTGAGCACGTTGGCGCAGGCATCCTTTCTAATAAGCTGCTCTTACAGTAACACTATGTGTAATGTTACCTGTTGGATGAAACGTAATTGTAACGTTAGACTTTCTTATTTCATTAAGCGATTTGTGTGTATTAATAAACCGCAGTCCGAGAAGAAATCGAAACGGTAAAACCGTTAGCTTAGCCTTTACGGATAGCATGGCTTAGTGGGTTGTGATGCTATTTGGTGCGAAGTTGGAGTGTGAACTCCGTGCCATTCAGTCCGCGTTGTTGTTGGTTTTGATGTCCCGTTTCGCCGGTTGTTCACTCGTGGATCAAGCAACAGATCAAGCTTTTAACTCCTTTGTTACCATTTAATTTACGCAAGTTTATTTTCAATGGATAAGCTGTAAAGTGGTAAAATCCACTTTGTCTGACTGTCATATTCTGTGTATGATCGTTACAATATAATAATCGACATTTTGTTGTTTTATAAACCTAGTTTGAGTACTTTTGGACTGCACGTGATGAGTTTGTCTAAAAGTACCTACTAGCAGGCTGCCCGAGTGTCATGTCTCTTGCTATATGTAATAACCATGTTTTTATTTTCTATGTCTCAACAGACAGAGTGTTACGTGATCGGCAGTGAAATGGCTTCGTTTAAACCTACCAAAATCCCACTCTATCCAAAACTTGGCGAGAAAGTCACACAGGACACGCTGTACTGGAAAAACTACAAGGTGAGCCTCTTCCACTGTGCGCTTAATGTTACCGTGGGCGGGAGAAGCACATCCTCCGTGTTGTTTCTCGATCTTAACAATGCGTCTGTGTTTCTTCTCCCATAGGCTCCGGTCCAGATAAAAGAATTCGGAGCTGTCTCAAGCATAGACTTCTCCCCGGTGGCTCCACATGACTTCGCCGTGACATCATTCACCAGAGTATGTTGTCTTGAATTCAGCTTTGTTTATTGGAATGACTCCCTCCTTGCATCGTATGCACAACTAACTCTGTTTCCCAAACAGATCCACATATACGGGCCATTCTCCCAGGAGCCTGTGAAGTTGTTCACACAGTTTAAGGGCACCGCGTACTGTGGGAGGTTCAGGTCGGACGGTAAGATGCTCGTGGCGGGATGCGAGGATTCGGTGGTCCGGCTGTTTGATGTTGGCGGCAAGGTGGCACTCAGGATGTTCAAAGGGCACACAAAGTAGGTATCCGCCGTGTGTCACTGTCCGATGGTGTGTTTTAGTTGTGCTGTCCCGGCCTGAAGAATGAGTGTTCTCAAATAAGGCCTGGAATCGTTGAATGATGATATTTTTGAGTGATCCATCGTCTGAATTTCATGATGATTCTCAAGAATTCTGACAAACTGTCTGGCAGACTTGAAGCCTTCACACACTGGGGGTGCTTTTTGGGGGGGTTTTTTGCATGTCAATATACTTTTTTAAACTGTTTTTGTTGTGAATACTTTCACAGGGCTGTGAAAAGCAACATTTTTTTGCTCATTCCAGTCTTACCTTTCACAATAAAAGCCCTAGAAATATACACTGTTTACCAGCGGGAACATAATTTCCCCTTTAGAGCATTTCATTACAAGGAAACTCAATAAAATAGCTTATAGTAGCTTAGGCTGTACAGCTATTTACCTCAGACAGTCTGCCAGACGCTGCTCTTGGTCAGAAGGATCCTGGTAGTTGGCAAATCTATTTTATTCCGTTTTATTGAAGAAATGCTTCAACTGTTGCAAATTTGCATCGCTGCGTATATGAATAGTTTTGATGCAAAACATTTGCAAGTGAGTATCGCTCACTTTCGCATCGGCCTTTATAAACGTCTGGTCATGGAAGTGAACTGATGTCAATTCTGTCTTGTTTAATTTTCTGCTCAGGGCGGTCCATGTCACGGACTTCACCTCGGACAGTTACCAGATCTTCACGGGGTCAGACGACTACACCTGTCGACTTTGGGACATCACGAATGCCAATGAGCTCAACAGCTACAAAGAACACACGGACTACATTCGCTGTGGCATCACGAGCAAACTCAACAGAGATCTCTTCATTACTGGTGAGATGGAGGCGAACGGTCTTAGGAATAGTTAAAGCGAGGACAGTCAATTAACTTTAGCATCAATGATTTGGTGCATGCCAGAAGTGTTGGATCTTTTTGTAGCCGGTACCACCAATGAACGTCATCTCTCACAGTGGCTCTTAGATTAAACTTAAATAACAGGAACAGAAAAAAATCTGGCTACATTTGGCTTTTCATGACTACTAGAACTGCAACTGTGGCACTTACCTCAGTATTCCTATCCATATTTTAAGACGTGACAAATGATACCCAGCTATAAGAACAGCCTTAAAAACCAGGAAGTTAAAAACGGAGGCACAGAGAGCCGTTGCAATGGAGACAACACGCGTCTCGTCGCGTTGGTGTAAACTTGCCGGTATCAGGACGTTGCAGACCAACGCATTTCAAATAGTTGTAAGTTCCAATTCCTCTAATTAGGGGTGTAACGGTACGCGTATTCGTATTGAACCGTTCGGTACGAGGCTCACGGTTCGGTACGCATGACGAACCGAATACGTTTGGGGAAAAAAAAAAAAAAAAAAAAAATATATATATATATATATATATATATATATATATATTTTAACCTTTATTTAACCAGGTAGTCCCATTGAGATTAAAAATCTCTTTTGCAAGATGTAAGTAACAATACAAGATGTAAGTAACAATACTACATAACATTAAGGAGCAGTTTTTGTTTTTTATGCTTATGTGTTGCTAAGAAGACACCCCAGAAGACGGGTCACTCAGGTATAGTTCCATCATTGTTCAAAGTCAAAGAATAACTTCATGATGTTAGTTGTAATGAATAAATATATTTTAAAATAAAGTACATTTCTCTGGCATTTATAGTTTTCTACTGTACCGAAACGTACCAAACCGTGGCTCCACTGTAGCTTACCGAACCCAACCGTGAATTTTGTGAACCGTTACACCCCTACCTCTAATTCCTCAAGTTTAAATCTTTGGTCCGAGCTGGGCTCGAGACGGACTGCCACTGCAGGTTGAAGGACTTTTGTCTGTTTTCGTGTGACTAAACAACAGTTTTTGTTTAAATCCTAGGATCCTATGACCACACACTGAAATTGTTTGATGCCAGAGCAGATAAGAGTGTGATGACCATGGACCATGGCCAGCCAGTGGAGAGTCTGCTTCTCTATCCCTCTGAGGGGCTCCTCGTCTCTGCAGGTAGTCGGCCGGTCCAATCATCACATTTTCAGACAGAACATCCAGAAAAGGCGCCCAGATTTTTATTTATTTATATTTAAGGGTCCCTCAGCCTTGTTCAGGCTGTTGTTTGGACTTAAATTGGGACAAGAACAACCTGAACTGCACTTGTATGTTTCATTATATTAACAAATGTTTATCCAAGGCATTACAATTATTCTTGTCTCTCTCTTTAGGTGGGCGCCATGTGAAAGTGTGGGATCTGCTAAAAGGGGGCCAGCCTCTGGTGTCACTGAAGAACCATCACAAAACTGTCACCTCTTTGTGTCTCAGCAGCAACGGACAGAGACTGCTGTCGGCTTCTCTGGACAGGTACGGGGACAGGTGTTTGGAAAGCGTGCATGTCTGACATAATCAACTTTTTATTATACGAACCTGACCTAATTTAAATCCTTTTTTTTTTTTGTCTTGCAGGCATGTAAAGGTGTACAATACCACCAACTACAAAGTGGTCCACAACTTTGACTACGCTGCCTCCATCCTCAGTCTGGCTCTGGCTGTAAGAAATCCCATCGTTCATCCTCACAGGAGGATGATTGTTATTTATTGTTATTATTAAATGTTTTAAACAACTTAACAATTATTAAGTCAACGATGCCTTGATTACATATATATCAGTCATTGTATGGAATTATTGAGAAAAAATATTTTTGTAGCACCTCAAATATTGTGATATTACCCATTTTTGTGCTGAACTTATGCATTAGTTGTTGTGTGGAATTTTTGAGAAAACATTTTTATAGCACTGTAAAATTTTTTAAAATGTGCCATTTGAAGGTACAAATTCAGTTCAGAGTTTTTAATTAGTAAAATATCTTAATTGACTGTCAGTCAGGTATTATTCATTTCCAGCAACCCTCAAATCAAAGAATAAAGACACTTTAAGCACAATTTAGGTGTATTTTCCCTTTAACTCACGAGATGCAGGTAGCATGTTTTATACTTAATGTGAACATAATTAATTTAATCTCATTTCCATTATGCAATATGTATACTTTGTTGGCATCTTATTCTGAAAACCGGATGTTCGTCTTAAAAACCGGATGTTGTCTCATGTTAATCTTTCCGTTAACTTTCAAAGTCCTTCGCTTGCTCCCGATCTGCGCCGTTTAAATGCGTTTACCGTGAATGTCAGCATATAGGTGCACTGACATCTGAGTGTCTGCTGAGTTGACCGCAGTCACAGGTCTGATTTAAGAAGCGCCCCATTTTTTTCGGGGGCATTTTTTGCCCCTCTCCTAGTGATATCAGGGGCAAAATGATATTTCTTAAGGGCAGTTTTGCCCTTTGCCCTCGTGTCTTTCCGACGCTGATACCAGGTGATGGTGTCTTTTGGAGTTCTTGTGCATAAAAGGAACCGTTGAATGATGATCTCTTGAGTGATCCATCGACTGAATTTCCTGATGATCTCAAGAATTCTGACAACATTTTAAATCATTTTATAGACTTGGCGAACTGTCGTAAAATGTCTTCATTTCGTTCATTCCTGCTGGGATTCTTGACAAGTCAAACTTTTTTCTTTTTCTCCTCAGCCGGACGACGAGTCCATCATCGTGGGCATGACCAATAGCATCCTGAGCATCAAACACAGGAAGAGCCCCGAAGAGTCGAAGGAAGTCTCCGGCCAGCAGAGGCGACGGCCGTCGTATCGCGTTTTCATGAAGGGGAAGAACCACGCCCCCAAACAGGTCTGTTCACACCTGGTTAACATGTTGAGGCTGGCAGTCTGAATCGGGACGTTTTCTGCGGTGTGTTATTCCCCAACAGATGCCTTATTTCTGCGTTTATTATAAAGGGCTTTTCTTTCTCACCGTTTTTGATTAATTTCCTTGTTTCTCCTCTTCAGGGTGATTATCTTGTCAGCAAGCCAGTGAAACAGTATTTAGCCAAATACGACAAGCAGCTGAAGAAATTTAATGTGTCGAAGGCTTTGGATACGGCTCTGGAGGTATGCATTATATGTATTTTACAACATTAAATGTTAAATCTGTTGGTATCATTTACATGAATTTGCTTCTTGTTTCAAAGTTGTTTTCTTGTTTTTTCGTGGGTTTTTTTCAATTCACAATACAAAGCCGCAATATGCTACTTTGTACAAAGTGAACTCGCTGTCCTGGGAATGCGGAAGCCGAAAAGCAAAGTCGCAAAAAGGTGGTTTGATTTGAACTTTAAAAAGCATAATTTAATTGTATTTACAGACATGGACAAGACTGAGAAAGCCTGAGATCATGGTGGCTGTTATAAAGGAGCTGGATCGAAGAGGAACGTTGAAGAACGCTCTGGCGGGACGGGATGAGCAGGGGCTCTCTCGCTTGCTCAACTTCCTCGTAGGGTAAGAAGCAGAAAAAAAACGTCATCGCTCAAGCAACCAAGTGTTGAAATAACGTGTTTTCGGATGCTTTGAATTTGGGCGCTTGTACATGAAAATATTTTTGCACGTACCCTTCAACTTTTTCCGCGTGTCCTCCAGGAACGTGGTCGACCCCAGGTACGCCCCCGTGCTCGTGACGGCGGCCGAGATGATCCTGGACGTCTACAGGCAGATCATTGGCCAGTCGCCAGTCGTGGACCGCCAGCTGCTGCGTCTGCAGGACCTGCTGGAGAGAGAGATCGACTACCAGCAGGACCTCCTGGAGGTGCTGGGCATGTTGGACACCATGTTCGCCTCCTCCCTCCCCAGGATGGCGGTGCCGTGCCCCGGCACCAGCAGGGCTAACGGCCTGGCCCAGGGAGAAGCGGGTACCTTGAGACCACAGCTTCAGGCCACCTGAGGCTTATAGGGGGAGGGGGGGATGGCTTCAGATTTGAGTTAGAGTGCCTTCACAACTCTAAAACCTCTTTTCAAAACAATCGGACACACACTTCCCGTTGGAACAGGTTTTTAAGAGACTGACAAACCCATGGGCACATCACTTTGGTGTTTTAACTCCAGCGCAACAAAAAGAGGACATGCATTTACTGTGTGACGAATGTGTGAATGGAAAGTGTTTTTTTTTTTTTATTGGACATCTTGTAATTACACTTTGTAAATGTAGTGTTTGTGTTTCGAATGATTCAACTGAATCATGTCTGCTTTGTGTTTTCATAATATTTGGCATCTGTAAATGTTTCACAAGCAGATATGAATAAATCTTTGTAATATTGACGCTGACTCATCATGATTGTGTTGAAATAGTTTGAATAAGTCTCTGGACAACACAGATTGTTTTATCGCTGCCCACTAGAGGGAGGAGGAGGGCTCTGGTGAAAACAGTGGCGGCACCGACCCAACGCCATACCTCAACTTGTAGCTCCTAACACTTGGATTAGCAGCTAGCAACAAAAAAAAGCAGTGTGTCCGAGAGTTTGGCGCTCTGTTTCCTGCCGAATTTAAGCGGACTGTCGGTGTTTTCGTCCGCGGAGTTTGAGCTCCTGTGAACGGAGGTATGTCAATAATGTGAACCTATTTCTAACTAACGTTAGCGGTTGACTTTTTTTCTTTTTCTTTAAACGTGTCCGTCTTACATTATTGACAATTTGCTGACATGTTGACCCTGGTCAAATGGTGAAATGTAGCCGTGTAAAAGAGCCTCACTGCGGCTAAATAGGTCAACATTAAACTGTCAGTCCGGTTCATTTGAGACGTTGAGCAACAGCACAAATGTTTCTTGAAGCTAAACCGTCGAGTATTTAGTGTTAAATGTCAAATATTGCGTCCGCAGCCGTTGTTCTGTGACAATAAAGCTAGCACACTTACTAAAACGGTACTAAGTCCTCTCACTGTTGCACACTGTGACACGTCTCATGATTATGAATATATTATCAATACGAAATTTAATGTGACTGCGCAAGCAACGCATTTCTTGATGAGGCCTTAATGTTGTGTCCCGTTTATGAAGTGGCCACTGATGAGCAGATCTGAGCCCTGCAGCACTGAGACTCAATCGATTTCCTACTTTAGTTCACGCGCGCGCGCACACACAGGAGTAAGGTACGCGTTGTCTGCAAATCAGATTGGGGGCATATTTGGTGTTCTGGTCTCCAAACAAGGTACAAAAGCATCATTAAAATCATTTACACGCTTCAGATCAAAAGATGATCCGGTTTCCCTCAGCGGACCTCTGACTCTGCTTGGCAGTGGCACAGATGAGTTTAGAAAAAAATGATAATCTCTTCAGGATCAGAAGAGACAGGCAGACTAACCAGAGAAGTCATGAGGAGTCACGTGGGGCTACACTGATGTGCCTTTTCCTTGTGTCTCTCTAAGATGTCTTTTTAATGTCCACATTTACCTGCAGTTGCCGGGAGCTGGAGATGGAGCTGAGCAGGAGGAGAGTGCCTCTGTATGTGAGTATGCGCTCCAGTTGTGGTGTCAGGCTTGAGACCAGCTTCTCCGACTAATATTAAAAAGAGTTGGTTATCCCTTTGGAAAAATCTCTGCAAATTGAGTTTGCAATGCAGTGAGAGATCAGCAGCCTCATTTATTTATTTATATATATATATATATATATATATATATATATATATATATATATATATATATATATATAAATAAACATGTTTTTTGTGCTCAGGACCAATGCTTAATTAAAATGTATCTGAAAGGAATAGTTTTCTGCCCATGCATCATAGCTATACTTTATATTCAAGTTCACAAAAGTCACTAAGTGTAAGAAAAACAAGATTTGGCGCCATCATGACAGCAGGCTGGTGTTTTTGACTTTGATCAAGGGACTTTAATGGTCTTTGAATGAAACGTCTCAAGGTTTCACTGTTGGACTATTTGAGCACTGAATCATAGTTTCATAGAGTGACAATAGCCTGGCATTTGTGTGTATTAATTAGCAAATCAGTAACTCAGTGTTTTGTTCATAGTGATGTTTTTTGTGTGTTTTACTCGCTCAGAGTTGGAAAAGGAACTTAGTATTTGCGATCAGTTTGATTTGTGATGTCTCTGGTTGTTTGGAGGTTAAGCTGTATTCAAACAGGGCGGGACTGCGATCAAATATTTCTTTATTGGTTTCACTTTAGCGTTTTTTATCAATGTAGGCAAACAGGAATGAGAGCTAATGCTTCTAGATCAAACGGACTCGCAATGTATTCAGTCAATTGAACCCTTATGTGGCATGTATTCAATGCCTTTTTCCTTTTCGTCAAGATTACTTAAAGGTTACCAAATGTTTGTAAATGCTGAATGACCATGTAATGAAACACTATACTCCTCAGAACTGTAATAAATAATGTAAATAAATTATGCAATACATTATGCAACAACTATATTTTAACAGCAGAGGGAAGCGAGTGAAACTGAAGGAAGTTTTCAAAAATCAGAGCTAGCATGGCTCTGATTAGCTCAATTTTGAAGGTTTTTTTTATTTTTTTTTATTTTAAAAGTTGTGTAGCTTAAAAATACTGAAGTAAGCTGACCAGTGTTTTTCAGAAGGCTGGTCCACAGCCATGCTAGCAACTCAGAGGCTTGGAGCTAAATGCTAACGGCGGCTTGCTAGATGCTCACAATGAAGATGCGAACATTCGTAGCCTATTAGCATGCAAACATTTACTATGTGGCCCTAAACATGAAGTACAGCTGGATTTAATGGGAATTAGGTAAAAAAAACCTTTATTAGTTTGTTAACTTAATTAGTTTATTCATTTTATGTTCAACATCTGGTCAATCACACAGAGGTGAGGAGTCTCACTGAGGGAAGAGGAGAAGCTGCGTGGACATTAAAGAATTAGTGTTCAACCTGATGCTCCCTCTGTCAAAGAATTGACCAGAGAAATGAATAAATGAACCTTGAAGGTGGGATTAAGTGAGACGGAGAGAGAGAGGATTACTCTGTGCCTCTATGTGAAACGGTGAGAGAAGTAAAAAGAAAAGCCTTTCAGTTTTATAACGCATTAGGTCAGCTGATTCAAGGCTGATGGACTCTCACTCTTTCACCAGACAACACTAATCTGAGATGTTCATTTCATTTCAAGTCTTAGAATTCAAAATTTTTTGGGTGTCCCTTCTTTTCTTCAACCTGCCTCCTCTGCTCGTGCCTCCGTCAGTGGGTGGACGTGTGTCCCACAATAACCCACACGGTGTGTCTTGTGGTGTCTGTAGTTTGACAAGTTGATATCTTCCACAATAGATTTATTTCCCTGCAACTGATAGATGTTGGTGGAAAGCAGCAGCTACAAAAAGATGATTTTTATTCATTTGTTTTTTACTGTTATTCCGAGGGAATGAAACTAAAAGTGGATGTTTAATCTTTATATTTAAATAGTAAAAAAAATAAAAGAAATATATCTGCCTTAATAAAGCTCAGTTAAAGTTGCATTGGAGATCTACGCACTGCAGCTATTTATCCACAGTATGGGCATGGGCCCAGAAAAGTTTAAATCAATGCACCAATCAATATTTTTAATCCAACAGTGAGTTAAATTACTTTTTGTAGTGGGAAAGGGGTTGCTCGTTGTGACTCAAAGATAATTCTTATACCCGTAAATTTAGGTTTCCTCAGCTCTACAACGCTTGTGAGCCTCTTTCAGCTCGTTGTCCCGGTTTGATGGCTGCAGCTTTAAGACCAGTTCATACTCCGTGTCTGTATGACCGTGAGGGTTTTGGTCCAGTTTCCTTCCACAATCCAGTCCAGTTGATGGCTTGCGATGCTCAAAATTCAGGTCGTACTTGTCTCTGTATTATCACCAGTTAAGTCTGTCTGTGAGCAGTGTACTGCTGTTAAGCTTTCTATTTTAAACTGTTGATTGATTGAAAAATTCAGCCGTTTCAGGTTTAATTCATAAACAGTCCTTCAGTCTGTCTGTCTGTGCATGTCGCGCTGTGTGTTATCACCAGTTATAGCCAACAGTGACATGTTCAGACACAGAAACACACAGGTGATTTGGGTTAGCTGATTAATGCTCAATCAGTGTCTACTTTTTCTGATTGGTGCATCGCTTTTAAGCTCTTTTTTGGGACTCTGAAGTTTTTCTCTCTCACACTCACACAGACATAAACAGGGACATTCATGCTTTTATTCAACTTGTTGTCAACCTTTATGCTTTTAAAAATATCATCCTTATCTCTCTCTTATGCTCACATTAAACTGGTTTCAAATGTTGTGCTCTTTTCATCATAGGCTGTGATTGCAATTATATTACATTTTTATTTTTTCAATTCTTTAGAGTCCATCCTAACTTCCAGCTTTGACAGCATTACAGTTTAGTTTCCAGCATTTTTATCAATGTACTCAACTTTTAGCTTAAACCAGTTCTTGCAGTTTTCCATTTCTATTCCCAGGTTTTTCAGCAGTGCAGTGCCTTGTGCTTTAATACTTCTGCATTTTCACCAATGTTGTACAATTTTAGTTTTCAGCATTCACAGGCATCTTCTGCAGGAAAATGTATTTTCTAGTTGAGTACCGGTAAGTTGTCCTGTTTTTGGGAATAATTTTCTTTTTAAATTACACAAAAAAAATGTAATTTTGGTACTACTATCAAAACTACGATACTGTATTAGCTCATGTATCAAATCACTTCAAATGGCACCCAGCCCTAGATAAATCAATGACCTAGAAACAGCTCAACCTGGGCCTCTTAAGTGAGGATGTAGCGTCTAGTGAGGCTGGCACAAAACATGCAGTCAAAGGGTTTTTAACATATTGTGACTGCTCTCCCCTATTTCACCTTCTGCCTCAGATCAGAAGTCTAAAGTGTTCTGGCCTGGTGGGATCAGAGCACGTCTTTACAGTAGACACCAAGACATTCCTGTTTTCATTAAGGGTGAATGTTTTCTTGTACCCTCGAGAGGCATGCTGTCAGGGGATTTGGTGTGCTTTTGGAAATGTAGAACACTGGATCAGAATAGAGTCCTAATCTGAAGTGAGCACGCGTCTTCAGGAATAGATATATGTTTTGCTCTCTAGCGTCTTGATGCTTTCCCTCTCTCGCTCCTCAGGGCCAGGCGAAGGTGTTTGCATTACTGGAGGGTTACGACTCGGTGCCGGAGGATGCAGAGGTCTACGTTGTTCTGGAAGGGTCCACTCTGGTCCATGTCGCCAGGGCTCAGAGTGACGTCATGCTCTGCTTTATAGTGCCGGGTATGTTCATATGTATGTTGCGTACTGTGTTGCTGTGCTATTGTATGCATTTTGGGGTAATTTGCTACATTAGAAAGGAAGAATTTATTTGAAAGTTCAAATCTTAAACTGCACATGCTGACAACCCCAGGTTTCACAATCCTGTCTGATGTACTCAGGAACAGTAGATCGCGTTTTCAATCTTCACACACACACACACACACACACACACACACACACACACACACACACACACACACACACACACACACACACACACACACACACACACACACACACACAGTCTGTGACTTGAGGTCTGGAAAGGCACAGAATCTTATCAGCTTCCTCTCAGGAGGGAAACGGCTCCATAAACAATATGTCAACATTACCCAGCCTCTGTGTAGGTTTACACAGACAACAGGCAGTCCTGCAGGCTTGAGTGCTCTCTAAGATAGCGGAACTATTAAAAGCAGGTCTCCTTCTCCATCAAAAAAGAAGAAGAAATACCTTTAATTAACATACAATTTCAGACTATTTTTAACCACACAATGATTTTCTAAGGCACTTTCCTGGACTGAAATATAAAAGGCATATTTTTATTACCGCTGTTTTCTGTATTCCGTATAATTTTAATAATTTTTCATTCATTCATCAAAAACCACGAGTGTTTTTAGATTTCTTGCCCCATCAATTTCAGCTCATTTTATGACTAACTTGAATCCTTTTGTATGCTGTATTTCTGTATTTTTTTTGTTGCACGAGAACGCAGCTCCAAGCACTGAACTTATCATAGACCCTGAGTAAAGTCTGGCTTTTTGCTGTGTTGTGTCCGTCTTTAGGACACAACCTGGCTGAGGTGGTCTCTGTCCAGGCCTACCTGTGCTCTGAAGCCACACCCGTCGCCTGGGTGGGCGGGGCTTCACTGGAGTATGTGCAAGATGACGCTCAGGTAGTGACGACAATACAAATACGATCTTGTACATCTCACGTAGGTTTGTGCAACCCTGTGGTAAAATGTTACGCACACACATTCTAGTACACAGATTCTACATGCTGTGCAAAAAGAAGACACTTGCCTCGAGTCATACAATTCTCCAAAGGTTGTTTTGTATTGAAAGCAAGAAAAATCACCAGTTGCATAGCAGTAGTTTTGACTTGTTGCTGGTTTTTTTGCATTGCACACCAGTTGTCACAGATTGTATCTTAATCATGAACTGCTTCATTCTCAGGACCTGGCAGAGCACCTGGTAATCCACGGGCATTGCCTGAGCTCCACGGATTACAAGGAGCTGAGCAGCCTCTTCAACCTGGGCCAGGAGAGCTCACGCTGGGCTATGGATCGGCGCGTGGCCCTGGCCATGGCCAATCTGGATATCCCCCGAAGCTGGAACGTGCTGGGGAGCCACGGTGGAGACGGTGAGAACAGGATTATTCTATCACGCTGAACAGGCTTTCCTGCACAGCTGTGTTGATCAGAAGCACATCGTGGGCAGATGCAGGGAAGGAATGAAGGTGAACTCTTCATCTCCCCCCACACCCCCCTCCTCCCCCACCATCATTCCCATTTGACATCCTTACTGGGCTGAAATCGGAAGTGAACACGGTCACATGTGTGCTTCTGTTGAATTCATCAAAGCCAATTAAGCAGCATGTAATGTGGTTAATAGAGCCTTTCCTTCTGGAAGTAGCCCTAGGCAGAGCTGTGTGTGTGTGTGTGTGTGTGTGTGTGTGTGTGTGTGTGTGTGTGTGTGTGTGTGTGTGTGTGTGTGTGTGTGTGTGTGTGTGTGTGTGTGTGTGTGTGTGTGTGTGTGTGTGTGTGTGTGTGTGTGTGTGTGTACGAGATGCCACCATCTGTTTCTATGATCCGAGTGTTTGTGTTGGGCCACCTACACAAATAACAAACTGGATTTAGCGATAACATAGTTAAGGCAGTCTGTTTCATTGCAGCGTCTCCTTCTATATGTCTGCAGTTCATTTGATAACACCGCTTATGACATCACCGATGCTGCTGTATGCGACCGAATTGTACATTTTTAATCAATAGATTTCGTTTGCTTATAGTATGTTCTGCATTTTCACAGGCGCTGGAGATGCTAAACCTCATTCTGTCAAAAATAACTTGATTGGAGCTTGGAATCATGATGTTCTCTCTGGAGTGCAGCCATGAAAAATGTAGCATTCATATTTTTACTACAGCTGGCAAAAGTGTTATCTTTTGAACGATGTCTTTATAGCTCAACAAAGCCTGCACCCTGATGCAGAATATTCTCGTATAAAGAGAGAAACCGAGTTTTTAAGAACCAATGCCCTTCAGATCTGTAAAGTAAAGCCTGTTTGTTTGTATACTATAAAAACTGCGGTTCTAAATATTTTGTAACTTAAGGCCCTCTTCTGATTTAAAAAAAAAAAAAAAAGTATTCCAATAAATGAGGAAAAACAGGACAGTTAAACTCATTATGTGTTATGCCATTGTACCAAAATACACATTATTCTTGCCCTCATCCATCACTGCCTACCATTATGAATCCATATTCAATGCATTTAGGCTCATTTCCTCACCACCCGCTTTGTAGCCTTTACTTTGGCACAGCGGTGTCTCCCACGTCACGCTTTCATTTTAAAAACACGATCCATTTTGTGTCTCTGCGTCCGAGGGAACGGTAGCTAACAGAAACACGTTTCTCTCCACCTGATGATTGTGGTGGTGATATTCAAGCCTAAGTGGTCATTGAAATTATGCTTCCTTTTGGATTATTATGTTTTTTTATTTATGTGAATTCTTAAGCACATGTACATGTGACATTAACTAGCTTTTAAATGACCAAAACAACATTATCTTTAACATATAATCCAACCATCTGGCAGTACATATGCAGCCCACTAGATGGCGGTCTGAGGCTGGATAGTTGAGAACACCCACTATAAAGTAACCTTGGTATGAATACAAAAGAATATGAATCGCTTTTAAAAGTATTTCTTGCACAGATTGTGGGTGAAAGGTTTTTTTTGATTACCTGTAATCCTTATGTTTGTGCCCACCATGAAAAAATACTTCATAACAATAACACACCAAACCTAAAGAAATGTTCCGAGATCAACAGACATGAAGATGATGGTGAATTAATGCTGCATCTGAGATGCAACCTGCACGATTCCAGGCTTATGAGTCGCTTGAATGTAGCTGCTTCGATGCAGGCCGGTTACCCGGATCTTGTCGGACTGCTTTGAGTGTCGAGCACAGAAATAAGAAGCTGTCACCACTTTGTCGCAAAGCTTTGATCGCCTCAAAGTGGGTCAGTGGAGCAGAGGGATCCAGCGTGGCGGGAGAGACAAAATCAATCATTGATATTTAGGTTAATTATCACAAGGAGGTGGTTATCAAGACTGCATTCTTGTGGTGTCAGTTTCCTCCTGTTTATCTCACGTTTCCCCCAGTGGCTCTAGTTTTACCGTGATTCACACCTCCCCATGTTCCATTCAGCAGCTGTCTTCGATCCCACTTCATACTTTTTTTTTTGCAGTTTCACAAAATTATATTTCTCCCCTTCTTCTCCAGAGCACACCCTCAGGGAGTCGCCCCTCCACCTGGCCGTGCGGTGGGGTCTGTGTCGGCTGGCAGAGCTGCTGCTTTGTCAGCCGGGGGGTCTGATGGCTGTGAGTCTGCCAAACGAAGAGGGAGTCACACCACTGCAGCTGGCGCAGACGGCGGGCAACACGGAGCTCCTGGAGCTGCTCACGCAGTAAGATTCAGGTTCACAGCTTTGCTGTGTGTGCGGGTGAGGGAAAGCTTTCCTGCAGATGTAGAAACGACCCCATCCGTCCATTAGTTATACCTGCTTGTGCTATTCAGAGGGTCGTAGTGGGCTGGAGCCGATCCCGGCTGACATTGTGTACACACTGGACAGGTCCGCTAGTCAATCACAGAGCTGACGCATGGAGCGAACACGCAAACTCCACACATTGCTTTCTTTGGATCTGTGAAATACTGTAAATAAACCAGTTTGAAGTACATTTTATGACCAAATAAAACACTAAACACCTGTTAGTATTACCTGTCAAACTCAGGAATGTGTTGTGCCCAATCAGTCAGGCTCAATGTGGATCCATAAATCTTGAGCACACCCTTAAAGGCCTGTTTATGTGGCCTGAAAAATTAGAAGACCATCATCTGACGGTGCTTTTAGACGATGTTTTATAGATTCTAATGGCTTAAAAAGTCTCCCTACACATATTTTTAATTGTGTTTAATTTTCTCAGAATATAAATTTCTAATGTTTTTTGGGGGGAGGGGAGTTAACTAACCCATCCGTTGTGCTGCAGCCCGCCCAACCCTCTAGCCACGCCTCCAGCAGGTCTGTCCCAGGTGTGGGCAGACCGGTCCCGCTTGCTGAGGTTCTGCCACGATACAGGGAACCTGACTCTGACTGTCCGACAAAACCTGCGGTGGAGCTCAGAGGAGAGCCGGCACGCTGACGTCCTGCTTCTCAGGGGCCGGCTCAGAGATGAGTACTTCCTCAGAGAGGTGAGTTGGAGTCATCAGTGTTTACTCGTGCTGGTAAGAGGTACAAGATTAAATGCAAATACACCTGCAGTTTAAATAGCACATTTACATTCACAATTCTGCCACCAATGTACCATTAGAATAAAGCCAGCTAGGTAAGCACAGAGTCAAAATCAGTACATTTTAGGTCACAGCATCTTCTTACTCAAACGTCACCTTTCCTCCCATAGATCAAAGCTCTAAGGAGGGAGCGCGTGGAGACCATCTTAGGGAAGGAGGAGCTGGTGGATGATCCCACAGAGAACGGTATCCTACATACATTCCTAATGTGTTTGAGTGGTCTGGTTAAACTAAGCCATCCAGTCTTCTCTTTTAGGTATGTTGCTTTTTTAGGCTTGATACTGTGTACACTGACTGCTCTCCTGTGGGGGGTTTGAGGTATTGCAAGTCTAAAATGAAGAAGGTAGGGAAAAGAGGAGTAATCAGGCTGTTGCAAAAATTCATCAGAGCGAATTCTATTTTCTTGTGTGAATTTGATTAACAGTTCAGTGAAAGGTTATATGATCATAAGCAACCAAACGTATCTGATCTTTGATTTGAAGCATGTGAATCACATGTATCGATATAGTGTGCAAAATAGCAGAGCAAGTAAGCTATACGTTTATAAGTAGTGCTGAAACTATTAGAGAACAACTCCAAAGTTCATGTGATGTTCAAGAGCAAAGCATGTGTATGGGATGGAGTGGACACAGTATTTACGTCTTGGCCAGGACTCGAAAACTAGATTTGAATTCTCAATGACACTATCCTGGAAAAATAAACGTTTGATTAAAAAGTAAAATAAATATATACATAAAACTCATAAGAAGGCTCTCATTCATCCTTTCTTTAAAAATGTTATTGTTCCCAGTGCCTCTAAAACATCAATAATTACACCAGTGTTCAAATCAGGTGAACATTTTCATGATTACCTACAGACCCATCAGTATCCTTCCAGCAGTATTAAACATTGCAGATTGGATCTCTGAACAAATAATATCACATTTGAATGCTACTTCCTTCTCAATGAAAACATCAATCCACTGACACTGCAAATAGTTTTCTTTTGATCTGAAGAAAGCCTTTGATGGAGTTAATCATGCCCATCTTACTCAGTAATCGAAGTTTAATTCTTCACCAAATGTAATAAAATGGATAAAATCATACCGTACAGACAGAAAACAATGAGTTTGTGTCCCATAAAAGCTCACAAATGGTTGATAAATATGTTGGTGTACCTCAAGGCTCAACTCCGGGTCCTCTCTTCTTTAGTTTCTATATTGATGACTTACCTGAAGTTTGTCTTTCTTCTGTAGCCTATCAGCTTCATACTAGTGATACCGTCGTATATATCTACATGCTAAAAACAAGAAGCAAGCCTGAGAACTATCAGCTTTAATGGCCAATATCTCAAATTGGTTTACACCTCAATATCCGCAAAACTGTGTGTATGTCTTTTTTCAAAGTGTGGAAATAGAGACCCAGATAGTAGGGAGTAGACTAGTAGTGCCTGAGTTTAAATATCTAGGCCCAATAATAGATTTACAGCTTACACCAGGACCTCAGCAGTGAAAATACTTTAAACACTTTATAAGCAGGCGAAATAAAACATTGAATAATACAGGTAGAAATGAGCCTGTATGGACCTCTGTCAGATCACGATTATCTTTTCCTGCACATCTTTTCCTTTCTCAGCCTTTGCTGTTGGATTCTCCTTCCCCTCCAAAACCTGTACATCCTTTATGGGTCGCTTCCACTTCCCTCTCCCACATTCATACGCCTTTTATACATTTTTACGTGACCCCAGGCTTCGTATCACACCACCCAAACACTAATTCCTGCTTTGTTTCTGGTGAGCAACAGTGCACCGTGTCCTTTGATCTGGAATGCATGTGGTAGTTAAGGAGATCAAGACCACACGGTAAAGATCTCCCCAGGTTATGTTTAAAAAAACAAAATAGAATAACAAATGAAGACTTTACATGGTTCATACATCGTTAAAAAAAACTGACAAACATCTGTGCTTACTTGAGCCTCTTTTGAAGTTTAATGGCTGCTGTGTCTAAAGAATCTTTCTTTCTTTCAGCCCTGTATTCTGATATCGATGGAGCAGCTGTGGAGGAAACTGTGAGTATTTGAAATGAGGGCAGTAATGGAGATTCTCTTAATAAATGTGACCGGAATCAATTTTTTTCTCATACTCTACATCTCATGTGTGTTGACTCAAATATGAACACAAGTCATCTGTCCTTCCAAAAACGTTCCACACCAAGTGTGTGCACTTTTAACTATTTTGCAACAAAAGGTTGTCGCTGGAAAAAAGGGTTAAAAACTCTCACGGCTCCATTCAATCTCCGTCAACATCTGCATCAACCGGTGGCACCGCCTGCCCCTCAATGCTTCACATTGTTTCCCGCTCATTGTCGAGGTGTTGGAGTTGGCACCTTGCGCACGCCGCTCAATTGCCCAACTTTGTGAGCAGCCAAGTGTGTTTTTAGAGGCGTGTGCACATGATTCCGGTCATCCAATAGGACCTCTTTTATGCGATACAGATGGGTACACACCTAGGCACCAGCCAGACACTTGTGTTTTTGTACTTAGGTCCACTCTAGTTTCTTTTGCAGGTACGCTTGTAAGCCTGACGAGTGATGTGTCACGGTGGGAATGTGCGCGCCATTATCTGTGAACGGTTCTCTGTTTCTTCAGGACTACGAGGAGCCGCTGATGTTTCGCCTGAACGACGAGGAGGAGGACGACCCATCGCAGTTTGACTCCGGTAAAGATTTTGTCTTTTTAAATGGGAGCGAGGTCACTGTTTGTAGATACGGACTTAATTTCAGAGCTTGCGGTGCCTCAGGCTGGAGATCATGTTTTTACACAGACTGAAACCGCCCGTTGTTGTTTTAGGTGGCATTATATTCATAGGAGGTTATCCAAGTGGCGTCTAATCATTACTGCAGGAAGCGTTTCCTTTCCTGAACAGAACTTGGAACCCAAGTCTCTACCGTCCCCGCAGACTACAAGATCACATTTCAGCTTCTCTTGACCCCCCCGCCCCCTCTCGCTCTCTGGAGTCTTTGGAGTCATGTCACTCCGTGTTTTCAGTGATTGTGGCGCTAAGAAGGAATCCGGTTAATGCGCCTGTGCAGAGAGCAATCCCGACTCATCCTGTTCCTGCCAGCGGCGACACAAATGACTTCCTACCATGTGGCCGAAGGTGGCCTCACTCTGATCCTGCTTCTGCACAGGGGAACGGGAAGGATTCCAGAGTGGGAACAGCTTGTATCGCCGCAGAGCAGACCGATGCTTCGGCGTAAGAATGCTGCGGTCACAAGCAAGAGGCTTCAAGCTTTTATAACTCTTGGCACTGGACGTCTGCAATCTGAACTGCCTGCGGCTGGTGGTGTTGTCCATGCTGTACGGTTTAGTCATTTCACACTCGGTGTGTGTTTGTTGGCTGGTTGAGGGTTTTTCACATTTTCTGGTCTTTGAAGATCATTTGCCTCTGACCTCGACTGGTCCCCTTCAAACACTTTTTTTGTGGCTCAGACGAATAACGCTGCTCACTTGAATCCTGTTTTCTCCACGGTTTCCCCTCAATGCAATGCCATGCCAAGAGAAAAGCCCTGACTCAGAAGGATTCAGGCCTTACACATGTTATTCTTCCGGGATTACAATGCCTTTTTTGACCCCTTGAGAATTTCAACTCCTTATTAGACATTCCCAAGCTGTCGGGCATAACGAGTGACCAGCAGGTTTTTGTTTATTTATTTTTTAACAAAGAAGTGAAGCATGTACTGCGATTCCAGTTCCTGTTTTCATCACTGAGCTAATGCGTCATCCGATAGACAGACGGGGCTTCTGTAGCCAGAGCTTCAGCAAGGATGAGGAATTTTGAGCATAGCTGTCATGTCGTCGCCCCCCCCCCCCCCCAGCCCATCGTCGCGATGTCAGCTCTTTCCTCTCTCCAATTCAAATGGCATGGCCGTGATTAAATGCAGTAGAGCCACAGCAGGTTGCACCAGCTTTACAATGTCAATGTAATCGTTTTGAAGAGTAAAAAAGACAAGTTCCTCTCTCTTTGTCTTCCATCCTTCCCACACTTCTGCCCTCCTAATGCCACCAGAATTAAAGTACCACACCCAAAAAAACTAATTCCACACACTTACTCCCAGACCCATGTAACACTTGGGTCCCATCCTCCCAGATCAGCATTTTAATGTGAGTTCAGTGAACAAATGACAAATGCCACTTCATCCCAGAGGAGCTCTGCTCTCCACGGCTGAAAGAAAGGAGGGGGGTCGATGCATGTTTTTTTTGTCAGTGTTTGTCTGCAATTGTGTGTTTGAGAGGGGAGACTGCAGTGGGGAAGAGTACTCTGAAGGGGTCAAAGGGGTATGGGGAAGTAAAAAAAAAAGGGTGGGGTTGTTTGTGGCTGAATGGGGGTTGCCAGGGCATTGCTGAATGCAGTTTTCCAGCAGCTTGTAGAGATCGCCAGGGATGGGAGAGTGGAGGTGTGTGTGTGTGTGTTTATGTGCGCGTAATAGAGGGATAACAGAAAGAGATTTATGATATGGATAGTTTGGCCGTGTGACAACAGACAGCGAGCGCAACGCCAGGAACGCCAACAAGAGTCTCCGACCCGGGCCGAGGGATCTAATTGGAGAACGGAAAAAAGGGATTAAAACCTCCCACAGACCCCCACAAAGGCAGCATTAATGTTCACCAGTACAGTGCCAACACCCCCTCCCCATCTCACACACACACACATCCTCACACAGCAACTACTTTCTATAGTCTCAGTGTACCTATGCCCCCCCCCTCACCCCATATATTCTGCCGACAAAACCCTTCTCATCCCCCTTTTCTCTCTCTTCCCATTCTTTAATCACATTCCTTCATTTATATGCATTTATAAAAAGCCATGTTTGGCATATTTCCACGCTGCCATTGTCTGATTTTGTCTCTTAAAGCTCTGTCACTTTTACCACCTCGAGCTAAAAACTTACTGCCGTCCTTGCTGCTGCAGCAAATGGAGCTCTGCGCTCCTGCAAGTTGGCAACAGGAGAAAAGGGGGGGGGGGAGAAAGAAAAAAACAAAACTGTGTGGAAGAAGAAAACAGCAGCAGCTCTCACTGCTGTCTCCATGGTGAGGCTGCTGACCCCTCCACCACCACCACCACGCGTCCCCCCCCCTCAGCTGTGGCTTTGCCGTGCTGAAACATAGAAAGAGGGAAGGGCTCTCTTCAGACGTGGCATCGGGCAGATTCGGACAGTGTGTGCAGCTCGGCATGTCTCAGAGGCAATCATGAACTCACGGGGGTTAATGATTTCTCCCCTGTTCCAGAGACTCACCTCCGCTAAGCTGTCTGCCCCTCGTGTTTGTCTTCGCCGCACACTCTGAAGTCACTCCCATGTTTGACTTGGTCTCTCTCTCTGTTTCTCTCCCTCCTTCGGTCACTCTTTCCGGCAGCCAATACACTCCACCCCCCCCCCCCCCCGCTCCTGACAGCATGTGTTGATCTCCCTCCCACTCTCCCCCCTCTGTGCTGTGTGTGGTAGATGGTCAAAGAGAAAGACTTAAGAGACCCTAAAGGTTCGGCACAGATTTGAGGAGAGCAGTCAGAACAGACGGGAAAAGAAAGTGGACAGACGGAGAGGAAACCGGAGAAAAGGAGAAGAGAGTTCGGCTCTGTCGGACAGTTGGTGTGGAGTTGTCGAGGGGGAAGGGGAGGATTTCAGGGGGGAGGGGTAGCTTGGGGAGGGGAGGGGGGTAGACAGAGGGGAACATGCTGGCTCACTCCTGAAGTGTCAGAGTGTGTACAGCGGGGCTCTGGAAAAAGGAGAGCGAGCGCAGAAGCTCGTCCGCAGTCCATTGAGCCGCTTGGAAATGGATGAAGACTGATTCGCTGCTCACTCATTAATTCGGATGAGGATCCCCTTGAAGTTAGCAAAATCATGGATTCTGACTCGGACTCTCCTTTCAACTACTCCTGGCCCTCTTTTCCCAAGATGAGGATGCGCAAGAAGACGTGCAAAAAAGGTAACCCTGATGTTTTTCCATCCTGTCACACGGACGGTCATCTAACGGTCGCTGTTCAAGTTGACAGGGTCACTATTTCATCTCACAGATGGTCAAATACCGTCTGTACAGTTAAAGAGCGAGCAAAGTGCCACTGATATGTTCGACAGACGTTCCACGCGTGTGGTTTAATGTCATAAAAAATGTTTCACGTCTGTTCAGTTTCCCTGTTTCTCAGCTGCATCCCTTTCCTCCATGCATCACGTTACAGAAGACCATATGGAAGACATCGCCACAAACACTCACCGTGGAACAATACAGTTAAAATTAGACTGTTCCTATTACACATCGGCGCTCACAGGCCTGGGCCCCGAGTCCAACGGAGTGGGACGTCTGCTGGTGATGTAACCCGATATGTGACAGTATGTTGGGGAATGTCAGACGTCCACTCAAAGTCCATTGAGCGCTTTTCGGGGGGCCTTGAGCGTCCTCGGTCCTCTGTGTCGAATGGAAACCCTCAGAGGAGTCGTGGCCCCGTGTGACTAGCTAAAGTGGAGGCCCCATGCTTAATGTGTGCCTATATGCTCAGGCACCTGCTCTTAATAGTCTTGATCAGCGATGTGTCACCGAAGTGCCATTGCATGATGAATTTCCGAGAAACTGCACCAAAATCAACCTGAACTTAACACACAAGCGTGTCGCCTCGTCGTATGAGAGCTGAGGTGGATGCTTAAAATGGTGCCAAATTAAACCGGAATGGTTAAACAGTTCATCGCTAGAGAGAGAGAGAGAGAGCGCCAGCGCGCCAGCCAGCCAGCCAGCCGTGTGTGTGATGGCCCAACTCCAGCGGCCTCTTTTAACCCTAACCTCTGCGAGATTATCCGTGCTATTGCTTCTAAATTGTGATTGACATCTGCACGTTTTACACTCTTTATAAATATGTCGTGGCTTTAGAAACTGGTGAGAGGCCAAACGGCTCTGGCGGCAACAATGCACCTGCAAAGTGAAATGTGATTTCAGGTGTGCGGAAGCCACGAGTTTATTTCTTCACTCTTGAGTTTACCTCTCCCTGGATCTGTCGGAGCAGGGTGACGCACTGAGACGTAAACATGGCGGCGAGCGCAGCGGTGAGGGGCTTGGACCGGTACGTTTTGACCGCAGGTGTCATGACTCAAAGACCGGGTTTGTGGACTCTGGTGGACAATTGTTTTCACGATTCGAAATGGCCCTCCATCGAAAAATAATGAGCTCTCTTATAAGGTAATAACGGCTCTTTGTTTTCATTCCTTTGGACCCTGCTTGTTATTTCACTCTGCTCCCAATTTCTCCCGGCTCTCTGCGGAGTGACAGTTGTTTCGTGCGATCCTTAAAAAGCTGACTTACATCATAACAAGTATAATAACCCATTTTATACTCATAATAAACAATCCGAGATGTTGTCGCAATTGAGAATTAGGATTCTCTGTTTGTCTTGAACATTTCGTTTTTTTTGCCATTTTCAGCACCAGCGGCCTGAGAAAGAGAGTCAAACCTTGAGAAAAGAGCCCTTGTGACGGCCCCGCCTCCCCCACTCTCCATCCTGCCTCCTTCGACCTCCCTCTCCCGTGGGGTGTGCACGGGGTTGAAGGGTCACTCTCTGTGTTTAACGGCCCTGGTCTGGAAACCTGGCCACTGACTGCCGCCTTTGTCTGCGTCTCCGTAAAGCTCCGCCTCTCTTTTTCTCCTCTCCAAGCGCCGCTCCTGTATAGGGTTGGCTATCGCTCAGGGACATGCTCCGAATATCACATCGCTCGTCGAATGCACCGCCTGTTGAGCAAAATGCTATAGAAACAGCCCCACGCGCTGCTCCGCATTCCTCAAAAAACCCTCCTAAAAATAGCAACCCGTGGACCGATCTGCGTCCCCTGCGATGAAGACGGCCTCCCCCTGCGAGAAAGATTGATTTTGCTATCTTGTTAGAAATATGAACTCCTCGCTCCTCTGTTATTCCCCCCAGTTAACTAATGTTAAACACAGATCGCGGCGCCTGACAGCAATGTTCACTGAGGCCATGTTTATGGGTCAGGAGAGGTGTGTGAGCGATCGGGGCCCCCGTGGCAGCCAGCTGTGGCTTTGGACCCGGCCCCAGAACCTTTTACTATTAGGCCCCGTCTGTCAAGTCCTTAAGTGGGTTAATGTGAAACGATATCTGCTTTCAAACAGCGGTTTGACCCAGGTCCAGAATCTGCCCCCGTCTCTGGATTCGTAGGTCTACCGTGACTTTAGTGTCACACAGGTTCATGTACAGTATGATGTTTTCATGTGGAACTAAGAGGATCCAGACGTTTTAAGAACAGCAACTTGCGGTACATTTCGGTTCTGGGAGATATGATGCCGATACTCAATGACCTTTAGGGTTGATGTGGAGTCGGCTCCTGCGGTGGTTCAGCTGGAGTCTTTTGCATTTGTTGCGGATGGAGCCGGACTCATCTGGTGTCCTCATCAATGTCTGCGTGACTCCCTTTTTGCTTCTCAGATTTATAGCACTCTCCGCCTGCAAGAAGCGCAGCCAATTGTCGCTCTGATTTACTCTCTGCGGCGCCGGGAATCTACGCCGAAACCGAGGGTTTGCCATCGGTTCGATATCTGCTGCATGAGTTTAGGGGGTGAGAGCGGTGCCAAAGACATGTTTTTGCACCTCTGGCTTTGTTTCAGGCACGGCTTGGCCAGCGTGAGGCGAGACTGTCATTGGGAACATAATAATGTAACTGAGCTAATGAGGCTGCCTCTGCTGGTTCGTGTGACAAGCACTGCATTACCAGTTGTTAATGTGGTTAAAAGTTATTTTTTTTCCAGTGAATGCTTCGCACCAATTTCCTTGTCATTTGGTGATGTAGTTTTCTGTCTCCTGTTCATGACCAGCCAGCTGTGAAACACTTTAAAGGTGGTCTAAGGGCTTCTTTTTTAGACCAGCTTGTGTTTTGTTCAAATGTTCAGCAATCATACTGCGAGAAATTCATCATTAAAGAGAACGAGACAAACCTGCAAAAGCAAATCAGTCCTCATGGACTTCTATGTTAAAATCATAGGCTGTGTATAAGTAGTGGACGTAGTCATCGTGACAAACCACCGGTTTGTGGACTGTCGTTCTGAACCTCGATGTGGCCGTCGCCGTCTTGGATTACGGCCGTCACCGTCTTAGCTTTTTGCAACCAGTGAACGGAAGTGACCATATCAGGACTACGGAGCGGTGACATAGAGCGTATGGCTCTGGCAGAAACCTGTCAATCACAGTAAGCCCGCCCTAAAGCATACCCTGCTTTATGGTCTATTTGACTCTAAATGGACCATCATTTACTAAATGAACATCGTGCTGTATTGAAGAAGACTTGAAACTGGAGATTGAGACCATAAACTTGTGTTCACAATGTTTACTGAGGTAATAAATCAAGAGAGAAGTAGAGTCATCTTCTCATAGGCTTCTATACAATCTGACTTCTTTTTGCAACCAGAGGAGTCGCCCCCTACTGGCCATTAGCATTAATGCAAGTTTAAGGTACTTCTGCATCGGCTTCATTCGTCAGAACATGGTTCTGGTGTCTGTATTTAACATCCCCGCTCATGACAGCTGCACTAGAGACACATTTGTATACAACTCACCCGTTTAAATAATGGCATAATTGAGGGCGTGGACTCTTTGAGTGAAAGCTGGCGGCTGTTCCAGGTCGCTAGCTGCTAGCTCTCCCCTCTGCTGTATCAACCGGGCCCGCCTCAGCTCCATCGAAGCTATTTACCCATTTTTAAAGTTAGGCTGTGTCGTGTCTGTGACGGCCGGAGCCTCCCACTTACCTTTAGGTAAAGCTACGGGTGAGGTCACAGAGGCTACGTCCATATTTTATGCCGTCTATGTATATAGTCCACAGACATGCAGTATATAAAGTGTGGGCACCATATACTGTATACCATATGAATATAATTGTGTGTTCATTTTGATGTTCCACTGTTTATTTGGTGAAGGTATGTTTCATTACAATGTGCAAATGAGCTTAAACAGCGCTCCACTGTCTCATCAAAGGTTCCTGTTGTAGTGGCTCATAACGCTCTGCCTCTTTGTGTTTGTGCGAACTAGCAGGTTGTTTTCTAACCTGGAATACTTTCCAAGAAATCGTGTTTGTGGAGAAGCTGTGCTTTGTACAGAGCAGCCTCCCAGAGGAGGGGTGTGTGTGTGTGTGTGTGTGTGTGGGTGTTTTGAGAGCAGTGAGTGTTTCGCAGCAGCACCAGGCCGCTGCTCACAGGGACTCTACTGTGTTGGACGGGGTTTCCTCTCAATGCCACTGTGTGCTCACCGGGAGTTGTTTCCACCAGGGCGGGGAAGCACGCGCACAGACGCCCCGCTCGCAACTCTGCCGTTCAGACAGACACTCGTAAGGGACTCTCGCTCCTGAACAATGTTGTGCGACCGCCCAGGACGTCTACGTCACTTCCGGTGTTTGCGAGATGTTATTTGAAGTTGCTGTGGAAACTAAATAGAATACTCGCTCTCACTCCCTCCCTTTTTTTGTAGAGAAAGGCCAGTCCATAAGGGAGAGCCAGGCCCAGTCCCCGACTCTGGCTGCTGCTGTCAGACTCTCAGCGATGATACACGGCAAAGACAGAGTGTACGCCAACGCCATGCTGGTGGACCAGGTGAGTCGTTAGTGGTTCTTTCTCAGTAGGTTGTATAGTATATAACATTTAGTCAGAAACAGACTCATGTGATGTCAAATGTTCCACTTTTCTGTTCCAGGTGGATGACACTGATATTAAATACCGCTCTCCGGAGGAGGAGGAGGTGAGCCCTGAGCCCCGTCTTGGCAGCCCATGCTGGGACTCCTTCTCCACGACTCCCCCGGCCTCGGGGAACCTTTCCCAGAACCGGCACCCGTCCTCACCCCGTGGCGGGGAGAGGGGGATCCGAGGCCCGGAGATTCGCAAGGAGCCTTCCCCTCGCACGTCTGCCCCCTCTCCTTTCGCATCCTCCCCGTCTTTTCCTTCCTCCTCCCTGGCTTCCGCCTTCCGCTTGTTCGAGGGAGCGCAGAGGCGTCGGACGCAGCCGTGCCTGCCAGTTTCTCCTGCTTTGAACCGCAGAGGATGCAGCTTGACCGAGGCCAGCCGGGTCCTGAGGTAGGACGCTATAACTGTTCATTATTGGAGAAACAAATCAAATGCAGAGCTATTCTAATTTATTGCAGAACCTTTAACGAGAAAGCATCACGACTTGGTTGAGTATTTTCATGTTAAAGGGAGAGAACAAACCCACTGCATTATGGCCAAGTGGATTTTTTGGGGGGAATTATAAATTCAGCGCACCAATGTAGAAACTCGTTGCGAACACATACCACGACTAACAAGTAACATCCGTAATTTCAGCACAAGCCTTTTCTTGACATTTTGTGCAGTGATTGCAGTCAGAGAAGGTGCTGAAAGTGACAGGAAGCCCGGACACAATTGAGCTTTTTGTGTGTTGAGGTCGCTGAACATTCCTCCCAGTTTCCTCAGAGCTGCAGGATCCTCTCCATTAGCACTGAAGCCGGCCAAATGCTACACAGTTTAACGCCTATACACTCGGTGGCCACTTTATTAGGAACGCCTGTACAACTGCTCTGCCATGAAGAGGTGTTAATTAAATTATATGTTTTGCAACGAGGTCATAGTTAGTGTTGAGAGGTGTTTCTAATATTCTGCCCTCTTAGAAACATCTCTCTCAATATAATGTGGTCCACAACAACAGCACCAACAACCTCAATATTAAACCTATAATCAAATAATGAGTCCATACAGATTTGTAAGATCAAGACTGTTTCTGCTTATCTGTGCAAAAAGAGTCATTTTGTAGTGTTCCAACAAATGTGAATGTGTTATTGCCAGGAAATCAGTATGTTCCCAACTTTTGTGTGTTTGCATCTGTGTGTGTGTGTGTAAATAGTCCTAGTGTCGAGTGCGACAGTGGAGAGGAAGACATCCTGGGACACTCCTACCCCTGCTCGTCTGCGAAGAAGCAGTCCCTCCTGCGATCCAGCTCGAGGGAGGACTCTTACGACGTGTCACCAGACTTTAACCGCACGCACACTGACAGCACGCACACGCCCGCCAAGGTACACACTCAATATACACGTCATTGTGTTTCTTCATGTGTGTGTGTGAGATCCCATGTGGCCTGAGACACAACGCCTGAAAAACCTCCCCTTCTGGTTCTCTCACTTCATTATTCCAAACAATTATCTCAAACTAGAATGATTTTTTTTTTCTTACTGATTGCCTACTTCTACGAACTCATTCATATGCTTGAGAGGCTTGGTTTATTACTTCAGTTGACACATGATGTATCATTATTTCATTAAATTATCAATACATTTTTTTTTGCATCAAGATTTATATTAAAAGTGCAATTACAAACACATAAAAAAAGTAATAACCCAAAACTGTAGATAAAAAAGTAAAGCACATTACAGTAGACACACTCAATAATGTGGACAAAAGGTCAGACAAGTTGAGTTTCCTGCTCCCAGAATTGAACCTGTGAACTTACTGCTCTGCCTGATCCGTTTCCTTCTGATCTGTTTCCTTCTGATCCGTTTCCTCCACCCAGAACCCGCAGGAAGCGGAGGTTCGCCTGCGCTCCTACTCCTATTCCTCCCCCAAGGCGACGCCGTCGCGGCCGCTGCTGAACCGAGACGAAGCCATCACCGACCTGGCAGAAGGTGAGTCAACTTTGACCCCGTGACCTTTTCTGTTCCCCCGGGAGCCAGCTGAACGGACACATGTGCCACATGTCTCAACAGACAGGTGTCGTAAATCAACTGGACCTCTGTGGTGTGTGTGTGTGCGTGTGTGCGTGTGTGCGTGTGTGTGTGTGTGTGTAGAGCGTCAGCTCCGCTTTGATGCGTAGGAGCAGCGCAGCATTAAGGCCATGCTTTGCTCCCGTCTAGATGGTGCATTCAGCGGTCGCTCTCTGCTCCAAGCTTTATCTCTCTCTAAATCCCTCTCTCGTCTCAACCAAGTTAGTAAGTACAAGAACAGCGTGTCGGCATTCCAGTGTGTCCCTCTGCTCTTTCTGGTGAACCGTGGGATAAACCGGTGATTTTCAAGAGTTGCACAATTGTAAGGCATATCTGGTGTATTTAAACTGTCCCTGTATGATTTAACGGATACAAGATGGAAAATCTGGGGTGAAATTGGAGATTGAATGAGCCTTGAATGAAACCCAATAACTTTGCTTACATTTTGCTTGCAATTGATTCGCCTGAAGATTCTTTTGATTTCTTACAATTTTTGCAAAACAACGATGTTTCTCATTGTGGCCCAAATTGTGCAGCCCTTTATCTGTGGTAAGATTTAGTTTTTCAGCGGCGAGTGTGCGGCCCTCACATTGTAGAATGCACAAACTGCTGTCAATGCACAAACCGCTGTCTTATGCTGATTCTGATTAAAGGGGGAAAAAAACATATTCATTATTATTTTGAATCGCTTAAAGATCAAGAGCAGACTTTCTCCAAAGCTTGACTTCCTCTTTAAAAAAACTAAGTCCTCTCATTTATATGATGAATGACACGTAGAGGTCTGGATCTTTAAGACTGCTTATTTTTAAATAAATATATCCCGAGGCTTTGGATAAAATACTCTCCACATAAGTCTTTCAGATCTTCTGGAGGAGGAGCTGTTTCTACCCTGAGGCGGCTGCTCTGCTTCCATTTTGGTGCATATTATTTTGTTTCCCTCTTTGTTTTTGGTTTTCCATCTTTGGTGTCATCTGGTTCTCCGAGTCATCTTGTGTGGTGTTTGGTCTGTCTTTGTAGGGATTTGCTGGATCCGGGCTGTTTCTCCTATTTTCTTCTAACTCTATTCTGATCGGGGTTGATGGCTTTTTAATACATGTGACGTGTATTTCGACCGTACTCATTTCCCTTTCCCTGTTACTCTTTCCTTTACAGAGCAGAGAGGATTCAGCCTGACTGAGACTACCAGAGAGAAGAGGTAAAAAGGAGCAATTCCTTCCTTTTTTTTAGATCAAATGCGCCTCCATATGTGTGCGTTTTCATGCGTCTCTCCAGTATTAAACCTGTGGTTGGGGTCTGAGTGTGCAGGATGTTACATACTTCCTGTTGCAAGGTCGAGGCCACAACACGCCCTGATTGCAACCTCAAACCAATAAACATCAAAACTCTCCTGCCCTCGAGACCTCGGATACATCTTAGCTATTGTCTGAAGCACATCAGTCATACTGAATTTGTAGCGTAAACATGTTGCAATATATGTTTTGGTTATAGATTTTTAACAGGCGCACCTGAATTAACATTTGCTTTACAATCTCACCCTGTGGCACATTTTGCCTCCTTTTGTTTTCACTTCATAAAATCCCACAATTCATCCTCATTTTGTAGATCATTTCACCTCGCCGCCCCGTGCATATGTCACACGCTCATACGTGTTGTTTGATGAAAACCATGCATCGCTTATTGTTGAGGAAACATTTTCTGATCATCCTATGAGGCAATTATCATCTAACATCGTTGGATTACTGTATCACAATAGACATCTGAATATTCACAACACCAGCCTTATGAGACTCACTAACTAATATGTCACCTCTGGCTCATACGTGATAAGCTTTACTAAATCATCATCAAATCACAGGCATCAATATGACCATCCACATGTAGTTGGGTTGTACACTCTAATCTTCAATGCCACACATATTAATATTCACATTGTGAGTCTACCGAAACATTACATCCCGGTCTGAGGTGTGTCGTGTCCACGCAGGGTTTTGGGTTTCCGTAAGCGGGCCCAGTCAGCAGAGGAGGAGAGCGGCGCATCGCTCCAGCACCTCACCCTCACAGAGTTCCTCAAAGAGTACGTGTTCGCCACAACGGCCTTGCACCCATGCATGTGTAGCTTAACTCACTCTAACCCCCCCCCCGCTGTAAAAAGAAACCACAACCCATTCCCCGACTCATCCATTAACCACCCGGATTCTTTTTCTGCAGCTGTATGTGACCTTTTTTTTTTACGGCAGGTCACTGCATATGTTTGTGCATGTTTCTCTTCTTTACGTTCTGTCGCCTTTTTACCGGGAATGCTGAATGGAGGTACCGTAGGTTGGTGCAAATAGCTGACACATCATCAATTGCATCTTGCCAAGGTCAGACTATAAATAGTATCCCCGAGAGTCCATAGTGACTTCCAAGCATGCCAAGCATGTTGTTAAGAGTAATAGTCTGTGGCCCAGGGTTCCTGGAAGACCGTCTGGACATTGTTTCATTTCAGCATGACACCAGTGTACCTGGTTATCTGAGTCTTAGTGTATGAAAAGTACTGAAATGTTCGTTTTAGAAAGAGTTTACATGTTGGACCTGAATGTTGCGATGACCGCTGACTTGACGTGTTCACGCTGGAACAGGATCGAGGACGAGGAGTGGGATAAGTACATAATCCCGTCGAAGGTCGAGTCGGAGAAGTACAAAGTCAGCCGGACCTTCAGCTTTCTTAAGAGCAGGATGTCCAGCACTCGCAACAAGACCAAGGTGAGCGAAGATTTCCCATCTATGTGGGTTTAAAAAAAACGGGGATTTGAGAAAGCTGAAACAACCCTCCCCCGCAGTAGCGCAGTAAAAGGTTTACCACCTTCGGCGGGACGGGCCGGGTCTGAATTCCTGTGCTGGGGAGCCCATTGTCTGCGTGTGGTGCCTTTATTTGGCGAGGGAGGAAAAAGAAAATTCCCCTCAGGTCTTAGCAACGGGACGCAGTGAAAATATCCTCTTACATAACGCGTAGAACCCCCCCCCCACACATACACACTCACACTCACACACAGCGAAAGGAGCCAAAACACATTCCATAGTACAATCTTAGAAACGTGCGCATGTGTTCAAGAACAGGTTTGCGTATACAGACGCACGATGCACATGGAGAGTCGAAAAACAAAACATGCACTCCTAGAGTCTGATGAGAAAATAAGCATTGCACTATCACACACATGCACAGAGGAATCCCCCCCCCCCCCCCTCTCTCTAAGGATGAAGCACCATAACAGCAGCCGTCCACAAAGTAAACACAAGCACAGAGGCCCCCTTCATCCACAACTAACCCCACTTTAACAGGTGCGTTTCATCAGGAAGATGACCGCTTCTGGCTTCTTTGAGTCATGGTATTTCTCTGCGGTGTACGCGATATTGTGGCACATTGACTGCAGTAAACGCCAGCTGTTTGTGAATGTTCATGACTTGCGTTTCAGGTGAAGGGGAAAGAGGTGAAGGAGGGAAAGGAGAAGACGGGAGCCGCTAATGGACACCAGTTTGTCCCAGCGACTCCATCCGGTCCCGCTCTCTGTGTGGCCTGCGACAAGCCTGTTTCTGGGAAGGAGCTGCTGCAGTGCTCCAGTAAGTATTTTGCTGTCAGCGCTGTAGTTGTGTTTATGTCTCGCGGCGGCTGAACTGTTTTAGGGTTTGTTTAAAAGCTCTTCGCACGTGCCGCCTTGCTGTTTTTCTTCACTCGGCAGCCATCTGGACACTGATTCCAGAAACGTTGTCCTTTGGTTTGTTACCAATCATCTGATGAAATTAACTGGGATTTCATTTGTTTTTGTCCGTAGACTGTTTCCTCTATGTCCACAAGAATTGTCGAGAGTCTGTTGCAGCCTGCGGCAAGGTAACCACCACAATTCTTAAAATATTTAAAATCATACATTAGTAGAAGGGAGAAGCACGGGCCAAGGAAGAACCTATTCGATTTTGGCACAGATCCGAATCACACGGCAGATATACGCTTTTCTTTTTCACTTATTGAAACGGCCTTGGCGGAGGTCTGCGCTCTCCAATTGCCCCATTGGTTTACATCTATGTTTACTAGCTTGCAGTGTTCTTTTTAACTTCCTTTTGTTGGCGCAGTTGGATGTCTCTTTTGGCGCAATGTCAGCAGAACAGCGTCGAACCAACAACCTGCGACGGATTGTAAGCGTCCTTTACCACCAGTGGTGAAAAGCTCCACAAGTCGCCTTTAAGTACACAATTAACACTCGGTGGTCTGAAAATCTGTCTCTCTCGTGTTGTCACTGTGCTACAGCTATTGTTATTTAAACTCTGAATCCAATAAGTTCACATATGATCTAAAAATCACTGGAAATTAGAAATCTCCATGTCCAGCGGTTTGAGGCGCGTGCCGTGCAGCGTTAGCGGCGACATCCCCGGTTCAAATCCAGCTTTTTTTATTGCAGCTCATTCCCTCCGCCTCTGCCTGTGTTTCCTGTGCCGTCTCATAAAGGCGCAATGCCAAAAACAAGATATAAATCAGCGACAGGCTGAAAGGGAAGCGGGTACAACAGGAAGACTCAAATTCCACGTATAACAAAATGTGCCTTCGATGTTTCACCAAACGTTACAGCTGCTGATGTGATTATGTGTCTCCTCAGAAGCCGCAGGAGAGGAATGTGTTGCTGCTGAAAAGCAAGGGCTCGTCTCTCCCACACAGTGAGTCAAATATTACCCCCCCCCCCCCCCCCCCACCCTGCACCTTCTCTCCTGTAACATGTCCTCCCTTTTGTCCTTGATTAAGTTTTTACCTGTCCTCCCTGCCCCCCCACTACTTGTTGTTCTTGCTATGGTAAAAAAAAGTTACATTTTAATCCGTCTCAGTGGGGGATCTGGCCTGGATTGTGCTTGTGTGTGTACACAATGAATTCCTTGACGTGAAGCTCTGTGTCTTCACCGTCCGAGTGTTTGATGTCCGACAAAGATGTCAAGTGTCGAACCCGATCAGCGTCCATTACGACAGCATCTTGTCACAACTGGCAGGCCGCGTGCCCAGTTAAACAATGAGAGAGGCCTGCGGACGTCCTCACAGCTTTTATTATTGGGTTACTGCCACACTCGGGGACGACATGGACATAAAGAAAGCACGATGGCATTTGAAGTATTTATTTGTGGAAGGGGAAAGTGTGACTAATTCCTCTCCCTTGCTCTTTTTTTCCTGGTCTGTCCTCCAGACTCTGTGAAAGACAACTCTCCGGCCACCGTTTTCTCCTCCTCGTCTTCACTTCCCACGACGACCAGGGAGAAGAGAGAAACAGTCGCCCCTCTCTCCAAAAGCTTCTCCATCTCTATAGACAGCAGGTAGGATGACAGTGTTGCCATTGTGTCACTACGTCCATCTTAAGGTGGCTCTAACTCACCAAAACTGATTTAATTAATCTGTATTACAGTATGTTGGGAAATCTAATTCCAAGGAAAACACGAAACACTTAAAACAATGTGATCTTGAATATCAAACTGGAATCAGTTTTGAAATGCTGATGTAAATAAAACCATAGTTCACAATCATGCACACCCATGCAAACACTCTTCGTCCTAAAAAACATTGTAACTCACAAATTTTGTGTCTGTGCAGACGGCTGAGCGATGCGGCGGGGGTGGACAGTGAGTGTGGGGTGACAGCTTGCACCTTGGCTGATGAGGGAACGCCGGTCACAGCGACTCCCCCATCCACCGAGCCGCCGATCGCCACGCAGGGTGAGAAAGACGAGCTTACCACGTGATTGGTCACACCTAGACAAATGTAACATTGAGAATTACTGTAGAGTGGATTTAATAATAATAATAATGATGATAATGTGGTGGCCATTTGTCGGAAAAATCGAAACCAAACATAAATCAAAGCGCCACTGACACACAGATAAAAGAGTTCATTGTCCAGCCAGGATTCTGTGTTTCTCATGATTTATCTAACAAAACAAAGAAACAACTGTCGCTGTCTCTCCTGCCATAGTTAAAAAACCATAGGCCCACCCCGGTGCATGCTGGTCCTGTACTACTCATATATATATATAACCGCAGGTGTCCACAGTGTTACCCAATTCATAAACAAACAAACAAAAAACGAAGTGTACTAAACAACAAGAAATGTAACTTAACGAACGAATGAAAAAAATCAAATCTAAATAAACCGACATCTAGAATAATTAAACAATACTACTTATGGATAAAATAACTAAATACTTACATCAAATACATGGCTCCTACAGATAATGATGATGATAGTAATAATAACGCTGTAAAAATAATGTTCACAAAATGCTTTACCTACAATGAAACAAAAGGCAGCAACAATATGAAATAGAAATAAGCACACACCAACAAATAAAGGTGAAAAAAAAAAGTTAAGGACAGATTAAAACTTTGCCAAAACTGAAACGTGCATAGGGAGTGATTCACATAAAAGCCTTTTTTATAAAAGTCTGTTTTTTGAAGGGATTTGAAAGATGAAACTGTTTTGGCCAGCTTACTTTCCTCAGACAGTTAGTCCCAAAGTTCAGGCGCCCTAAAGGAGGAAACACAGCCCCTATTAGTCTTGAGCCTGTTGCCCGCAAGAACAGCCATAAGAGCCTCACATGAAGATCTAAATCTACGTCGTAAAGAGTCCATCAGTATAGGAGGGGGCCCGGCCTCTCTGTGCTTTAAGCACAATCGCTGAAGTCTTGCTGTCAGCCAGTGCAGGTATGCAAAGTCTGGGGTCTCTATGTTTAGCTTAGCTGCATCATTTTGAACAGGCTGGAGACGTGAAATCCATTTTTGTGACCGAGGCAGGTAGAGAGAAGAAAGACATCGTTCATCGTTTTCTGTCCCACACAGATGCCGTCGACGCTCCTCTCATGAGCGGCCTGTCCGCTGAGCTGCTGGGACTCGAGGTGGAGTCGTGGAGTCTGGCGGTCAGCCCGGAGTTCTGCAGGCAACACGACAGGCACACCATTAAACGGCAGGAAGTAATTTACGGTGGGACAATTCTCCTGAATATCGGGTATATGTGGGTGGAGCCAAAGACTCAAGTGACTTGACTTGGACCTGGTCTATATGTCTTTAATATAGATTTTGTTTGGAGGAACTGAAGCAGTTATGAAGCCACTTGCTGTTCCACTTGGATTCAGACAGACATTGGTTTGCCTTTAGCGATCCCATAACCCCCTCTCACCCCCCCCCCCCCCCCCACTACATAGAGCTGATGCAGACGGAGCTGCACCACATTCAAACCCTGACGGTCATGTCGGGGGTGTTCCGGAGAGGCATGCTGGAGGAGCTGCAGCTCGACTGTGACTGCGTGGCCCGGATCTTCCCCTGCTTGGACCCTCTGCTGCTCTTTCACAAAAACCTCTTCGGAGCGCTGCTGGAGCGCCGACAGGCAGCGGCCCAAGCCGAGAACCCCCACAATTACCTCATCCATCAGATAGGGGACATTCTGCTCCAGCAGGTCGGTTCAGACGGTTTCATGCACATAAACTGCGCACAGACACGCGCTTCTGATCGACCTCTCACGGCCTCTCGCTCAGTTCTCAGATGAATACGCCGAGGAGATGAAGCAGGTGTACGGAGAGTTCTGCAGCCATCACACCGAGGCCGTCAACGTCTTCAAAGAGCTGCAGCAACAGAACAAAAAACTGCAAAACTTCGTCAAGGTAAGCGCCTGCTTCCAGACCTCTTCTGCTTTTAAAATAAGCAGGTTCACAGTCAAATGTGGAGGATTGAACAGGTGCTCATTTAACCTCTCTGCTCACAGCAACAGAGCAATAACACTCTGGTGAGACGGAGAGAGGTGCCAGAGTTTATCCTGCTGGTCACTCAGCGCATCACCAAGTACCCAGTGCTGCTGGAGAGGATATTACATTACACTCAGGGTATGTCGGCTCTGCTGTGTCCCAAACAAAACTGTAAACATGTGCAACTCTTAAGCCTGTTACATATTCTGTGGAAACGGCAACACAAAGAGAAAGGCAAGAGACATGTTTTATGTTCTTGCATAGCAAAATGGTTTAAACTTTTTAACACGATTGAACTATTCGCTGCATGTTTCGGGCCAGACTATTGCATGGAAATAATACGCTAGAGACTATATTAACTATAAAAAGGGAGATTATTTCCTGTGTTCAACATCGTACTTAACTAAAATGTGTTTTTTCAAAGTGAAAGAATGCTTCTTTTTTTTTTGCTGGATGCTTGAGAATATTTATTTTCCATGACTCGTGACAATTAGCAGTTAAGGAATAAAGAAAGTCAATCTCTAAAAAGTTGCTAAGTAAGCAGAGAGCTGGCATGTGCTTAACACTTTTCTTTATGTACCTGTGTTGAGTGTTATAAATTAAAAAACGGTTCATTTGAATGCCACACCTCTTTCCCCTCCACAGAGGGAAGTCGGGAACACTCTGACCTGTCGAGTGCCCTGGCCCAGATCCGCGACGTCATCGCTGCGGTGGACCTGACCGTGAATAGGTACGAGAGGTGTCAGGAGCTGCAGGAAGTGCTGGCCCGGCTGGAGAACAAGAGCTTCGCCAAGCTAAAGAACGACAAGGTATTCCGCAAACAGGACCTGCACAGCAAGCACAGGGATCTGCAGTACAAAGGGCTGGTCTACTGGAAGACCGCCACGGGACGTCTAAAAGGTGTGCGTGACCCCCATCTGTGCCACGAGATCTTTTGAGTTTAACTGAGCACCAATCTATATGCATTTCTTGTCTCCCCATTTCAGATACTCTGGCTCTCCTGCTCACAGATGTTCTGGTTTTCCTACAAGAGAAAGATCAACGCTTTGTGTTTGCTGCTGTGGTAAGAACTCTTTGAAATAAAGTAAAAAACATCTTGTCCAAGCTGTCGACTCGTATCTCCCCCTCCTCTATATCTTGACCGGTTTTATCTGCTTTTTCAGGACCAGAAGCCTCCTGTAATCCCTCTGCAGAAGCTCATTGTTCGAGAAGTAGCCAACGAGGAGAGAGGGATGTTCCTCATCTCCGCCTCCTCAGTGGGACCGGAGATGTACGAAGTCCACACCACCACTAGAGATGAGAGGAACGCGTGGATGAGACACATACGGCAAGCTGTGGAGAGGTGTGTGTGTGTGTGTGTGTTACGTTTACAGTGTTTGTGTGCGCCTGGTTTATGTGTGTAAGTTCATGTTCGCGTGTCACCTGTCATCTAACCTACTGGTCTTACCCAGCAGTTGTCCTGAGGAAGAGGAGGAGGAAGAGCGAAGTGCCGAGACAGAGGAGGCCAGGCGAGTGGCAGAAGTGAGAGTTCAGAAGATCGCCAAGTTCCAAGGTGAGAACACCCCCCCACCCCCACCCCCTTCATCATTCTTCAACAGAAACACAAAATGCTTCCTGAGTCCTGATCTCTGTGTTTGTTGTGTGCAGAGACGCTGTCGGGTCAGGACCAGCAGATCTGCAACAGCCTGGAGGAGAAGTTACAGCTCTACGCCGAGCTCACAGAGTTAACTCTCCGCTCGCCAGAACCTGTACTACACCGCCATCTGCTGGTACAACCAGACACCGACGGTGAGACGCCACGACAGGCCTCGGCACTGCTCACCGCTGCGCTCAGAGAAGGTAAGAGCGTGGCTGTGTGGCCAATGAAGGGCGAAGGGCTGTGTGATGCAGCAGTGTCACTTCCTGTACTGCACATATTTAACAAGCCTAATCATGGCTAATGATGTCACTGTGATTAGTGACTAACCTACATGAGAACATGAACCTGAATGCATCGTGCTGGCAGACAATTTTTTGTCAATCATCACATTCAACAGCATTTCAAAACACATTTTAAAATACAAAAAAAATATTTTGGTGGACATTCAAAATCATACGCTGTATTAATCACTTAGCATATCGAACCGTATGTCATTTTATATGAGCCTTTCCTGAAAAGGAGTGTCTTAGCAACATTATCCCCGATGTGCAAACCAAATTACAAATCGCACAACGATGACCACGTAATTTGAGTTTGAGCTCTAATCCACTGAAATAAGACAAAACTCCTGTGTGTGTGTGGGGGGGGGGGGGCATGACTTTTAATCAAACTAGAAGCTCAACAGCACATCATCTGTTTTAATTAGACTTACAAACTTCAATAGGATGACTCTGCACATTTGAAACATACGATATTGTAGGAAACAACATAAAAGTGCGACTTAGTAACGTTTTTTTGAACTATATGCTATACTGTAGGTTTGTGTTCTTCTCATTGTTGGTTGGTTGGCATTTGAACATCAGACTCGCAGCAACACTCTAACGAGTTTTTGCTCCCTCTGCAGCGGAGAACATGATCACCATTCTGCAGAGTCGTGATGGCCTCGCTGTAAAAAGTCCGAGCTCTCCGGTCCGAGGACCAGAGTGCTGCAGCTACAACAGCCACGGGAGCAGCATTCAGGAGTCTCCCTCTGAGCGTGAGTCATTCGGACTATCTTTTTGTGATGCTTGTCCTTAACACTACTTGATCTTCACTGATGCAGGTGAACCACATTGCCAAAAATAAATAAATGTGCAGGCGGTGACGTTTACTTCTCGTTGCCCCGCAGCGGATTATCTGAGCACGCTCAGCATGAGCTCCGCCTCTCCCGGATCAGACGGCGAGCTGACGGGGCCGGACGGCGCGCTATGGAGCCCGGCTGTCGATCTAAGAAGAGGAGATGCCAAAGGGACGCTGCTGAAGGTTCAACCGCCGTACCTCCTCCACAAGCAATGATCAAATAAACCTGCATTATCGTTCACTCTGTAATATCACCGTTTTCTGCAGGTGGCAGAGAGCGTTCAGAGTCTGACTCAGCTCCTCTACAGTCTGCAGGTGAGGAAAGACACACACGTGCTGAATGCACGAGTGACGGGGTTAGTGACTGGAGCTTGATCAGGTGTCTCCTCTTTGTGTTGGCAGGCTGCCGTGACCGTCCAGGACAGCTGCTATGAAGTCCAGAAACTCCTCCTCCAGGAGGGCGAAAGACCTCAGCTCCGAACCCTCACGTCCCTCCAAAACAGTTTGGTATGAGTCACCTAATAGTTGTGTTAAAATACATATGTCTTTACCACACGCATACCAGTCAATGCTTTTTTAGGAAGTTCTGTTGCCTCCTTTTTGAAATGATGACAGGAAATGTTGAACCGGTTTCCGTTGTCGTCCAGGAGCAGGAGAAGCAGAGGAGCGTTGATAAAAGGAAAGAGGAAGTAGAGAAGAGGGGTTCAGAGAGGAAGAAGGAGGAGGTGGATGAGGTGCAGAAACTTCACGTGAAGCTGAAACAGGTGCAGCATCGTTGGGACAAAGAGTGTCTGGCCAGAGAGAAACAACAGGTAGGCCTCGTGCTGACGCGCTCTCATTTGTCTCTCTTCTTTTGCCTTTTCTGCCTCTTTCTGTAGTTTGGATATTACACAAAAACGAAATGTTGCGGTTAGCATTGTGCACGCCCACATCTTTCAGCTTCTGCTAGTTTCTGATCTTATCACATCCAAATGCAAGCTGGCGCAGGTAAAACGTTGATATACTCCTCTTTCGACTAAGAAATCTAATTCTAGAAACAGTTAGACAGATTCTGATGCAGCTTCATCAGCGTAAAAAGTGAAGGTTGTCACATAACAACAAGACCTCTGACCTGAATGAATGAATTCACCTCTCCCTGATCAGATGCGTTTAGATGTCATCAGTTTGTGACGTGCAGTGCTGCTCATATGTTATTTCCGTTATGAAATGTTGTAACTTCCTTTTCCCTTTACCCACAGCTGGGAGTTTTTTTTGCCTGCACTTCTGGCTTACTGGCTACTTTTCTAAACATCTGCGGCACATAAACTTAAATATCTTACATAACATGCAGCAGCGATGCATTCTTGTCTGTCGGGGTTACGGTTGGCGAGTAAATTGGAGTCTAAAGACGGTATGAATGGTGTGTTTAATAAAGAACCTCAAACACACTCATTGTAGATGTACTGTGTCACAACATCACGATGCCACACACAGCATCAACACACCCCACGACAATCACAATTTACTTACTTTTTGATAATATGTGGAAGTCATAAAAATGTGACGTTTTAGATTGCTGCGACATTATCTGCGATCATGCTCAATTTATTGTGTTATTATTAGTAAGAAAGTATCAAACTAAATTTGTATAGCACTTTTTTTTAATGTCAAATGTTTTTCATTACCCCGTGTGTTTGTGTTTCGCAGTGCGAGCAGGAGAGCGAGCTGGAGCAGCGGGAGCAGCAGTGCCTCCTGGAGGCCGAGCAGCTGCGCTGCGAGCGCGAGGAGCTGGAGGCTCAGCTGCTGGAGTACCAGCAAAACCTAGACCGACTGAGGGAGGGCCAGAGGAGTGTGGAGAGGGAGAAGGAGAAGATCGGAGCCCAGCAGATGCTGCTGCAGCGCTGGAGGCACCACCGCCAGAGCAGCCTGCCCGTGACGATACCGCTGGATGGATACAAGGTAAAGGAAGGGAAGGGAGAGACAAAGGTACAGGAATGAATGAAAGCAACAAAAAAAGTAAATAATAATTGGTATTGTTTCGACGTCCCAGGTGTCCAGCCACAGCCGCTCAGGCAGCCTGGACGGTAACTGTTCGGTGTACGAGAACGAGGCCGCCCTGATTGCCTCCCTCCAGCAGAACCACCTCCGCCGGCCCGCCAACAACAACCAGCACCAGCGTCTGCTCTCCGCCCCGCCGACGAAGAACTGCGACAGCCCGCTGCACAGCTCCAGCTACGCCGCTAACCTCGGTCTCAGCGCCAGCCTCTACAACAGCCTCAACACCCTGCTGAGCCAGGCGCACGGCAAGCAGCCTCCGGATGGTCGGACGTACCCAAACCACGGCAACAACCGCGGCGGCCCCCGGCCGCAGAACAACCCCATCCAGCCCTTCAGCGGCAGGGTCACCGCACAGCCGCACGGGACCAACAGCAGTAAGTGTGCTCATGCCCCCCCCCCCCTCTAAATACAGTGTGCTGCACAGTTAGTGACAGTTAGTTTCAGCTCGGCTCAAAAAATGTTTCTCCCTCTAAAACACGTTGTTGTCCCTCTCAGCAGACTTCAGCCCGACGTTGGACAGGCACTCTCCGGGTCCATGGAGGTCAGAGGTCACCGGTCACAGACTCTATGAGGACGACTACTCCACGTCTCCCTCTCTCACCCCCCTCCTTCCCCCGCAGGCCTACCTCTCTCTCGAAGGACAGAACGGGGAGGAGGGAGGCGAGGAGAACATTGTTTATCTCTGAGAGCCTCCTGAGAGGTTGATCTGTTGCTCGTGTGCGTTTGTTACTCAAATGAGGGAAGAGGGAGGAAGCATACACGGATACAAGTGTGCCTTTATCAGCGTATGTGGCGGCCATTAATCGTTCCTCTTCCTGCCTCCTGAAACCGTTGTGCCTTTTTGCGAACCGAGTCTGTGTAAATCAGCTTTGACACGCATGTCTTTTTTTACTCCTACTCTGATGCTTTTTAGTATCCTTTGCACTTGTTTGACGGCAGAGGCGCATTCGTACCCCGAACACTGGGACCTAAAGCACCAGGATTATCAGGACAGAAGTATCTAAAAGCACTTAAAAGAAAATGGAGATATTTGAGAAGCCAATTGAGCCCTTCCCCTAAATGTATAGAGTGCTGTTATCTCTCCATGTGATCTTAAATGATATTTATAAGGGATTGTGAGCATCTGAAATCCATTAAAAGTATACTGAAGTTATTGTATGAATATTAAATACATGTATAGTTTCATGGAAAGGCTACAGATGTACATTGTGTTGGAAGAGGAATTTATATTCCGATTATTATCATTATTATTATTTCATTCACTTAAGTGCCAAAAATCTTGCTCTCCGATACTGTAAGTGATTTGTGTTTTCTGCTCATCTTCTTTTCTGATAATTTATTGTGTGTAAATTGCTTCGCGTACTGTCGACATTGATCATATTTTTGTTGTAATCCTTGTAATCAGATTTGTGCCATATTAATATTGTGCTGTCTATAAAACAAATGATCGTATCAAACGTCTGTTTTTCAGTGTACTTTGCTCCGCCTTCAAAGCAACATCAGTTTGACATTTACACACGTCTCGTTGCGCAACACTCTTACAGTAGTTGCAGGCAGGCTGCCTTTAACCATCGACTCGTGGGACTTTCAGTTGGTACGTGTGTGCAGCGAGTGTCACTCTGTGTCTGCTTTTTTTATGCATGAAGAGGATGCCAAGTTCCAGAACACACTTCATTGACCTGCTTTGGTTGCAACTAATCTTTTCTATGGATCTCAGGGGAGGCTGCTTGGACACTGGTGAGTTTTGTTCAGCATCTCCAAATTATACAACTCCTCCAAATGTGTCCTGTAACTTTACGTGTGTGTGTGCCAGTTTTGCAGCCCCCGAGCCTGAGCATCAGTCATCCGCGGGTCGACAGCGACGGGCGAAGCCTCTCAGTGAGCTGGCGGGTGAACCACAGCAGCTTAGTGGGCGACGTTTACGAGATCCAGATCAGCCGTGCTGAAAGCCACGCCGTCATTTACACCGTGAGTAGCCTGCTGAGGGATTTGTCGTCTGGGTTTTGGGCTGTTTAAAGGCTCTTTAAATTTTGATGGCATTATCCTACTCTTTAACAGCATTCACTCCACAATGCTTGCTTCTTTTTTTTTGTTTTGTTATTCCAGAGGAATCTGAGTTTATCGTCCATGGATTCCGATGAATACGCATGGACGTGGACCTCCGATGTGCCTCTGGAGTGTGTGAATCACTCGGTCAGGTTGCGACAGTTCTATAACCGGTCTGTCCCGAGTCCCTGGAGCGACTGGGTGACCAACTACGGTGAGACGACGCTACCCTCGGTGCTTAGTAGAACTAAACCCAAACGCATATTGTGTTGAGCTGTTTCACTGATAAGATCGTGACAGTGATCGGGAGTGAGGCCCCCACCATCCTTTTTTTTTTTTATTTCACTTCCCTTCCATTGATCTTATCCTCTATCAGTGTCTCTCAACTGCTGCATGTCTGTTGCAATGTGCATTCTACTTCTTTTCCATTGGGGGGTGATTAGAGTTCAGTGGCCCCCAGAACGTGCCAAAGGGTTATAGATGCAGCCCCCCCCCCCCCCCCCCCATGAACCTGCTCTGTGCCCTGTAGGAGCCCAGGCACAGGATGAGACTCTGATCTTCCCCTCCCAGCGGGTGCTGAGGGAGCACACCAGTGCCGTGTTCTGCTGCATTCCCCCAAGAGGAGTCGGTGTTACCGGCATGGCCTTCAATAACAGAGGATACCCTCTTATCAACGTTGGGGCCACTGGAGTCAAGGCCATAGCTGTGCATAACCTGACCATCCCAACAACATTCATCAAGGAGCTTTTACTCTCCTGCAGCGACGCAAGAGGCAAGATCAGTCACACCCGGAACTACATAAGTTGTGAGTTTGTATTATTCATATTTATATTTACATTCTTGACTTTTCTTTTTAAATATCATTTTTCCTGTGTGTGTGTGTGTGTGTGTGTGTGTGTGTGTGTGTGTGTGTGTGTGTGTGTGTGTGTGTGTGTGTGTGTGTGTGTGTGTGTGTGTGTGTGTGTGTGTGTGTGTGTGTGTGTGTGTGTGTGTGTGTGTGTGTGTGTGTGTGTGTGTGTGTGTGTGTGTGTGTGTGTGTGTGTGTGTGTGTGTTGCAGTTCCTCCCCAGAGGCCCGGAAACCTCCGGTGCGCCACCTCAGACATGAGAACTGTCATGTGCACCTGGGATTCAGGCAGACAACGACACCTGGACGATGGCAACAAACAAAATCACACTCTCCACATAGAGTAAGAGCACACATTATCAGACAGTTCGAAAAACAATACTCTCCGGGAGGGTTACGTATGAGTTTCACAATAAAGACTCCAAAATCTTAATTTGAGATAAAAACTGAAGCCTTTTTTTGTTGTTTTGAATCCTCGAGTTTGCCATTTTGGTCGTTGTTTTTTTGCAACCAATGAACAGAAATTACCATATTTGGAAGCCCGCCATAAAGCATACCTTGCTTTATGGTCTATTTGACTCTAAATGGACTATAATTTATGAAATGAACATCATGTTGTATTGAAGAAGACTTGAAACTAGAGCTTGAGACCATAAACTCATGTTCACAATGTTTACTGAGGTAATAAATCAAGTGAGAAGTAGAGTCACTTTCTCATAGACTTCTATACAACCAGACTTATTTTTGAAACCAGAGGAGTCGCCCCCTGCTGGCTTTTAAGAATTCAAGTTTAAGGTACTTCTGCAAGTGTGGGATGTAAGCCCTTAACCAAGGAACAGTGACTGTGCCAGTTATAATCAAACGCCCTGTGGCAATTCAACTTTCCACGTCAGCAGTAATGTCTACATATTTTTCAACCACACTCTAAACAGGATTACGGGGCAGAAAAGCTCATTGGTTGTTGTTGTTTTTTCCCACTCCTTTCTTTCTCGGTGACAACACAGGAACTCAGACCGGAATCCCATCAGGTGTAAGCCGTTGTCTTGTTCTTTCCCGACCGTCCCGCAGCGGGAAGAATACAACATCAGTGTGGTGGTGAAGGACCAGCTGGGAGAGGAGACGGAGAGCTACAGCTTCAACATATCTGACAGAGGTCAGAGGTCACACAAACATTAAACAGGATATGTTGTAGCCAAACACGTTAAATTGATTGTGTGTGTGTGTGTCTGTGTCTGTGTGTGTCTGTGTGTGTGTGTGTGTGTGTGTTGTTGTCGTTAGTGTCTCCTGTGGTGGTGGTTGTCAGGGTGAGCCCTGGGGTGTCACACTCCACTGTGTCCTGGGTCGTCCGAGGCAACTTGACCCGACTGAACCTCCTCTGTGAGGTCACCACAGACCCGGACAGCAGCACTCAGGTGAGTTTAATCCGCTGTTCATACTGCAGAATTGAAAGTTGGACATTTCAGTGCATTTAAAAATGTTAAATAAACGACGACCTTCCGTCTGTGTGTCACAGCTGATTTGCAACAATGCGAGCGGTCACTGCGAAGTCGAACTGGAACATCTGCTTCCCAACACCTGCTACTCTGCGAGGGCACGCTGCTCTGCCGGCGGCAGGCTCTGGGGAGAATGGACACAGCCCATATCCTTCACTACCTGTAGGTATCACCAGGATAACGTGGTGGTCAAGCTCAATGAAGTCTAAATCAAGACCATGCTCAGACCAGAGATCAAAAAATGTTCAAGTTGAGACTAAATCAGGCAATGAATGACCTCCTATGGCCCTATGGTTGATGAAAACACGATCAAATAAACTGATTTAATACGGCCCTAAAAACTGTTGAGCCAACAATACAAGTCCTACATATCAAGAAGTTGGTTCAAGGCGAGGCTGTAAGCTACTGGTAGTACCACAGTCTGAGTAAGTACGAGTATACTGGAAGGATCTTCATGTCGGTGATGCCTGAAACAAATATTCTCTCTGATCTCCTCAGATCCGATGGTGTCCTTGGATGTGTGGAGGAGAATAAAGCAGCTGTCCGACCCGAACACTCGTCAAGTCACTCTATTGTGGACTACAGTGAGACACTGTGCTTGTTTTTCTTTTTTTTACCAAAGCAGCAACTTTTCCCCAACATGACCCCCCCCCCCCCCCCCCATCCTTTGTTCTTAGCATGTTCCCGGCTCAGCAGCCACGGTGAACATCAAGGGCTACGTAGTTCAGTGGTCCCAGGGAGGCCAAAACCGGACCGAGCGGAAGGACGGCAGACAAACCCAGGCGGAGGTCTCCATCGATGCGGGACAGCATGACTTCACTGTCCAGGCGGTTGTCCTCACCGGCTCCACCGTCCCAGCTCACATCACCGTCCCTCAGAGGGATGACGGAGGTGAGGTTCTCCTAGTTCAGTGTTGATGGAGGTTTTCCCTCTGCAAGTGTCCTCTAGTTGATTTTTGTTGTTGTTCTTGTTGCGTTTTTGGATTTACCCTCACTCATCATACTTTTCTGGTTGCAACACCACTGTCTGAAATTTGCGTCTCTGCCCAGAAACCCTCCCCGCGAAGAAGCGGGTGAGCAGCAACACGGCCGCTGGGTTTAACCTGTCCTGGGACGACGGGGACACCGCCACCTGTGGCTACACTGTGGAGTGGTGCATCTTGGGACACGCAGTACCATGTACCGATGCGGTGCGTTGGGTGAAGGTGCTGGAGGGAAACAACACGCTGGTCCTACCTGCTGGTAAGGTTTTGTTGTTTTCTTTAAGTGGTCTGTAAATGCACATTACGTTGTTGTTTTTCTGTTTTGGAGGGAAAAAAACATTTAGTATTTTTCCCTTTTTCTTTATTTTGCAGGACATTTCAAAGCAGGTTGTAGGTATACATTTAATATCTATGAATGCACAGAAAATGGACACAGACTACTGGAGGCGCAGACTGGATACTCACAAGAGCTCCGTGAGTGTTATGTACTAGAGATGTGTGTCTGTGTTCTCGTGTTCATGTTCTGCTGGTTCTTAGAGGGGTGATGGTATGTTTCAGATGACGCTGATAGTTCAACAGACAGTGAGACACACTGCAGAGGAGATGAGGTGTTGACGTGGTTAAAATTGAAACCAAGTCTTTATCAGAGGATATCCTCCAGATGTCATCTATGCACCATCACTTTCCTGTTTGTCAGATTCCAGGAGGGGGAAGGACAACAAGGCATGCAAATAATATTTCTGTTTACTGACGACCACTTTTCATTTTGTTAAAAAAAACACGAAAGCAATCAGATCGAAGCTTTTGCGGCAGGTTGTGACATCAGCACAGCGATGCCAGCGTCAGATTAAAAAGTCCCTGTAGGTTCTTATCAGTTGAGGAAGTTGCGTTCTTGCTTAACGTCTGTTGTTTTGATTCTATCTGTCATTTTCTTCAGAATCTGTAAAGTCCCCGAGTTTGGTTGAACCCGTTCAGAGCACATCATGCTCGGTGACGCTGGAGTGGCGCTACGACGAGGACGAGCCGGCCCACCCGGCATTCATCACGGGTTACCTGGTTACAGCACAGGAAGTCGGGTCCGGTAGGTGCAAAGGAGAGCTTCCAGTGATCAAGAATAACTATGTTCATAAACAAAACGTGCAAAAATGACTGTTCTGAAACATGAAACGAGGTATTTATCAATCTCGTGTACGTTTTTAGATCAGTTCAACGTGTCCGTGGCGGACCCCCGCAGGAAGTCAGTGACCATAGAGGGTCTGCAGCAGAACAAAGAGTACGCTTTCTCTGTGAGCGCGCTCACTAAGGAGGGGCCTGGAGAACCAACCAGTATCACCATCAGGACCAGAACCAACTGTGAGCTCCACAACATCCGGTGCAACCAGATACAACATTTATTTATCTTTATTTTAGAATCTCTACACGTGTCAGATTCCATTACACCGACTTTGAATTCCACTGTTTGATTGTGCTCGTCTTGTGTTTCCTCTGGTAGATGCTGCTCACCTGGCCAAGGTACTGACTCCCATCCTGTTACTGCTGGGCTGCATCGGTCTCATGTGGCCTCAAAGGAAATTGTGAGTAACTTGATCTTTAAATCTTGAGTTAAACGTTCCTTCCTGCAGAAGATGATCAGAGGCCTGTACCATGAAGCAGGATTTGGGGTTTAACGCTGTGTTCTTATGCTGCACACCTAAACCACTGATGAGATGAACACGTATAAAAGCACCGCCCTCCTGACCAATCAAAGCTCATTGTGCGGGTCAAATATTACGCAAATATAAAGATCACATTTCCACACATGGAAAATGAGAGAGAAAGTTCAAAGTCCTGGAAAAGCTTGTGTTGTGCTGCCACGTGTCACATGGCAGCACATGCAGGTTACAACTGAAGTGGCCGAAACTCAAATAATGTAAGTTACATTACCCTTCAAATGTAAAATATGAGGTACTGCTGGCTGGTAACTGGTAGTTGTACCTAAGAGATGAATCCATAGATGACACGCCTTTTTAAATTGGACTTCCACAAAGAGGAGCATCCCCGTCTGTCCTACCAACTAGATCCTCACAGAAAGAAACATTGCCTGCAATAGTCCACCTTCTCTCTCTCTCGCTCTCGCTCAAGCCCACACACAGCAAGAGACATCTTTGTAATGATGTAAACACTTCCTTAATTCCCAGAATGTTATTTTCTGATAAAATACCCTGCTTCAATCCATAATTGTAGGCGTTTAGCCTTTCAAAAACATGTTCACTGCTGTCGAGGCAATTCTGTAATCCCACTGACACCGTGGAACGAGACACAAATCTCCTGCGGTGTCACACTTTTAAAGCTCAGAGCATGGCACACATGACAGGTGTTAGGGTGAAATGTGCACCCCGATGAGAAGCTGTTCTCTGTCGCTTTATACTTTGGCTTGGTCATCCCCCTCTGGTTGCTTCCTTTAGTTAGTAACTTGCATGTGTTCAACAGACAAAGACTTGATTCGCCTTCTGATCGTCATCCAGGTGGGAAACATTTCCTTAGTTGATGTAATCGGACCAGGATTCGTTCCCTTACACTGCAGTCAAAGCGTTTACTCTCCCGCTCGCCACAAAGGGAGGAATGTACCTGTATAAACAGCAAATTACATTTATATAATCCCAATAATACAAACTCAGATTCTTCCATTAAAGGGCCAAGAAGTCATAAAATATGACAGACATTTGAAGTTCGGTCATATGCCGCAAACATAGAAACCCTGGCTTGACAACCACCACTGTAGGACGGCTGAGTGTGCCGGCGGTTGTTGGGGTTAGTGAAGCCTGAGAAGATGAAGATGCATCGGGCAGGTTGGACTCTCTTGGCAGTAACGGAGCCGCTCTCTCTCTCCCATCGTTGGGTTTCTCTTCCAGGCTCAGGAGTGGGCTGAAGGAGATATTTGCTTATCCTGCTGGTATGAACATCAAAACCCCGGAGTTAGACGGCTTCCTGCACGAGGTACGGACAAACCAGTGCAACGACTGTGTGCTCACCATAAGATACACTTACTACAGAATACTTCATGTTTGTTCTTTTTAGATAGCGTGGAATTATGAAACCATTTCAGCAAAGTGAATCTGATCAGGTCCTTCCTCCACCGTGGTTTAAAAAAAAGATTTGTCGTCTTTGGATTATTCTAGATTTCATAAACACTTAATTCAGGTGGCTTGTGAACTGCTTTGTTTTGTTAAATTGGCTTATTTCACTCACGTTAAGCATCACACAGAGATACTGTATTCATAAATGACAAACCGTAACAGTGTTAGTGTTTTGCAGAAGAGTTCAAATAGACCATCGGAAAGCAACTCCTCAATGAAATAACCTTATTTCTTTATACAAAACAGGTTTTCAGGCAAAATTCGGTATCTGTCAGTCTGGGTCTTATGCTCATATTTCTGGTCCATTATAGTAAGCCGTCACTTTGGCAAGAAAAATGGCACTCAGGGCAATGAGATTCCTGTAAAAACCCAAATTCAACAGAAATCATTTCAAACATTTTCACTTTGAGTGGAGACTAGATTTAATGCACAACCATTCCATGTGCAATCGGCCCACAGGCCCGCTTCTATTACCTGAAGTTAGTGTAATTATCGGCCTGGTATTAACATTTAACCCTTTCTGCATGTTTTGCACAGACTGCTGAGTGGCTGCGGCCCCAGAGGGCGGAGGAGTGCAGCAGCTGCGACATAGAGATCCTGAACACCGGATCTCCTCTGGACGAACCCACCGCACTGAGAGATCCAGATCCCCGTCCCGGTTCCCAGTCCTCCCCCTCAGCCCGGTCGCTGCTCCAAGCGGACTACTGTCCGCAGTCGGTCCCGGTGCTCTGGGGCGGACCGGCCCTTCAGCCGATCACATGCGTCACCAACGAGACTTATTTGCACACCGGGGAGGATTTGTCTGAGGCACAAGAAGTCCCGTTCACTGGAATCCAATCAAAGTTTGAGTCAGCGAGTGTTCTATATGCTTATATCTCCATTGATGGGTTCAAAGTTAAAGACCAAACCTGCTGACAGGCTTCTAGAGTTTAAAGACTGTAAATAGATGCTTTGTTCATTAGCAATGTGAGTCTTTCGAATGTAAATACAAGAAGCTTTGGTATTTATGCCACATTTTAACAGAACACATTGTAAGTAGAGCAGAAAACACAGCAGTTCAAAGTTAACACCACAAGAGGAACTTACTTTAAAAAGTTTGAAGATCTTATCTCGGCTACTGGATGAAGCTGAACATGGAATAGTGTTCGACGTTCATGATACTATCATATATTCTATGGTATTAACATTTTAGGAAATTAAAATGATTGATTTGGCTTTTTGCGCATGTTTAAGATCTCACATCTGAGGAAACAGAGTGTGGAACTGTTACACGTGCAGCTTCATCAATAAACACAGAACCGGTTTATAGCAGGAAATCTCCTACAGCTAATAACTGTGTGTTGATGTAACTTTTGTCCGAGAATAGCAGCTGTGTGACAGTTTATTTTGCTCTAGGTTATAATTAAAGCTCACCCTGAACGCCCTCATGAGGGGTTAAGCGTCGACAGTTTGTACTGGTGTAATACTTTTGACAAGTTTACATATGAGCAATGTTTTATTGAACTGCCAGAAATGTTTCAGCAGTTGTCATTTAACAGACTCCAGGTTTAGAACATCTGACTGATCTCTCTTCATACATAAACCCCGGCGCTGATGGATATTTAGAAAGTTATGTAATCTCTTAAGTATACAAACTAAATCATATGAAGTATAAACTACTTAAATCTGATTAAATCTGTGGCTCAGTGCAACCCAAACCATTTTTTCTTGTTTTGAAAAAAATGTATGCACAAGTCAAAAGATTGGTATCCAGCTATCAGTTACATCGGCTCTGCTGTGATGACTTTTCGCAGAATTTCCGCCTCAGTTCCGCTAAATCTCCTCCCCTGAGCTCAACTCTGGTTTCTACAAGCAGAACCGGTTCTGAAAAACCACAAAGCGTCAGACCGGCACTGTGATGTGGCTGTGACGGAGCCAGCTACTAGAGTAGCGACATTGTCAGAAGTCCACACACATTTCTTTCCTCATTCCTATAAAGACATTTGAAATACACCATCTATCACAGGAGAAACCATGTTGAGTCTGTCACAGAAATGAGCATTTCTTCACATTGCACTAAATGTTTTTTAAAAAGTCAGTTTAATCGAGTCAGAAGTATTTCAAAGCAGACAACAGATATAAAACATTTCCACAGTGGATGCTCGCGTCCAGGCGATTGGTCACGGGAGCAAGGCGTGACCTCGTTCCCTCAGTAATGCAGAGTTCACAGAAGAAGAAGAAAGGGAAACTAGAAAGCAGCAGGCTCCAACCTGCCGGACAAGCGGCTCACAGCAGTCTGCACCGGTTTACCTGGCGAACAGACTCAGGACACCCTCACACCTGAAAGCCAGTCTTCACACAGACGTCCTCTGTTTCACTCTCACCCTCAGTTTGCTGTGCTTTCTGAAAAAGGGAAACACAAATGAGTGTGTTTACATGACGAGTACAGAAAACTAAAACATTAATATGAAGGGGGGGGGGGGTCATGTCTTTTCTGTTGATGAGCTGGGATACAAAGTCCAGACATGCGACGCTAAAGGCAGGTGAATGAATGCCAGTTTGCAAGAGCGCTGTGTCAAAGTTTTAAATTGGAGCTGCGGCGCGAGTGCGTCCGTTCGTTACCGTTGGGGCGGCGACACCATGCACTTCCAGAGGACGGCGTAGAGAGCAAGCAAAAGGGCAATGAACACGGTGGCTGCAATAGCACCTGAAAGCAAAGAAATTAAAAAGCATGCGTTAAAAACACATGCAGCCCCGCGAGGACAGCACAAGTGTACGTCTGCAGGAGTACTGCAGGAATTATTTGTTTAACCGCTTTTAATCCCATGAATGAGCCAGCTCCAGTCATAAAAGCGGGGCTCACCGGGGATGATTCCACTGCTGCTGGTTAAAGAGTCCTCTGTGTGAGAGGGATGAGTGGCAGCTGTAATTGACCCTTCATGGAGAGAGAAATAAACAGAAATACTTAACAGTGCTGATATAAAAAGACAATGTGAGATAAGTTTGCCTCATAACTGATTCATTAAAGAATATATAGGATTTAAATAGGAATTAAAACTATCCATCTTTGTTGTCAGTAACTCCCCTCTAATCGACGAATTTAATAAGTTTTATTATAGGCATTATCTATCTAAAGCATTCATATATCACCAAGTTACACTTAGTAGATGTCATAAGAAAAGCAAAACAAATGATTTAAAAAAAATCATGTGTCACAAAAGGTTTAAAAAAATGTCAAAGTATATCAGGAAGATTTTTTAAAGTAATTTTATAGTATGTCAATTTCTTTTTTTTTTAAGTCAACAGCATATTGTAAAGAAGTTTAAGGAATTATTTTTGAAAATCAAGTAACAAAGTTTTCAAAATTGTATATCAAACCATTAAAAATGTAAATGCACAGTATGTCAGTGAGGAAAGTCGTCATAAAAAAAAGGTAAAATAAAAAGTACAGTACGTCATAAATAATGAGCATTTCTGTGATCACTTTTCCTCTTTGGAACTTTTCTCTCAACTAAAGTAGTTTTGATTGCCAGTCATCTGAAGCTGACATACCACTAGGTATGATTCACCCATTCATCTGGCACTGTAAAGTACTGTGCTAGTGGAAGTACATGTAGTTCAGATTTTTATAAAGAACGAAATAAAAAACGTGTATGTATATTAAATGTATAACAAAAAAAACACAGAACCCAGTTAAACGGCTCACGAGGGAGAAGACTTCAAACTCACCATTCCTCCGTTGAACAGTGTGTAAAAGCTGTAGTGTCAGATCTGGGTCAACCATCTGAAAATGCAGCAAAAACATTCGCGTTGGAACAACAACAAAAAAGAAAAGTGGAGCAGAGGGCACTGACAGGACACACGGCTCGGTCGTACGCAGGCTAAAACAGCCATTTAATGTGAAGGAAGAAGAAAGGAAGAAGTGAAGTGCAGGCAGGATCAGTGAGGCTGCTGGGAAACGTGCTGTAGGAAGTCCCAACAATGTGGAAAATCAGAGCGCTTCGGGCATCAAAGATAAGAAAACGTGCAAGACAAGAAATGTAGAAGAAAGCCACAAAGGCGTTTTAACCCCCCCAAACACTTTGCGCCGAAGCACGTGCTCCTGCAGCTGGGTGTTTAAAAACAGCTTCCAGTCGAGCCCTATACTGAAAACACTACACACTGAATGTAAACAAATAACGTTCAAACCAGCTACGAGTCAGCTTTCCGTCGTAAAGATACGAGTCTATCCTAAAGAGAGCTCTCTCCCCGTGCTAGCTTCTTACCTCTGAGCTGTTCCCGTCGCTGGTGACGTTCTTGTTTTTCACCTCCGTCCACATTTTCGTGCAGCTTTACTTCATCAATTGGTGTTTTCTTCTCACCTCAGCTGTGCGCCGAGGCGCGCCTCTCCTGCTGCCTTCAGGTGCTTTTTTTGAACTCGTAGCCTTCTCTTCACGTAGACCAGAGCCTCGCGCCACGCTGTAGGTCTATTAGGCCAACGTATTTTCGTGTTATTGAAGGATATGTAGGACATTGCGATTTAGCAGTCTGAATTATAGATTTAGTATTTTCAATTGTTTAACAACAAATACTTACCAATAAATGCTCTTTGTTTACATGTGGGCTAACGTTTGTTGAAAAGACCTCCTAGCTAACTACTTTAACTTGTGAGACTTTACTAACTTAATTGTCTGCTACACTCGGGCCTTTCTTGGAGCCTCGTTTAGCTTTGACATTTCCTACAACACGTGAAGGACACGCCAGTGTCTGGTCTACCTGTTTAATTAAAGAGGGAGAGGCCACGTCGCGCTGGTTTGCTGATCATTACGATGTTTAATAACGGTAGCACTGTTGACGTTCACACACTGCAAAGGACGAGTTTACCATCACATTGTTTGTCAAAACCACTTCGGAATGATATGCTTCCATTCGGAGGCCTGAAATGACCACAGACACACCGGAAGCCATTGTTGACGTTTATCTTGGCAAGATTATACGTTCTGTAAACAATCAGTGTTCCTAAAAAATAAAAGCGTTACTAGAGACAGAAAAGAACATTTTATGCTGTGAAGTCTTTATTTTGAATCCGCACACATCAAATCCGGATCAGACAGTTAATGCAGACCGTTGAAACACTCATTTTCTTTTTTAAGTTAACACATTAACTGGAAATTTAGAAAACAACCCTGGACACGCTTCACATGGGAATTAGTCATAAGAATAGCATATACAAAGGTCAATTTTCCTGTCCTTTTTGAGAGGTCTCGCCATATATTCTCTCTGCTTTTAAAAGAGACAGTCTGCAGACATATTGCACAAAAAGTTACACTGTAAAAGCAGAAAGATCAGATCACACAACAGTCCTCACGCACAGGCACTCTACTTAGATGCTGGATATCCGCAAATCATACACACATGCGGCAGAGAGAGAGCAGAGAAACATCTACAACACACAACCGAAGGCATCTCTTTATCTTAAATTGATCAGCAGTTACTGAAGAAAGACATTTCAACATATAAAGCGAACTGAAAAAAGTAAAGTCTGCCACAGAGTGTCTTAAAGTAAGAGAGGGATGTGTAATTCACTCAGGTTTACGTCTGTCCTCTTTCAAATGTGTCTCAGGAGAAGATTTCCCAGAATCAATGTCAGTGATCACAGATTTTGGGGGCACAGACGAGCCCCTGACCCGCTTAAGTGTCGTATGTGGATTACCAGAGTTTAAAAAAAAAGAAGAAAAAAAAAAGCATGGCTACATAAAGTAAAAGAATAGCTTACAAGCCCTGTCCTCCTGATGAGACGACATGGTCTCTAAAGAGGACCAGGGGCTGAAATAAGGCTGAGTCTATGAAGAAACATCTCTCTACATTTCACATCATCACACTCAAGAACACACTCACCCCAAAGCGGGAATGTTTTAAGATTTCACACTATGATACAAGTGAAAAAAAATTGATCAAAGACATCATGTCACTTGATCCAGTCTACAATTTCAAAATCATTGTAAAGGTTTGTGTTTTTCGATCAAACTCGAGGTTGAGGCCCACAGGAGCAATGTCAGTAAATAAACAGCGCCGCCTAGGGGGCGACGGACTGCAGGAAAAAAACAACGTTTGGGCGATGACAGAAACTGAACCGAAGAGGGCGACACATCGAATGAAATCCCAAAATGAGACCGTGAGATTGTCAAGAGTTGCCTCTAAGCAGAAGCACACCTGCGGTTAATACTCGTTTTATGAACTTTAAGAGATGAGATTCAATCCGAAGAACATTAAATGGTTTTGAAGACGCACTTTTCGAACGACACACCACCGATACATGACGTCACGCTATAATGTCCGCAGCTGGTATTGAAGCGCCACACGGATGTTTGAGAGGTTAAACATAATTCTAATGGTACTTCTTCCCTCACGACCAAACCCCCTCCCAGTCACTCCTTCAGCCCCCATCGGTCCCAATCCGGACAAGGGAGACACGCCTTCGCCCCCCCCTGGCGCCCTCAGACTGGGCGGCGTCTGTCCCGTCCTTTGTGTCGAGAGCTGGTGGCTGGTGCGTGATGGGAGTTTTAGGAAGAGCAGGAAAAAGAGAGAGAGAGAGACAGAGCGGCGTGTCCGCGAGGACGAGGCAGCGGCATCACATGACTTCACAGCACGAGTTCTGTTTCTTTGCCTGCAGTGGGAGTGAACATAAACACACCGTCAGACATCCGAGCGGTTTATTGCCATTAGACTTTCAGTGCAGTGTTAATGCAGCGAGCGGTCAGCACTTACAGTCTTGTAGAAGGCTTTGGACTGGTTTCCCAGGTGCTCAGACTTTGCCACGAGGTCGTCCAGCTTCTCTCCTCTCTCCAACAGACTTTCCATGGTGTTGTGCTGCACAAACAGAATAGGTGTTTAGGCAACGTGAAGAGTTTGACTTGTCGAGGGTTCCGGAGATGCTGCGGAACATCTCTCGCATGTGGAGCCACAATATTGGTAGAGAAAACCGATGTCACCGTCTTGGTTATAAAGCGTTGGGTCTTACCAAAATGATCTTTGTCTCGTCCAGCTCCGCCTGCACTTTGGTCATTGCATCTGCTTCTCTGGGATTCTGGGGAAAAAAAAAACAACTGGTAAACTGCATGATGATCATTTAGCAGCATGTTGTTGTACAAGATGCCAGAAACGCATTAAAGGATTTTTATCCTCATGCCTCCATCCGTGAGTTTACTCCAGAGCATATCTCAATATTATTTGGTAAACAGTGTGGAACCAGATCAGGAATTTTGCAGCTGTGAAGGCTCCCAAGGGAATCTGAGATTTTTCTTAGCACAAAACCAGAAAATAGTCAAACTTACAAGGGTTCCCTTTGACATGTTTTCTAACAAACGTGTAACAAACTGACCTGGTATTTAGAAAGGTGAATATCCAAGGCTTTGTAGTTTATAGTTTCAGGATTACCAGACGGCCATTCTATATTGTCCACTTGTCTGGAGAACTCCTCTAACACCTAAAAAAAAATAAGCCATAAGACAACAATCTGAATATGAAAGTTGACAGCAAAAGTGCAATATTTATTTCCACGTTTTTTGTACGCACTTTGTCTAGCAATGTGAAACAGACTCTCTGCGGGTATTCAGTATCTGCGATGACCACGGCGCTCAGGTTGTCGTTTCTCACATACACATGGCACAGGTACTCTGAGGGAAAGAGAAACCATGTACGGTGTGATCCAAACAGAAGTGGGATATAAAAACAAAAACAATTCTGGTCTTGTGGTAAGGGTCAACCCAGAGCAAGCTGCCACACTGTCAAGAAAAGCAGAAGTAAAAGTGATGGATTTTTAAATAGGTGTTAGGGAGAAAGCACAGGCACGATGCATGATGATTGCATATCAGTCATCGTATGGAGAAGTGATTTTTGTTTTGTTTAGTTTGTCTTCCTTGGTTGAATAGCTGTCAGTTATGATACACAGGAAACATGGTGATGATGGAAGATATGCAACAAAGCGTCCCTGGATCGAAGCAGGGACGTAGCTTGTCACATGCTGAGAATCGTAACCACCAGGATGCCTCTTGTATTGTGCTACAGAACTAGTGCTGAGCAACAGTGAGGCTCATTTTTACCTTGTTCTTTGACGGAGGCACGACTTCCTTGTGATGTCCGTTCCACAATCAAGGCACTGGTGAAGGTCATGAACTCCTGAACACTAAACAAAACAATAATGATACAGCAGTTAAGTATCCCAGTGTAGCCACGCTACATTGTCGAGCTTAAACATTATATTGTGGCTTGTGATCAATAATAGGATTTGCTGCAAAACAAACAACTGACGTAAGACAGGGCACCATGTTACTCATTGCATACTGCAATCTACACACAGAACATGAGAACAAAAAAGGTGCAAGACACGTTCAAAATGTTTTGATCGGTCAGATGCTGATTGTATGCAGTCAGACCCACCTGGAGCGCTGAAAGAAGCTGAAGGAGGAGAGGTCATAGGCCGATTTGAGGAGGTTGGCTTTGGTCGCTCCTTTATGGTGGATGCTGATGCTGTAGAGCTTCATGCTGCCGCCGTATGAGTTCCACTCGGTCAGTCGCAGCAGACACGGTCACGCAGCCCCGGTGATCTAATCTGGAAGATGACACAAGCAGAATCACATGAGCGCATTATCCATTATCCAGCGCAGCCAGCTAGCTGTCATCTCTGCTAACAGCAGCTAAACTCGAGTGAACGAAGTTACAGCTGACGTCAGCTTAGAAGTGAAAGTAGCCGACTTATTATTAAGTTAGCTACTAAGCTAGACAACTGTCGCGAACCAACCTTTTTTTCTCCATGTAAAGACAAATTGACAGGTAGTACACACTTACCACTCGGTAGCAAGCGCGTAAATGCAGTTTTTAAACTTGCATAGCTAGCGTTAGCTACATTTCAGAAATCAAGTCAAGTGCATTGCTAGCTAGCATATACTGTATATAAGAAGCTAGATACAGCTGCTATCTGGTCTCCGTGAGGCCTCCGCTAACTTACCAGACAATTCAGCAGTCAAAACAACCGAATAAACCTTCTCTTCCACGGAAACTAAAGCTCGTAGACATGTATAAAATACGCCCAGCGGCCTAATCACATTGTAGTTGTGGCAGAACTAAGTAGTTTTCAAAATGCAGGTAGATGACCACTCACCACGTCACGATCCTCATATGGTCCAACGGGATATCTGCTCCGGTGGAAACAAACACGCCGGTAGGTTAATAGTTCCGATGGGTTACGAGTTAAAGTTGGTCAAAGTATTTGATGATTTACAAGTCAGTGAAGGATTTTGTACTTTTAAATAATATTCAGCCTGAGACAGATAATATAACTTTTTTTGACAGTAAAAGAAAAAGAAAACCTTTGAACTGTTGGCTGCTGCTTGCTATGACACGCAGACTTCATTATGTATTTCCCTTTCATGTTGGTGGACTTTGTGCTGTATGGTAAAAGTCTAGTTCTATATTTGTAAAATTAAATAACTGTCTTTCTCAGGGTTAATAACCTATCATTATTTTCTTCTGAAAACCAGTTGGTGTGAAGCCAAACAACAAAATCCGTACAATACAATTCGTATATTGGAAATAGTGGACCTATAAATTGATGATAATAATTTGCATCCGATCATTATTTCGTCACCCCTAAATAAATTTCTCAAACATGTAGTTCAAGAAGTTTGACTTTGTATATAATTTGAGATCTTAAACGATAAGGAAAAATAATAATAACTAGAAAATGCATTTCCTGCTGAAAATGCGTTGGAATGCTGAAAGCTGAAATGAATCTCAAAAACATTGCTGAAAATAGATATCCAATTTAAAAAAAATTGCAAAAAGCTGAATAATTCAAAAAGTTGAAAGATTACAAATATGAAGTTATGTCACCCCTCTCCTGAAAGAGCTGAACATTTTGATATTCGAACGGTTTCTGTAGCTTAAAAGAATTCCAGCAGTAGTGATATTTGTTGTAGTAGTAGTAGAAGTATTATTCGCAGTATAAGTATGAGTAGCATTTGAATAAGTACTAGTTGTAGCAGTAGTGATATTTGTAGTAGCAGTAGTAGTAGAAGTTGTCGTCGAAGTATTTGTAATTAGAAGAAATAGTAGAAGTAGTAGTATCAGCAGTCGTACTAATAGCTGTAGTAGTATTAGTACTGGTTATTAGTACTGGTAGTAGCAGGAATAGCAGTATTAGCAGTTGTGGTATCAGTAATAGTAGTGGTAGTGGTAGTAATAGCAGTAGTGGTAGTAATAATATTCATGGTAGCAGTAATAGCAGTAGCAGTAGTAGTAATAGTAGCAACAGCAAAAGTTGTAGTAGTAGTGGTAATACTAGAAATATTAGCAGCAGTAGTAGTTGTCGCAGTATTAGTAAGAGCATTCATTATTTCAACAAAAAAGCCTAATGTTGAGCGAAACGTTTAAATACAGTTAATCCATGAGGCTTTTATTTTGAAAGGGTGGGACTGGGTGGGGGAGGGAGGGGGAGAGGAGACATAATCATCATGTTTGACACATAAACAGAAGTTATTAAATGACAGGCTTCATCACAAGCAGTTCAGTTAGAATTCACTCTCTGGGGCTTTTATTTTGAAATGGGGTGTGGGGTGTGGGGGAGAAGGGGAGAGGAGACAGAATCATAATGTTAGATAAACACAAACCGGTTATTAAATGACAGGCTCATCACAAGCATTTCAGTTAGGATTCATTCTGTGGGGCTTTTATTTAAAAATGGCGTGTGTGTGTGTGTGTGGGGGGGGGGGGGGTAGAGGAGGGGGGAAAGACCTCTAAAGATCCCTAAGACCTGAATGACTGTATGAGAGACACAGAGAGAGAGAGGGAGAGGAGTGTATGTGCGCGTGAGTCTGTGTGTTTATCAACATCACTAATTGGCTCAATCGCAAACACCTGTGTGCCTGAAGCAATTTCATGGAGATAAAACAGGGAAACACCTCTCAAACAAATCATCAAAACTCCCATAACCGTAGCTCCTATTGTTCCGATATTAATAATTGAGGGGAAGAATGAGTTGAAGAACAGATCCTGTAAAAATTGTGTCTGTAGTGTAAAAAATGTGGCTTAACTGGCGATCTAGAAATGGGGTACCGTGTTCTGTGGAAGATGTTTTTGAAGCAAAATTTAACATTGGTCTCTATGGAGCAGAAAGTTGGTTTTCCTCTCAATTAACGGCTTCTGTGTCAAATGTGGAAATCTGTGGGATTCCACAGTAATTTTTCTACGACAAGGACAATATTAGCTACTTCTACATCCAGAAATTATGCATGAAGAGTGAAGATTGTGGACACAGTGGCAAAATACAAATGTTTTTTTCACAAGAATCTCAAGCTGCTCTTCACTCTAGCGGTGACATCACTCACTCTAAGCTGCGCAATACACACCCATTATAAAGTCAGAAAAGGGCTGAAAAATCATAAAAGTTAAATTGCTGCAGTTCAAAAAGTTTAAAAGATAGCAAAAAGCTGAATCTTGTTGGCAATAGTTGAGGGTTTTCTCAACATTTGAAAGTTGAAATGGTGTCTGTCGCTGAAAGTATGAGGAAGTTGAAGGATTTGAAAGTTGAAGAAGTTTTTGAAGTTTTTGAAGGATTTGAAAATCTTCTCCATAGAAACCCATTAAAAAAAAAGTTGCAAAAAGCTTAATAATTCAAAAAGTTTAAAGGTTAGAAATAGAAAAAGCATAGCAGACATGAGCTGAAGGAGCTGAACATTTTGATAGTTGAACGGTTTCTGTAGCTTAAAAAATGAAGAAGAAGAAGCGTTGCGACGAAACGGGGGACGGAAGAAATAGTGGAATAAAGAAACAGGATAACAATAGTTGGAATGCTTAACAGCATTCCAACAATAACAATGGTCTAAACTTTTAAACATCTTGGTGGCCTTGTGAGTCTGCCTTTTTTTCCATAAAAAATATGGCACCTTCAATTTATGTTTTCTCTGGTAACCTTGCTCCATTTAACAATTCGCCCCTGGCTACTTAACTGAGTGGTAAGTGTTTTCCATGGCAGAAAGTGTGCCTGTAATTCATTTCCAAGGCAACATATTGAAACTGTTTGGGCATGGAAACCGCTAAGCGTTGAGGTGCGACCTGTTGACAGGACAGCTGCAGACCTGGGGGGGAGGAGAAGATTTTTCTTTCCTGGAACTAGTTTTGGTTGCGTTAAGATATCCAGGTAACACGGTCTGTAAAAAGGCCAGCCAAAGGGAGGTTTGCTTAATATTTTTCTGCTGTAAAATGTAATGTGCATCCTTGGAATGAGGGTTTGGAAGGCAGTGTTTTAATATTTTCTTTTGTTTCACCGGCTGATGGCGCATCCTATGCGTCAATGTGGATGTTAACTGGACCTGTTAACTGCAATAATGAAGACAAAGCCATAGTTTTGTTTTCCTTATATCTAAAATGAAAGTGAATGCATAGATTTTTGTAGGGATGAAGACAAATCCTTGTTTTTTTCTCCAGAAAATCTATTTTTAAAGCAATTCTGCCCTCCTTTCAAAAAGAGAGCATTTCACTGTTCACCAGAAAAAGGCCTTGTCAATACTGCAGTTATGTAAATGTGCTCGAGACTTGCTACTTAACATTATGTAGATCAGACGTGTTGGGAATATAATAACGTTTCCCATAAAAGGACAACATTTTCTTGTCGGACACGGAGTTAAATACAGCATAACTGCAGAAACTTGGGAATCTCCATAAGCCCTGAGGAACGAGAGGATCGCCACAGCAGAGCACTAATGGTCGGCAGGACTCTCAGGACTTAATCCTCGTCGTCATACGATGGATAAGGTAAAGAAAAAAGTTAGTTTGTCTCTCTGTCTGTCTTTCTGAATATCTGTCTGTCGGACTATCTGTCTGTCTGTTTATCCATCTATTTTTCATTTATCATCTCTCTCTCTCTCTTTGTCTATAAGCAGTTAATTCGAAAAATACACATATAAGTAATTAGGTTGGTATTAGCCAACAATTTAAACTAATGTTTACCCATAAAATATTTGCAAAATTAACAACTAGAGATATTTGTCAATGAATCCAGGCGAGCGTTGTGACGTTACATGGCAGCTTCTGTTTAAATATTTCACTCACCAACTGCCATAAAGCGTCAATGAAATAACCAGGAGATATGTGATTTGATCACATATGTAAAAAAAAGAAAGAAATCTCAAAAATGCTTTTTTCCAAACTTAAAGCGACTGAAGATGTAATTTAAGGAAAATGATTGCATGCTAGACTAGAGGGTATACATTATGAGCAGTTCTGGATTATTATTCTCACATAAATGTGTGTGTCTTTAGGTGAGTGTGACAGACTTAGATTTCCTACTAGTAGGGGACCGTGTCACCTCACAGCCAGAGGTCAGAGCTAAAAAAAAAAACGCTGACAGTCAGCTAAACTACTGTTCCTGATAAGCACAGAAGGCCTTCACCAAATTGTTTGTTTTGGAGGTCATTCATCCCTCGCTGTTGCTAGTTTTAGACATGTTACTAATTTTAACAAACATATAATGCGTAACCCTCTCAGGCTTCATTGAGCAAACCCGATGACATTGGATGCAGCTCTTCTACATGAAAAGATTGATGCGTTCAGATCACGGGGTTCATGTTCAGATGTGTTTGACTTGTCGTGTTGGTGGCTCGGTCGGTCGGCTGAGCTCTGGGTCAAAGGTCACGAGAATAATTTACAAAATCAAATCACAACTCTTTGTTGCTATACGTTAAAACGCCATCTGAGATAGACTGTGTACCCTAACAGTACATTCAGTCCTTCACACTGAGAAATAACATTTTGATTCTGTACGTTGTTTTTTGTTGTTGTTCGTATTACCTTAAAACAGGAAAAATCTCTCTGGCTGAGATAGCAGTAATTAAACTGAATTACAGACAAGCACAATGAGGCAGGGGACTCAAAGCTTATATGGTTCAAAATATTTAGCAGCAGCTTTAATTATTATTATTTGTAAAACTCTTCAAATTGTCACCATGATCACATCAATCTACAGTTCAGAATGGGATATATTGCCATTAAGTAGGTCACGCATTAACATGTCATCTAAGCTGCTAAGATTTGTTTTATCGACAAAGGTTAGACATAGATTCTTTTTTTTTCCGGTGGGGGGGGGGGGGGGGGGGCTTTGACCCTTGATGGCCAGATGGGGTGAGGGTGCTTGGGAAGGAGGGCCGGCCCCCCTTCACCTGAGCATAAAAGCAGCCGAGGCTCCCATTCAGCGCTACTCACGCCTCACTGACTCTGCACACACACACTCACCACACGCCTAGAAACACCAGACACACACACACACACACTTGCAGAGGCTCATTTAGCTAAACCTGCGACCATGCTGTGTGTCAGCTCTGTCCAGATGGTGAAGATGCCCTGCAGCCACGGCCCCGCGGCCGATAAGATCCTCATGGTAAGACTGGCGTCTCTGTCCAGTGGGACTTCGTGGTGGGTTTAAGTTTGTTTAGCGTTGCTGCGTTACGTACGACACGTTGTTTCAGAAGAAACTCTGAGTGAGGAGCGAGATTGTGTTCGATGATCAGATTTGTCCTGAAAATATGCTTGTATGTGGGAAGTGCGAAGCATAGCCTTCATTTGATAGTTTTGTATCGTAAAGCAGGGATTTTTAGCATGTCATTTGTCTCTTCTCTAATTCCCTTTTGTTGCTGTAACTGATTTCCCTTCCTGTTTTCAAAACTGAAACCTCATTTATCTTCTTAAAATAAGTGAAGAATCGTTTTCACGCGTGCGATTTGTAAGCGTGGGTCCAGTGCATTTATTTGGTCCCCCCGTGCAGCTCCCTGACCCGCTTCCACCCCCCTCTCCTCGTCTCTCGCTGTAGGCGGAGCAGATCCTGTCAGAGTTCAGGCTGAAGAAGGAAGAGCTCAAAGAAGTCATGACGAGGATGCAGCGCGAGATGGACAGAGGGCTGCGTCTGGAGACGCACGAAGAGGCCAGCGTGAAAATGCTCCCGACTTACGTCTGCTCCACCCCCGAGGGATCAGGTAGATACCCCATTATAAGATGATCCTTTTTGATTTTTTGATAAAGTCACCCAGATACAATGCTCCTAATGATTATCACCTGCGCAGGTAAAGCCAGTACGTGCACGTTCAGATGTAGTGTGTGTTTTGACAGAGGTGGGGGATTTCCTGGCTCTGGACCTGGGGGGGACCAACTTCCGCGTGATGCTTGTGAAGGTGGTTGAGGACGAGGAGAGGAGCTGGAAGGTGGAGACCAAGAACCAGATGTACTCCATTCCCGAGGATGCCATGACGGGCACTGCCCAAATGGTCAGACTCTAAACCAAAACTCTAAGAGACCTTGAGGGTCTGGTTCTCTCTCAGAAAGAAATGAGCTCCTATTATAGTTCAGTATCCCACATCTGATATCCTTTGTATCTCTCGCTCTCGCTCTCCCTCTCTCTCTCTGCAGCTTTTTGACTACATAGCAGAGTGCATGTCCGACTTTTTGGACAAGCATCACATCAAGCACAGGAAGCTCCCTCTGGGTTTCACCTTCTCCTTTCCTGTTCGACACGAGGACATCGACAAGGTAGGACATCCTACTGTGCATCGGACATGCCTTTAAACAAAACTGAGATCGGTCAAGGCATTTAAGGTTTGTCTTGTTTTTGTTCCTCCTCTTGCCGCAGGGCATCCTGCTGAACTGGACCAAAGGCTTCAAGGCCTCTGGGGCAGAGGGCAACAACATCGTGGGTTTGCTCAGAGACGCCATCAAGAGACGAGGGGTGAGTTAGCCGAACGTTACGATTCTTTGTTGAGAAAACGCCACAAGGCTGATTTGTAACACGGCTGGGCTGCCAATTCGCTGTTGTCGTTTTTTAGGACTTTGAGATGGACGTGGTTGCCATGGTGAACGACACAGTGGCCACCATGATTTCCTGCTACTACGAGGACCGCAGCTGTGAAGTGGGAATGATTGTCGGTGAGCGGTTCAAAACACTTTTCAAACACGAGCGCACGTACTGATGTGCGACACGCTCCTTTGCAGACGACATAATGTGCTTTCTTTTGGGTTAACAGGCACTGGTTGTAATGCATGTTACATGGAGGAGATGAGGACCGTGGAGCTGGTGGAAGGGGAGGAGGGCCGCATGTGCGTGAACACAGAGTGGGGGGCGTTCGGCAACAACGGGGAGCTGGAGGAGTTCCGGCTGGAGTACGACAGAGTGGTGGACGAGACCTCGATTAACCCCGGGCAGCAGCTGTGAGTTCATTCAGTCCAAAACACGCAGTTTGAAGCCACACATAGGGCAGCTCCATCAACCTCCACGTGTCCTCCAAATCTAATGCGGCACGTACGCACTCGAGTGTTCGATGCTCGGAAAGAGACTGTTATTTAAAGCGTGCCGCACACACCCTCCCTCATCCTCTTATTGTTCCAACAAATTAATCACCCTTTCGTGGCAATACTGACCTGACTTCCACCCAAGGCCTCTGGGTAGTTGCTAAGCTCCCGGCTGTTTTTCCAGCGGGTGTTTGTAAATGGCCAGAGCCCTCATACATCAGTGGTCAGTCAGTGCATGCGTCGGGGGGGGGTGTCAGATTAATGACTCCTCTCCGCTGCTTGCCACAGTGCCTGCCGGCCTAATGGCTGTTTACCTTTTTTGCACCGGCGGTCCCTTTTACGCAGACGACTGCCGTGCCCGGCCTCAATGCCCCTCTCAGGCGCTGATGTCACCATCCTCGCCCGCTCCCCTTCTTTTTCGAGAGGCAGCTGTTTGCCCAGTGTGTTTCGTGACGTGCACGTTGCTCTCTCGATATCCTCCTCTCGAGTCCTTCCCATCAATGTTTGTTTTAAAATTACTCCTCGCCTCCTGCAGGTACGAGAAGCTGATCAGCGGGAAGTATATGGGCGAGCTGGTCAGGCTCGTTCTGTTAAAGCTGGTGAACGAGGACCTGCTGTTTAACAGCGAGGCCTCCGAGCTGCTGAAGACACGTGGCAGCTTTGAGACGCGCTACGTCTCACAGATGGAGAGGTGAGGAAAGTTAGCATACATACATGTGTGTGTATCATCATATGTCATGTAAATGTATATGTATGCATATGTATATATATATATATATATATATATATATATATATATATATATGTATGCATATATATACATATACATATATATATATATATACATATATATATATATATATATATGTATATATATGTATGCATATGTATATATATATATATATATATATATATATATATACATATATATATATATATATATACATATACTGTATATATATATGTGTAAGAAATCAGACAAAAGATGGCTGATGGTGAAAATGATTAAGACGGTATTTTTCTTGTAGACAATCATGGCATTTGCATCAGCATAACATTTTCATACATGAATATAACAAAACAAATAACGTCTTATGTAATCTGATGAGATAAGGCTGATAGCAGTGTTGAGGGGGAAGTCATTTGTAGAAGCTTGACTTAACATTTGAACAGTACAAAAGGATATTATAAAGCGTGGTATTTCTATAATACATATAATATTCATGCATCGTGAACATAGTGGAACTAGAAATGATTGCTCTCTCGCTCTTTTTTTGTTGATCAGTGACACTGGAGACAGAAAACAGATCTACAACGTCCTGTCCTCGCTGGGTGTTCTGCCCTCGGAGTTGGACTGCGACATCGTGCGTCTGGTCTGCGAGAGCGTGTCCACGCGCTCCGCTCACATGTGCGGCGCCGGGCTCGCCGCCGTCATCAACCTGATGCGGGAGCGACGCAGTCAGGAGGCCCTGAAGATCACAGTGGGGATCGACGGATCCGTCTACAAGCTGCACCCATGGTGAGTAGACTTTTGAACACCTTCGTCTTCTGAAGAACAAGCAAATTAAATATTGGGATGATGTGATTAGATTTACCCAAAATGCACTGCTTCCAAATGTGACTGTAAATAACTGCTTTTTGGCCTCGTATTAAGCTCGTGAGGCTTGTTTAAACGCGTTGTTTTCCCTCCATCTCAGTTTCCGTGACAGGTTCCATAAAATCGTCAGGGACCTCACGCCTCACTGCGACATCACCTTCATCCAGTCGGAGGAGGGGAGCGGCCGCGGTGCCGCCCTCATCTCAGCGGTGGCCTGCAAGATGGCCACCAGCATGCTGACACAGTAAGAAAAGAAGAAAAAGGGAGCCGTGTGCGCCGGGACAGCAGTTGAAGCAAGCCCGAGAACTCTGACCTGAGAACACTGACGACATGTCACCCACAGCCGGCGGCTCTGGCCTCTTTTGGGCTCTGAAGGGACGTCAGCAGACCGGATATTCACAGCTGGAAGATGTACAGACAAGAAAGCAACTGTATTTTGGTAGCATTAGACCAACGTGTCACAATTTCAGTGTTTTTTTTAACTCTTTGTGTCACTGCCTGTTGCTGCCTGGGACTAAATCAGATTCATTGCTTTGTTGTGTAGTGATTTCAACACTGAATTATTCCCTTGCTATTGTATATTTGAATGTTATGTTTACCACTCTGTGTGTTAGGTTTTATGTGTATGATGACATGATGAAATGTGCCTTGGATGTGAATAGGCTTTACTTTAAATATAATTGCATAATTAAACTAAACTATCATAATAAACTAATGTTATTGGGGTTTTTTAAACTTCTAAATATGGCTGAGATTTAATGCCACAGCTGAATGAAATGTTTTCTCTTAAAGTTGTGACTTATTGCCACGTCTATAATGGAACAGGAAGATGCTGTAAATCAAGACACATTTTAAGACAACACTTGAAGTGTTATCACTATTTCAAGACACCAGTGGCGATATTCTCATTTAAACAGGTTTTTTTTAATATCAGGGAGGTATGAAATAAGAATAGACCAGTCCGCACACTGCCCTCTGACCCTGGGAGACATATAATTTGCTGGAATAACAGATAATCATATTTATAGGGAAATGTAGCATTGCACAATGTTGTTACTGAATCCTAATAATGATGCGCATAAAATATACATTCATTGATGGACTCTAAAAAGGGGGGGGGGGGCAAGGGGGAGTTGTCCGATGCACCTGGTTCCCCCGTATTTGAATGAAACGCAGTACAAGTGCCCTCTTGGATGCACGGTGCACCTATGGTAGATAAAACATGAAAAAGTGCCCTCTGAGGTGCAATTCCGGGGGAGAAAACACAAAGCGTCCTTCAGGGTTCCTTTCCAGTGGAGAAAACATGATGAAATGCGTTCTTGGATGCTCCTACTGCAGATAAAACATAAAGTGCCCTCTGGGGTTCTTTTCCAGTGAAAACAACATAATGGAGTGCCCTCTACTCTACGGTAGTCTTCCGGTGGAGAAAACAAAATGCAGTGCACCAATGGGTGCCCTTAAATGGAGAAAACATGATACAGTGCCGTATAGAATGCCCTACATGCTATACAACCTTCTGATGGTGCCTTTTTTTTAAATTACCACTGCCCCTCAGACAGCCTGAGTCCACCACTGCTTCCATTCAATTTACACATACAGCAGGATTTGAGCTCTGAGGAGTAAACATCATTCAGTTGAGTGACGTGTGATGTCAGAGGTCACCTTGCCCCGTCTCCTCTCTGCTCTTCATATCTCTATTTTCCAGTCCAGAGGAATCTTGGCTGCTTCATGTCTTATCAGGCACCTTCAGTGACACACAGAGAGCAGCCGTGGCCATGTAAGGGACTGTTCTGCCCACCACAGGCTATTATAGGAGGGTAGAAGATAAGATGGGCAGTACATAAAACCCACTCCGGCATCACACCTCGGCTGGGAGTCCACATACGATCATTCAGACATGGTAAGCACTCATACTTTCAGTCGGTGACGATTTTAAAAGTCGGAATCATTGTAATGGTGTATTCAAGAACACATTTGTTATTGTCTCTTGATTGCAGTTGTTTTGTATAAATCCGCAGACCAGAAAAAACATCAGCGTGTAAACTTAACGTGTTTGTGTTCCTCTACTCAGGCAAGTAAGAAGGCCTCCAATAAGAGACAGAGGGGAGGACAGAAGTCTTGCTCCAATGTCTTCTCCATGTTTGAGCAGTCCCAGATACAGGAGTTCAAGGAGGTACAGTGCTGCATCGTGTGTCGCCTTCACAGCTCCCTTTGAAACTTCTCTTGGGGGAAATTTGTGTGGGAACCTGTGATTTTTACAAATCAGTGCAAGGGAAGGAAAAAGGGGAAATGGAAATATTCAAGGAATTGAACTCCTTGAGTTAACTTGGAGCGGCCTTATAGACAAAATGCATCGATGAAAAGTACACGCCTATTACAGTTTGATTTCATGCAAGAGAAATTAAAAATGTATACGAGTTTTTAGTTAAAAGCGTGATTCTCCAAAGCAGTCATTCAGTTTTTCCTAGAATACATTTTTAAAATAAATGTTTCAGTTTTAAAAGTAAGGCATCAGTGTTCCTCCTGCCACAATTAGCAATGGTTATTCTCATCAAGCAGCTATGTGTACAAGAAGCCCTATAAAGAATCGATGCAACAATTCACTTTTATTATCAAGAGGAGTAAATAATCCAGTACTTCTCTTGGAAATGCACTCATTAAAATGATGATGAACCGATTGTAAAGAGGACATTTTACAGTTATAATTCACTAATAATAATTTGTGCATCTAAATTCCCCTGTTTTGACCCTTGTCACTGAGAAGAAAGAAATGCACTTACGTTCGGTGAAGGTAGAAAGGATAATTGTGAACTCTGCAGGGTCAAATAGCTCCTTTTCAGTATTTCTGTCATTTTCATGAATGACCATCAGCCTACCTGCACTTCAAAAGAAAAAACGTACATATTTGATTTGAATTCTTCACCATTGTTATTTTTGTGCTTCATCCCACAGGCGTTTGGATGCATTGACCAAGACAGAGATGGTGTTATCAAAAAACAGGACCTGAAGGAGACCTATGGACAGCTGGGTATTTTCTTAATCTTTATCTCTTCATCTTCATATATATATATATTCATATATATATATATATATATATATATATAAAATATAAATTGGTTTGTGTACCAGGGAAGCTTAATGTCAATGACGAGGAGCTGGACGAGATGCTGAATGAGGGGAAGGGTCCCATTAACTTCACCGTGTTCCTCTCTCTCTTTGGGGAGAAACTCAACGGTGAGGGCTTTTCACTGACAATCAAACAAATCTTTGATTTAAAAAATATATATATATAGTTAGAAGATTCTTTACGATGCTTGTGTTTCCCCCCCAGGCACTGATCCTGAAGACACCATACTTGCTGCCTTCAAACTGTTTGACCCCAATGGGACGGGCTTCGTTAACAAGGACGAGTAAGATACATTTGAATTATTATTTTCCATGTTATTTATATTTTCCATACTAGCTGTAACATGTTTTTATTCATCCAGGTTTAAGCGGTTACTGATGAACCAGGCTGATAAATTCACAGCAGAGGAGGTTTGTGTTTTCCATATTTTATTCTGACAGACTCCAAAACTATTCTGTGGGATGATCCCTTTCACCAGGCAAATTGTCACTTCATAAACCTGCAGGTGGATCAGGCCTTCGCTCTCGCTCCCATCGACCCGACTGGCAACATTGACTACAAGTCCCTCTGCTACATCATCACGCACGGAGATGAGAAGGAAGAATCCTAACAAGGGCCGTGGTCGGGTCATACAGGTCGTCTAAACCTGCAGACGGCTGCTTCTAAACGGGCTGGTTATCATTCGGAAGCCTCGATGACTGATGGAGTAATGTTGGAATGTCCGATTCATTCAAACGTTATAAATGCTGCAGTTCTGTTGCTGTTAGAAATGGTTTCATTTGTTTGTTGGCTATTTTGAGAATAAAGTGTTCCTCAAAAGCTTCTTTGTTAATTACAAATAATAAACACTGTACATGTAAAAAGATTAAAAATGCATCGCTACTGCTGTGATCCAAGGGGAAAGAAATCTAAGTCATACTTTTGATTATGTAAAAGATGAATGAATAAAGAAAGAAATAATAGTCAGGAAATATGTAACTTGAGTCAGAATCATATTCACACACTATACAAAATTACATTAAAAGTAAAGAAAACTATTTAAAGACAGGAGAGAATTAGAATTGGATAAACTCCAGACTGAATGCTCACTAGCAGAGAAGGCCGCTTTCTTGGTTGGTAAAAGGTTTTTTTATACAAGATTTTGTATAGGACTGTTTAAATACAGTATTTCACTGTAAAGTAAAGTAAAGAAGATGCCATGCTGTCCATCACATTCAAAGAGGCTTCACTGCTGTTCCATTCTTTGGCCACACTGTTGCCACGGATACAACAACAAACACCACAGCACACATTTACCTGCTCGCACAGCGATCAGACTGTCAACAACAAGAGGACTAGGAGTGTGTGAAATATATGCGAGGCAAGCCCCACTTTCAGAACATTTGCAGCAGCAGCAGCAGAGTTGCATCCAAATGATTGAGACTTCACTTTGGATTTTTTCAATCTGTAGTTCTTCCGTCAGAGATGCCGATTGCATCTGGAGCTGCAGGCAGGGTGGATGTGGGAGGAGAGCCTGACCCAGACAGACTGAGGACGAAGACCAAACCTGCCAACAGGAACTGTGACTCTTATCTGCAACGGTGGGTAGAATACAGTGCGACAGGTGTTGCGTTGCCTTTCATGTAATGAACGGGTAAGGAACGTTAATGCTGTTGCTGTGACAGTGCACAGAACATAGTGCATAGGCATGTCAATACAAGACATGCAGCATCTTTTTAAAGGAACAGTGTGTAGGATATAGGGGGAGTTATTGGCAAAAATGTAATATATTCATAACTATATTGTAATCAGTGTGTAATCACCTAAAACTGAGAATTTTTATGTTTTCATGAGATTAGAATGATGCATTCGTATCTGGATATAGATCTGTTTTGAGCTGCTGTAGAAACATGGCAGCCTCCGTAAAGAGGACCCGCTCCCTATGTAGGGCTCATTCTCAGCTAACAACACAACAATGTCCTAGTGTCAGCTGATTATACACTGGTGAAAACATAGTTATGCATATTGTATTCAATTTCTGCCAATAAATCCTGCACACTTCCTTTAAACCAAAGCTACGCATAACCAATTAGCTAGCTATATCCAAAAACACATAAACAAGACATCATAGTGCAACAATAGGATGCTCGGACAGTAAAAAACAACCACCATTGTATTCATTCAGGGAAAACCAGAGAGCAGCTTTATTAAAACACTGCCAGCCCGAAGGGACAGCAACTGGATACACACATGTGAAGCACGAATCGGGCTCATACATATTTCTCCTGGCGCGTTCACTAAAAGGACGAGACGGGAGGTCACATTTTCAAGATGCACTGGCTGTTGTAAATAAATTAGACAGAGTTATCTTGCCGAGCACATGGAAACGTATTGTCATGGTTGCAGATATCAGGAACTCCAAGAGAGAAAGACAAACAAAAGCAACGTGATGCAGGTGAGTACCGTCATAAAGTCTGGTTTAGAGGCCGCGAGACACAACGCGAGTGTTGCTCACGAGATTGAAGTGCCGTTTGTTTGTTACGCAGGGCACCAAGGACAAGACAGATCCGGGCGATGAAGAGAGCAAGGGTGAGGAGATATATATATATATATATATATATATATATATATATATATATATATAGTCAACATTCACACAGTTACAGGGAGTTTAAATCATCCATCTTTAAATTTGCTTTTAGGAGCCAAAGAAGGGAGCCCACAGAAAAACATCAGCAGTGAAGATCACCCTTCAGGAGAACCACTCAGTGGCGAGGGATCCAAAAAGTCTCGGCTGTGTGTTCTCCTTTAAGGCAGTCACGTCCCGTGTGGATATACAATTAACTATCTTGCACACTCGACGTTCTCATGTGTTATTTAAGTGCCAAACCCTTGTGTCTCTTGTGTCCATGCTTAACAGTTCTGTGGGGTCAAACTTGACAAAAAAGAAAAACATTACAGTGAAAGAGGTTGTTTTTTTTTGAAGAACAAAAAAGAAAAAAGTACATCATGTCTATCAGTGTTAAATTCAATAACGGAAGATTGTTGTCTTTCAGGTGTCGTGGCTGCTCATCAGTGTTAATTGTGTTGCAATACAACACTGCAAGATCTAAAGACCTTAAAACCAATGTCTAAACGCTGAAGTCACAACTATCTCAGTGTCTGCATGAAATGATGTTCCGTTATAAAACAGCACAACTACAAAATACATCCAGGTTCTTTTCTGCATAATCACACAACGGCTACTAGAAGTTGTAAACAAAAATGAACTGCACATGAATGAAGTGGACTGAACGTGAGGCCTTCACGAATCCAGTTTTTCTGAGCGGCTCGTCCGCAATCACAGGTTTCAAATCGCAATAACGGCTACGGTTTCTTCAGCAGCATTAAAACCAAAAAGGAGCCTTCCCCCCCCCGTTTCACGCTCGGCTCCTCGTAAATATATTGCACTTTTCTGTTTCCTGTGAATCGCTGAGACTCGCCCCCTTCTTTTGGCTGTACGTGAGAATTCACAGCGTGTTTAAATGTCCACATGGCGGCATCAGGCCCCGGCTAATGAGAGCATCACCAGTGGGGAGCGAGAGAGGCCCGTTTCCAGTGTGCGTGTCCTCCACAGGGCGGGGATCCGTCTCAGTCACTGCCGCTGTCGTCTCCCACCACCATGCTGCTGTACTGCTTCTGCTGCTCCTCTTTAAACGACTCCTTCACCTTCGCTCTCTTCAGGCCTCCATCCCTGCAGAGGCAAGCGTGTGGGGCAAACTGAGAGCAGTGCTAACCGTTGAAGCATATCTGTTTGATGTCAATGAATATCACTATCAAGCTTAAAAAAAAAAAAAAGCCTGTGGATGTTATAGTTCTTTTGGAAACCTTTTCAAAAAGCCATTAGGTGCATTTTATAACTTAAGTAAAATATTTTTTACCCACCAGCTGTGATATAAACGGTACATTTGTGTGTTAAAACACCAATAGTCACAGATTAAAGGGATAGACCCCCCCCCAAAATCAAAAACGACATATTCTTCCTCTTAGGAAGTGCTACTTTAGCAATCTCAATCGTTTTGTTGAGAGTTGTTTTGGAAATATCGGCGTCTCTCCAATATAATGGGACTTTATGGGACTCGGCTTGTGGTGCGCCAAAAATAAATACATCTGAAAAACTCAACAGCAGTGTCTCCTTCCAGAAATCATGACCCAGAACTATTCCATAGCTCCGACACGAAACTGCTCACATCAATGTCTGTGGATCATGAATTATGTAGTATATTATAGTGGAGAGACGGCAGACGTCTCTACGGCCAATATAGCACGACAGGTAAGAAGAAAAATGTGTATATGTTTTATTTTGGGGGTGAACTGTCCCTTTAAGCCCCATCCTGGACTTAACACCATATACTCTAGAAAGAGAAGAAAAATGCTCCGTTTCTTACCACTGTAGATCCACCAGCCCTCCCTGGTGAGCGATGGCCGACTTCACCCTGTTGGCAAACTGGACAGCATCTTCCCCCTCCTGCCATTTTGGAATACAACAACAATCAGTCGACCCTGATATATGCGTCTGTGTGTGTACATATGTGGAGAGGTGGGTGACCAGGACTTTTTATGCATGTGCTTCGCCGCAGGGGTCGTACACACCTGTTGGTGCATGGCTGGCAGGTACCAGACGTTGCAGACCAGGGCCCAGCTGGTCATCATCCTCAGCAGGTAACTGACCATGCTATACTTGGAACTGTTCCAGAAAGCATCTCCGAACTTTGGGTCATACTGAGAAAAAAAGAAAAATAGAAGAAGAATAAAAAGAAGTGCAACGAGGAAGCGTGTTTTGAAACATGCGAGCCAGAAGGCCAGAGAGAACAACTGAAGGAGGGACGCAGACAGGACCGGAGTACCTTAATGGCCACCGGATATATCGTTGCTCCGATTTCAAAACTTCCCTTTTTGAACATCATGACGGACGTGTTGTTGACACAGGTTCCTGCAGACAGCAGACATCGGGGTTTAAACCCACATGAAAAAAGCTTCTTGTCTGTCACCGCTGAGTGGCAAAACACGAAAAGCCGCTGTGTATGAGGTAACTCATCCCTCGTGGTCACTCTTACCCTCTGGAAATATCAAGATGGGAAGCTTTGTCTTGTCGTTCACATGATCCTTCAACCTGGAAACGACACAGAGAGGGTAATGGAAACCGTTTTCCTGTACACTTCGAACAACAACATCAAACATATGCGCGGAGCGTCTAGGTGATATTGTGAGGCGCTGGAATCCAAACCACGTGAGTCACCGCTCTGTAGCAACTTTCCAAAACATATCCGTTCTTGTTTGGAAACTCTCATTCACGATTTTACATGCCAACCTGTGTCAGTGCCAGAGCAGCCACAGTGAGAGAAAACACAGAGAGAGAGAGAGAAAACACATGGCGAGAGAAAGAGAGAGAAAACACAGGGCGAGAGAGAGAGCGAAAACACAGGGCGAGAGAGAGAGGGTAGGTGAGAGAGAGAGAGGGCGAGAGAGAGCGAGAGCGATGTGCAAATACAAGCCTGAACAGAAGTGCTGGAGTTAGGGAGGGGGACAATCCAACCTTTTGGTCACTAGGTGGCGATCTTTCATCTCTGCTCTCTCGAACCAGACGTGAGGACACGACCTCACCATGGCCCTCTGGAGGACTCCCATCAAACCTCCGTGTATCTGCCCCACCTGATGGTCACATTTTGACAGTTATGGCTGCATGAAAAAGAAAGGACCCATCAATGTAGAAATGTTAAAAAAAAAAAAAAGGAGTTTTCGTACCATAGCGTAACAGCCATCGTTGCAGAGTATCACTATGTCAATGGGACTAGTGTGATTGGCGACACAGATGCCTCCCTTCTGGGGTTTGTTTTCCCTGTTGTGGGGAGGTGAAGACAGATGTCAGACGGCGTTCCCGGTCGGACTGTTCGGCGAAGACGAGGCGAGGAGGCTCACTTACCTGTTGTGATAGCGGATGGTGGCAGAGAGTCCTCTGGCACAGATCCTGTAGCACATCACGTGGACCCATTCACTGAGCCAGAACTTCATCCTGAACTCACACACAAAGAAGCACGGGTGAGGAGGGAACCACCTTCATAAGAATAAAAAAAATAAAAAATATGGAATATGACTTCTATTGGTGGGGTTCGGGTTTGTGGTCACCTCCAGTTTGGGAGGAATCCAACTGCAGATGTTCCTATGACCAACCAGGTGAGGCCAATGCAGACCAGAGTTATCCTGGAGAAAGTAAAACACATTTATTTATTATCACTTTTACAGCAGAAGGAAATATAATAAAAACTCATACACGTGAAAAAATACCAAATAGCCAGTCTATACGACTTTTTCTATTACTAATTTGGAAACTAAAACATTTTGACACTTTTTTTCCGACACTTTTAGATCAGTATTGTTGTGCGCCTAATTAACAATATATGCAAAACAATGAAAAAATAAGATTTATTTGGATATTTTCATCAAAATTCTATCATTACAATTTGGTTTCTAAAACAAAATATGATGTGTGCTTCCGTAAGCTACCAACCGATTTCAACCAATAATATCGTGACATCCATCAATTAATCTGCAACTTTTAGAGGGAAGGGAGGCGTGTGTGTGTGTGTGAGAGTGAGTGAGTGAGTGAGTGAGTGAGTGAGTGAGTGAGTGAGTGAGTGAGCGAGTGCGAGTGCGAGAGCGAGAGAGTAGCTCCTACATTCCGAACCCGTCTCAATTTCAGCTTATACATCGTGTTTACCAGAACAAATGGTTCTACAACTGCTTTGACTCAAACTTTGACATTGTTTCTGCCTGGAAGACAACACTGCATCACGACATCTTAACTTGGCAGTCTGTGCGTACCTGAGAGGGGCGAGGATGCAGTATCTCACGACGATGCCCAGGCTGTAGACCAGGGTCAGCCTCAGGCTGATGAACTGGAAGTCGTTGTTGGTGCGAGTCAGCAAGTTCCACAACACCAGCTCCTCTGAGCTGAACCGCTGCGTCACCTGGATTTAGAATAAAACTAAAATTAAAAAATCTGAACAGCTTAACAGGGCCACTAATTACCGTTTACATACAGTCAAAACTATACCTCATCCTCTACAATGCTCTCAATTCCTCTGCGGGTGAAATAGAAGCTGTCACTAAGTGTGAAATCACCACCCACTGGTTGTTTGAGGCGACTGCATCTGAGTTCCTCAAACTCTTTCTCCATGGAGCAATCTTCCCTCTGGATGAGACCTGACACACACACACACACACACACACTTCAAACTCAATCATCGGATAGGAATCATTATGTTAACAACAAGCCTGGAAGATAAGTCAGCCTCGCCCTATCTCTCAGGATTGTGACGATAGTGTAAGAGGACGTAACGGAAGAAAAATAATCAAAGTTCATCCAGGAACACGTTTCGTGGAAGGACATTGATATTTTCTACTTCTGCAAGAATTCTGTAAAGACACAAAGCTAAAATAAACGGTTGCAATAAATCAAAGCACGGAACTGTTCTGAGATAATGAAAGAAAAATACTCTGCTTCACATAAAGACGTACAACACGTATCGCTTGGCATAACAGAGCAGACTCAGATCCCCAATGAGATACCGCAACAGATCCCAAAACAGCTAAGAGTTGGACTCCGTATTATCTGATCACTCAGCAGGCAAAGTCCAAAACCTGGAGGGACTAACTGTGCATTCAATACTCCGCCTCATCTCTGTTAATGAAGCGCTTCCACTTCTTCCCGTCGTCGTCCACATTTAGAAATGGAACACGGACTGACTTTGAACTCTGCAGTGGGCACACGTTTGCTGACACAACGTCTGCCTTGAGTTACTGCTCTGCAGCTTAATGACTGATAAAAGAGTTGCGCAAGTAATTGCGTCTTGTGAGATAGGAAACAAGGTGAAGTTCTGCCTATCATAAAAGTTCTCAAGTTTATTTTTATATCATACCTTTCTTAAAATTGAAAAAAAAGTCACTATCAGCTTGTTTTAATACTAGTATCATCCTGTTGTGTCTATTTTTTTCCATTATTATTTTTGCTTCTTGTGTCGTCCATTTTTAAACACCTGTGCATTTTTTTATTTCTATAATCTATTGTATTTCTCGTGAAGCACTTTGAGCTGCATTTCATGATGAAAGGTGCTACACAAATAAAGCTTATTATCATTTCACATTTATTTACAGGGCTATCACCACTTAGGAAATGCATCTGTATGCAAATCTCCACAATACGATTGAAACATGCTTGCCCAGACTTGTAATAAAGTGTCTCATGGAATCCAGCATTGCAGAGCAACACCTGTGTCACCTTCTAAAACCCAATATTTCACAATAAAAGATGTGACAGCACAGGTAGCCCCTGATTTCCACACACCGTTAGATGAAGAGGCGTTGAGTGTTCGTTCCTCTGCGTAGACTTTCTGTATCTTCAGAGTGGCCCACTGTGGAGGAGGACAGAAACAATAATGGACTCATATCTCACGTGGGTGACAATCTGCAGGACTTGCAACATTTTACACCTGTGACGGGACACACAAAAAACGAGACGAACAAGCATAGGCTACCTCTAAGGTTTTCACCAGGATGGTCATGTAGCTCTCGGAGATGCCCAGCGAGAAGCCGAACATGGCCGGGACCATGATGAGGCCGACGATGAGGTAGAGCCAAACCTTCAGGGCCCAAAGGGCCAGTGTCCAGAACTCCTCCATCTCCACCTTGTCTATTCCCTGCAGAAGCGTTGGAAGGATCAGCCCAGTGGCTCAGGAGTAGAGCAGCCCTGCATGTGGAGGGGGAAAGTTGTTTGTTGTTTATATTTATATTTGCACTCTTGTCACCTAAATAATACAGATAGCAACATGTGGAAGTCAACCACCACAGTGAGGAGTGGAGCAGACAATTATAAATAAAACGCTGACACTCCAGTTTATGTAATCAGGAGTCACCCGGTCACAGTACACCGCACAGAAACGCACGCTCGCGCAGCAACACTACACGATCGGTATCACGTGTGTCCCTGCCAATATAAAAGAATACTTTGAATAACCGAACCGCGGCAGGACTCCTCTGTCACACGAGATCAGATCGTTTCTGTTAGCTTTAGCCGCACCAGCTCACCGTACCTGTCAGACTCAAATCCATGTCCTTCTTCCTGAGTATAACTCAGAGGACTTAACACAGAGAACAAACACGCCCATTTACTACTGGAACAAAGTTCACGGAGCAGCCCCCCCCACACTCCCTCCCGCGGACAGGAAGGGAAGCGCAGACACGTGACACTCTATGCCCGTTTTGGTGGGGAAATAACTTGTTTTCCTTTGCAGAATTTTTTATTTTTAGATCTTTATACCTTCTAAAATAAAGATTGTGATGACAAAATATAAGGAAATAAATACAAAATGTGAGCCAGTTGGTTCCATTCTTGACCTTGTGAATGGCAGAATGGCTCCACTTTAGTTTTTCTGGAGCTTTCCTTGAAATTTGCTCCGAGCAAACTCTACCCACTGATGAAGACCACAGAATATGGTTGAAAGGTCCAGAACATATGGGTCTTACAGTAATAGTGTTTATTTAATTTATTTAAAAAAATTATATGCATCCATATATATATACATATGTGTGCATATACATACAGATAAGTGATATAATGATCTGCGTTTTGTCTTGTCGTTTGAGAGCAGCGGTCACAAACCCAGCTGCTAAATATGCTGACCTGAAACTGATGCGTGCTGGGAAACAGTGATGCCACTGTAATGAGATGTCACAAACCTCATGTTACTATACATGACATGGTGAAACCCTTGATGAGGAATGAGGCCACGATCTCTCTTTCTCTCTCCCTCTCTCTCTCCCTCTCCCACCTAAGACTAACAAAAGGTCCTGATCATGTTCCAGGTTCAGACATTTCACAGTCTGTTGCACATTATTGTAAGAGGACTTCAGGGGGTCAGTCAGGGTAACAATAAGAAGGCAAATACTTGGATATTTGGCAAAGATGCATTTTTAAAAGAAACTGCCTGCCATAGTAACATGCAAGAGTATATGAAGATGCAGTTCATGTCTAAAATAAATATTTTTCATAAGACAGCTGCGATTAAGCATTATGTCTTCACCGCTTTGTTGTTAAATCAGGCTAATGGCCCAGGCCTGCAATTCTGCAGCAGACATTCGAGATGTGTAGTAAAACACCCGCCAGCAACACACAATGTGCCCTTTAATGTCAGGGCGTGTTAGCTCCAGCAAGGCAGAGCTTGTTGGTTCTAAAATAGCTGTGTTTTTTTTAAATCTTTAAACCTCAACACAAACAGCTTATACAACAGCATGCAACATGGCAACACTGCTGCTTGGGTTTAGTTGGGGGGGGGGGGGGGACACCCCAACCTGCCCATTAGTGTTAGAAATTAAGAAAATGCAACAAACATTTCCCTGTTTAAAAGCCACCGCTCCATTATTCAGCAGTCTCAGGCATTCAAGTGCTTTGTTTAAAAGAAACAAAAAAGTATAAATCTCAGATGCCAATGATTTTAATGAGTTCACTGCCTCTGTCTCCCATGGAGCAGGACAGTGAAGGAGGGAATGTGTTGTGTCTCAGTAGCCTTCTGCTCCAGGGAGAAATAACTGAACCACAGCAGTATTTAGTGAGAGGATCCACCTCAGAAAAAGGGCCTGTACCTCGAGCCACAGTGTGTCGTGGTTCACGGGGGATTTGAATGTTCTCTGGAAATAATAAATAATGTCTTGCAGTGGGCTGTTATTCCACAGAGCACCGTTAACGTCAGACACGCTTGTCTACTTTGACAGTGGAGGCTGGAAGTACAATATATTGAAGTGTGAAGGTATTCTTGGGGTCCAGTTTCCCTGAATCCTCCACAGTCCTGCACACTGAAATCTAATTCTACTGGCATAAAAGGCAGAGTTAGAGCTAAACCGTATGGAAATCATTGTCTGACATGGAATTACCTAATATTTCTTTCCTTTGTCTCAAATAAAACTAAAGAACGCATGTGTTTGCATAGGGTTGGTCTGTTGTTTGACTTTTAAGACCAGTTTCTTATTCATGGAATGCAAAAATACGTTTCAAAGTATGCAAAAAAAACCCATTGAGCTAATTTCCCCAAATCTTCCCAAAAGCATCTGTATCAGAATCTAGAGCATAAAAGGGAGATCAATTGTACAGGCTACAATTACATAACTGTATATGGTGAGGCATTTTTATAGCAGTAGGCCTACTTCCGTTTGTGTTGAAGTGACAGGTATTTAATCTTATCATGTCTGATACAGCTGCCATACAGTTTGTCATAGTAACCTCGGAGATAGGGAATAAGGCCTATTTGAAAAATGCATTAACTCTGATGGACTAATAAACACCACTTTTGATTTAGTAGTTTTACAGTTGTAATATTGTAGGCGGATCTATAATTCCTGTCAGCAACCATCAAGTTTTTCCATAAAACGTTCCACCTAATTTCCTCAAGCGTTCTTTTTTTTTTTTGGAGAGGCAGTAAATTGCCTCGCGCTAATGACGCGCCGCCGGTGCAGGGCTTTGGTGCAAGTCTGGACACATAACAGACAGCGCCTCGTTCTAATTAACGAAGCCTGCTCCCCCTGCCGCTCCTCCCGCAAAGAAAAAAAGGCAGACGCTGCAGCCCAGAGAACACTCCTCCTCTCCTCCTCTCCTCCACTCCTCCTCTCCTTCCCTCCTTCCCTCTGCAGAGCCGGTGGAGTTTTTCTCCCTCTTTTAAACCACGCTCAAGCGGGCTCCCGGTCCCTCATCGGAGCGCGTTCATGTCATGTCATGTCACGGTGCAGCGCACGGTCGAAGTGGTCGCCTCTAACACCACCGGGAACCCCAATGCCCGGCACTCTTTCTGCAGCGGTTTGAGTTTGGCTACGTGAAATATGCGATGTTTGCGCGAGCGCCCGCTTCTCTTTCTGCTACACTTTGTTTTCACGTTGGCAGCGGGCCACGGAGAGCTCTCCGACTCCAGCGGAGTCTTCCCCCTCTTTGCAGAACAAGGTCAGTGTGGTGCGGCTCCAATTGGAAGCGGCATAGTCTGTGCATGCGTGAATTGAATGACTGCTAGAAGTTAAAAGTGCATGTTAATGTCAGTGTGCAGTAAAATCCCGTGCAAACAGTGCATCGCAATTCCAAGGGTCCTTCTGTTGTGTTTCACTCTGCAGGTCAGCTGTCCCAGTCAGATGTGTCCACTGTCCACCCGGTGAAGACCACTGGTGATGGGGAGTTCATCTCTCACTCCCTGGCTCACCAGTTTGAGGGTGGGCGAGCCAGGCGTGACCTCCGACCCCTCAGTTTGGGGGGACGAGTCTACTACAAGGTCGACCTCGGGGGTCGCTCTTTGATGTTCAACCTGACCGCCAATGATCGGCTGCTTTCGAGCAACTACGTCCTGGAGAAGAGGAACGGCACTGCCGGCGGTACCGAGCATCGCCGCCCTGGGGGGAGCTCCTGCCACCTCCTCGGCACGGTGGAGGCTACTGACGTGCGAGGAACTGCTGCCATCAGCACCTGCGAGGGCCTGGTAAGGAATCGCATCGTCTCATGTGCGTAGCAGGCCGATTAAAAAAAAAAAAAAAAAAAAAAAAAAAAACTCTGGTGTCTCATTCATCCTCTCATCCACATGAAGCTTTTCACCTTTTCGCCCATTGGGCAGGTAGGTTTTTTCTTAACACACAGGGGAAAAAGAGGAAGCTGGTATGTAGTTTGTGAGGCAGTCACTGGCTGTTCAGCGAACCCTTCCATCTCACAGTACTTTATGTGTTGGTTTGCCATTCAAAAGACTTCCTGACACCTTTTGCAGAGTGGCCGCGCTGCAGACCCGCCGACGGGTTCTGCTCCTCGGCCAACTTTAGAGACCCCGTCTGTGTTCTTTGTCTCTCAGAGGTTTTCCCTCTGTTCTTTCATCCTCATTCATTCACGTCGGTGTCCGTTTCCTGCAGAGACTCTCTCTGCAAAATCCCCACCCTTGGACGTGCAGCCTTACTTTGTTCTTCACTCAGATGTATATTTTGCCACTTTCTTTTTCTTTTTTTTACAGTCTGGAACTATAAGGTTTGACAGATGGAAAGACAGGAAATAGGGCTATACCGTACGTGTTTTTGTTCACGTTTTGACATAATTACTCATCCATTACAAATCACACCAATATTCTTTTGAGACAAATGAAAGGAACTCTGCGATGGGTCCGTTTTTCAGTCCCCAAGAATGCTTCGGAGTTCGTGCCTCATTGTGTCACAGCAGGAATGCCTCTCCTTGCAGGATCTTGCCTTGTTATGTTTGCGTGGGTTGCGCTGCACTCTTCCTGCCAAATCTTGTAAATGCATTCATTTGAGACGTGTCTTATATCACTCTGAATTCCAATTATCTACAACCTACTGCCCTCAGAAGATGTTTTTTATTTCTTTCTGTGGTCCCGAACGCTCCAGTGTGTCCCCTTTTTCTCCGACCTACCAGGGGAACCACGACGAGATGTTCCGCTGATTTTTTTCTTCTGTTCTGTGGAAGATGGTCTACAGCAGCTAAAACTACAGAGAGAAACCACCAAACGGCAAGACTCAGCCAGATAGATGTGGGAGGGAAAACCCTCCCAGCTGCAGAGGAGGTCATTCACCCTCAGGAGACAGATGGAGATGGACTGCTTCGAAATATAGATGCCTGATAATCCTTTGTTTATGTAGACAGGAGTTACCAAAGGCTAGAAACTAACAGTAAGCAGCAAAAACAACAACATGACAAAGACATCATTTACCATTGGTTTATAAAAGTTAGGGTGGCAGTTTTTCAAAAAAGGGATCCGTCAGCGATTCCTGATTATTTGATGAAAACTGTAATTATTATCATAATCAATGGATGTGCTGATCGGTTTCTCCATTATTCGTTTGTCTATAAAAATATCAGCGCGATGTCTCCAAATGACTTGTTTTGTCTGAGCGACAAACCGAAACCTCTACTCTCTTTTTCCTTTCGATATACTTATAGATTTATCGACTAATTTCGGCTCTTATTAAAGAGAACCCTCTGGTAACTCGCCTCTCGTGTTGATCATATGATGTCTGTGTCGGTGAAGCAAATCACTTTGCGAATTCAGAGCAGGATGAAGACTTTTAAAGGCCGTAAAAGCCACAATGTGGTCGCTTCTGCCACTTCATTAGCACCAGTTAAACTCCCACTTCTGGTTGACAAAATGAAGTCACACTTGCTTCAACAAATGGAACTGTGCGGCAGCGAGAAATATTTATTTTACACATGATTACGTCTCTTTACAAAGCCCTTTGCTGTTCACTGTACATGTGAAACCGTGAGGACCGCAGTAATTGGATGGAGGTTGCTGTCAGCGTCCCCCCCCCACCCCCCACCCCTCCAATTTCCCCGGGCTAAATCTTTGAAATCAAGCGAAGCCGAAGCTCTCTCAATGCAGTCTTCTGTAATCCTCGAGGCACACCACAAAGAAAGATCATGCAAGTTCAGACCCATTATGTCGGCATTTTCCTCTCTTAAATGCGTGTTTCTTGGCACTGTGCAAGAAGAGAAAAGATAATGTCTTCTGACTTCTGACTTCTGAGGAGTAAAATAAGCTCACAGGCAGAACTATCTTGTGAAGTATAAACAAACGTAAGGCTAGTGAAATCTGTAATTATCAGGAATCAGTTTTGTAAGAATATTTGTTAGGATTGATCTCATTGCAGTAACGAGCACCATCCGCCCCCACCGCTCCTTTGGGCCGCAGGATGCGTAACGGCAGGGATTTTTATTCCAGACCCAGTTGGCCAGCACTACAAAAACCCACAGAAGCAGGAAACCGAAGTAAAGCAGTTCCACATGGCCGATGTATTTAGAACACAGACCTGTGTCATGATCACCTCCCCTGGCTCTGGCACCTCGCACCCAAACACGTTTCCTCTAGGTCAGAGGAAAAGGAGGAGAAGGGGCGGGCGGGGGGGAGAGGTGGCAAAAGTGAATTCAAGTGCAACGATGAGTATTCGGGATTCCGAGCAAAAAAACAACAACAAAACTGTTGCGTCCCTATTTTTGCTCAGATGGAAGTCTTAGTTGGTATCCTTGTCTTTGTTGGTTGAGCGCAGACATCACACAAGACCTGTACGTGGTGATTTAAGGATCACGTAACAGCACTGTACAAGCGAAGCCGTGCAGTGCCGCGCTGCCTTTGGTACGCAGATCATACAGATCAAGCAGAGCTATGGCCTGAGTGTTTGGATGGGCCTCTCTGTAGCATTCCTTCCTGGTTGATCTGCACTCCACCACCTGCTTCTCGCTGCCAGGACTCACTTGGAAGTTCAACATATAGGAGACACCGTGATGACAGAGTATCTGCCCTTATATGGATCACAAATAAACAAATAACAAATCTTACTGCGGTTAAATCATGTTGACCCTGGCAAAGAAGAGCGTGCGGATGAGATGCAGAGTATTTTTCTGCACAGGACCGGTGGGAAGCGTTCCCAGCAGGCATATCGGCCTGCATGCTTTGAGTATGAGTCCACGACAACTCAGGGACCCCTGGCTGAAGGCCATGCTCTGAGTCAGTGGAAAACCTCTTAATCATTGCTACATTTAATCAGAGGTCGACTTTTGTTCATGGTTATTGTTCTGGTGATTTTTGAATGAAATAACAAGCAACGTTGTAGTACTTTAAACCGGTCTCAAGACCACTATTTGAAGGTCTCTGCCTCATCTCGTTATTGGCATGGTCTCATCAAAGTCTCGTTCTTGTCTCGATATACTCTGGCCTTGACTTGGTCTCAACCCCTTAAGGTCTCAGTATTGTCTCGATACAGTCTAGTCTTGGTCTTCACTTGGTCTCAACAACTCAAAGTCTGTCTGGTCTCGATACACTCTGATTTTGGTCTCGGTTTAGGTTGTCTTGACTACAACACCGATAAAAAGCCTGAAGAGCTTGTTTGTATCGCAAGTTTCTGCTCCAGATTGTGGACACTCCATCTTATTTTACAAGGTTCGGTTTAACGGGTGGCATAATACAGTTTTTCCAAAGGGAGTGCTCTTCTAGATTTGCACTTTCTGAACTCCCTGAATGGAGAAACATGATACTCAGCCAGAGCTATGCAGCCTGCTGAATGAATGCAGCTGAAACACAAGAAACGTGTCGGGATGACCCAGAAAGCTGAAGAGTGAGTTACAGCAGTAAACAGCGGGGTCGACCCTGGGGAACCACAACTGTAAGCGCTGCATGGCCTGGTCTTTCACATCTGCCTCTGTCTCCAAAAACACTGAGAAGCGATCCAAGAAACAGGTGCTATCAACATCATATTCTCGGAAATACTTGGCGTTGGTCTTGTTCAATTCAACAGATAATTGCATTTAAAATGAAATCTCCTTGGATACATTTTGTCATGCACATGAAAACATGCAAAATTCCTGCGGAGGAAAATAAATTAAAATTCTTTCACTCAGTTGTGATTTTCCATCTGTTTGGCCGTCAAAATGAGTATGCATCTCTCTCTCATTCTGTTTCTTGAAAGTTTGTTTAAGGGGAGAGGGAGGGGTTCATCCGGGAACGGTTTGGGCTTGTTTGGTCTCTCTCTCTCTCTCTCTCTCTCTCTCTCTCTCTCTCTCTCTCTCTCTCTCTCTCTCTCTCTCTCTCTCTCTCTCTCTCTCTCTCTCTCTCTCTCTCTCTCTCTCTCTCTCTCTCTCTCACACACACACACTTAACTAAATGAGGAGAACTTGCAAACACTGAGCTTGACTTGAGACATTCAGATTGTGCTTGGTTTAGAAGGAAAAGTCAAAAGGTATTTGTGTGTTTGCATGCATCTGTGTGTTCATGTGGGTACGTCTGTGTGCGAGGGCGCCCTACCCAAGTACTCATACATGCAGAGCTCACCGGTTGGCGAGTGAACAGTCTGCACCAGTAAGAACACGCACGGAGAATGTGCCTCGGGGAAGGAGAAAGCACAACATATATTCAGATCTGTTGAGTAATGATGGATTCCACCCAGATGGAAATTACTGAGGAATGGCTTTTTTTCAGTAGAGAAAGTCCATCTGTTGAAGTGTGGGAAATATTGAATTGCAGGACATTTGTTGTTGTAATCAACACAAAAGAATGCTACTTGAAGCTGCATTAGGCATGATTTTGGGATGAAATTAATCATCTTTTTAATTGTTAACAATCCGTAGCTGTGACTGAGCAGAGCCTCGTGTCAATATATTTGCCCTTTTTAGATTTTTCAGTGCAAAGGAAGGGCTTGATCCAGACTCACTCGTTTCTACTTAATGCATGTTCATTTTTATCTTCCTTAGAGAGGCTTCTTCTCGCTGCCGGAGGGACACTACTTTATCGAACCTGTCCAGAAGTCCCCCGATGATCCTGCGGGGACTCCAGAGCCCCATATCGTCTATCCAAGAATTCTAACAGGACGTCAGAGAAACAAACGCAGCGTTGAGTCCAAAGAGACGCCCAGCCCCTGCGGAGTTCAAGGTGTGTATCTCAATGTGTGTGGAACTGCAGATGTTCGTGAGCATTTATTTTTTACTCCGTCTCCGCCTATGTCAAGCGAGGATAAGCCCTGAGTGTATAGCAAGCGATGTCTTCCTTCGGCCGCGCTCTAGATGCTCCAAGGAACTCTGTCCAGGTGGAGAGGGAGAGGGAGGAGTGGGAGAGGGAGCAGATGGGGGAGGACCGGGCTCAGCCTCGCTGGCCGCGCTCGGTCAGCAGGGAACGCTGGGTGGAGACCATGGTGGTGGTCGACGCCAAGCTCATAGAATACCACGGCAGCGATAACGTGGAGTCCTACATCTTCACCATCATGAACATGGTGAGGAGTGAGAATCAGATTTAACTCTTCACATCTTATGTTAAGTTAAAAATATATCGTTTTATTGGTGAATGGTTTCGGTGTCGACAGGTGGCTGGGATCTTTCATGATGCCAGTATCGGGAACGCCGTCCACGTCATCTTGGTTCGCCTCATTCTACTCCAGGGAGAAGAGGTAACACTTTCCCGAAGAAGTTGGTGTCGGGATGTCTTTCTTTGACGATGCATGTGTTAAGGCTATTGCAAGAAAAGCACACGCATCTATAAAGCATTCCTCTGGGGGAAGTTAGGAGTTGATGTAAAGCAGGAGACTCCTTTGATTTGTTTTTTATTCGTGCATGGACAGCGCACAATTGACACTAATTTGCATCTGTTGACGCAAAAATTGGAAGAAAAAATTGGCTAACCACTAGCCAGTGTGACAAACTGGAAAATAAATTGACACAAAGTTCAACAAGAACCTGTAGGACTGGCGATGAAAACAACATTGTTTGTCCCAGTAAAATGTCACGATATTTGCAAAACTTTATTGGCTTAAAAGGAAAAGAACTGTCATAACTTGTGTATAAAAATACCTCTTTTGAAACGAAAGTCAGTGAAAGTGAAACGGTTGCCCTGCTGGAACGGTGCTCACATGGACATTACCTTCTAAATTCCCCTTGAAATGATGAAAACAATCTTCAGGGTCATTATTTTGAGATGCTGTCAAATGACTGAATGTAAAAAACTATATGTCTGTATGGACCCCGAGTCTGAAATAAAGTCTATCTATCTATATATAAATAAATAAACACAAATCGAAATAATGCCAAAGATGTGCAGAATGTCCTTTCTAATTCTACTGTCTGTTGCAGAAAGGGTTAAAGATCGTTCACCATGCGGACACCACGTTGTCCAGTTTCTGCGCTTGGCAGAAGAACCTCAATCCACAGAGTGACACGCACCCAGCTCACCATGACGTTGCTGTGTTGGTCACGAGGCAAGTGACACACACGCGCACGCGTTCTTAGGTCAGCTTCATCCATAGATAAATGAAACGATACGCCCTGATGCTCGGCGGCCCCTCTCATGGTGGAAATGGGACCTATACGACACATGGTGAGCCTGTGTTTCCTTTCCCAGGAAAGACATCTGTGCTGGGATGAACCAGCCCTGTGAGACCCTGGGTCTGTCCCATCTGTCTGGGATGTGTCAACCGCACCGCAGCTGCAACATCAACGAGGACTCGGGACTGCCGGTCGCCTTCACCGTCGCTCATGAACTGGGCCACAGGTCTGTCTGTGTGTGGACTTGTGATAAAATACCCCCAATGATGAAATATCGTAAAAACAATTGGCCATGTGACAAAGAAAGCGTCTCCCTCCTGTGATAAGGCGCTATAGAGGAAAATACAGTTGCTTTAGTAAATCTTCAAGCATTAGTGTCTGGTGAAGAAAAAAGATTGATGTGATGTGGGTGTTTTAATAATGGTGGAAGTGAATGGACAGAAACGTTTGATTTGGATTACTGGGAGACAGAAAACCTTATTTTCATTGTCAGTTCCATCAGAAGACAACAGTTTTTAAATCCATATCTGATTATGAGGACTGTATGACTGCGTTGGATGAAGGGAAGACTTGAACCTTTGTTTAGAAAGAGTAATGCATGAAGCGATGGAACTTTCTCTAAACTCCATTTAAACCTAAACACCTGAGATCCAATCCCACACTATATGCTACTAATATAATGTATACATCATGTACAAAATCTTCACAGTATGCTGTTTGGGAGAAGAATCACTGTACTTTTCTGCTTTGTACTTACAGGAAATGTGCAAACCAAACGAGGAAACAAATGTGTTACTTGCAGTTATCGTTGTAGAGTTCTGTTGAGGTCAGCAGGCAGTGTGTTCGGAGGCAGGGCCGACAGCCGAGGGCCGTCTAACATAACTCCTTTGTGTGTGCGGAGGGAAACATCATAACTAATGGTCATGTTGCTTGATGTCTGTGCGCAGCTTTGGAATCCATCACGACGGTCAGGGGAATGACTGCGAGCTGGAGGGGAGGCACCCGTTCATCATGTCCAGACAGCTGATGTACGACAGCTCGCCGCTCACCTGGTCCTCCTGCTCCAAAGAATACATCACGCGCTTCCTCGAGTAAGGCTTCACTTCATAACAAATCTGACATGGTTCACTCGGTTTTGATAGAATTTTTCTGTCTTTGTGGGGTGACACGCAAGTGGTCTGCAAAATTGTATGAATCGCCAGGGTTGTGAAGATAAAGTGGATATGCTGGTGTGGATTTGACTGGAGGTGGTGAAAATTATTAAAAAAAACCCAATGGGTGTGTTGTGTGTTGGAACAAAAAGTTCTGAAGACATTCATGTGTAGCAAACCATGACGAGGGTGAAAATGTGCTGAACGAGCTGTATTAATTCGACGCTATAGAAAATCCGGCACATGACAGAAAAAGCAAACAGAGCCCAAGGGAACGTTAGAGGGAGTTGCACAAATATCCTTAAATGTTTGCTTTGACTCTCATGATTTGTTCTTGAAAACCATCACAATGATGAACTCTAGAATTCCTGTCTGACAACACTGGTTTTGCCTGGAGCAAAGTCAGAGGTCGGAGTTCACTCCGTCCCACCAAACTTTGTAAATCAGCGTTTCACATTTCCTCAGTGTTTTCCCGTCACCTTTTTTTAATGTAATACTGGGCTGGGAGACTGCAGTACGGTATAAAAGCAAATGGTAAGCATGTTCCTTGACATGTCATGGCAATATGTAAATATATTTACATTTTTTGCTGAATGTTCAAAGCAAACAAGTACCCCGAACCCTGTGCCCCTTTTTCTTCTTCTTCGTCTGTCTTTCAAAAGGTCACTCATTCAATACCACACCTTCGTTTCTCTGTCCTAGCCGCGGCTGGGGTTTCTGTCTGGATGACCGTCCCTCCAAGAGGGACCTAACCACCCCGCTGGCTCGCCTCGGCATCCGCTACACCACGCAGCACCAGTGCCAGCTCCAGTACGGACCCAATGCCACCTTCTGCCACGAGGTTGACGTGAGTGTCGTGCGCGTCGGCGCCAACGGAAAACGTCAGAAATCCTCTTTAAGAAAAGAGTCCCTTTTCTCATTGCTCGTGGACATGTGTCTTTTCTCTCTCAGAACATGTGCCAGATTCTTTGGTGCTCGGTGAACGGCTCCTGTCGCTCTAAACTGGACTCGCCCATAGATGGCACCCGCTGCGGACCGGAGAAGGTGGGTGGTGCCCGGGTTGCTTTGTCTCGCGAGGGTGTGGATTTCATTGGCCCCGGGGATGGGGGTGGTTAGTGCTACGTATAGAAGGCCTCCACTATTATATGTGTCATATTACTAATGTGTTTCATGTTTTTGTTTTTCTCTCGCTACAGTGGTGTATCTCGGGAGAGTGCGTGATTGTGGGTAAACTCCCAGAGACGGTCAATGGAGGCTGGGGCTCGTGGAGCACCTGGTCTCACTGCTCCAGGACCTGTGGAACCGGGGTTCAGTCAGCAGAGCGGGAATGTAACAACCCCAAGTAAGAGAGCTGACTCTAGATCTGAGTTTGTCTATTCATTTCCATGTCTACCACAAACTGATGACACCAGAGGAACTGAGGGTTGAATCAACTGTTATCCGCAGACCAGAGTTCGGGGGCAAGTACTGCACGGGGGAGAGGAAGCGTTACCGGACCTGCAACACCAAACCCTGCCAGATAAATAAGCCGACCTTCCGAGAGATGCTGTGCAGCGAGTTTGACACCGTGCCCTACCACAATGAGCTCTACCAGTGGATTCCTGTGGCTAACCCATGTGAGTGATCGAAGCCTCAGACATGCGATCTTGTGTGTCACCCAGCAGGGGGCAGCATTTGCACTAGAAAGCCCCTCGGTGATGCTGCTGCTGTATCTCAGCAGGGGCATGCAACAGTTCAGTGCAGTAATGTCTGCACACATTCTTTTTTGTAATTTGTGTCATTTACCCAAATTTTTTTGAATCGGGCTCAGGAGTGGTTTGTCTGTCAGAAACGATTTTTAAAATGTCATCGATAAAAAGTAGACCGGACTCACAAGGCAGCATTATAATACTCCTCTTCTCCCCAACCTTCAGTGAACCCCTGCGAGCTGCACTGTCGACCAGTCGTGGAGTTGTTTTCTGAGAGGATGCTCGACGCTGTGACGGACGGGACGCCGTGCTTCATGAACAACGTGTCCAGAAACATCTGCGTCAACGGAGTGTGCAAGGTAGTGTGGCTGGGTAAGATACTAGAAGAAGGGCAGGAGGGGGGTGTGGGGCGGGGAGGTTATAGCAGAGCAGGATATTAGACAAGCTGCATTGTAAGGATCACGAGGAGGAGTTTTTGGTTGTCTGTCCGATGCGTTTGAACAGGTCTTGTGTCCGTAGGCGGTGGGCTGCGACTACGGCATCGACTCAAACGCCGAGGAGGACCGCTGCGGAGTCTGCCTGGGCGACGGCACAAGCTGCGAGACGGTTTATAAGTCGTTCGACAGCGGAGAGGGCTTTGGTGAGTTCTAACGCAAAAGGGGCACTTGAGCAGCTGGAAACCAATTCAATCACCCGGACGAAATAATTTCAGGACATTTCAGGACAGTTCAGCTGGCGTGTGTGCCTGCAGACTGACATGTCTGATTTTACTGTGCTTGGGAAGGAAAAGTATAACTCCAGTGCACACGGCAAAGACAGATTAATGGAGAAAAAGGCTCTAAAACTGATTTTTTTATAAAAATCCTTCCTCCTTTCCCTCTCCCCTTCTCTCTGTCTGTGTGCGTTCGCCCCACACAGCATCCTTTCCAGATAACCGGCCCAGATGTGTAGAACTTCAAAAGGCTTGGAGCAAGGGCAACCCCCCCCCCCCCTCCTCTGCACAAACACAGAAACACACACACCTTCCCACAAACATCATTAAACTCCAGAGACCGACTCATAGCTGCTTTCGTCCTCCCCCCATCCACACAATAAAAAACAGACAGAGACAGGGCAGTGCCCCCCACGCCGAATACGTACACACACACACACACACACACACACACACATGCCACCCACCCCCACACACCGAGCCCACCCTCCATTAAAGATCAGAGAGGAAACTGTCTGGTAGTCTGGATGTAAGAGCGTGGCAGCAGCAGCCATGGTGGGCCATCCATTACCTCGCCGTGACTCTGACTCCCCTCTCCACTCTCCCAGGGTACGTGGACGTGGGTGTGATACCCAAGGGAGCGCGGGACATCCTGGTGAAGGAAGTGGAGGAGGCGGGTAACTTCCTGGCTCTGAGAAATGTGACATCGGAGGAGTACTTCCTCAACGGCAACTTCATCATCCAGTGGAACGGGGAGTACGAGGCCGGCGGCACGACGTTCTACTACGAGCGCAGCGGGAACATGGAGAACCTCACCGCTCCTGGACCCACCAAATGGCCGGTCATGCTGCAGGTAGGCCAGGTTTTAATGTGGTTGAAGGGAGTGCAGGGTATTTTTGACAGTTTTGGAATGTTTCAGTGTTCTGAGATCTATAGAAGTAATCCATAATGTGGATTTCAACCAATCATGGATAGAGAAAAGTGACTTCAAGGAAAAATCAACCAATCAGAGCATGCAAACGTAATATAATAAAAAAAAGTCTCTAGTTGTTTTCTCAAACATTTCAAAGACGCAGATGCTGGAATCAAACTAAAGAGTCAAACATTCAATGATGAAACAATTCTCTGCATAACAATTCATGTGGCGTGCCAGTTGCTGTTTCAGGAGAAGAACCCGGGTATTAGGTACGAGTACACCATCAAGAAGACCAAGGAGACAGGAAATGACGTCATTGAACCCCTTTACAGGTGGAGGCATGGGGCGTGGACGGACTGCAGCACCACCTGCGGCTTAGGTCGGTGTTGCGTTTGACGAGAAAGAGAATTCCCTGTTCCGTCAATTTGTGGTAGTTGGAGGATTTCGGGGACATTTTAGTCACTGAAATTCTCTGCTTTCCCGTTTGCTTTCTGTCTCCCTGGCCATTTTAGGTGGACAGCACCAGCCTGTGCGGTGTTTTGAGGTGGACGTGGGGGTAGTGGACGAGTCTCTGTGTGACCCAGCCGGGCGTCCAGAAGACCGACACCGAAAGTGCAAGAATATGGATTGTCCTGCAAGGTGCTTTCTCTCAAACGCTTTTAACAGGGTTTTTTCTTTAACTGTCCTGAAAAAATATTTGACTGTGATTTTAGCTGTATAAATATTTCTTGATGATTATTGCCAGTGTAAAATTGGAGAGACACCAGGCTATCTAACTAGTTACTGTAGATACCCATGAAATATTACGTCTGGTTTAAGAACAAGGCAGTACTTTCACTGCTTTATTCTAAGTTTTTCAGTTTGTCGCAATAGTGATGATGCGTTCTCTCCCCTTGGCCCAGGGTTGTAACGACAGAATTTTGTCCAATGAAACCAATTATTTAAATCACTGATATTTTCATCTTTTGGGCCGGTTATAGAACTTCAATACTCTTTTGGGAACCACTTAAATGTGTTCATAGAACATATTAATAGCTGTCAAGTACCAGGAGTTTATATCAATGGCCCAGTCAGATGAATAGTCTTGTTTACTTCTTCTTTGATGACATATTTCCTGATTTCAATCAATATTTTACCAGTTATAGACTCAATTTTTTTTGTCTAACTTCTTCCATATTTCCTTGTGTTTTTGAGAACATTTAACAGTTTTCCTTCAAACAGGGTATTTAAAAAATCATTAACATCCGTTAATGCATTGGCAATCTAGTATTAAACATTTTTCGAATGATTACCATGTGGTCCCTGTTAAGATCTCTGAATGCCATCAAATCACTTTTACCAGCAGCCTCTTCCTCCCTCTGCCCAGGTGGTGGGTGGGTGGCTGGCAGCAGTGTACAGTCACCTGTGGATCAGATGGGGTTCGTAAACGAACGGTGCTCTGTGTCCGTACGGTCTCGGGGGAGGAAAGGGTGCTTCACCCGATCGAGTGCAAGCATCTCCTCAAACCTAAACCTGTGGTACCGTGCAACAGGGATGTACCCTGTGGAAAAGACTGGGCTGTCGGCAACTGGGAGGCGGTACGTGCAGCTATCGTCTTTCTAACTTTGGCCGTACGGATCACAGCCTTTTCTGAGTTAACGCAACCATCGTCTTCTTCCTCTTTTCGCAGTGCCCCGTCACATGTGGCGGAAGTGTTCGCTCACGCACGGTCACGTGTGAGCTGACGCCCAAGAAGACCTGCGACGTCTCGTCCAAGCCTCGGTCCAGATCGCTGTGCGCCCTGCAGAGCTGCCCCAACTCAAGTCTTCGTAGACGACCCGGGCCTGCTCCTAAATACCGGCACATCTACCCACCGAAGAGCCACCCCACCAAGGATCCCGAAGCTACCTGGGCTCCCACCCCAAGCGCCGTGGCAACAGCTGCTCCCACAGCGGCACCCACCGCTGCTATCACTGTGAGGAAGAAAACCACCACCAAAGAAACAACAACCGCTTTCACCCCGACTGCCGTGTCCCTTTCAACACCTACAATCCCTGAAATCGTAGACACGGACAATTATGACCTCAATGTCGTGAGGATAAATTGGGATGAGAGAGTTTTCCCATCTAAAGTCAACTCTGCTGGAAAGGACAGAAAAGCAACTGACGTGGAAAAGGTAGAAGAGAGGGAGCAAGGAGAGGAGGGAAGTACGCCAAATGTAGAGATGAACACTCCCGGGTACGACTACGTTGTTGAGGAGAGGACAACAGAGGAGGAGGGGATCATTGACCTAGACATCACCACATCTACCTCCCTCAGAAATCCTCTTAAATCAACTACGCCGACACCACAAATAGTCATCACGGCCACTTTGCAAACAAGTCCACATATCATGCAAACAACCAAAGCGCCCACCACCGCCTACCCCAACCCGAACACCAGTACTAAAACATGGGCAAGGTCCACTCACCGCTATCCCTCCTCCAACCCCCACACCACCCCTCGTATCAATGCATACAGCCCCCGGACACACAGGGTTCCCTTCACCACTCCCATGTACCACTCAGTCCCGTCGACAGCTGGCATCCGCACGACACAAGCTCCTCCTTCCACAACTGCGTGGAAACCGTTCACCACTGTGGCGTCACCCCAGTCCACGGTGACGATCGTTAAACTGAAGAAGCCCACGGTGACACCCAAGACAACTAGCCCTGCCTCCCGTGCCAAAAAGCCCTCTTCCTGGTCCAAAGGCAGTCGCTCCAAAGGTCAAAACCAGCGACCGGAAAGTCCCATGAGCAGCTCCGTCAGTGACCAAAGCAACCTGAGGGCCAGAGAGCCAGTCACCATGGATGTATTCTGGGTTGTAGGAAATTGGAGTGAGGTGGGTACAGACATTTTAGGACCATATTATCCTGCTCTGCGAAGAACCATTCCAGAAATAAAATAAATTTGCACGTAGCCCACAAACATGACTTTGAAAGATTTTCCCTTCCAGACATGCTTTCACTGCTATGAAATTAAAGCTTTAAAAATGTACCTTCAGATCAGGTGGCAACCTCCATTTGTGAGAAGTGAAGTCAATGCAGAAGTACCTTAAACTTACATTCTTTCTAATGGCCAGTAGGGGGCGACTCCTCTGGTTGCAAAAATAAGTCAGATTGTATAGAAGTCTATGAGAAAATGACTCTACTTCTCTCTTGATTTATTCCCTCAGTAAACATTGTAAACATGAGTTTATGGTCTAAATATCTAGTTTCAAGTCTTCTTCAATACAGCATGATGTTCATTTGGTTAATTATGGTCCATTTAGAGTCAAATAGACCATAAAACAGGGTATGCTTTAGGGCGGGCTTACTGTGATTGGTAGGTCTCTACCAGAGCGTTTTCTGCTCTGGGAGTTGTCCATTTTTTTTTTTTTTCAATTTAGAGTATAATAAGGGAAACGTAAGGAATAATCAAAGTCAGCTGTTTGGCAGCAAAACATTTTTTTAAAATACTGTTCCTGCCTGCAACTGCATAAAAGCTGCACTTAAGCGTTCGTGGTTCATCGTGAAAAGTTATCTGCTTTCATCCGGCAAAAACATGTAAAACCTCAGGTACAGTTCTTTAAGAATTTCTGGTTGTTGTTTGGAACATTCCATAACTGATGTACTTTACAATATTATTGCCTCGCATGTCACTTTAAATCAGCATACACATAAACCCACTCAGAAATCCCCCCCTCCTTCCCCAGTGTTCGACAACATGCGGGATTGGAGCGATATGGAGGACAGTAGTGTGCAGCTCCCAGAAGGACGAGGATTGTGCCAGCATGAAGAGACCTGAGCCTGCACGCACATGTCACCTGCAGCCCTGTGCCACCTGGCACAGTGGCAGCTGGAGCAAGGTGAGTAACGTTAGATTTCCTCCAGTCACCGAATCCGACAACTACACTTAATACTTAATTACAATTCCGCTTATTATCCGTTACTTTTCCATATGACGAAATGGGTTTGCTTCTGTCAGTTCAGTTCTCACTTGCCATGTATTTCTGAGCCATTTATCCAGATGTCGTCCACAGTGTCCGGATTCCTGTGTGGTGGTGGGCAGGAGGTACCGTGAAGTCCAGTGTGTCGATTCCCAGAGTAAACGTCCCCTCAGACCTTTCCACTGCCAGGCCGTGTCCAGCAGACCCCTTAGCACCTTGACTTGCCCCCACAAGCCCTGTATGACCTGGAGTACATCACCCTGGGGACCAGTAAGAACATTACTCATCACATCTTAATATATTTCTTTTGTTTTGGTGTAGCTTTAAAGCAGGGGTGTCAAACTCATTTTCACTCTGGGGCCACATCAGCATCACGGTCGCCCTCAAAGGGCCGGTTGTAAATGTAAGACGGTGTAAATGTAACTACGGTACTCCTAACATAGTTAGTTTAGTTTCCCGGGATATCTGTGACTTCCACAACACGTACTTCCAGTTGTGTGATTTCTCCTCCGCCATTGTTTCCTGTTGCTGCTGCAAAATGCATTCTGGGATATTTGGCTGTCCCAAGTACAGACAAGTCACCTCCGATGCATCCCGGGTAAAATGGGCAGAGCGAGCCACATCCGGGCATTAGGGCCGTGCTTGGCTCGATGTGAACTTTGAATTGGAACAGTACTTGGGCTGAGACTGATGACGTTTCAGTACAGAGAAGTACGCATGTTGAGAAACTTGTTGGAAATCCTCTTTATGGGCTGTTGCATCTCCTGTCCACCTGTTGTGATAGTTTTAATGTCGGCACACAGACAACATGCCATCTCATCACTTCGACTTTCTATCTCATAATTTCGACCATGGGGATATTTTTATTTTCACATCTAACTTTAAATTTTTGTAAAAAAAAAAAAAAAAAAAAAACTTTTTTTTTTTTTTGCTGGCGGATTCGCGGGCCACATAAAATGACGTGGCGGGCCGGATCCGGCCCGCGGGCCGTATGTTTGACACCCCTGCTTTAAAGAGTTCTACATGTTTTTGTATATGTACTGTCTGTCTTAACTCAAGTGGTATCTAAGCATGCAGATGGTTTCGGTTTTATTTGCTTCGATTTTGATTTTAGATCCAGCCTTAAAGCTTGAGATGGTAATCTTATTTTTCAAAAAAAGTATTGTTATATTTGTTGAGATTCTCTTTACCTACCGACAGCAACCAATAAATCAAATGCTCTTACAAAAACAAGAGAAAAAGAAATCTGGTATCTGTGGTTGTTGCTGTGAGCTCGTCCAATTAATTAATTTGGCTAGTATGCTCATTGTGCGTCATCGTAGTCTTTCACGAGCTGTTAGCTTAACAGCTGTGAGTGCTCACAATAGCCACAATCGTTGTTTATGTTCATTATCATCATTTTGGGGGAGTGGCTTTTGGTGGGTGTTGCCGACGCTAGATTGAGTTACCTTTGGAGCTTGTGCTGCTAGCTACTTTTGTTGGAAAAGAGTTGGTAACACTGCTGTTTTTTTTTTTTTGGTTGCATAATTGTTTTCATAGCGTATGCTTCCTAGTATCTGAAATTTACCATCCCTGGCTTAAAGCTATATCTGCCACCAATATTTTTGTAATTTGGGGCACTAAAATGTAAATTGCTTATTTTTTTTTACCTTTTCATAACAAATTTGCTTTACATGTGAATGATTAGTGTTCTGTTTACAAGTTATTCTTATGGTTATCATCCCATTTTCTAGTAACCGTTTCCACCAAGGACATCAATTATTGCTGCTTTGTCGCAAGACGTAGCCTCTAACATTGAGGATTTATGAAATTTAGGTCGTACCCAGATCCCTAATATTCCCATATTATACAGTTGCACATGTAGGGGGATTGGATTTCTGTTCCAATTAGATACCTCCGTTGAATCCTTGTGTTTTTACTCAGTGCTCTGGCAGCTGTGGCGAAGGCGTCAGGGAGCGGCTGGTGTACTGCCCCGAGCCCCACCGCTGCAGCGCCACACTGAGGCCCAACAGCACGGAGACGTGCAGTCTCAAGCCCTGCACTCACTGGACAGCTGAGGACTGGGAGGAGGTCAGTCACACAAGAGCGAGAGTACCTCGAGGCATTGAGGGCATTTCTAAACGTCATTCGTAATGAAAATAAACTAGACTGGCAGCAGTGGACTAAAATGATCACTCTGTTTGGGTGTGCATTTTCAGTGCTCTGTGAGTTGTGGTGCGGGTCAGCAGCAGCGGGAAGTCAACTGTGTGAGTGAGCAGGATTTGCCGCTGATGCCAAACAGCCTCTGTGAGAAGATTTCCAAACCAGAAACACTCAGGAAGTGCAATATGCAGGAATGCAAGATCAACACAGGTTTGTACGCAAGGCTCAATGTGTCCTGTCTGCCTGTCTGTCTGGCCTTGCAGGTTCACTATCAACACAATGGTTTTATTGTGACATACCTCTTGGTTACAATCACTCTAAATACACTCAATAGTATCTGTAATGCAGTGTTTCATGGCATGTGACCTCTGTGTCCTATTCCTTCTCATGCAGGTCCAGTTTGCAGGAAGAACACCATGTCATCTCGCTTCTGTGACAAGCTGAAGCTGCTGGGTCGCTGCTCTCTCAGGTCGGTCCAAAGACAGTGTTGTGTCACCTGTGAGTCATAGCCAGGGTTGCACAACCACATATATTACAATATGGACACATCCCAACTACAGTAATACTTACTGTACCCTCTTGCTGATGTAAAGCTATGCCCTCCACAGACTGAGACGTCAAAAACCAAAGTGCTACATGCAGCAGCAAAGCACAAACACTAAGATGAAATATATACATTTATATATATATATATATATATATATATATATATATATATATATATATATATATATATATATATATATATATATATATAGCCTATGTCTATTCATGTCTATTCATGTCTGTCTATTCATCATCAGTATTCATCATCAGTATTTATTAAAAAAATGATATATGTGTATATATATATATATATAGTAAAGTAAAACATCGGTAACACTATATTATTGTTGTTATTTTATTATTATCATTATTTTATTTTGTACCTATTTAGGTTCTTTGTAACATTTTCCAGTGAAGATTTTGCTAGGTTTCATAAAAATATTTAATACATTAAATAAATAAATAAAAAGTAAGTAAGATTACAGTCAAAACACTGATGATGAATAGACATTCAGACTGTTATAAATTAATGTTCATCGAGTTGAGAGAATCAAAAAAAAGAAAATTCATATATATATTAATTGGCAAGTTTAAGGATGTTTTAAAGACAGTGCACACAATGTGTCATAAAATCAATGTGATTCATCTCGTGCAAGGCCAAATAATTCAGTAGAAACATACTGAACAAAAACATAAAAGAAAGTCAAATTACTAATTAAAATAATAATCAGAAAGCACAATTTAACTAACTACACTGTTTTGATAAATTAAGAACACGAGGTACAGTGTGCAGCTTCTCTATTCAACAGAAAACCTACAGTACATATCTCTCTGGTCCTTTTATATTTGTGTTGCTAAACAGTCAATTCACCAGTTATCTTTTTATATGAAAGTGAGCTGGTAAAAAACGAATGTAAATTTAAAACAAATGTAGACCTCTATTAAATTGTTAACAGTAATGAAAATCTGTGCTTTTTTTTCCTGCTTCATTGTGTTTTTTATCCTCGGGGCTGGCATTGTGTGTTTACATTCTCCCGGGTACAAGTTCCTGCTTTAGTCATTTTTGTCACGATTGTTGCTAATTTGAATTCAAATCGGCTGCAGGAGCTGCAAAGCTCTGTGGTCGAACCTGTGGTGCTCCTCCTCTGGTGTGAGATTGACCAATAAGAAAGAGGTGTTGCAGGTCATCCCTCTCAGGTCCTTTTTTTAAAGATGGCCGCTGCATTTCTATCATGCTGTACAGGCATTACCATTACCAGTCATTGTACTTCACATCTCCAATGACAAAATGTGACGATAAAAGATGTTCGTGACTGAACTGCTTTGTAACTGAGACATGAAATAAAGCAAATATTTGAGTGTCTTTAATGTGTTTGTATGATGCCATTATTGTAATGTGCACAATAAAAACCCTTCTTTGCGTAGCTGCTTTATGACCTTTCATTTTCAGCAAGGTCATTCTCGCCCGAGGGCCCCACATGCTGCTGGATGTGTAACACCAGAATCAGCAGCACCAGTCTCTGTTTCAGGGATCGGGTTCAGCCAGCCCAGTCTGATTTCCCCGTCTCTCTCTTGTGCCAGATAACTTGACACGGACGGATGCTGCCCTCGCTCCGGTGCCACGCTGCTATCATTCAAGCCAGAGACCAAGAGTTAGTCAGCAGTAATGGAAGGAGTAACGCAATACGGGCACAATGTGGAGCCTGATGTCCTTACAACCAGCAGTGTGTGTGTATGTGTGTTTGTGCATTATCATGACAGGGCAAAACCATCCAGTTGTATTACCTAACCGCATCTCTCATTGTGTTACGTCACAGCATTGTCTAACTCTGTTGCAGAGTTAGACAATGGAAAGAAGTGGTTGAAATTGAAAAACAGGAAACGCCTGAAAATATCTGATTCTGACTTCACGGTGGCTTTAGCCTTCTTCCCTAATTTATTTTATAGCTCTTAAAGGTTTTAACATTTCCCTCGGTGTTTGAGACATATTTTTATACATATCCTGAAAGTCAATGAGCAAGTTACGTGGATGATAACAATTCCAATTAAAAAATACTGTCACCTTTACTCACTAAAACATAAGTGAAGTGTGGATGTGACCTGGCACTGCTTCATTTCTGCTATACAAAAATGGCCATAAAATTACTTTTAACAGCTTGTGCAAAACAATGTGCACATGTTCTAAAGCCAAACAATTGTGGGTTTGGATTCAATACTCCAGTGTTTACTTCAAGTGTGTGTAATTTCCAGGCTTTCTCTGCACAATGCAAACAGTAGCAAACAGATGTTGCCTTCAAAGGTTTAGGGCATAATGGTTAGAGCATGCCCGATTGGCATGTAAGAGGTGAATACAAAAAGCAAAACCAAACTGTTAAGCTTTCAGGTGTGTACGCTGTTGATGCAGCACTGAGTATGTGTGTTCCACAAACGAGTATTATAGAAGTTGCCTTTGTTTGAGTGGCTGTTTGTTACTCGGTACTCAGAATTTTCATTTACAATTTTGACTTTCAAGACCACCGAGATTGCTGCAGTTTGGGCTCTGTGAACATGGAGAAAATGTTCAGTAAATATTGGACTTTTAAACACATGTATTTCTTGATTTTTTTGAACATTGGATGCAAATTTCAATGCAGAGATGAAGTGTTAGGCTTCAGGGCACAAACATTCTCATTTGTGGACAAATGCACTATTTGAAAAATACATTATCTTATATAGTTTAATCTACTTACTAAAATGCATGACACAAACCATTTTTCTTCAGCACATTGTTCCATTGTTGGGTGTCCTCTATCACACTGTGTTATTCTAGATCAATATAAAATGGATAAAATAAGCATCTGGGAATGGCTGCTTTGGCTAACCCAGCTAATGAAATACCTGATAATGTAAGGGTTCTATGGGATTTAGAGCATTAATATAGCAGCAAACTAATAATTGCAAGGTAAAGATAGGCAAAGCCAGACGTGTCACGCATGCATTTTAGTGCATGCGAGTCTGTCTGTTGAGCCCCAATGGCTAGCTCATGGCCGCCACTCTGCACTGCGCTCATACGTTATGACACCGCCTTGACTCTCGCAATCGTCGTGGAACCACTCGCCCTCAGGTAAGCACTATTGCCATTGTTTGCCCAGAGAAAGACAGTCGGAGCGCATCAGTTGATCCAGCGACTGACCAATAAGTAAATTCCTCTGCCCTGCTGAAACTGACACTGCAGATGATGCAAGTGCCTGTTCAGGAGGGGGAAGATAACATGACAAACATCTATTGATCCCTGTAATGCAGGAAAAGGCAATCTCATCATGTAGGTTACCAGACACCCGCCAACACATCGGCCAGGAACATATTAAATATTTAGATTTGATGACCAACAGAAAAAAAGAGGCCTCCAGTGCGAGCCGAGCATGTGTTTGCATGTCATGTCTTTGGACCATGAGGTTACACATTTTCCTGTGATCACTGATAAGCTTTGAAGTACCATTAATGTTACTTTAATCTGGCGGTTTATCCCTCAAATCCCAGTATAAACCCAGAGAGAGGCTCGGGGAAGATGGCAGTGGTTCGTAGTCCGTGCACCAACTGGCTTATGGTTTGGAGTGAGAAGTCCGGTCTGGTGACTCTCATCTGGACCCCATCAGGTTGCATGTCCCCAGGCAGCCAGACTGGCATCCCTGTACCAGGCCTGTGTAGAGCCTCGGCCTCCTCGGCCTCCTCTGACCCAGCACACACAGAGCGGCCCCCAGGGAATGCAGACAGACACACACATGGTTCCCATAGGTCAGTATGGTTGTTTGTGAGTTGTGCGTTTGACTCGCTCGTAGGCCACATATGGATTTGAGTTTAACTAACTCGAAGTGAGGTGCTTTTCTTTGTAAAACATCTGCTTCATGATAGTGTACCAAAAGGGAAGTGCCAATATACTTAAGACGAGGCCAAGCAAAATCAGAGACATATGACATGAATGAGCTGAATTTCCAAAGTTCAGCTTGCTAATGCGATACAACATGTTGGACAGACAGAACAAACGCTTGCATGGTACGCTGCACTGGATCCACCTGCTGCCACAAGGATCAGGAATAAGCAATTGCTAATAAACGCAAATTTTCAGTCACGATCTGACTGTCTCAGCCAGGAGGATTATGCGCTTGCTCGTGCGTGGGTGCGTCCAGGAGTGAGTGTGCGCCTCAGTGTCTGTCCATGGCTTTCACATTCTGCTGCAGAACTGTATAATATTTTGTGTGCACTTGTGGCTGCATGCTCAACCCACAGCCGCTGCTCTGCAACCAGAGATACAGTGGGGGGAAACAGTTTGCTCACTTTTGGTGTTTTGGGCCGTGTGTTTGGCTAATGGGGGGGAATTCCTAACACTGAGCTCCTCTCTCTTCTCTCTCTTCTTCTGTATGAATTCATGTCCCATTAATGCACATTACTAACTTTGCTTCTTCGTGGTTATATCTGGACCCTGGTCTTGCCTCCTGCCGTGGTCCTGCCGGACATCAACTGCTACTATCACTATTATTTGTAGTCATATTGCTTGCTGTTGCCGATACCATAACTGCTTTTGTAATTCTACTTTATCCACTTCTGCTGTTATTATTAGTAGTGGTAATTGTTCCATCATTATTCTGATTACTATCATTACTTGAATAATTTCTGTCATGTTCTTTTAATGTGTTGTAACTCTGTTATGTTGTTCATTCTGTATACATGACATCTATTGCACTTCCGTCCACCCTGATAAAGGTTTCTTCCTTTTTTTTCTCCCCGTTAAAGTTTTTTTGGGGGGAGATTTTCCTGTTCTGATGTGAGGGTCCTGGGACAGAGGATGTCATATGTGTACAGATTGTAAAGCCCTCTGAGGCAAATTTGTGATTAGTGATTTTGGACTGTACAAAATATATTGAATTGAATTAACGGCTAACGGAACTACCAGTGTACACGCTGCTGAGTACCTCACGTCACTGTTCTGCGACCAGAGACACAGTGGGGGGAAAACAGTTTGCTCACTTTTATTGTTTTGGATGATGTGTTCAGCTAACGGCAAACAAATAACAGCTAACGGAACTACCAGTACATGCAATACTGAGTACATCGCCGCTGCTCAGCCGCTTCTTTGGCAGACAGCTTGGTGAGATGTCCTTTGCGTTGACTTTGATGCATACATCGGCGTTGGTTTTTGAGTTTGAATGATGTGTGTTTTACAACACCTTTCAGCCAATTAGTGTCAAGACTGGGGGGGGGGGTTGTTATTGTGGGTTTCTATTCATTGAATGACACAATACAGCGGTGGTCGTATATCAGACATACCTGGCGGAGATCTGCACTCTACTGACAAAGTCAGCAACGCCTGTAATCAGTTTTCCATGTTAAATTAACCTGGTAGTCGATCGGTAATCAATGTTGTTTATGATTTCCGGGAAATGGTCGCGTGATAAGGGTGTGACGAATCAGAGAAGGACATGTCATGACTGCTAAGAACCAATCAAGTAGCGAACAACGGGTGTGGGCGTCATCGTTTCCAAACTTATCCGTTTTCGACCGTCCACACGAATACGCAACCCCAGCGTTTTCAAACTTATCCGTCCTTGGGAGCGTTTTCAAACTTATCCGTTTTGGGTGCTCAAAAACGCCGGCGTAGTGTGGATGCTCAGTGTAAACGTAGCAAAACATATGCGTTTTCAAATGGAAACGGAGTAGTGTGGACGTGGCCTCAAACTTCGTTGATAGGAATCAGTTGATAGGTTCTGTAACGACCAAATAATGTATTCAAAATAAAAACAGAGGGGGACCTCACTAGGGACTTATAATCAGACTCAAAATTATATTTGGTTCTGACGTCGTTCAACAACCTTGACAATAAGTCAGTAAATTGTATCTCAAACGTCACTTTTAGAGCTGTGATTACAAGGTGCCTCAAATATGTACAAAAAATACAACACCATGAAACACAACAAAAATTTTAGAGAATGTTGTAACTGTCCAAAATTGTGAACTTTGCAGGCAGTCTTTTAAATTCATATTCAAATACGCAGACTTTTTACCAAATGATTAACAAGCAACTGCTTGTTTCAGCTTCCTAACTTGTTCCTGCGCTTGAATGTGACTCAAATAAAAACGTAAATGTGATCACTTAATACAACAAAAGCAACACCTGATGATTTCACTCTGTCAAAGACAAATGGGGGAAACAACTGTTTGCTTTTGTAAAGCTCACCTACATTACACGCTAAAAGGAATAAAGGGATTCCTTCCATGTGTTTCGCCTTGATTCGTTTTTGTTTTTGGCAATTGGTACTGTGTGAAATCAAATCTCAGATGATGCGTATGAATTTCCGGTATTTGACTTTTCATTGCCGTTGTTGTGATTACGCTTTGGAGAGTAACGTAAGAGCCTGGCTAGAGCCACAGCCTGTAGGGAGGGATCAGAAGCACATTTGTTTCTTCTATTGCCTATTGTTTTGAACTTTAATATGCTATTCAGGGATGGATCTATAAAGATACACGACATGCTCAAGCTGTGGAACAGGGAGGGAGATGAAATCACATCCAGACCCCGGCAAATCTCACTTATATTGCATTTAGGAGAAAAAACACGGGCACGGTTACGTCTATAAAGAATTTGCTCCTTGGCCTCTCAAGAAATCCCGCAAATCTTGCCAGTCTGTCAGCATCATTGCAGGCCTACATTCCTTGGAGGCAACTATGGAGGACATTACTGTCTTAGTGGAAAGAACACTAAGAGCTGAGTTTATCTGCAGTTTTAGGCTCCTCAGTCTCTGAACCCCCCGATCTGAGAATCTGCCGTCAAGCGCGTGATTGTCCAGTGAGCAAAAGATACACCATAAGAGTCCCAATTGCAAAATGTCATCCATAACAAGGTATTTATTCGAGTGTTTATCCCAAAATTGTATTTTTGTTAATTAAACATGTTTCATGACTTGGTATTTCTTCACCAAGGGCTCACTATCTTTCTGGATTTATTCATTTATTTATTGATTTTGTCACTTAAATTACTTTAAAAAGTAAAAACTGCGCAAGAAATTAGCTGAAGTATTTAACCTCAGTGGGAGATTTTTTAAGAAGGCAAATAAAATACAATCACTCGACAAGATTCAATTACTTAAAATAGACAATTTTGAATTCCGTACAAATGTGTTCTATCTATTTTCACAATATGTAGAGAGTTAATGTATAACAATTATAGAAACAATAATAGAAACACATAACCGCAAGACGTTAAACAAGACGTCATAAACCTTGAAGAAATGTACATTTAAATTTAGATTAAATAATAATGGTTTGATAGTATTTTGGTTATTTGAAGTAATTGCAAATAAATCTATTAAAAAAGAAATTACTCCACTATTATTGCTGCAACAATAATCCATATGAATGATGCCTGCTCGTCCCAGCTCTGTTTCCTCTGCACTGATTCATGATTATCACAGCGGGAAGGGACACCACAAAGGAAGCGGTGATAAGATAGCTTTGTTTGTATCCCCAGATAAAGCCATGCCAAGACCAGAGTTAAGACCAGACCATCGCTCTGGCCATAGATCGTTGAAAGACATTAAAGCAGGCACTAAAAAAACTCGGACTTAGGGAAAGGAGAGTGAGGAACAGCACAGGCCCCAACATTAAAGACTCAAGGATCAGGGGGAGTAGATAAGACTGCCAGCACAAGTTTTCTTTATCACGGCAGATTGTTCAAAATGTCACTATATGGCCCTTGATCTCCTCTTAATATGCCCCAGAATGTCTTGCTGGTTGTTTGGTTGGAGCTCTCTTTGCACAATCCATGTCTGAAAGGTTACTTCCAAACTTGTGTGTTGTTGATTCAATAGGGGAAATCAATTCAACCAATGAGAGATAAAGTTCTGGCTCTGCCTTGTCCGTGTACTTCGCGACCCTAAATATCTTGCGTCCACCTCGGCTCGAGGAGCAACTCGTAAAAAAGAGTCTCATTGGCCGAGGGCCACTCAGGGACACCTGACTCCCCTGAGGAAGGCAGAATCCTTCCCGAGTGAAACGAGAGCGCTTCATTGCATTACTGCACTGCAGGGACCAGATAACGCGCCACGATAAAGTGCCTTGAGGGGAAAGAGAGAGGGGAGAAGATGGCGGCGATAAGCCCGGCTTCCAGACTGGAACCGGCAAACAGTAACTTAATATGCTTTTTATCTGAAGGGATCGAGGAGGACGGACTCTTGTCAGGATTATCCCTAATGAGGAATAAGTGGGTCCACTTCAATTTTTTATACCAGCCCCGGCACGTGTACGTACTGGATGACAACAACAAAAAAGAACACGACAATTACTTTTCTTTGCAACCGTACACAGTTAAAAAACAAAACCACTCTTTGATTAATCAATGCAGCAATCAGCGTAGCTGCAGGAACTGATCCGACACTACCAGACTGTCGTCTTCCTGCCCTGCTGCATCTACTCAGATAAACCCTGCTATCACCTCTCACCCACTCTCATAAATTAAGATCTGCTTGTATGGCATGCGCGCACACACACGCACACGCACACACATGCAAAGCAGTACATGCTCCTTATGTGAGAGAGGGGGGAAGTTGAGTAAAGGAGGGAGGGATCAAATAACTAACAGAGTATGCACAGCCGCACACCACGCGACACACCAGTCATTTCTCTGCGATCGGCCTTCAGGTGAGGAGATCGCACCGGGAGTCCTTATGTGAGAGGAGCTGACGAACAGGAGGCGAAGAACTCTGACTCAACCACCCCCACCCACCCCTGAGACAAGAGAGAGAGAGAAAGAGAGAGACCTCCCAGGACCGTTACCTCGATGCTGCATGAAGGTGGAGTCATTTGGGGGTAGAGAGAGAGAGAGAGAGAGAGAGAGAAAGGGAGATGAGGAGAGAGCAGCGGTGCAACAGAAGTGGACTGATGGATTATTTGAAGTGGGCCTGGATTGACCAGCGTCGCTCTTTAAGTCTCGATCCCTCTTTTTCCTCCTCAGAGTGAAATTTGAAAACTGCTTTCCTGCACACGTGGAGCACAGCACAGGTAGATTGTGTGGCACAGCTTATATTTTGGGAGGGATTCCACTGGAACTAAGGAGTTTTACACTTGGCAAACTCTCTACCTGTATGGTCAGCGAACTTTATATGAATATTCTTTCCTTTTTTTTTGTTCTGCCTGGAAATACAAAGTTCACACTGGAGCAGCCAAGAACAGCCTCAACAATTTGGAACGAATTAGACAACGAAGGGAGGTGGAGAAGCAGGTTTGTTACTGGAATACACACAAACAGTAATCGGTGTATTGTTTTTTCTTTTTTTTAATGTAATCTTTGTTAATTTAGACAGATTTTTTTTCCAAAACTTTCAAGACTTTAACCTTGAACAGTGGAGAAGAGAACTCAGTGGAATATCAGCTGGAAACACTGACTTGTTGAACAGTGTAGTATACAATCTAACATAGGGACGTCTAAGGATTCCATCCAGGTGCTAAGTAATCCGGACTCTACAGGGGGATCATCTCGCCCGGTCTGGATCGTGGAGGGCTCCCCTGCCTGCCCTCCAAGCCTCACCTCGCCCCCAGCAGCATGTCCCAGGCTCCGAGGCTGCCTCTAGTCCTCCACACAGCACACTACCATGATCAGATGGGCTGCTGGAGGGAGTAAGGCCGCCTCTGCCTCGTCCTGCTCCGGGGTCGGGCTAGGGGCTCGTTCTGGTCACTGGACCAGCTCCAGACTGAGGTCATCTTCAACGCTGCTCTCCCCCCCGTTTCTGGCTCTCCTGGTTGCGCTGCTGTTTTTGTCCTTCTCACCGCCCGGCGCGGCATGCCACCAGCTCCGCAGAGACAGACTGAGGCTCGCCGGCCCACGGACTCTCAGGGTTCCACTGAACATTTCTGAGGCCGAGGTCGTCTCCAGGCCCAGGGCCACCGGGGGTCCCCTGGGTCGGACCGGGGGGCCGCAGGGTAGGCACGTGCGCAGCTACAATCACCTCCAAGGGGACATGCGGAGGAGGAAGCTGTTCTCCTTCCAGAAGTTTTTCCTGAGAATCGACAGGAATGGAAAGGTCAACGGAACCAAGAGCAAGGATGACCCCCTCAGTAAGTAGCTCTAACGGTGTGGATGAATGTACAAAAATAGATGAAAGAAAAGGAGTGAGACCTCATCGATGATCTCTGCTGTATAGCTTAAGTTAGATGTGACATGAACCAAGGCTCATCTGAGCTTTATTAAAACATCAGTTCTTACCTTTCAAGACAGCATTTCAAGGCCTTGGTGTGTTACACTTATGAACAAAAGCACCTGTTGATCGCTTCATGTCAGGTGTCTGTCAAATGTTCAGTTATTTTTAATGTTCATTCTTTGAAAAAACAAAAAAAACACCAACACAAATACATCAATTGGATACACAAACACAAAACTTGACGCAAACATTTAATTTCAATAAAAAAAACACCATAGCTCTCTGTTCATTTTTAAAGACCGCCGGCCTGGTACAGCTCGGATGAAGCAATCCCTGATTAGAGTCATCTTTTTTGGGGGGTTTTGTTTTAAAGCAGACATCCCGCCGATATCTCTCCTGTCCAAACACTCACACACAATGATGGTAGCTCTCAGATGGCTTAAAAAAAGTAGCAGGGGCAGATAACCCGGCCATTATCAGGGGGTCTTCACAGCCCTGGGTAAACAGCACTGATAACCACATAGAAAACAGGGCTTGGAGGTGGGGGATGAAGGATATGCTCAGTCTCATTGATGCTTTTAGACTCTTTCTGTCCCCCCCCCTCTCTCTCTGTCTCTCTCTCTCTCTCTCTCTCTCTCTCTGTCTCTCCCAACATTTCCCAACCAACCTACGTGTGTGTGCCTATATCAGCCAGCGGGCACTCACATGCTCCAGCGGGTGTGTGATCACAACACATGTGCTCGCTTATTTCCGACACACACACACACACACACACACACACACACACACACACACACACACACACACACACACACACACACACACACACACACACACACACACACACACACACACACACACACACACACACACACACACACACACACACACACACACACACACACACACACACACATATATATACATCTCTCAAAGCTTCTTTTTTCTCCACCCTATCCCCCCAGTCAGTGTATACGGAACCCTTTAATGTTCCTCTTGGGAGAGCTAAAACCACACGTTCAATCAAAGTGACTTTTAGGGGGGAAATGGCAGAATGTCAGGAGGATATGTTTGTTTTGACAAGGTCACGACAGAGGCGACTTTATTTACTGAGCGTATGACATCTCGATGCCTTTACTGCCGCCCATACGCTGGTAGCAGAGGTACACAGAAAGATAAAGGTCCCATCTGGAACTGAAAATGCTTCTTTAGAGTGATGCCATAGAAGACCCATTTCTGGTTCCACAAAGAACATTTCAGACCGAGGTTCTTTAAAGAACTGTTTTCTTAGTCCGTTTTTCAGAAACTTTAAAGAGAACTTCAAAGAACCGGAAAAGTTGCCTCAAGGAGCCATCAAAAAATGGTTCTTTGAGGCACCATTTTTGGTTCTTTGAATAACTCAAAGAATCTTTTCAAAAAATGTTCTGCTAATTTATACCATCCCCCACCATCCAACAATAACTCAAACATGAATTAAGAACCATTTCATATCTAAAGGAACCACATGACAAACGTGTAGAAGCATCCAATAGATAAGACGGTTCTTTAGTTGGTGATGGTTCTTCGTTGAACCACACAGCATTTTAAAGAACCAGTTAAGAACCATTCTTTTTCCCTGCGTAGTTTCTTTTAAGTTGCGAAACAAGGAAGTCTGACTCGGTTTGTCGTATTGGTGGCGTGTGAATTCGCCCTAAACTTTATCTACACGTGGGAGACGATTTACCGCTTCTGTCTTCTTTGGTTGACCTCCTGGAACATCTTATTTTTAAGAGCGTGTTGCCCTTTTTTTTTGAGTCACTGCCGACTGAGCGTTGGGGGAGGGAGTGGGAAAAGGAGCGCACATAGGGGACACTCTCTGGAGGCACAAGTTCATGAATGACACCGGCTGAGCATCATTGTGGCCACATCAAACCCGCGCGTCTTCAGTATCAATGGTTGGTGCCATCAAAAAGCCGTGTCCCGAGGGGGGGTCTGAGGACACTGTGTGTGGATTATGTGCCCCCCGTATCAGGTTCTCACGGTAAAGGATACTACACAACGGCAGCTTCGGTCTTTGCTCTGGCCCCTGGGGCTGGACATGATCCCAGGGCTGACGTCCTTTGTAGAACCTTCGATGGTCCATTGAAGTGAGAAAATATCAAGTTTTTTTTTGTGCGATGAGTGGGGAGCGACTCGCCTTTTCCTGAAGCCAGAAGTTGAAAGGAAAAGACACATTTAAAAAAAAAAAGAAGCATATATTCCCCATGTTGTGTCTAAGAAGTGTGTGGGATGTGGAGGGTTTTCTTTTTGGGTGCTGTCTGTGGCCCCTGCGAGGACCCTGGGCTCACTGTCTGTTAAAGAGCCAGCATCCATGCCTCCCACAGATTTTATGGGGATGCCAGCGTAAAACTGTCCCACATGGCTTTCCAAGCCGGTGGGAGCCTGTGCTAAGGTTACAGAGAGGCGGGGGAGGAAGGGGAGGGAGGTTGTGTTAATGTCAGCGAAGTAGCTATATCTGCGTGAACTTTGCAGCTCAGGGTGCAATATTGCTACCTAAGGCAATGGATTGACGGTAAAAAAAGGGGTTCGGGTGGTTAAACCGCAGCTGTGATGGTGTGAGAGGGCGAGCCCTTGGCAACACTGTGTGTGCGTGTGTGTGTGTGTGTGTGTGTGTGTGTGTGTGTGTGTGTGTGTGTGTGTGTTGGGGAAACCGGGGTTGTGTTTTCTGTGCTGCAGAAGGCCGGGCCGTATGTGCGAGATGCTTCTGGACATTAATGTATATATGTGTGTGTGTAAGTATGTTTCTTTGTGTTCAAAGTTCATCTTCTTTCATCAAAGCAGTGGCCTTTTGAGTAGGAGCAACAACATCACAAAAAACAACAACAGATGGTGCTTTTATGGAGGTTTGAGGAAAAGAGATGTATAGCTTCCCCTCTGAGGAGGGGAGGTAAGAGAGGGTGGATGTAAATCCTGCGTCTGTGTAAATACACTCAGTGTGGTCCCTTATCGAGTGGTATTACTATCCTGACTTACACTTATTCCGTTTTTTTTCTGCATGGGAATGGCAACCCATTGAAAAATGTACATCCTTATTTATCTGTCAAAATGTGTATTTTGTGCAGCTCCTGAACATTTTTGTTTTAAAGGAGCCAAAGTAAGAGTGAGAAACAATAAAAGCTGCAAAGCACATGTTTTTTTGGCATCCCACTGTGGGGGGGAAACAACTTTAATTGTTGGAATGCTATTAAGCATTGTTCTTCGAATCTTTATTCAACTTCTTCTATTTCTTCCGTCGCACCTCTTCTTCTCCTTCATTTTTTAAGCTACAGAAACCATTCAACTATCAAAATGTTCAGCTCTTTCACCAGAGGGGTGCTATGACTTTTCATATTTCTAACTTTTAAACTTTTTGAATTATTAACCTTTTTATTTTCAATGGGATCTCTGGAGAATATTTTCACAGGTGTTTGCGATTGAGCCAATTAGTGATGTTGGTAAACATCCAGTCTCACAGACACACATGCACTCCTCTCTCTCTCTCTCTGTCTCTCTCTCTCTCACTAATTCTTTCTTCTCTCTCTCTCACTCACTAATTCTTTATTCTCTCTCTCTCTCTCTCTCTCTCTCTCTCTCTCCCTGTCTGTGTCTCTCTCTCATACAGTCATTCAGGTCTTAGAGACTTTTAGAGGACCCCCCCCCACACACACACACACCCCATTTCAAAATAAAAGCCCCAAAGAGTGAATTCTAATTGAAATGCTTGTGATGAAGCCAGGCATTTAATAACCTCTGTTTATGTGTGTCCTCTCCCCCTCTCCCCCCCACCCAGCACCACCCTTTCAAAATAAATAAATTAACTGTATTTAAACAAGCTCAAAATTAGGCTTTTTTGTTAAAAAAATTAATGCTCTTACTAATACTGCGACAACTACTACTGCTGCTGATAATATAGTATTACTACTACTGCTACTACTACTTCTACTATAACTTTTGCTGTTGCTACTATTACTACTACTGCTACTACTGCTACCATCAATATTATTACTACCACGACTGCTATTACTACCACTACTACTATTACTTATACGACAACTGCTACTACTACTACTGCTATTCATGCTACTAAAAGTAGTAATACTACTACAGCTATTAGTACGACTGCTACTAGTACTACTACTACTGCTACATCTTCTACTGCCATTCCTATTACTACTACTACTACTACTACTACTACTACTACTACTACTACTACTGTGATATTAAATACTACGACCAATACTACAGCTATTACTATGACGACTGATACTACGTCTTCTACTACTTCTTCTAATTACTAATACTTCTACTACTAATGATACTTATACTACAACTACAACTTCGACTACGACTACAAATATCACTACTACTACTACTAGTACTTATTCTAATGCTACTAATACTTATACTAATAATACTTATACTACAACTTATACTACTACAAATATCACCACTGATGAATTTTTTTAAGCCACAGAAACTGTTCAAATATCAAAATGTTCAGCTCTTTCAGGAGAGGTGTGATATGACTTTTCATATTTGTAATCTTTAAACTCTTTGAATTATTAAGCTTTTTGCAATTTGTTTTTGAATTGGATATCTATTTTCAGCAATGTTTTTGCGATTAATTTCAGTTTTCAGCATTCCAACGCATTTTCAGCAGGAAATGCTTTTTCTAGTTCTCACTGGCGTTGAGCACCTCCATTACACACAACCGGCATACCATTTACTGTGGTAACTCCAAACAGAGCGTATCAAACAGGCTGCGCAAAAGTCTTGCAGCTACAAATGTACCCCCGCACAAAGCATGCATGGTCACATTTGAGGCCTATAATGTTGTAAAATGGGGGGGGGGGGGGCATGTAGCCCTTTCCCATATACTGCCAGCCGTGAGCTCATTGCCCTCCACCTGTGGAGCGTTCGGCGAAGAGCGGTGAATGGATATTTTGTATAGTTTCGCAGCCAGGTTGAGTTTGCGTGCAAGTGCACGCTCACCTGCCACAATATCAGCTCTGTGTGTGTGTGTGTGTGTGTGTACATACGACCCCGTCTCGCCCCTGCCTCCGGTGGCTGACTTTGATCAGTGATCATTACAGCCTTACTAATCCTCGCCCCACCCCCGGTCTCACTGTCATGGCTCCTCTGTCCTTCCTCTGTTCTCCCGCCTTTCATCCCTCCCATGTTTACAGAGCAGCCAGAGGACCGCCGTGGATTGTCTTACATCCGCGCTCCGTACACCGACACCCGATCCCATAAAAGAAACCGCCAGCCCTCTCAGATCTTCAATGGCCGTCGTGTCACAGTCCCTCGAAAAAACCTGCGCCCATCTTTGGACGCTTCAGACCTCCTCGCCGCCCCGAGGTGCCACCATTTGAACTGGGAAACTGATACGGTCGAGACCCCTGCTGCTGTGTCTTTAAGAGAAGAGGTGGGGGTTGTTCCTCAACAGGGAGCACACCTGCACGCCCACCGCTGTCCACTCACGTACCAGGCTGTGCGGCCTCAGAGTCCCCCCCGGTGCCACCGGAGAGTGGGTCTGACAGCAAAGCGGACCCCGCCACACAAACAGTCATCAGACAGAGGGGGAGGCTGATCTGATCAAAGGATGTCATCGACTCTCTGGACTTCACACCCCACGCTGAAGTGTGTGCGTGTCTAAATGCGTGTGTGTGTGTGTGCACATGTGTGCTTATCAGGATGAAATAACGACGGAAGTGGGGGAGAGGAAGTCGGGGAGGGAGGGGCATGAAATCAAACATGCCATGGGAACAGGGGAGGTTAACTACACACACACACACACACACACACACACACACACACACACACACACACACACACACAGACACAGGACGAGACAAGTGGGTTCTGACACATTAGGAAGTTATATCTCTCTGACCTCTGATAGGGAGACCACACAAACAACCACAGCTGTCTGCGGCTCAAGAATGCCCTCGTTATCTGGGGTATAAATTAGCCCCTCTAATAGCCTGTGCGAGGAGCCCGGATCGCTCGCATAGGGACTTGGAGGGGCTAAATACCGAACGGGGCACAAACAACCTGAGAATCTCTGCAGCATCCACCTATTAATTCTCAAACTAAGCGGCCTGCGCAGAATTCCCATAATGAGCATGCAATATGTTGCCTGTATACATTTGTTAACCTCGCCTATGTTTGTAAAAAAAACGTAATGGATTTGTCACAGGGTGATGATTCTTCTATAATCTTAGCATCGACGATCTGCCCTTCCTCTGTTTTCTATTTGTCTCTGTGAAAAAAGTTCTTTTTTTTCTCTCAGTGAGTTCAACTCAAACTTGTTCAAAATAACACGCCAGCTCAGTCTGGATGTCGACACGTGTTAATGTGACTTGTCTTTCTGCTGACTCGCTAGGTATTCTGGAAATCACATCGGTGGACGTGGGAGTGGTGGCCATCAAAGGGCTGAACAGCAACTACTATCTGGCCATCAGCAGGAAGGGAGAGCTGTACGGAGCGGTTAGTATCCGGGTCAAGGGGTCAATCTGGACGAGAGAGAGAGAGAGAGAGAGAGAGAGAGAGAGAGAGAGAGAGAGAGAGAGAGAGAGAGAGAGAGAGAGAGAGAGAGAGAGAGAGAGAGAGAGAGAGAGAGAGAGAGAGAGAGAGAGAGAGAGAGAGAGAGAGACTCCTGTCCTTATGAATGAATGAATGAATTTTATTTATATAGCGCTTTTCACAGACAGTAGTATCACAAAGTGCTTAACAGAGCAGAGTTGCAGGCAGAGCATTCCAGAGCCTCGGGGCCACTGCCTCAAAGGCTCGGTCACCACGGGTCTTAAATCGTGTGCGTGGGACTGACAGAAGACCTAGAGCGTTTGACCTGAGAGTGCGGGCGGGTGAATAGGGGCGAAGTAGATCAGCTACATAAGCCGGAGCCTGACTGTGAAGTGCTCTGTAAGTGATGGTGAGAATTTTAAAGTGTATCCTAGATGCTACAGGAAGCCAGTGGAGAGATCGGAGTACGGGAGTGATGTGAGACCGTCGATTTGTCCTGGTGAGTAATCTGGCGGTAGCATTTTGGATGACCTGCAGACGGTTAAGAGCAGATACACTGAGTGATGTGAAAAGTGTGTTACAGTCGTCAATGCGTGAAGAGATACATTTGTGTATGATCATCTCTAATTCAGGTGTTGATACTACAGATCTCAGTTTACTGATATTTCTTAGATGGAAGAAACATGACCTGGACAGCTGCTCAACATGAGGGTCAAACGACATGGATCGATCAAAGAAAATCCCAAAATTGCGCAGGTTGCAATGGGCAGCAGAGGAGAGTGGACTAATAATCTGCCTGATCATGGGGACAAACTCCTCTGGAGCAATAACTAGGACCTCCGTCTTAGAGTCGTTGAGTTGTAAGCAGTTTTCTGCCGTCCAGTCTCTGATGGCATTGACACAGTCCAGGAGCCTAGTTAATGTGAATGCCTCACTGGGTTTGAATGACAGATGGAGTTGGATATTGTCTGCATATAAGTGATAGGACACATTTAGGACGCTTTTTATGATCGGTCCCAAAGGTAACAGATAAAGGGAAAATAACAGAGACCCCAGAACCGAGCCCTGCGGTACACCACAAGAAAGTGGAGAGGTAACAGACACAAAATCACCCACAGAGACATTGAAACTTCTGTCATTGAGGTAAGATGTAAACCAGTCTAACGCTATGCCAGTTATGCCCACCCAATCACGTAGCCTCTTAATCAGGATGTCATGGTCTATGGTGTCAAATGCAGAACTGAGGTCCAGAAGAACTAACACAGAGCAGTCACCTGCATCAGCACACATGAGAATGTCATTTGAAACCCTCAGGAGAGCGGTTTCAGTAGAGTGTTGCTTACGAAACCCAGACTGGAACTTGTCATACATGTTGTGCCTCTCCAGTGCAGCAGTAAGTTGTTTGGCCACCACTTTCTCTAAAATGTTGGACAAGAAAGGCAGTTTTGATATGGGCCTGTAGTTCATGGGCAAAGCTGGATCTAAGTTAGGTTTCTTTAATATGGGCTGGATAGTGGCATGTTTGAAATAGGAAGGGACAATTCCTGGACACAATGAGGAATTGACAATAGATGTTACTGCAGGGCCAATAGTTAGCAGAACTTTCTTAAATAGAGAGGATGGCATTATATCCAGAGGGCAAGATGATGGCTTTGTTTTGTTAATTAAGTCCATCAGGTCTTGAAGGTTGATAGGCTGGAAAGAGTCCAGAACAGCAGGAGATTGCGAGGAGCTACAAGTAGATGAACAGATCCCAGGCTGAATGCCAGACCTAATACCTGTTACCTTATCAATAAAATAGATAAGGAATTTGTTGCAATCGTCAACAGAATAGCATGGTAAAGTGGAGCCAGACGGTGAAACAATTCTTTTAATTGTGTCAAACTGAATCTTGGGATTTCTCTTTGAAGAAGAGATTAGGTTGGCAAAATAAGCAGTACTAGCTTCCTTTACTCCAGTATGAAAAGAAACTCTGAGGTCTTTGAGATATAAATGATGCACTTCTAGCCCAGTAGCTTTCCAGAGCCGCTCTGTCCTGCGACACTTCTGTCTCAGGCTGCACACAGCGTCTGTCATCCACGGAGTAGTGTTATAGGCAGTCCTGGTCCTTTCCTTAAGAGGTGCCACTTTATCCAGCAAAGTGGTGCAATGTTCATTAAATGACTGTATCAAGTGTTCAACATCATTGAGATTTGTGTTAATATCACAGCAGAAGTGCATAGAGAAATGATCAGCTGTACTCTGAGTAATAATGCGGGAGTGGAATGTTTGTTTCAGACACAAGGGGTCAGCATTGACAGAAAGATCAAAGAAAATACATTGATGGTCACTGATCAGTAGGTCCTCACAACGGGCATTATCAATATCAAGACCCAGAGAGAACACAAGGTCCAAGATGTGACCACCCCTGTGGGTGGCGCCAGAAACATGTTGCGTGAAAATAAAAGATTCAGTAATATTGAGAAACTCAGCAGCAATACAGTCTGTGGTATTATTGATATGCAGATTAAAATCACCAACCAGAAGCACTTTGTCTAGCTTGATAATAGAGGTCAGAAAGTCTGTGAACTCTGATAAAAACTGACCTGCAGGACCTGGAGGTCGGTAAATTAAAAAACAGTAAAACGGCTTTAGCCGGCCCACTTTAGTCAGCTGTAGTTCAAAAGTAACATAGGATTCTGTGCCCCCCAAGTGGCAGGAAAACTGATTCTTCCAGACCACGGCGAGACCTCCACCGCGGCCTGTCAGACGCGGTGTCCCAACATAAGAGCAGTCCACAGGGCAGAGTTCATTGAAATGGATGCATTCCATATTCCGTTGCCAGGTCTCGGTCAGAAATAAAAAAGCCAAATTATGACTTGTGAACAAGTCATTTAAAATGTGAGCCTTGTTTGTTATAGAGCGTGCATTAATCAGACACATTTTGATGGGGGAAGACACTGTGTCGTCATCAGCACAGGAAGCTTTGGGGGTATGTGCAATAGGACGGATCACTCGTGCAGCACCTCGAAACCGACCATAACTAGGGTGTGAGCGCGAGTCTGTGATTCTCACGGGAATGCTCATGGGTCGTGGAGTGGAAGTTACGGTAGAGGCTGGGGAGAGAGTAGTAGGAGACCCTCCATGCCGCCAGGGGGAGCTAGTGTTGCTTGTAGGGGATGAATGCGGCTGATGAATGATCGTAGAGGAAGAGTGACAGCGGACAGGGGATCCAGGTGTAAACAGTCAATCATGTGAATGGGAGTGAACAGCATGCTGTAAATTAGCCGCTAGCAGGCGGCTACCCAGCTTGTTAAAATGAATACCATCCTTCTTAAAAGCGGAAGAGCGGCCCCAAAACAGATTAAAATTGTCAATGAAGCTCACGTTGTTGGTCCTGCAGGCGGCCTGGAGCCAGGTGTGGAGGCTGAGGACTCTGCTGAACCGCTGTGATCCACGGCCGAGTGTTGGACTTGGACCACTGATAAAAACAGACAGTCCACAGCTGTTTAAAAAGCTTAAAAGATTTGTAAAATCCATCTTGGTCAACTCAGACTGGTGGAGGGCTATGTCGTTAATTCCCACATGAATGATAATTCGCCGAATGGAAGACGGGAGGGCGCGCATCAGGCCAGGCAGTGTCAGCAGGATGTCTTGAGCCGTTGCTCCGGGGAAACAGTGTGTCTCCGCGTTGAAAAAACGGGTGTTCCTGATTATTGAGTCCCCGACTATCAGTGTCGTCGGGGCGAAGAGGGGAGGAGGCGGCAATACGTGTGGATGGAGGCGAGGATTCAACCAGTAGTGGCGGAGAAGACGAGCAAGGACTGAGAGAACGGGCGACCGAAGCTCGCCGCGGTGCTGGTGTAAAGCACGATATGGAGCGGCGTGTCCTGGGGCGAGAGGAGGGCTCAGGAATAACTGGCGTAGGGATGTGGGTCTGTGGGTCCCCCGAGGCAGCAGCTGGGATGATGTAGGAAGCTGGGAGTCTGTAGTCAGAGGAGGGAACTCACGCAGGGCAAGGGCGTTAAATCCATTATTCAGCTGGACATCAAAGCCATGGGGTGTAGGAGATGAGCGTCTCCCTCTCCGGCTGCCGCGAGCACAGACCAGGGACCAGGGCTCGTGATGTGATGGAGTTGAGCTGACCAGGGCTTTAGGCTTAGCTCCGAGCCGGAGGAGGTGCCGCGGCAGCAGGAATGGAAGCGATGGACTCATGCACGCGGTCGCTGGCTGTGTCAGTCTGTGATGGACCGAAAATGATGGTGTCCATGAGATTCTTGGCATACTGGATCCTGTAGAGCGTGGATATTCTTCCCTCCAACTCTGTGATTTTATCCACCAGGCGGGCGCAGCTGACACAGTCGGATGGAGGGGTGAGTGAAGCCATAGCAGATCAATGCAAAAACAGTTCTAGTTCTAAAAAAGTTCTAGTACGTATTGGCTGACATCGTACTATTAGTAGATCAATTAAAACTAGAAAAAAGGGGTGAAACAGACACTACGCACAAGTGAGCTGGATCAGGTGACAGGCAAATTGGAGGGAAAACAGCAGCACAGCTGCTCAAAGGAGGCCTTATCTTTACTCCTCTGGCTGCCGGGTCAGCTCTGAACATGCGATGCAGATGAAAGTTTAGGGAACAAGCGAGCTACCACGAGCAACCACAATAGATTTGCACAATGAAATGACCTGTGCTTGGCCTTAAGCTGACACGACAGGGGGTTATAACTCTAAACCTTTTCTGCTTCCAGAGGGAGTTCGGTGTCGACTGCACCCTGAAGGAGCGGATCGAGGAGAACGGCTATAACACGTATGCGTCGGCCGAGTGGAGGAACAAGAAGCGGCAGATGTTCGTGGGCCTGAACGTCCATGGGAAGCCGCTGAGGGGGAAGAGAACGCGCAGGAAGAATACGGCCACCCACTTCCTCCCGATTATGGCGTGAAACTTTGAGGACTCCGACTGGAGGAGGAGGAGGAGGAGGAGGAGGAGGAGGAGGACGACATGCAGCACTGGACAGAGAGACTTTTCGATACTGGAAGAAAAAAAAAGCTGTTGAATAAAAAGACATTCGCTGAGAAATCTCTCGTTTGGAAACAAGGCACTAACACTGTTACGCGGAAAAAGAAAAAAAACGGTCTCTGCTGCTGGTTGAGACTTCATTTTGGTGGGAGATAATGATATCTGTGTTTTCTGTGGCACGGGGATGCAATATTTATCCTTTTTTTTTTTCCTGTGCCAAACTGTTTGCAACTGGAGTATATGTGTGTGACGTGAACGACGCAGAGGACCCTGTCCCGGCTGACGTACTGTGCTAGAAATGCAGGAGATGTTATTTATAGTCTGCATTCTCCCCGTGAGACCCCAGATAATCTGCAACAGAGATAGAAAACTTTGATTGAAACGATCGGTCGGTCTGTCACGACAGCATTAAACACTAGCGGACGCGACACATTTAAAGCAAATGTTTGATACTTAACCACTGCGTTTTGACTGTATTGTAATGATTAATTTATTTTTGTGAAGTATTTAACTGGCGGGGAACACTTACAAGGCAAGCATTCCTTTTGCATTCTCTTACTTTTTATAGGAACTCTGTCACGTGGAAATAAAATACAGTTTTCTCCTCCGCAACGCGCTCGTCTCACTTCCTCTAAAACATCCAACAGAATACCGACTTCACTGAAGAACGTTTTTCTCACAAGCGGTGGGGGAACGCTGGCGAACGCTCAGGTCACGGTGAGTCTTATCTCTGCGGTAGGACGGGACGAAAAGGCAACTAGCCAGATATTCCATGTGGCAACCATTGCACTAATGATTAGTTCCCAAACACGCAGACCCACCACAACAAAATGGGAGGGAGGAAACTTCCGTGGTATGGCCTATAGTAGATGCTGACATAATTGTTGGAATGCTGTTAAGCTACAGAAACTGTTCGAATGTCAAAATGTTCAGCTCTTTCAGGAGAGGGGTGATATGACTTCATATTTGTAATCTTTCAACTTTTTGAATTATTAAGCTTTTTGCAATTTTCTTTTAATTGGATATCTATTTTCAGCAATGTTTTTGAGATTAATTTCAGCTTTCAGCATTCCAATGCATTTTCAGCAGGAAATGCATTTTCTAGTTTCCCAATATCAGCCCATTACAGCTGCAGCAGCAAAGATGCTGATAGCACAAGCAAATCCAGTCATGTTGGTCTGCATCACTGCTGTCAAATAGGCTTCCAGAGGGCCTTTTAAAGGGGAGTATCCGAGTGTGTGTGTGCGTATCCGAGTGTGTGCGTGCGTGTGTGTGTGGAGGCATAAAATGTGAATGAGAGATATGACCTGTGTCTGACCACCCACTTCCCCTTAGTAATCATCTGCAAACACACTAATCAATGACAGCTGCCTCGATGCCAGATCAAAAGAGACGCGGGGAGAACATTAACGCCACAGGCTTCCTTCCGGGCCTCATGTTCTCCTCTATAACCCCGTCCCTCTGAACTTCGCGTCACGCGGTAGAGACGCGGAAAAAGTTGGGGGGAGAGCCGGCGGAAGACGGGGGGAGGTCGAGAGGCGATTCCCAAATTCAATCAAGTCGGCCTCCAGCGACTCCAGGTGGGAAACGAGAAAAAGCGCCCGCGTGAACAGCGGGAGTCCAGAAAGCGTGGTGCTGCTCTTTAACGGCCGCTCAAGGAATCACCGCGACGAATGATTAACGCGGAGGAATGCCGCGGTGCATTCCCTCATGACAGTCAGGGCTAGTGGCAACATATGGAATAATATTTCATGACCGCCTCTCTCTGCGCCCGTGCACAGCACTGTCCGCTGCATTTGGAATGTGGCGGGGCTGCTTGCACCGATGCTCTGAGGCCACATTCTACAGCGTCCTGAGGATAAACCTTAGCTTTTGGACTAAATAGTGTTTTGATTTTTAGTTTTTCCTGTACTTATATTTTTAAACTAAAAGGGAGAAAGCAAGTACCGGTACAGTATAGTATGACAAAATATATACACCACATACAGTAGCACTGTGTTTTCCTAGATTTGTTTATAACAGTTAAAAAGATTACCAGGAAACCTGAAACTCAACTTTTTTTGGGAGGCATTTAAAACCTTTGCTGATGAGCATGCACATGACCCCCCCCCCCCCCCCCCCCCATCTCCTGTTAACACCAATCATTTGTCACCTTGTGCATTCCTGACATTTGTGAATGTTTGAACTTCCTTTCAAGACACTGGCCTGGGGGGGGCAGTAACCTCGAATAGGGGCAGCAATTAGAGTGGGTTATACGCATTTCTGGCAAAAGGAATTCTCCGTGGCATAATGTGAACCAGCTTTGGGAAACAAGTGGAAAATGACTGGAGGCTGAAAGAACTAATGAATACTTAGACTGAGAGCTCTGGTGCAACACATGTTTTATAGTGGGCCGCTACTGAGAGCGCGCGGGGAGAGACGGCACTTCTAAAGGGGTCGCACAGGTCCAGAATCTTAAATATGTCAGAGCATATTTTAGATCAGTATTATGTCTTATAACCACTGCCTAAATGGCAGTAGCTAACATTGCAGACACTCAAGTCATGTTGTCTGTATTCTTTTTCTGGAAATGTTCAACTAAACAGGAGTTCCATACAATCAAACCATTCGGCATATTATTTTTTGTTTTTTTAAAGGCAAACAATTGTTTTCAATAAATGTGACTGTGACTGAGGGCAAAACAAGTTAAACTAAAATAGAAATCAAGAGGTTTGTTATTTCTCCACCAGAATTCCTGCAGTGTGAGATTTAAAAAAAACAGCATTAAGAGAGATCATGTAGCATATACAATGTTTCAATACAACTTGAACAAGTGAATTAATAAAAAGAATGTGATCAGATTTTATTTACAGATGTTCAAGGGGGGCTTGAGGAGATGAAATCAATCTCAGTATCTTTTCTAAAAATCCCCCCACAGCGGATATTGAATGATGGTCAGGAACCAGATCTTTACAATAAATACCTAAATTACTTGAGTATTCCCATTTTATGCTACTTTATACTTTATACCACTACAATTCAGGTAGAAATGTTATAATTTGCATTCTACATCCTATAAACTACTTCCTACAACAATTAAATGCGTACTTACATACATGTAAGTGATACAATAATAATAAAACATTAACATGGGGATTTTTTTCTTGATGATCAGTGCTTTAATTTTAATCTTAGTAATACTGTACTTTTAGGGACAGTACGAAAATGATTAGGGTGGAGAGGGGAGGCAGAATCCTATATTTCTCTCTTCATAAAAATAAAAATATAATAATAACACAATTCTAAAAAGCAAAACCATCGTCAGTGTTGATTTTATTGGACACTTATTTCTCTAAAGGGAAGAATTGATCTGGGAGGATACAAAATTAAAAGACCCTCATCAGAAAAAGACAGTAAGAAGAAAAACAATAATTTGTGTACAGTATTCAAGTAAAGTAAAGTATGAATGCAGGACTTTTAAGTATAAAGTAATATGTATGCAAATGTAACTGTGGTATTTAGGCATTTTCTTACACCACTGATGACACCTATATTCCAGTCTGCACCATGCACCGTTTATAGCTTAGTTTCCACTCCACGCCACTAGAGGGAGAAAGTTTAATTTTGATATCCCACACTGTCGCGGATAATCAGCTACAGCGAGTTGTGTTGTTAAAGGAAGTGGCCAAAGAGAAGTTGTGTATATACTGTGACACTTGCCGTTAGAGAAAAAAGCCATCATGAAAGAGAGATAGGGCGTGCTTTGTTGTGATAAAACACAAGCAACGGATGCTACGCAAAACAAAAAAGCAGTGAACAACATTTCTCCATCTTTCTTTCTGATGCTGCTTTGAGAGTGAAGAGAGCAGTCATGGACGAGAGTTTTGACCGAGCTCCCGGAGCGGGAAGAACCCGAAATGTCCTCGCGGACCCCAATAACACCGCTGGTAGTGACACCAAAGGCACGCTGTTCAACCAAAGGGAGCCGCTGAGGCAGCCGCGAACGTCCCCGCCTTTTGGCGAGAACAACGTTAGCACGGCTGACGTCATGTCTGGTGGAAGTAAGGAGCCGTCAACTAGCTAGCTAACGACAACCGAGCTAACTGCTAATTTACTAGCTAGCGCTACTTTCAGATTCGATTTCATTTCACGTTAAATGTCACGCGCTGACACGGTCACTTAGGGCCCAAACTGTGTTTGGCTAAATTTAATAGTCGCCACACAGTTCCTCCTGACACTTCTTCTGAGAAGTGTCTGGGTGATACGATACTCGTTTAAACTGCTCTAAATCTTTAATTAGCTTGCTAGCTACTAAATACCATTAATGTTAGCTAGCTTTAGCATGTTGGCGTTGCGACATGCACCTGTTGGTATTGTTGTTTCATGTGAGGCAGCGCAGCTTCTAAATAAAGCTCCAGCTCAGATGTCACATAGTTGGTTAGTTACGTGCGTCACTTAAAGCTGTCTTACCCAGATTCAACTTTAGAGCTCTAACGTTGGCTATAGCTAACCTAACAATATGAACGTAGAGCAAAGTAGAATAATTGGTTTCCCTTCTGTTATTGTGGCTGGCGCTAAGAAATAAGGAGGTAAAGTGAGATGGCGTAGAAGTTAAAACAATACCATATTCTGTGCGTACCATTTGTAAAACGCTTTATCAGAACGAGTCTGGTGTTTTCACAATTGGAGGCCCTATTGTGATCTTTTTCTAAAGGACTAGTATGTCTCTGCATGGTCGTGGTCAAAACCACGTGATTGCATAGGTAGGTTAGAAATGCACAACCTGTGTTAAACTGCATACTTCTATGAACCAAAACGTTTTGGTATTTCCCTCTGAAAAAACACCATATCACTCCATCACCACAGTCCATAGCCAGCACGATCTAGTACTAATTTATGTGATGACTGCCAACCAACCACAGATATTGCACCACTAGGTTTATGTGCAACTACGTACTTTGTATTATTCTGTACTGTATTGTGTCTACACTCTACTAACATCAGCTTTACTTTAAAAGCACTGCAGGACAGTGCTGTTATATTTTGTTCTGTTTGGCGTGGCTCTATGCCACGGGCAGACAATATATTTGATTTCCCGCCAGCCTTTTCTTAGAGAGAATTGGCCCATGTTGGATACATTTTTTTTTTTTTTTTTTTGTTCAGGTTTTAAAAGACCCCAACAAAGTGCAAATGCCAACAGTACGTCTGCCTCCAGAGGTTTTAACGAAGTGGATTCGGTGGTCAAGTCATCAAAGCTTTCTGCCAGTGCCCCAGAGTTTGTCCCCTCTGCAGTGAACCCGTACGAAGTAAGAAGAATTTACAGAAGCCATTTTTAAACATTATATTGTCATGGTTCTCCTCACTTCTGATGTTAGTTTCCAAGGAGAATTTAGGAAATGTGTCAGTAGCGCATTCCATCATTACTTTTAAAAATACAATTTAAATGATAAACTATTTTGTATTAGAAAGAGAAAGTTGCTCTGGGCTTTCTATTTAGTTATTCGTGTATTTATTAAAACATATTTTTTAATAGGACCCCTCGTTTTATGACGACGACGAAAGCTATTACGGTGAACCGACCTTGGCTGAAACGGTCGCGGACTTCCTTGGCCACCTGAGCTCCTCACCGGGGTCCTTTGACTTGGATGTGGAACAGATAACTGGCATGCTCAACTCCTGGGTTACCACTGAAGAACTGCTGAACGAGCTGGTGGAACTGATCTACACACAGGTTCGCAGAAAAGCGTTCAGTCATCATTTAGCTATTTGTGTATCTGAAACAGTATGATTTTAAACCAAACATGACATGCACGTTAAATATGAAGATACATGTTTCTGATAAAACACACAACTTTCATTGCAGTCTACTGCCATTCCTAACTTCGCTTACACTGGGGCCAGGCTGTGTAACTACCTGTCCCATCATCTCCATGTCAGCCCGCCAAGTGGCAACTTTCGCCAGCTGCTCCTGAAAAGGTGATTTATTTCGGTCTGGTTTAAATTAATGTTTAGGGGCACGACCATGAATCCCCTCTGCTTTTCATGAAACACAATTTTCCAATAATTAGATTGTTCAAAAAGGTTAAAAGCAGTAGAAAATATTGATATCACACGAGCAGTAGTAGAAATATGTTTTAAGCTCCATTAAAGAAGATTACTGTGGTCTGCCGTAGATGTCAAACAGAATTTCAACAGAGGGACGCAGCGGTCGGAGGAGACCCGGAGACTCAGAAGAAATTCCACTCCTATGTGCTCTTTCTGGGAGAGCTCTACCTAAACCTGGAGGTAAGCTGTTCTCTTTGAGGCCGCGTTATGTTATCATTCCTACGGTTATAAAAAAAAAGCATGTATCTAATCAATTTGTCAGATTATACACAATGACTTCTGTTGTTGGGGGGCTACATGCTGCCCTGGTGGCACTGAGGGAAACACTTGGTTTTTGCTTGCTAGTTCGGCAGACAGCTGACAGCAGGTGTGCAGTTGTGGTGTCTATGTTGTGAATTCCTGGGTATTATATGTTCATCTGCAATTTTCTCTGAAGGAAGTAGCACATACCGGTAACATGAAGTGGTTAAGCTACGTTTGAGTCAATAATTGATGACTGTTGCTGTAATAGCCTCCAGAGGACGTAGTTGAGGACTTTTCGCATCTATTCATTTTGAAAGAGCGACGGCAATCGGGGAAACTTCATCACTCAGTAAGTCAAGGACAGACGTTGGTGTTTATAGAGGTGTCCCCGCTTCAGTCCAGTCCCTCAAAAGACAAAACAAACCAAACTATATACACCTTCGACAATTGCTGCCTTCCTTTAGGATGTCTGGTGCTGCTGCAACACCAGAATACTACTCGGCGCGCCTTCAACCTTCTCATATGATTTTTTGATGTTGATGCCATTTTTTCTTTAGGTAAAGAGCGTAAAAGGACCTCCAAACCGAGCAGATATCCTCCTCATTGCTCTGAAAGACCTGATGAACAGTCTGTTTTCCAAGCCTGTGGATGCAAATCTCATCTGCGCCGTCAAGCTGCTCAAGGTTTCAAATCTCAAGTCGATCATTTTACAGACTTATGGGTATGCTCCATTTTTCAGGTAGGTAATGCGAATGTGTTTTTAATTCCCAGCTGACGGGCTCCATCCTGGATGACGTGTGGAAAGAGAGGGGAAAACCGCACATGGAGGAACTGATCCAAAGAATAGAAACCATTCTACTGGACGCCACCTGCAGCCGGTGTGTATATAATGTGCTCTTTAGTGTGCAGCGGCGACTAAAGGCTTATGCTAAAGGTAACTTTAGGTTTGAAACATGCTTTTGCAGCAGAGATGCTGCAAATGCGTCCAGTGTTGAAGACAATCATACATCAAAACAGATATTCTTTAACAAAAACAATCAAGTATATACTGTTGTTACATTTGGGAGATGAAACCAATGTGTACTGTATAGTTTTAGCTTTTCAACACACACACACGGAACTTGTATCATCATTCAAAAGTCTGCCATAAACTGGCTGAAGTGCCCAAAAGCCGAACGGTTCAGAGAGAAACCCTCACCGACAGCCTGGCTGAGACTTCTTGATGTGGGTGTTTTTGTCATCAGGGATGTGAGACAGATGCTTCTGAAACTGGTGGAGTTGAGATCGAGCGACTGGGGCAGAGTCCGCGCCGCTGCAGCTTCCAGCAACGCCACGCCAGACAACGACCCCAACTACTTCATGGTGAGTGTCGACTGTACTTTCTTTCTTTTGTGTTTCTGTTCATTCACTGGTTTTTATTTTATTGTAGTTTATTTTTTTTAACTATGTTTTAACTATGTTTTACTATGTACTGGCTCTGTGGCACTCTGAGATTTTTGTTAAATGAAAAGTGCGTTACAAATAAAATGCATTGTTATTATTGTCATTACCGTAATACAATTCTACATTCGTTCTTTTTTTTTTTTTTTTTTTTTCACCCCCGCCCTCTCCGTTACCTGTTGTTCATGGAATTCATTTTTTCCTTCTTCTCAGAATGAACCGACGTTCTACACAGAAGATGGGACTCCTTTTACAGCAGCAGACCCCGGTGAGTCTTCCGTGTTATCAACCGTGGACGTGCAAGATTATCGTGGTGTCGGTAACAAATGCAAAAAATCCACTCTGGATTAATGTGACGTCGTGTCTGTTTAGTTTATGCGCACACATGAAATGGCTTCCTCTTACAATAGCTTCTCACCTCTAACTAATTAACTCAGTAATGAATCTGTTTTATAAATGGAACTCTAAGATATTAGACACTTTTCTGAGAATGAATGAATAGATGAAGGTGTTGATATAAATGGACTTCTCATTTGTTTATGATGCATTATTGTTGCTGATGGTAGAAATAGATTCTGCAGCATGAAGCAGACACAACTTTATATTGATGTAAAAGACAGTTGGTCAGTCAAGTAAACAGTTTTTTTCTTAAATGCATTAATATGTTTATTATTACACAACTATTTCTTGTAAACATAAGTAAAGGGTGCTGGTAAAGAAATGGGGGAGAATGCTGTCATTAGTCCTGGACGTTTCCACATTAACACTCTACATTATCATTTTAGATACAAATAATTGTTCTAAATCACCCTCCGCTACTCTCCTCACGCATTGAATGAGTCCTTTAGATTGTCAGAGAAAGCAGTCCTCTCCTCCTTTAAATGAGAAAAGAAACATCGTGTTGCTTTTTACAGATTATGCTGAGAAGTACCAAGAGATCCTGGACCGGCAGGACTACTTCAACGATCTCGATGGAGAAAATGGAGATGAAAGTGAATTGTAAGCACTTATAATGGGGTTGACACCACATAGAAGGGTCATGTGTGCCTTTTACATTTTTCATTAGGTCACAGCCACCCACTTTACGAGGCACTTGTTGATGCTTGCTGCTTATACTGCACTTCAAAGATGATATTATCTGATATTGCAGTAGTTCTGTGGGTTACTATTCACCTCGGTCATGTGACTGCATAGCGACTTCACCTGTGGGCCCCTGCACTTGGTGAATGCGTTTGAGCGGCCCACAATGCAACAGATTCAGTCTAGTCAGCAGTTGGGCGTGAAAGAGGGCTTAGCTCGCTCCTGTCCTCTGTCTCTCAGACCTGTGTGTCCGTGAGATCGTCAACTACGTACCCATGTTGTAGGTTGTGTTAATATTTGCACATTGGTCTCAAAGGTCGACAAAAAGTAACTCGCGTCGCTCTGCTGTGTTCACAGATACGACTCAGAAGATGAGATGGAGCCCGAGATGGAAGAAGCCTTTGAGAGTTTTTGTTTAGAAACGGAGAGGAAACGGCAACAATGACGCCAAGAGTGAGAATCTGTCACACCCGACGGGCGCATTCTGTACTTTTCCCACTCAACTTGCTGGAATGTTGAAAAAGCAAAGAAAGCTAGCATCCGATAGGTTCAAACTGTCATTTTTATTGTAAACAAGCATTTTTAATGGACAAGAGATGTTTTTTTTCTCAGTCAGCGTGGATTAGGGAATTGTTCAAAATATAAAAAGGTATTAATGAATTTCTTTTTTCTGACATGAAAGTTCTGTTTGTTTTTAATTTTGTCAAACATATTTCTTTAACGCCTAAACTAAATGCCAAGAGGGAAATAGTGTGCGTTGTTTTTTTTTTGGATCTTTTCTGAAAGGCAAATTCATCAAACGTGCATAATTTGTGAAATACTAATGAATGCCCCTCACATAAAGTACAGGTCAAAAAACTCAAGTCATTGTCAGGGACGCTTCATCTTCATGTAAAATGCACTGTAGGGGGGAGGTTGCTTTATTACACATATGATTTACAGCCTTCATCTACACTGATGAGGTAATGGTGTCTCGTGTCAGATGGCCAATATTTATCACTATATTCAAGGCTATTCACATGCTAATCTGGCTGCAGTTCATTTAAGTGGTCAGGAACTCTGCGAAGAGCTGCTCAGTTTGGAAAATTATCAAAAAAATAAATAGTTAAATTTAGTCACAAACTGCGAAGGGAATATGGATATAACTTTCTTTTTTTTTACTATATATATACATACATACATACACACACACATCTTTATGGGGCTAAAGTCAACATTTAAAAAAGTATTCAATAAAATGTCCAAAATTCAGAGAATTGGCATAACTGATCCACAGTTATCCCAAGACTGAAAGACTGTTTACTGGCAATCCATGAAGCCCATAAAAAGGAATGTTTAATAGTTTGTAAATATTATTTATGGTATTGTTTGCCTGCAATAAATTCTTTATAATGTGAGATTTTATTTGCCCGTTTTGTCTTCGAGCCTTCCGGAGGTTGAAGGGGATGTAAGCCGAGGTCCTTTCTGACTTTGGAAAGGCCTGAGATTTAAATGTGAAGCGATCACAGGCAGAGAGTTACACTGAGTTAGTTTATTAGGTATGTCAGAACAACTTCATACATTAGAATAGTCATTCTAACTTTCGTTAGACTTATAATGGTCTTCTGTTTTGACACCACCAGTTTTCTGTCAATGAAAGAATACCATAAATTATTGAATCAAATCCAAACTTACTCTTTAATCTAATTTTTCTTTAATCTAATTTACATGAAGAGTGTTTAAACTATATTTTAATGTTCAGGTTTTAAAATGCTTCACGTTTTCAACAACTCATTCCACCAAACAAGGGTAAAAGAAAAAGGTTCAAGCTACAGAATGAGAGGCTGTGGAAAGATGTCAAAGTGAGCACATTATTCTAAAGCCTTTGCCTCCAGCTGGTGGTCAGGTTGAGTAATATTTATTTTGCTAATCACATTTGTATTATTTTTTCACAATAACGTCATTTTGTTACAGGCATGAGCTTTGTACAATAGTTAACAGAACATAACTAAAAAATAAAACGAATAAAAACCAAATTACAGAAGATGAAATAAAATAAAGGAGAAATACAATTTTTTATTCATAAATGATTTAATGCTGGTACTGAGCAACAATCTTAATAACTGACTTTAAAGTGAGCATTTCTTTACCCATTTTGATGTTGCTATTTAAGTAAAGGGTTAATCTATTTACAGCCGCATCATGCAGGTCAGCTGCAGCAAGAGAACAAGATGGTGAGAGTCCAAACATTCAAGATGAAAACCTGCTTGTCAAAAAAAAGGTAAACAAAGGACGGCTCACGTGTGTTCAGCCTGTCATATTACATTTACTCAGAAACATTAAGAGTTAAAAATGAAACATGAAATCAGAGAATATTTATTTATTTATTCATCAAATAATAGATTTTGTCATTGAAGCTGTTTTGACAAAAACGAGTAAATAGATGATATGAAGTTACCTCTCATCATGTGAGGAAAGAGCCTGAAGACTTTCAAATCAGGGAGTACAAAGTATAAAATAAATACACACAAGTATACATCATATTTTGTGTTGTTTTCATGGTAACTTGATATGTTGCAGCAAAGTGCTGTCCCATTCCTACACCATCTCAAGCCTTCACAGTCTCACGCTCAACCACTTACCAGGTGACGTCAGTAAGTCCTTGAGGGTTCAGGGTTTGAGGCTTTAGGGGGGACATTGGGATTGGGCCAAGAGCTTTGGGACGGCAATATGGCGGTGCAGAACAACTTCCGGTTCAAGCGAGGATCGAGGAAATGACAATTAAGAGACTTGGGATGTAATGTAGCGTCTAAGTCGCCATGGTGCAAATTTGTCAAGTGTTGCTTAGAATGGCCTTGAAAATTTTTTAGCGGTTGCCTGAGCTCAGAGGAAAATGTCAAACAGACATACCATGACATTGCCTAACCCTCCAACGCACCACAGCTATTTTCCTCGCTACAATAAAATAGCTATTTACTGCGGGTTTGCACTTGCCAAGTACACTACACTGCGTAACATAATAACCTCATCAACCCCTGGTTCCAGCCTTGCTTGGGACCTTTTTTGTTGTTGCGTGTCACCCCCCCCCCACACCGGGTGTCAAAAACCAAAGTCTCAAACTAGGTGGCATACTTTAGTGTGGTTGTCCCGTCATATTGTCTGTGAGATATCATGTTTTTTAGCATACTGTTTCACTCTACTTTCATTTTTCAACGTGTAAATTGTTAGCATCTGCCAGTTGCTCCTACTGTAGACCAGTTTTTTGTTCAACACTCCCACAAGTCTGTCTCCAATTTATTGTCAACAAGGCAAGGAAAGGTAAGGTAAGGCAAGTTTATTTGTATAGCACATTTCAACAACAAGGTAATTCAAAGTGCTTCACATAAAACCATTAAAAGCATCAAAACATAAGGCAAAAGAAAAGGAGATTTAAAAACAATTAAGAACATTCATTAAAACATTAAAAAAACAGTGCAAGAAATAAAATGCAGTAGTAAAATGCAGAAATGCAGGAAATTGATTAATATATGAATTGAATCTGGTTCAATTAAAGGCAGCAGCAAACAGAAAAGTCTTCAATCTTGATTTAAATGAGCTGAGGGTCTCAGCAGACCTGCAGCTTTCTGGGACTTTGTTCCAGATATGTGGAGCAGAAAAACTGAACGCTGCTTCTCCATGTTTAGTTCTGACTCTGGGAACAGAAAGTAGACCGGTCCCAGACGACCTGAGGGGTCGGGATGGTTCATAAGGTAGCAGCAGATCAGAGATGTATTTTGGCCCTAAACCATTCAGTGCTTTGTAAACCAACAGCAGGATTTTAAAGTCAATTCTTTGTTGGACAGGAAGCCAGTGCAAATACCTCAGAACTGGAGTAATGTGGTCCACCCTCCTGGTCTTAGTGAGGACTCGAGCTGCAGCGTTCTGAATCAGCTGCAGCTTTCTGACGGACTTTTTACAGAGACCTGTAAACACACCGTTACAGTAGTCCAGTCTGCTGAAGATAAATGCGTGGACAAGTTTTTCCAAATCCTGTTGAGACATAAGTCCTCTAATCCTTGATATATTCTTCAGGTGATAGTAGGCTGATTTTGTAATTGTCTTGATATGGCTGTTCAGGTTGAGGTCTGAATCCATAACTACACCTAGATTTCTGGCTTGGTTTGTGGGTTTTAACATCAGTGACTGAAGCTGAGCGGTGATTTTCAATTGTTCGTCCTTGGTACCGAAAACAATTACTTCTGTTTTATCTTTGTTTAATTGAAGAAAATTCTGGCACATCCAGTTGTTGGTTTGTTCAATGCAGTTACCCAGCCCTTGTATGGGATTATAGTCCCCTGGTGACATAGTTATGTCAATTTGTGTGTCGTCTGCATAATTATGATAACACACTTTGTTGTTTTTCATAATCTGAGCTAGTGGAAGCATGTAGATGTTGAACAGAAGAGGCCCCAGTATTGGAACATCACATGTCATTTTAGTCAGCTCTGATGTGTAATTAGTAGGGGTGTAACGATACGCATATTCGTATTGAACCGTTCGGTACGAGGCTCACGGTTCGGTACGCATGACGAACCGAATACGTTTGAAAAAAAGAAGAAGAAAAAAAGATTATTATTATTATTTTTTTTTTAAACCTTTATTTAACCAGGTAGTCCCATTGAGATTAAAAATCTATTTTGCAAGATGTAAGTAACAATACTACATAACATTAAGGAGCAGTTTTTGTTTTTTATGCTTATGTGTTGCTAAGAAGACACCCCAGAAGATGGGTCACTCAGGTATAGTTCCATCATTGTTCAAAGTCAAAGAATAACTTCATGATGTTAGTTGTAATGAATAAATATATTTTAAAATAAAGTACATTTCTCTGGCATTTATAGTTTTCTACTGTACCGAAACATACCAAACCGTGGCTCCACTGTAGCGTACCGAACCCAACCGTGAATTTTGTGAACCGTTACACCGTTATTACCGTTAGTAATCAGCTACAGACACAAAGTATTCTCGGTCCTTCAAGTAGGATTCAAACCAGTTAAGTGCTGTGTCAGAGAGTCCCACCCAGATTTTTAGTCTTTCTAGGAGTATGGCATGGTCGACCGTGTCGAATGCAGCACTGAGATCCAGTAACACTAAGACTGAACTTCTGCCATTGTCTATGTTCAAGTGGATGTCGTTGAAAACCTTAACAAGAGCAGTTTCAGTGCTGTGGTGCTGTCGAAAGCCTGACTGGAAAACATCAAAGCAGTTATTTACGGCCAAGAAGTTGTTCAGCTGTTGGAAAACCGCTTTTTCAATTATTTTACTTAAAAATGGGAGGTTTGATATTGGCCTAAACTAGCCTTCTTTAGGAGCGGTTTAATAACTGCAGTTTTTAGGGCTTGTGGGAAGACACCTGAGAGAAGGGATGTGTTTACAATTTGTAAGAGATCAGTGGTCATGCAGTTTGAAATATTTTTGAAAACGTGTGTTGGTAGAATATCCAAGCAGCAGGAGGATGACTTCAGATGTTGTATCATGTCTTCTAGGCTTCTACGGTCGATTGAATGAAATTGTGTCATGATATTTGAATGGATGTTATTCAGAGATCGGGACAACACATATCCTGTGGTTGGTGTGGAGGCACTGACTGCTTGTCTAATTTTCTGAATTTTGTCAGTAAAAAAGGAGGCAAATTGATTGCATGCCCAGGTGGATTGGAGCTCAGCAGCTACCGACACTGGAGGGTTTGTTAGCCTGTCGACGGTAGCAAATAAGGCGCGTGTATTGTTATTGTTTTTGGTTATGATGTCAGAGAAGAAGGACTGCCTTGCATTTCTAAGTTCCAAATTATAATTGCGAAGTCTCTCTTTATAGATGTCACAGTGAACCTGGAGATTAGTTTTTCGCCACCTGCGCTTAGCTTTCCGACACACGTTTCTCTATTTTGACCAACGTAGCATTTCTCCAAGGAGATCTTTGCTTACCCGAGACAACCTTCACTTTAGTGGGTGCAATGGCATCAATAATATTTTTAACTTTAGTTTAATGTGGTTAAAGCTTTCTTTGCCCAATTTATTTGGACAGGCTGACGAGGAATGTATGTTAAGTTTGATAAGTTTGCAGGTTTACGCAGCCTCACCTTTCTTTTTCTATAAGCTATCAGGACAGGAATCAGGACAGGAACAAGCTTATCTGGACCAAGGACTGATCTCTGCGTACTGTTTTACCGTAAATGTGTTACACTGCAGCCTCTCTTCTCATTATCTAGGAGGACAGAAATGATTTGCGCGTGAGAGTGAGTGTGTGTCGTCCATAAAGGATGTTGAGGAAGCACACAGCACAGGGCTGATATCTTAATCTGCAAACCACTGGCTACCTGCTCATGACTTGCGTAAAAAATAAAGCATCGGCATGCTCCAATTTTTGTGCTTCTCTTGGGGATTGTTGGAAATGCACATACAAATCGAACACATCTTTTTTTGGAGGGGTGGGGGGTTGAGGGGTCATGTGACAGGACGGTATAGCTTCACCCACAAGTCATGTTACCACCGTGTCTGTGTGCAGTCAGTGACTCGTGAGCCCTCTCTTATCCCGCTGGTCTGGCTCACAATGCAACAGGGAAAACCAGGGGCCTTAGATTCCCATTGGTCAGCAGATGGGTGCTAGAGAGGGATTAGCTCCGTGCTACAGTCCAGTCACCCAGGCCTCTGTGTGTGTGTGTGTGTGTGTTTCTGTATCTGCACCTGCATCTCTGGATATATTGCAGTGTGGTTTTAAACCACACATGAATTGACAAGACAAAAGCAGTAAAGCAGCAATGTTTTTCTACCTGCGAGCATAATTGTATGAAAGCTTGAGGGACAAAAAAAAAGTCTGTGACTCTAAATCACCGTCAAATGATTTGATGTTGTTGAGATGAAGTCCATGTCTGAGGTTTGTCAATGTTTCCCTTTAATCCGAGAGGTGCTGAGGATCTATAGTACAGTTCTGCAATGATAAACACCTTGTTGAATGTCATTTTCCAAGTCAAACCTGGAGAAAAACTACTCAACATTTATAATGTTGTAGAGTAAAAAAAAAAAAGATTCACGGTCGTCCTCTTCTGTGGGGATTTTTAATGACACACTGCTCCGTTACGCAACTGACCCGACAGGAAACATAGAGCTCAGACTTTGCTCCTTTATGAGCCGTCCTTAGATTGTGCAAGATGATTCAACAGAGTGAGCTGCCTGAAACTCTGAGGGAAAGAATGTGTACGGATGAAGGAATGCAGCGTTCTCTTAAAGGGAGAGGGGATTGTAGTTCTGTCTAAGTAGCATCACAAGCAATTACCTTTTTTTTAACACTTCTGTGAAAAGTGAGTGGATCGGTTTCTCAAAGCGAGTCGTGCCAACGCAATTGTCAGATAAGAAGATCAGCCTCTTCCAGGAACCGAACCGCGTCACCACACAAACGCTTGTTACCGGCTCATTTGGAATTCTAAAGGTGCTCCGGCTCACCGGATGACTTGCACACGAATCATGTTTGCACAAACAGAGCAGTGGGGCCGTGGGGTGGGGGGGTCTCGGCTGCTGAATAAGGTTGTGTGTTGTTGCACCCGAACCCATTAGCTGAATCACAGAGGGTGTTGGGTCCTCAGTGTATCTGACACACTGCATTAGGAAGTCAAGAAAACATCAGAATAATGTTTTCATCTGCCTCACTACTAACTCCCCACCAGGGCTCCTGTGAAAAAGGGAGGTTCGTATAGGCGGGTTTTGAAGATCTGCCTTTTAATGAATTTTTGTGGTCGCTGATGTGAAAGTGTAAAGTTTGGCAACTTATCGGGCACGCCTAAGTTCATAACTGTGATTTAAGATGACCCACTTTGCAGGGTGGAGATAGCTGATGCTGTTCGACTCGTCTTTGTTATTAGAGAGTATAGGTTCATCGGTCTAAGCAAGGACGGCAACACGGACGCATCAAGTCAGTGTCATAGGTGTACTGTTACCGTACTGTTGGGAATACATTTCATATAATTAGACAAAATAATTCAGTAATGTCAAGATTTTACACCACAAACTGCCACTGCTTCTTTGCTCAGACAGTCGTCACTTTTCCAACAGACTGTCTTGATTAAGGGGAGGTAATCAGGGGCGTAGATATAGACAGTGCAGGCACTGTGGTTATGCTGGGGCCTGTGGGATGGGGGGACTTTGAGAGAACAGGCATATGCAAAGTCAATCAGATTACTGGGATCGGATAACACATATTAAAGTGAAGATGAAACGGGCATTTCAAGGTTATCTGGCTTCTGAATCCCAACGTCTTTCCCAGTAAAACAGGACCGGCAGGCAGGACATAGCGTTGGGAGGAATTTGATTGGCTCATGAACAATCGTAGTGAGAGATTGGATATAAGAAGTGGACGTGGTCACCGTGACGTCACCCATTGGTTTGTGGACTGACGTTTTGAAGCCTTAATTCTGAGTTTTGGCCGTCGCCATCTTGGATTACGGCCGTCCCCATCTTGGCTTTTTTGGCAACCATTGAACAGATACTTACCATATTTGAACCACAGAGGAGTGACGTAGAGACGCAGTATACGGTTCTGGTAGCTAGCTCCCTGACAATCACAGTAAGCCCGTCCTAAAGCATACCCTGCTGCTTTATGGTCTATTTGACTCTAAATGGACCATCATTTACTAAATGAACATCGTGCTGTATTGAAGAAGACTTGAAACTAGAGATTGAGACCATAAACTCATGTTTACAATGTTTACTGATGTAATAAATCAAGAGAGAAGTAGAGTAATTTTCTCATAGACTTCTATACAATCTGACTTATTTTTGCATCCTCCCCATAATGTAAAACAGTCAGTAGCAATCCATAACAAAATTGAATGAAGGATATCAATTAAAGGAATCATTTCTTTGGAAACTTTGTCATATATAGATATGCAATAATGATGTATGCGTAGTATATAGTAAAACAAATGAATGTTTTATTAGAAACAAAACTGGTCAAAATAGTTGCAGCTGAGGCCGAGCTATCCAGACTTTTACTTCAGTATAATGTGTCAAGATGGAAAAGCGCAAATCCTCTATTTCTCACAATGCAACCAAAAGCATCTTTTCGTTTGCCCCTGTCCCTGCCCGGTAAATGCCCACCATCTTTCAAAATTCCACAGCCCCATTACACAATGCAGGCTTTCTGTTAAATAATATCTGTAGCTGAGATGATGTCATCAGGGTCAGACTTCCTCCAGAGCCACAGAGGACGCACACACAACAGTTTTTCACAGTATCTCCAATGTCCCTCTGACGTTGGCGTTGAAATTGTTACTTGCTGTGATCTGGAGTTACTTGCACACCAAACAATACATCAGATGTTGTAATAATCAGTCTGGTTGGCAACAAAACATTCTTTCCAAAGTAGCATTTTGGAATGAAACCACTGATTGAAAATGAAATGCCTTTCAACTCACCACCCCACCCATGTCCTTTAAAGTCTATAACACATATGATCCAATTAAAAAGTCTCTCACATCATTGTCTTCCAGTGACGGAAAAAAACATTAAAACTGTTGTCATTCTTCTAACTATCTTATAATAGACCTTCTATGGTTTGGGCTTTTGTTTCTTCATATTCTAAATTTCTATTTTTCTTGTCTCTCAACTCTCTGCAAGGAGCTGTATGTAATAAATAAATTACAGGGTTCAAGAGGATGAGACATGAGACAAGTCTCATGTGGATTTCTTTTGTTTGACATCTGTTGATTTAAGTGCTGTTTGTCCGCTGGTGTTGTGGCTGTTGAATAACGATTAAGAGAGATTGAAATTAAGCCTCATGGGTGTGGACTTGTTTTGAACAGTTTTTTCCCCTTTTGCTTCCCTTTGAATTTAGATTCGATTTTTATTTTAATTTTTTTACCAGTAAATTACTTTTAAACTTCGTCATGACATTCGCCCGTCTGCGGCTCCTCTTCAGCTCTTCGCCTGATCTCAACTGGATTTCCTTCGACTTTAGTCACAGATTTCACTTCACACCCTTCGGCCACACCTGCAAAGTCCAAAGTTTGTCTTTCGACAGGTAAGAGGCCAGAGAGCCTGTCCTTATTTAGAGAACGCGTCCGGGGCGTCACCGCTGCTGACTCCCGGCGCGCTGCGCAGCCACGACTTTGGCAGCAAGTGCGTGCGGCTCCATTCAATCGCCTCACACCAATGGAATAAAGGACGACGATGGAGTTCTGCTGGGGGCGAGTCTTCTTCACTGTTATAATCATTAGTAAGTACTGAGTTAGTTTTTTTACACTTTCAACCTGTTATTTCCACCATTCCCTCACCCGAAGAGGAAAAAAGATGCAAATATTTTCGCCACAAAAAGCGAGGTTTTTTTTTTATGTCGTTTTCATGAAAATCGATTTAATTAGTGGATTTAATGTGATTATTAAATTGTTTTATACACTTTAAAGGCACCTGAAGAGCAGCACAGGAGCATAGACTCTGTATTCTACTGAAAAAATCTGCCTGGAAGTGCTTTTGTTTTGAAATGTATTTCCCATCGACCAAGCGAAGTTTCTTCCTCTGTTTACAAACGCATGATCCAAAATTAACCCACATGAGATTACAATCCGGATCGGTTCATGTCTCACTGTGCATCACATGGCGTATATAGTAGAGAAAAATAAGTTATGTGATGCGTTGCTCGATTTCTGCTCTGTAAGCAGCAGCTGGACGTTTGAAATGATTCTCCTGTTTTGCACATTTATTTCTAAAAATGAAAAGACATGTTGTTTTCTGGGTTATTGTTGCGGAGCCCCAGAAGGAGGCAACGTGTTCATTTGCGCTGCAGGTAAACAGGCGTGGCATGATGGGTGTGCAAGTGACGGTCTCTCGAGTCCAGAACCCATCCACATTCCTCTGCCTGCCGACTGAGGTGGGGTAGTGGGAGGGAGGGCTGATAGCTGAGCTCTGCCTGTACGGGCATGTGGGTCTGATTCTGCAGAAAGACTCACTCACATAATATCCGGGGGGGGGGGGGGGGCGTTGTAGAGCTATTTCAGTGGTCTGCCATGCCATTCGTGAGTCAAGTTGATGTGTTGTTTTTTTTTTAAAGTACATGATTCAGCCACTAAAACCACCCCCACCACTCAAAAAGAGGAAGTCAGTATGTCTGATGTTGCTGAAAGGTAAAACGTGAAACCTGTCCCCCATAAACAACCAGAGTCCTCATAACAGGCTTGTTTTGACTTTTAGAAACACAAATAGGCCGACAAACATGCAAAATAGTGAGATATATGTCAGTATTACATTTATCAGGCCTATTTGTGTTCATATATATATGTGTGTATATATATGTGTATATATATATATATATATATATATATATATATATATATATATATATATATATATATATATATGTAAATAAATAAATAAACACACACATATATATATATATATATGTATGTGTGTGTGTGTGTGTGGGTGTTTATATATATATGTGTGTGTGTGTGTGTGGGTGTTTATATATATATATATATATATTTGTTTTTTTATGTTGATCATTGTCACTGTCATGCGAGCCCATCTTTCTCCTCCACCAGCTGACAGAATCCGACCCTCGCAGTCCTTCAACGTCGGCACCGCAGGCGCCAAGATTTTCAGCGGGCCGGCTGCAGAGGAGTTTGGCTACGCGGTCCAACAAGCGACAAACCACGAAGGCAAATGGTATCGATTCAAGCGTTTTATTCTCTTCAGACTGCCTCGCTTTTTTAATTTCCATCACAAACATGCGTCTTGTCCATGGTGCTGTGTATAGCTTTCAAGTAGTGGTCCGGTAAATCATTCATTTAGTTAATATTTCTTTGAAAGAGCAATAAATGTGGAGAAGATAACAACATCCGCAGGCTATGTGAATATTACGCAGAGAGAAGTTTTATTCTTGAGCAAACGTTCAAGTGGGTACCCGTCAATACAAGCCTCTGCACCAGGACGGGCTGAATTCCAGGTAAAACAAGGTGGAGACATGCTTCACAGGGATCAGTCTTGGTCTATACTGACTGAGTTTGAAACTGCTGACTGCATGACAAAACAAAAACCCATGTACCTAATCCCAAAGATACTCCACAGGGTTGAAATCTCAAGGCTGTGCAAGTTGTTGGTGTACAACAACCGTCACGCGGGAGGAGTTCTTTCTGGTAGAAGTATCCATTTTAGCAAATGAAAGGCCTGTCGCCGTGCAGAGATGCACCTGGTTATCAGCAGCGTCTAGGTATTCTGTAAACAACTGCCCACACCGATACGCTATACCACCACTAAAGCCAGTACTGGTGACGACACTGAAGCCGAGGATTGCTTCTCTTAATCGTCACCTATTCCCGGGTTTGTTGGAACGGACACCTTGGTTTAAAAAAGACAAACATTTCAGTTCATGTGAGGCCAGCTCGGCTGTGAATATTTAGCATTTTAACTAAAGGGGAATGGAAAAAAACAGGAGTTCAACACCACTGTACCTCCACTTGTTTCTAGCTTTTGTTGACTGAAATGTTTTAAATAAATGGATTGCTATCGTACCAATGTTCACCCCTGACTTTCCCTCCAGCACCACCATGAGGTTTTACATTTGTGTTTTTTTTTACTGGAATGAGACATTTTAGCATACCGACATCAGCATTTACAGTTCGTCAGAGCACCAAATGTGGCTGCACAGCCTCACAGATATGTTGACTCGGCTGTTAGCTTTTTTCCCAGGAAATAGATTTTGTCACTTTTCAGTTGATTAGTAATATTTATTCATTAATGTGCAATATAAATAATCTGTGCAATCCACTGTGCAATACAAACAACCATTCAGTCTGATTACATTTTTTACTTATTTATTATACCTTTACTGTGTGATTACTTGTTTATTATACTTGTTTTGATGTTGTTTTTCTTTTACTTATTTACTACTTGTTAGTACTCCCACTATCCACTCTCACTATCCACTCTGCTGCTGTAATGCTGCAAAAATGTTCCCACTGTGGCATTAATAAAAGCATTATCTTATATACAGCACAGTCACTACTGGATTTTAGAGGCAGATACCAATATTTGGGAGTTTAAAAAAATGTATTTTTTGAATTATTGGATGAGCTCTACTGATAAGTTGTTACATTGCTGAATCATATAACAAAGATTCCAAGTCAGGCAACAATGTGCAACACCCCGTTTGGAGCCACGTATATTTGGTCATTTTAGTTAAACAGTAGCCGAGCCTCTCAGTGATGTCTGGATGTAGTGCACTCTGAGTCACGGTCTCGCAGAGTAGCTCACTGTCTGGAAAGAACCATGTGTCCCGTCATTCGTGCCTTATTTGACACTGTGGGGGATGTGACACTGTCGTGAAGTGGTGGTGTATTAGGTCATCTTCATAGCATTATTGGGAATACATTTTTGCCTTACTGGTGAAGTGTGTGTGTGCGTGGGGGTTGGGGGGTTAATAAAGTATTTGAAGTTGATACTTTCTGTGTGAACTTGTAGAAACTTGTTTGCTGTTTGTTAAAACATTAAAAGAATGACATGGCGGACGTGTCGGCACACGCTTACTGTTACAGTGATGCAGAGTGATGTTTATGCTCATTTCGTATCGCTTTGGTCTTACAATTGGCCCACTGCGGGGGAGTTTGAAAGCAGTAAGATTACCTAGCTTTTTTTGTGAATACCACGAGTCAGCATCTATAGATTAGACGTTGTGTGACCGTTGTCAGCGTCAAATGATTTGGATGAGTCTCGTGGACTGCTGTGTGTGCAGCCGGTCATGCACTGCGCACAGGAACCTTCAGAGATGAATACTGTTGTTGTTTTTTTTGCAGGCTCCTGGTCAGCGCCCCGTGGAGTGGTTTCAACCGAAACAGGAAGGGGGATGTTTACAAGTGTCAAGTCTCGGGCTCCAGAAACAGCTGTGACAAGCTCAATCTTCAAGGTACGGTCTGGGGTTTTGTTGTTTAACCTCTGACCTCTCCCACCAAACATTGGCCGTGCACTTAAAATGCCTAAACAGAGCAGTGCATTCAAACAAATTCAGGAGGTCTCCAGATATTTGGCTTTCTCTCTGATTTGCAGCAACGCCTGTATTTTGTTCACACTTTGAGCTAATAATTAAATAAATTCCAGATTTAACAATCTGAACTTTAATATGTGAGCTAATTTGTTGTCCTTGCCACTTCATCCATAGATTCTCTGAGTATGCCTGATGTTAAAAACGTCAACGACCAGATGTGCCTGGGTTTGACTCTTACCCGGATGCCTGATGTCAATGGTTTGATGGTACGTGTGTTCACAAAGGAAATCATGCTGTTTCAGAGATTGGCAGTTTTTTTTCTCTTCTTTTCAACCTACAATAGAACATTTTTCTTATGAATCTACTTCTTGTCTTTGTGTTTGGCAATTTATTATGATACCGGCTTCGATGGAACATTCAAATTGTTGATGCATGTTTAGCGCAGCGGCGTGACCAAGAACCGGTGAAGTCATGACTTCCTTTTTGAAATTTACATCAAATGTTTGTGTCTCGAAGAAGGAAGTATTTCGGTGGCTGAGGTGAATAGCTGCAGCGGCAAGCAGTGTTGTTAAATAAAGACATCAGCCACTGCACGACTGCTATTTAAGACGGTTAAATAGCTGTTCTTTAACACCAGAACACTTTGATGTGACTTAAGTCCAACTTGCAATCAACAACCATTCAATTCACTCACCCAGACGTGAGAGCGTGTTGGGACCTCTGAAAAGTCTCCTCTCGTCTGATACAGATGTGCGGACCTCTTTGGGGACAAAGCTGTGGTGATCAGATCTTCTACCCAGGAATATGTACAAAAATGAGCCCCCTCTTTCAACCGCAACCCGCCTTCTCTCCTGCCATCCAGTGTAAGATCTGACTTTATATATATATATGTATATATGTATATACATATATATATGTATATATGTATATACATATATATATGTAGATGTTGATTATGGACATTTTGAGCTTTGTTTGGTTAGATATTTTTAAGACAGGCTATAGTTAATATCAGATTATAAATCCATCATAGTGACACACATTCTGTTACCATGTTGTGTCCTCATGTGTTAACGTCGACTTGGGACTATTTTGCTTATGGGAGGCTGTAACATCATATATTTAATGTTTGCTTACAAACAGCAACATTTTTAAGACGAGACATGGCCAAGTTTGAATTATCCTTTTCCTTTATTATCATTTGTCTACTGGGTTTGATTTTTGAAGATATAAAATACCTTGGTCAGCATCGGTTCCATTCATCAGCGCTGCTCAAATGTGTCACTATGTGTCTCTCTAGCATGCGGAGGGCCGATGGACATCGTGATTGTTCTGGACGGCTCCAACAGCATTTTCCCTTGGCCTCCAATGATCAATTTCCTCCAGAAATTGATACCTGGACTCGACATCGGGCCCAAAAGCACACAGGTATAACATCGCGTTTAATTGACGGGGAAATTCAAGCAGAGATCAAGCAGGGGATGATGTTGTGGTCAGTGTGCTGACAGCTCTCTGTGCTTTATCACGCCAGGTCAGCGTCATTCAGTACGCCGTTAATTTCAAGTTTGAACTCCGACTCAACCAGTATAAAACCAAAGATGAGGTAATAGCTGCGGCGTCCAAAATCACACAAATGACCGGTGATTTGACCAACACCTTCGATGCCATCCGATTTGCCAGGTTGGTGCTGCACTAAAACTGCCTTTCATGCATTTCCGTTTATTTGTTTACCTGTGTATTTGATCTGTTTATTGTACTTTCTTATAATTTGTATGCTGGTCTGTCTGTCTTGTCCATTTGACCTGATCAGGATGAATTGTCATTTTGATGCTGGTACATGATTTTATTTAATTATTTTAAGTTTAAAATTTCTTATGAACATTTCTTTTTAATGATAAATCCACAAACTCTAACAAAAAAAAGAGTGCCCACCGTGTCTTCTCTCTTCAGTCAGTGGGGTTTCCACGAAAGTAACGGCGGTCGACCAGGCGCCGCCAAGGTGATGGTGGTCGTCACCGATGGAGAGTCTCACGACAAGGACTTAAGAGAAGTTGTCATTGCCGACTGCGAGAAGCAAGGCATCACCCGCTTCGGTATCGCTGTAAGTAATGGCCTGCCACTTACTGCTATTTTTATACAGTGTATTTATAGTTAGTTTATATTTATCTCAGTAAATATGAATGATGCCTGCATGCTGACCGCATAGCATTGGATATCACATTAAAGTTTCTAATCAAGGTTAGGCAGTTAGGCACCCATAGTAATTGCTGTCATAAATACTGACATATTTACAATTCATGAGCTTAGGCCCCCACCTCGGCCGGAGCGAGCCTTCGTCGGTTGTTTGGGGTGTTGAGGAATGATTGATGGAGATTTGGCCTGATGCGGTTTGGGGGAGGCTCAGCTGCGGCTCCCGGGCCTTGCAGATCCCCAAAATAAGCCTGTGCGCTGGTCGGCAAGATCGAGTGGGGATTTGTGGGTTTAAAGACGGCGTTGGATATGGCCGAACCGATGTTGGACGGGTGTCTGCAGGAGGGCTGAACTCCTGGGATGGGACACGAGAAAGCCATGGCATTGCAGTGGCCCGGACGTGAGCTGCATCGAGGACGCGCCCTTGGCGGACGGGTGTCGCAGCGTCATTTGATGATTGGGTAACCGACTGCTAGGTTGTCCGGAGTTTAAGGGATGGACTTGCTGGGCCATCCGCGGCCCCACGTGATGGCTGTGGCTACTATTGGTCCGATTTCGTAGCATGAGGGGAAACGACTTGGCATCTGCTTGCAAGATCCGAGGCTGGTCTACGGCAAACGTCGTCTGTCGTGGAAGGCATCGTTGTTGGCCAATTGTGTGGGTCCATCGCTGGAAGTGGGCGGGGTGGGGGCACTGGCATCCCGGTGCCCGGTGTCCCGGCTACGGCAAGTTGCTGTGGTTGCTGGAAGTAGGTGGCCGGGGGGCGCTGGCGTCCTGCGTTCCGTTGTTGCTTTGCGTTCCGTGCTTGCTGCGTCCCGTTGCCTCTCTCTCTTTTCTCTTTCTCTCTCGCCTTTCTCTTTCTTCTTCTCTTATTTTTCTCTTCTTTCTCTCTTGCTTTTCCTTCCTTTCTTCTCATTTATTTTTCCTCTTTTCTCTCTTCTCTCTCTCTCGCTCTTTCTTCTTCTTTCTTTCTTTTTCTTCTCTTTTCTTCTCTACTTTTCTGTCTTTTCTTTTCTTTCTCTCTCTCTCTCTTCTTTTCTTTTCTCTTCCTTTCTCTCTCTTTCTTCTTTCCTCTCTTCTTTCCTCTCTCTCTCTACGATTCGTTGTTGCTTGCTGCGGTTCGTTGTTGCTTGCTGCGTTCAGTGGTTGCGTTGTTGCGTTCAGTGGTTGCGTTGTTGCGTTCGGTGGCTGCGTGGCTGCGTTCCGTGGCTGCGTTGCGCTTAGAGGGGGGGACAGCTTAGAGAGGGGGACAGAGGAAAGAAGACCTGGCAACCCGGTGCCAAGAATCTGCGTAGTGGGAAGAGCACGCGTAGTAGGAAAAGCGGGATAGGGGGGGACGGAGGAGAGGGAACAGATTCTGGCGGGTGGATGCAGCTGGTCGGCGAGGTGGAGATCGCGGGTTTGGCTGCCCGGACCCTCTCGATGGCGGTTGGCGGCGTCCTCTGCGTAGTGTTCCGGTTGCGAGTGCAGAAAACGCGAGTGTGCCGAGGCTTAGAGTGGGTAGGTAGTTATAGGAGTGTGGCCGGAAGTGGGCAAGTGGCTGAGGTGTGGTCCTGCTCCTGAAATTCAGCTAAGTTTTATCTCCAAAAAAAGACTACATGGTATTGCATTTGAAATTATGGAAAGATTACATTGTTAATGTCATAAAAAAACAATATTGTACTGACTACCCTGCTACCACTTAATTCAATAAAATACAGCACTTTGCTGTGTCTTAGTAGACGGTAGTATAATGCTGCGTTCACACCAAACGTGTCGCGAATTATTCGCGCGAGTAGATTACATACAAAGTCTATGCACAGACGTGATGAGACTGGCGCACGAGATGGACGCGAATTTGCGGTGCAATTGACGCGAATCCGCATCAAACGCCAAATCGCCCCAACGCGCGAGTTGAAATTTTTCAACTTCTGCGAAATATTCGCGTTACGCCCGGCGCGATAGCCTATCAGTGTTGAGTTGCTCCCCCTGTCATCAGCGATGTCCTGCCGTTGTTGAATCAGGAAATAAATACTGTAGCCGTCTGTGTTCACCCAGAGCTCTACGATACCTCATATCAATAGAGACCGGACCAAACTGTCTGTATAAATGTGTGTGTGTAAACCATATATTACAAACAATGGATAGATGCTGCCGTATTTACGTCTAGATGACGTTATTCTGACTGTTGGTAGAGCTGCTACAATGTTAGCATAGCCTAGCACCGATCCATCCCTGCTCCATTGAGAAGACAGATAGCCTACAAATCGGCATCATTACGTAGTTATTTCGGAGTCCCTTTTTGTCGGTTTATTGCCATTAAATCACAGCCACATCAGTTTATTTTTGTGTTCATACAGCTGTAGTAAACAGCGACAGCGACGTGTGGCTTGTGGCGATGTGTGGCTTGCACAGTGAATACAGCGCGATAAAATCCATGGAGCTCCTCTGGACAATGTTATGAACCAGACATGACGGCGTTTAGTTTCCCGGGATATATGTGACTTCCACAACACGTACTAAGCAGAAATAGAGGTTATTTTTTCCATGGTTAATGGTGGACAGTTGAACAGCTTTCAGGGCGATAAGCCGCGCGCCCTCTCCGGTGCGCGATTCACGCGAATGAACACTTGGTCCCCGGTAAAAACAGTAATGTACTGGCAACTTTGCTGCCAGTAGTCTATGGTAAAATCAAGAAAATACAGCAAATTACTGTAATTCTGCACATTGTATTAATACAGTAATATAATTTACAGTTGATTACAGTGGGACTACTGTAAAGTGAACACTGCTGCCAGTAGTTTACTGTTAATCTACATGATAATAATTCTTATATAGCTTACATTTGCATACATTATTTTCCCTCTTTGCAATCCTGATTTTGCGGTGTTTCCTCATTTTGTTTTCTTCCTAGGTCCTGGGTTATTACTCCAGACAAAACATCAACACAGACAACCTGATAGCAGAAATCAAGTCCATCGCCAGCGTACCCAAAGAGAAGTACTTCTTCAACGTGTCGGAGGAGGCGGCCCTCTCCACCATCGCTGGAACATTGGGGAGCCGCATCTTCAACATAGAAGGTGCATGATCCCCCTCTTGTTGTTGCAGGCGCTGCATGTGTAATCTATATGCTCATTCAAACACTCTATTACTCATCCATGCCAAAGATCCCAAGAGAGATCAAAAGAAAATGTGTTTCCTTTTTCTTCTTCTTCTCACGCACATCCTTTGTCTGATTCTGGATCTGCCCCACTGCTTTTGATTCTGGCGTTAACACGATTCTCTGTTCCCACAAGGCACTGGGAAAGGGGGTGACAACTTCGAGATGGAGATGTCCCAGGTCGGATTCAGCGCTCACTACTCCAGCAAACAGGTACAGAGCGCCGGCTTGAACGCCTCTAAAATGAATGTTTGTGTTTGTTGTGACGAAGCAAGTTCTTTTTTTTTTTTTTTTTAAACACTCAAACGTGCAAAAAGCACTGCAGAAGAAAACCTAACTGGGGTTTGTCGCTTGTGGCGGTGTGTAACCTGATAAAGGAAGTCCAGTTTGAAGACTAATCAGATGTCAAGTCGTGGCACTTTGGTTTTGTGCTCCTTTGGGAAGTTATCACAGCAGCAATGTTCTTCTCCTGAGTGTCAATATTTGCGAGGAAAATAGTAAAATTCGATTCATGCTAAATTATTTTCTGCTGAACGTGTTTGTGCACTCGCATGGATTTGGCCAAAGCAGTGTGTTGATGGATGAAAACTAAAGTTTACTCCATAATCTGCCACACATCACATACAGTGTTTCTGACACCACAGGGTCAACAGTGTAGACGCATACACCAGCTACCAGTTTATGCTATTGTTAGGGTTTAAAACAGAAGAATGTGAGGCTTCAGCAGGCTGCAGGGAGAGTTCTGCTTCAAGCTTCCTACTGCACACATGCATCAGAAAAACGGAACTGGATCCGGTTTCAAAATGAAACAATATTTAATGTACTACACAAAGTTCACTTACAAACGGAATTAACTATCCATAGTAATGTTCTCGAGAACAGAGACCACACGCACGCATCTCACTCACAGGTCTGAATTCAGGTACTGAAAAACGAGAGCAGATGTGGCCTGAGGAATTTTCTCTAGAACAGTCTCTTATATGTCATAAAACGTGTGACTGATCCTCCATTGATCAGTGATTGGCTCCATTCGAATTCTGTCCCCTCCCTGGATCGATCCTTTAGCGGAACAGCTTTGCTCCTTGCAAAACATTTCTTGACTCCACCTCTGGTCAGTTGTCCTCCCCACTGACCACATCCTCCATTTGCTGCATGTCTCATTCAGAATCCCTGTCTGACCCTCAAACTATTCTTACAGTGTTTTAATACCTTTAGTGACGATACTTTTATGATTTAATACATTCAATTAGTTAATATACTGTAACACATATCTTCTATAAGCAAGAATATTGTAAACATATTGTGACTAACATATTATTATTGTGACACTTCTACTCATCACTAGGGGGGTTATTTAATCGTACTTATGTGTTTAATACTGAAATTCTCCATACTATCAAACCTATGAAAATACATGATACTGAGTAAATCGAGTAAAGTAACCCTCATTTACTGCAGCTATCAAAATACCTTATGTGGTGGCTGTTTGAAGTGACAACAAAGCTGGCCACAGAGTCTGACCGACGACCCCTTTCACAACAGCCCTCCTGCTGCAACAACGCGGAGTTCTCACTGAAAGAAAAGAGGACGCCAAACTTCTTTTTTTTCACAGCAGTCTGACTTAACTTAAGGAGCTGCCTTTTTTATTGGCATTCAGAGGATATTCTGTTCTCACACTGCGCACCATTTGTGGTTTTCATCATTTTTCTTTGTTTTTACAGAAAAATAAATCCCTTTGATACATTTCAAAACCAAAAAATAAATGGTGGTTTCAACCCTGACCAAAAATACGAATGCTGTGATCCACAGTGTTGTTTGTATGTTATCCGCTGACTGGTCTTTGACCTGTGCTGTTTAAGGATGTGATGATGCTGGGAGCAGTGGGGGCCTATGCCTGGAGCGGGACTGTTGTCCATCAAAGGGGGTCCAAAGCAGACATTCTCCCCTTCTCAGCCTTTGCGGGAACACTTCAAGACAGAAACCACAGCTCATTACTGGGTAGGAATTTACAGCCTGCCTCTGCATTTACGTTTTGATCCTGTTTTTTGAAAATCTTTGCATGAAACAACACAGGATTGGGAGTGGAGGGTGGCTGTTCTCAAGTGTTTTTCGCTAAGCGGGAAATACAAGCGTAATCACTGCAGCTGCCCTGCTTTGGCAGTTATTGTGTTTTTAAACAACACAACTATTCTCTAAATATCTGTGATGTTTTTGAGTGTGAACGGATTTGTAAAATCGCAAGCTTCTCGCCACTGCATGTGTCACCATCTTTTTTTCTGAGAAGCAGAGCATCGTGACATTTCTTTTGCATCGTCTGTAATGAGTATAGAAACATTCAGTAGAAGCTACAGGGTTAGAGCCACCATATATTACATAATATCTCAGTGGCGGGCCTTGCATTTTATACCTGGGCCTTCACTGCTGTCCTTCAGCTGAAACACAGCTACGTTATTATTTGTTTCGTGTAAAAATGAAGCCAACACCTGTAGATAGAGTGTGTCTCCTCTCTGCTCTGACTGCAGCTGGGACTGCAGCGCGAGGCTTCTGTGGGCGGCGGCGAGGGGCTCACGGCAGCACCTGCTGCTCGTTCACGACAGTGCAGGACGTACGTGCTTTAACGTCAAAACACCAGAAAATTCTCCAATAACACCAGAACAAGTCGCTAGATTTGTCACAAGTAGCTTTTGACAAAAAAAAGTCTCCATGAGGGTTTGGAAAGTCGCCAGATTTAGTGAGAAAGTCGCCAAGTTACCAACACTGGCACTTGCTAAATATGTCCCCAGTGCAACACTGGATGTAACAATGGTTCCTATCACATATAAAACCAAACAAAAATCTTCATAAAAACAAGTTGTACAAATAATAACATATGAACAAGCATATTAAAGCTACTGCAGATGTAAAAACAAATGCATTTAACTTACCAGAGCTGCTGTTCACTTTCTAAAAACAAAGTGCATCCTCCTTTCTTTGTTAATAAAGAGTTTAATCTCACAGTTGTTCAGTACATCCGTGCATTTTAGTTCCAGTAAGAAGTCCTTCTTGATTCATGGACGCCAGTGAAGACAGTCGAGCCTCCCCAGTTGTATTTCTTGAATAGGTTTTAATGTGTTTGAGGCTGAAAATGTCTGCTCCACAGAGGCAGCATATTTTGGGATTGTCACCGCCCAACACGTCGGGCTAGCCCACTGACCAATTACGTACTTGTAGGCCAGCTAGCAGGCTCTGACACATCAAAGAATACGCCCAACATGTCAAACTAAAGATCTGATTGGTTGAAGAATATGACAATCAACAATATCGTCCCCATTCACTTAAACTGCAAAGGGATTCACTTGAGAGCCTGCAGGCCTCGGGCCTCTCTTCTTACGAGACACAGAGGTGAGATCTGATTGGATAAAAGCTCTACTTAAAACAAGCTGCACTGGAAGCAGAGCAACTGAGGAAGACAGTAGCTGTGCAATGAGAAAATAAGATAATGGGGAAAATAAGAAGTATTCAGATTGTGCACTAATCACATACGTAAATGTAAATAGTGCAGTTACAGTATGTGTTACAATGTATGTAGCAATTAAAAGTCCTGCATTTCAAATATTACCTAAGTTAAAGTAACAGTTAGGTAAAAGTATGTAAAAATACACAAGTATGTCAGAAAATGTCAGAGTATTAAAAGTAATAATTATGCAGAGTGGAGGGTTTCAGGGTTAGTTATTATTATCATTATTATTATTATTATTTGTTCATTTATTTGATGCATTTAAGTATAAGCAGCATTTTTAATGCTGTAGCTTGCAGAGGAAGAGCAGATTATAACTACCTTTTATAGTTTAGTGGTGTTATAAATAATAATAATGCATTGTTATTATATAACAATGCATTATTAGAGGTATTATCACTTATGTCACTTTTTTGGGCTTCTGCTTCGGACAGTGTTGGCGTGTAGAAACCGCTCTTCTTGGTTGACATCTCCTTCTCGCTGTTGTAAACCTCATTGTACGTGTTGAAGCAGGAACACTTCCGCTGTTATTTGTCTTGTCATAGAGTTTAGTGAAATCACTTACTTCCCAGAATAGCTCCACCCAGCCCACGCCTGCCTAGAGGTCTAACCAGCAAGAGTAATGTGTGCGTGAGTGAGTTTATGTTTGTGTGGCGCTGGACAAACACTGCTTTTTGTAATACCATTTTCAACACCTGTGTGTAGGTGTGCAGAGCCCTTCATTGGCAAAGTAACTAGTAATTATACCTTTCAAATAGTAGCTTCAAGTAGCAAAAACAAATGGAAATACTAAATAGAGTACAGAACTTGAGTAAATGTTTTTAGTTAGATTTGCCACTGTTTAAGTCAGAAGTTGTCCAAAGTTCAGATGTTGGCGATTTAAATGTGTTATTTACGTTAATTTCCAGGTTATTCTGTCACCACGCTGAGCGACAGACTTATAGAATACTTTGTGGCTGGTGCACCTCGATCCAACCACTCCGGACAAGTTATCGTCTACACCGTGAACGCCCAGAAGCAGACTACTATCATCGACTCAGAGCGAGGGAAACAGGTACCGATAATGGAGGGATGTGGTATTCACGTTTTGTGCCCCAGGAACTAACTGTGTACACGTAGAAACCAACTAGATGTGCACTTGTTGTCCTAGATTGGGTCGTACTTTGGAAGCGTCCTTTGCCCCCTGGACGTGGACAGAGACGGGGTGACGGACCTCCTGCTGGTCGGTGCGCCCATGTTCATGAGCGATCTGAAGAGAGAGGAAGGCAGGGTCTACCTCTTCTCTGTCACCAAGGTAAAATATGAATGACATGTCACTTGGTGGGTGCAATGTAGGAAATAATATATTCTCAAAGCTGGATTTCATTTGTAGTTTTCTTGAAATTGAAAGGAACTGTAGCACCGTATACATCATATTCTCTGTTGTAATGATCTGAAGGGTATACTGAACGAGCAAGGATTCCTCAGTGGTCCGCCCCCGACTGAGAACGCACGCTTTGGGATGGCCATCTCTGCCGTTCCTGACCTGGATCTCGACGGTTACAACGACGTTTTGGTTGGAGCTCCGCTTGAGGACAAAGGGAAAGGTGTTGTCTACATCTACAACGGGGAGAAGAAGGCAATAAACAAACAGTTCTCACAGGTACGGAGAGACATTCGTATCAGACTGACAGAAAGTCTGTTATGGAAGTTTTTTAGTTTTCGTTGAAGCTAAACAAACACATCATTTAGTTTATCTGTAATAATGAGACTCATCATTGTTGATAATCTCTTCCAGAGAATCTTTGGCTCCAAACTGGATCCTCAGTTGCAGTATTTTGGAAGGTCCCTAGATAGCGACAAAGACCTGAATGATGATACTATCCCTGACATCTCCATTGGCGCATATGGCAAAGTGGTGCAGCTCTGGTAAGTTTGGCAACCTGTAATAAACTGTGAGTGATTAGGAACTGGGTAAATAATGTCATGATTTGCCACATCATATTATAGAATCAGCAAGGCTGTTCACGATCATTTAAAGCTGCATTTGGTTTTCAGGTCCAGAGGTGTGGCGTCCGTCTCGGCTAAAGCTTCTTTCAACCCCGATAAAATCAACATTTTCAACAAACCCTGTGACATTAATGGACGCAAGCTGACGTGTTTCAACACCAAACTCTGTTTCACTGCTGCATTCAGGCCCAAGAAACCTGTTGGACCCATTGGTAAATCCTCTTCTCAAGAATAAGTAGATTCCTGTTACTTAAAGGTGCTACATTTAGAATTCAGCGCTTTAATATAACAGCAAACAACTATTTGTTATGTAAGGATGTATAAGTAATGGTGTCCTGAGCAGAGAATGAAGTCACTCTCCCTCTGTGTGTGTTGTAATCCGAGCTTCTTTGTTTACATAGCTGGTCTGGCCGTGCATGCATGTTAGTGAATGTGACTACCAGTGTGCGTGCCCTGCTGGCAAACTAATCGGCACCACTTTGCGCTGCGCTCATACAGCGGTTAGCACCAATAGCGGTGTCCTGATCCCATCGCCCTGAATTTGGAATTTAGCGCCTTTAAATTATAGTTTTTGGAAATACACTTTGCCTTGTTCATGCTGAGAGTCAATGTGAAGATCAAAACCACTCTCATGTCTGTACAATAAATATGAAGCTAGAGCCACAAGCTAGTTAGCTTAGCTTAGCTTAACACAAAGACTGAAAGCAGGTGAAACAGCTAGCTGTCTGAAGGTAAAAGAAAAATCCAGCTACGCGCACCTTGTCAAAATTGACAAGTTGCAGTTTACTAGTTGGTGGATTTGTTACTTTCGGAGAGCCAGGCTAGTTGGTTGCCCGTGTTTTCGGTCTTTATGCTAAGCTAAGCTAACGGGCTGCCGGCTATAGCCCTATATCTAGTGTACAGACATGAGAGTGCTATCAATCTTCTCGTCTAACTCTCGGGCAAGAAAGTGAATACAAGAATTTCCCAAAATGTCAAACTCCTAAGATGTTCATGGATCATTTTCAAGACAAAAATATCGCACTCTTCTTTCAGATATATCCTACACTTTGACTCTGGACGCTGACCTGCAGGCTTCACGAGTGACGTCAAGAGGACTGTTCACTAAAAACAATGAACGCTTACTCACAGAAAAAGCTAAAATATCTTCTGTGCCCCTGTGTCTGGACTACCAGGTTTATGTTCAGGTAATAGATGAAAATCCTCTGCTTTGCAGTCACCGAAGAGCATAATTGACACATTTGATTAGATAGGGTTAGGCTTGCAGAGATATTACTTCATATTTCTTTTCTTCTTTTTTTCCAAATCAAGTATTCTGAAAATAATCTGCTGATTTGTCCCTGTGTGGTTTCTTCAACAGGAGGCGCCAGACTTTGTCAATTCCCTCAGTCTGAAAGTAGAGATCGAGCAGCAGAATGCAGACGTGAACCCGGTCCTCGATATGTCGTCTCCAAGTGCCTTTGAGTTCTTTGTAAGTGACTTGTACAGTACACGATTTCTCTGAGTCTCTGTTCAATGGTTTTTTTTGTTTAGCCTTTGGGTCTTCAAAAAGGTCTACAGGAAACAGATCAGGTGACGAAGACTTTAAACATAGTTGTTATGTTGCAGAGTCGTCTGCCCGGTTATTTAAGATGAAAAGGTGTGTGATTACTGGCTTTTTAAAACTTTTAAAGTGATTCACTAAAGTCACGCACGCTCTCATATTAACACACTTTGTGTTTCAGCAACAGGATTAAAGTTCATCCAATGCAGTAGATATATAATAGATTCCCTTATTGTTATGTGAGTTTGCTGCTCTGTTGTCATTTCAGGTCCAATTCACAAAAGACTGCGGCTCTGATGATGTGTGTGTTAGTGATCTGGTGCTGAGTGTGAAGACAGACACAAAAGCTTCCAGGTGAGAATCACTGACCTCGTTTGTGCAAGAAGTAGCATGTCATACTTGCTGACCATTATATGTACAATATACAGTTTAGATGTAAACACAAGATAATACTCTGTTTCGTGGTTTCACTTGATGTGTGATGGTTTCCTCAGGATAAAGGATTTCGTTGTTGTTCATTTAGTGTTGAAGTGGAGAGTAGAAATAATGCTGTGTGTGATGGAACTTGCCCGGACCAGGCTTTGTCCTTCTTTACTATGAGTCACTTGTGAGGCGAGGCGATTATCTTCAAGCTAGGGGTTGGTGATCTTGAGACGCAAGACTACACAACATTTTTAAACACTATCCAACAGAAAAACCCAGCCCAGGGTTGCCAATACTTTTCCAATTACAGAAGCTAGCAGCGCTAGCTCCGAAAGTTGCTAAATCTAGCAGGGAAAGTCACCAAGTCGGCTACACTGACAGCACGTCCCTTAAGGCCTTCCTTTCAAAGCCACTCCTCCAAAATTATCCAAAGAAATATACCTATATTTACTGTTATTCCCTGCACTCTTAACAACCATTACGCCAACTTCTATTTTCTCTGTTTCATGAGTCCGTCTTAATTGCCAATAGAGCTGCACAAATTTGAGTGTCCCCGTGTACAAAGCAACGTCATAGCCCATCAAATGGTCGAGTCAGACTCGTGTGCTTGGAAAAAAACCTGCATAAAGTTTGGGAGATATGTGCCGAGTGAATTATCTCAGACGAAAGCACAGGAAGAAGGACTTTAGAGAGACATTGGAGACACTTTCACACACATTTGATCGCATGCGGTTTTGCAGCTGCTGTGGATTTTTCATGTTTGTACATTTTGTTCTGTGCTGCGTTTTGTGCTTCACGATGGAAGCGATGGCCCCGTGATTCATTCCTACATAAAATGCTGTATTGTGCAAATTAGGGTTCATCCAGTTGACTTCACCTTTAAAACAATACGAATAAGTCACCCACAGCTCACGGTGAGATTCCTTCTTATTGCTAAACTGCGAGTACAGTAATCTGAGCTCTTGTGTTACAGCTCAGCTCCCGTCCTGGTCAGCGCCAATAACCGGGAGCTGTCGTTTGAAGTTGTCGTGAAGAACAAAAAGGAGAACGCGTACAACACTCAGGTCTTGGCGACCTACTCTGGCAACCTCTTCTACTCCTCCGTCTTTCCTCCTGTGAGTGAAAAAGGGCACATTACACTAAATAAATGTATCATCAAATCCTTGAACACTTTTTTCCCCATTAATTGAACCCATTTTTCAACATTTACAGAAATTGTTGACTAGAACAAAAAGAGTGTTCAGTGTATGTTTTTGCACTTTTCTGTCTGTGCTGCTGAAGTTATTTGAATAACATTAAAAGCCTCATTGTAATGTATTGTTAGTGTAATACAACAACATAGAAGTTATTTACTATTCAGATTCATGAATTCACAGACGGACGGAGTCAAATGCACCTCAACACAAACACAAACCGTCACCTGCCAAGTGGGATACCCAGCATTAAAGACAGACCAGGAAGTAAGTAAACTCAAATATTTATTTACTATTATGAACTATTTTGAACAGATTTTTGGGCTGTGCACATGTATTTAATTGTTATTCAATTACAGGTGAAATTTCAGATGAATTTCGATTACAATCTTGACCAGCTGCAAAACCGAGCTGAGGTGAAATTTGAGGCCAAGAGGTAAACTGGAATTGTCAGAAATTCAATAAAAGATTGTGACTCTTCATCAAAATGGTTGACCCTGTGATAATGTTCTGTACCTTTTAAAAAATATATATATTCTTTACAGCGATGGTAAAGAGGAAAGACCTGCAGACAACACGGTGGACATATCCATTCTTGTGCGATATGATGTAGGGATTGTTTTATCCAGGTGATTCCGCTTTTTGTCACTTTTAATGTTTTTTTTTCTAATTTGAATCGCACCCTGAAATTGACAGTTGACGATGGAAACTAAAAAAAAAAGTTGTGCTCTCTTTGTCCCAGGCAGTCAAATATCAATTTCTACGTGGCAGATGCCGCCGTTCCTGTGGTAACAACGGTGAAGAGTCTCGATGACATCGGCCCAGAGTTTAACTTCACAGTGAAGGTGCGATTACTGAATCTGTGCCTTAAAATGTCCGAATCTAATTCATCATTGTATTTATTACATTAACATATGAATTAAAACAAATTGTATTTCAAGGTTTCAACAAGTAACTTCCCTGTCAGCCTCCTGTATCTGACCATCGCTCTGCCAGTGACCACTAAAGGAGGAAATCAGCTCCTCTATGTCACCAGTGTGGACACGCAAAGAGTGAGTACTCGGTTACCAAATACCAGCAGCTTTTTAAAGAGTTTAAATACATAATAAATACATGAATAAATGCCATGGTTGACACCCAACATGCAATGTGGTATCTCAAAACTTTAAAGCCAAGTTTAGTAAAAAGGTCTTTGAATTTTTCCTGTGGGATTTGGACTGTGTCATTTATTGATGGAATAAATTCTCTGCCTGCAGGGAGGTGCTGTCAGCTGTGACTCCAGCAGCCTGGTGGATCCTCTGAAGATCGGAGTGAAGAGCCACAAAGTGTCCTTCTCCGAGGAGAGTCTCAGAGGGACGGAGAAACTGGTCAGTCACTTACTCCTCGGCATGTTCTCATCTTTGTGCACATACTCCAACTCTTCTTCTCACCTTGTATTTTCACTGAGAGAAGCTAGTGAGGCACACTTCTAAATTGAATTAATATTGTTTTTATTCCTCTAAATCAGCTCAACTCGTATACTTTAAACTAATATCTACAGTTGAATATACATTGTTGTCTTGTTTTTTTTAAATAACCCAGATGCAGAATAAAAGTATATATTTTTTAATTTAGGCTTGTTTACTGATTTCCTTTTGTTAATGTTGTTGTTTTTTTGTTTTTTAACTGACAGGACTGCAAGAGTGCAAAGTGCGAGTACATAAAATGCATCCTCAAGGACACGGAAATTAAAAGCGACTACTTTGTGAAAGTCAAAACAAGGATCTGGAGTGGCACCTTTATTTCGGTAAATATGTTCGATAACACATTTGTTTTTACTACTGGTTGTTTTGTCTGCTTTTACCTCCGTTTCTCAGATGACTGATTAAACAAATTCACGCTTGTAGTTTTAAATGGCGCTCTCACTTGTAAAAACTTGTCACGACAGGCCACCTATCAAACCGTCGAGCTGACCTCCGAGGTTGACGTCGAGACCTCGAACCCCGATCTGCTCGTCATCGGCCTCAAACGGCTACCGGTAAGATGTTTGAGATTTCTGTTGCTGTGGGATTTTTACAGTGGCCGGAGACTCGTGTCGTATTAGATGTGAGACAGACCGTGTCTCCTATCCTCCTCCTGTCCAGGTGGTGGTGGTGATCAGTAAACCCGGAGAGAAAGGCGACGTTCCAGTGGGAGTGATAGTCGGCAGCGTCATCGGCGGACTGCTGCTGTTGGCTCTGGCCGTTGGACTGCTGTGGAAGGTGACCCTCAATAATAACCACACACAGAGTAGATTATCATTATCATTCTTATTAGTCTATTATCAGTTGATTATTTGTGAAATAAGCTATATAACAAATGAATGGCATGAATATTTCATCTCTGCCATGGTGGGAAAAGAGAATAGACCTGATTTGTGTTTTTATAGAAATGCGCAGCTTTATGTCTATAGATTCAAAACAAAACTGGACTTGCTCACAACCAATCTTTTTGTTGTTGTTGTATGAACTAGAACTGTGTCTAAACTGAAATCCTTTTACTTTCTAGTTTGGGTTTTTCAAAAGAAAGTACCAGCAGCTTCAGATGGAGGCCGATGAAGACGAGCAGAGCCGCCCGCATGTAGACGAGGTGCTGTGAGCTGAGGAGACCCCCCCCCCCCCCCCCCCCACAGCCTTCTCTCCTCACTGGATCGTATCCATCGTGGAACATTGTCAACGCATCACAGGGTCTTGTAAAGTGCAATCGGACTGCGGGTCAAACACTGAAAGTCTGGCATTTTTTTTAATGAAATTGAGGCTGTTCAGTTTGTGAATAACTGGGATTCGATCCTCTGTCCATTTTTTTTTACAGAGGATTTATATAATTAGTGCTTTTTTTTTAGCTTTGTGGACTGTACATTGACTAGTTGCTGTTATGCACTGATTTTGTAAGAACTGTATTTTTCCAATCGTGAAAGAACAATTATTTTTTAGATGAAGTTGATTTGGAGTTTTACTTTGTAAAGGCATCTCATTTATCCACAGCCTTTTGCTATGACAACTTCAGGGCAACATGGTGGAGAAATAATATTTTTTAATGAGGGAAATCGAAACATTTGGTCACAATTTGAATCACACACGCTGTCATATCCGCAGCATAACTGCTTTGAGATGCGCTGTGTCCTCTGACATTCAGGGCTTTTCTTGCCGAAACAACAGCTATCGTGTGAGGAGTGAAATCTGTCGCTGTGTTTGCATTGTACATGCTGTAAGATAACATGATTATCATTTATATTGGGTTTTACATTATGGAAAGATTAGAGGCAATATGGGTCAATGGGGTAGTTACTTGTTATTGTTGTTGCTATTGTTATAAGAATATTGTGTTTTCATTATCTATGAAATATTTTCCCCATTAATGGTCTCTTTAATTCATTTTTTTTTGCTTTCCTGGTTTCAAGGTGATGTTTTTAAATTGGTTGTTTTGTGTAACTTACATTCCAGAAACCCACATTGCTGTCATGTAAGACCAAAAAAATCAGTTTGAACCAGCAAATAGTTGGCTTTTTGTTTGTTTTTTGTAACTCAAAGCGATTACCAAAATATTCTTAGATACAATCTTTCCTGTTAATAAGCTGATTGATAACTTATAGTTGTTCCAGCTTTAATATTGTTTATCTGGAGGGCAAAGGGACACAAACGCCCCTCTGGCCCTGAGTCCTGTGTCTGAGATGATGCCTGTTCCCATTCACTCTTGAATTAAACCCATTCTGTGCCATTGTTTTTATAATTTACAGTAGGAAGTCTGTGAGAGAGCTTTAATCTGACGTAAACCAATCCTGCAGGATCTACATATGTATTGGCGGAGCTTCGCCACAATGTGGCAGCATGATACAGATGAGTTGGTTCTCACTGCTCTGGTGATGACGCGAACACTCCTTACCTTCCCTTCTCACTGGAACACCTTTTAGAGAACCTCACCCCTTTGAGAACAACCCCTCCTCTGACCACTTCCACTATAAAAAATAATACAAGCACAATTCAAGTTCCCCCTCAAAGTTGATTCATTTCCTCTCGCGTTATTTGGACAGTCGCGTTCGTCCGTCCCCCGGACTGTGTCGGAATGTGAATGATTGCTGTTAGTTTTTTTTTGACGGACCAGCAGCACCAGCAGTGTCTTGCAGCATTCACTTCTCCGGAATCTGGCGAGATTGAAATATGATATTTGTCTCTAATAAGGAGCATATTTAGTTTTGTTCCGGGAAAGCCTGGGCTCGATTCCACTCCATAGTTGATGAAATGTGATACAGGTGGGGAAGTGTGTGAAACACCTTTCATCCCTGCAGGGGTTTTCCCTGCAGATGATTGGCAGATACAGCCAAACTAACTTGACCCGTGGCACAATGGGTTGATTGCTCACAAATTGCTGCAATGTTGCAATTACAAAAACACTGACGACATAGCAAATGATTTGATAACTGTTAGCCCCCCCCTATCTCTCTCTTTTTTTGAAAGACCTTTGGCGTGACTTTGACTGTGATCCTCAAGGGTTTCATTGTAGCTACTTTTTATAAAAAAAAAATTTAACAAATGATTTTAAAAAGAGGATTTATCATTAACTTGACTTGATTGTCAAAAAAGATGTTGTCACGCACGTTCTGAGTATATTGGAGTTTTAGACTTTTTAAGGCAATACAAAAAAGGTGTGATATCCCCTATATAGCATCAACCAATCTGTGCTGTATTATAATCTGCGACAACAGTTCCAATCAGCGGCAAACGTTCGCCGCGTGGGTCCTTCTGATCCAAATTCAGCTGCGGAGCCGGGGACATGGGACTGTCCCCTCTGCTGATGCCATTAATGGCTCCAGAAAGGAGCGCAGCCAGCCCTTTAAACTTGATACAGCGGAGGCAGAAATGGACTCGCATGTCAGGGAGTGTTTTTTGGAAGCTCCGACTCTACAAAGACTCTGATGCCATAAATCACACACACACACACACACACACACACACACACACACACACACACACACACACACACACACACACACACACACACACACACACACACACACACACACACACACACACAGACGCTGCGTAACTCAACATCAAGGTAACATTTTTTGGGGGGGGATTTGTCGCAAATACTGACTTGTGGTTTCTGCGACAGTTTTAACAGCGTGATGATTCCCGAACATGCAAACTGCAAAGGTTTATACACTCAGCTGTCGGTCTGCTCATGAATGTTCATGTTCAATAATTTCACAGACTTTCTATTGTTTTCAATTCTTAGTTCACAACGGGGGATGAATGGGGCAACATGGAATACAAAATAACCACATGTTCGCTCTGCTTGATGCGATTAGAAATAGAGAGTAGAATAAAAACAGTAGACCTCCTCAAGTGTGTCATTCGTGTGCCCTGGGAGAGATCATTTTCACTGACTGATTGCGTCAAAACACTGTAAAATCTACAGTCTTCAGAAAGCATGTTGATAAGCATGTTCTGCAGTAAGTGCATGTGTGGAGGTGCCAAATGTGCAAATATTTGCCACAAGATAATGAAAAGAAGCTCATAAGTGCCGGAGAGAATCTACATTATTAATGTTTCATTTTCTGGGTATTTAGGACCATTTTTGAAGAAAAGAAAATGGATCGCACTCTTGATTTGTAATGTGTTGTATGTGACCTGTTGGTTGTGCTCACAAATCAAACCTTCTCCCTTTAGTGTTAGATGAGAGACGGTGTCATATACTGAATGACAGGGGAAATATGATTGCAATAAAGAAACTACAGAAACACACAAGTGTTTCTGTAGTTTCTTTATTGGAAACACCTTTGTTTCCTGTTTCTGTTTGTGTTAGTAATAGTTTGTAATAGAAAAATCAATAATACAAATAAAGTTATTCCAAGAAAAGTTATAACAAGGAGAATACATGCAAGTTTGTTGGATGCAACACTTACAATATGTGAGAAAGACATTTTTTATGATCTGTTTCAGTAGGCCTACAGCTGCACTTACAGAGTTTTCATTGCATATATTTTGTGGATTAACGACATCAGTGGTATTTTGCCCGGGGGAAAAAGGAGAACGCAGGGGATCACAGTGTCTTCTTCCTGGCCGACAGACAATGAACTCCCTGGTGTCTGATTCACACTTTGCTCTTTTGCTCTGGAGAGCTGTAACCAGAGTTCCGCTGAAGAGGTCGCGCAAGGACTTCTGACGAAGTTCAGCCTGTGCGTCAGTGAGTGGAGAGCTGTGTGTGTGTGTGTGTGTGTGGGTGTGTGTGTGTGTGTGGGCGCGTGCGCGCCCGTGTGTGTGTGTTTCATTCAATGAAATGCAACACCCCGCTCTTCTGTCTGAAGCCTCTTCGGAAACAGGTTTGATTATATTTAAAAGCTTGACCCGGGAGAGAAACCCAAACAACTGTCTGTTCTAATATTAGCCGCGCGGCTGCGGGACTATTATGATTTATATTATTGTCTGGGGGCGCGGATGTATACCCGAAAAGGCAACTCTTGTCAAAAGATTTACACTTTTGTCTGCAGGTGGTGGAAAAGAACTATCAGTTACCGACAAGTAGCCTAGTGCCCCTTAATTTGAAGGACTGACAGTATGTCCAGATAGGCATGTTGGCTGTGGGCCGTTTGATCATACAGTAATAAAGCCCCTGATATATGAGTACAAATGACCTTCATTATCACTGTTATTATTATTATCATTTAATATTCATATTTTTTAATATGTATTACAGCTTTAAAGGCGCAAGTGCGTAAAAGCGAGCTATCTGCATCGCACTGATATATCGCGATGATAAAAACCAAAACAATTAAAAATGAATTCTTAATAATAGTATTCTCCATCAAAACACAAATCCATATCAACTGACACAATGTGTCCGACCTGCCGTGTTTGCGCTTTTGTTTTACCGCAAAAGCTGCGTAATTCCGAAGTGCGGCATCTTTACTACAAATTCAGCCATATGTCGCTTTCAATATCCTCCGATTAATGTGGCAAAGAGAAAGTTGCTCGTATAACGATGTCACCTGATGAGGATTGAAGGAACTTTAGTGAAGAAAAAAAAGAAGAAAAAAAAGAAAAGAAAATCTCCCCACCCCCAACAGAAGAGGAGACCGCCCACCAGAGACAGTCAACCCGAGACCCCTTATAGATTTAAAAAGAGAGGCTGCATTCTCAGACTGACACTTATTCGACACTGCCACCTTAAGCAGATTACTTTTTTGCGCTGCCTGTGTCAAACACGTAGCTCACTTCGCTTCTCTCCATCATGTTCAGGATGCTGAAACACCACCTTCACCCGGGCTTTTTTCTCTTGTTCATATGGCTTTGTCACCTCATGGAACATCAAAAAGTTCAAGGTAAGCTCTCTTCTGCTATTTCCTTTTATTCTTTTTTTCCCGTTTTGGAAAAAAAAACTTCCGACGTGCTGTCAGCCACACACACAAAAACGCGTTCTTGCTGCAATCGAGAAACTTTTCAAAGTGAGTTTTCTTATTTCTCTCTCCTCACTGATTCAACTCTCTCTGCATCAGACGGTGCGTGCGCGTATAAAGCGTCCATAAAACAGGTGCCATATGGGACACTTCAAAGTGAGACTATAGGCAAGTTACGCGGCACACACTTGGAAGCCGCCACGCCGTGCCGGTGGCAGCGCCAGCTCTCTATCCACCTGAGCATAAGGATACGATGATGTCTTCAAACCCTGTAAGAAACTTTAGAAATATCCACTGTGAGTTTTATTTAGGGCGTGATATAAATATTTTTCGCGCACAAATCCACCCAAAACAATTTGTGTGTGCGTGTGTCTGGGGGGGGGGGGGGGGGGTGCAGTTTTACATCTTTAGGACAAAAAAGAGGACACCCATAGCATTTCGTTCGGGAGCTTGTAATTAAAATAGATAGAATAGAAATCTGTCCTTGATTTAAGCAGCAGACCAGCTCGTGAACACTTCATGGCATGCGCGCGTGTGTGTGTGTGTGTGTGCCCGTGTCGGTTCAGACATCCTGCTGTTGTCTGGATCAAAGGATATTCTTGCACCACAATAAATGGGATAACTATTCAGTTTTTTAATTTTTTTATATTTAAATCAACTTTACACTGGTTTGTTCATAAGCAAGGCGTTGTCTGGTACATGTCTGGGATATTGTTCGGAGGCAGACGGCGGTGTGCTCTAAGAACCGTGGTTTTCTGAAGGAGATTGGCTGCTATTTAACGCTGTCTAGACGCTCCACTTTCTGTCCGCTGATAACAAGGAGGCTCGAGGAATAAAGGAACCCCCCCGCCCCCCAGCATAGATTCTTCTTACTTTTTGGGGGGTTTGCGGTTGCATTGTAATGGCTGTCTGTCACAGATGGGAAAGGCAAGTGTTAACTGTGTCGCAGAAAAAAGAAGAAGAAAAAAAATCCGACAAAATACAGCCGGGAGGGCGAAAGGGAGGGAGGGAGGGAGGGAGAGTCTCGGATAATACGGGCTGCGTGTGTGTCTAGTCGTTCTGGGTCGGCGGTTTCAGACGCGCGACATTCGGGTTTTTATTTCTTTCTTCTTTTTTTATGGTTACAGCTGGGAACTGCTGGCTGCAGCAGGGGAAGAACGGGAGGTGCCAGGTGCTCTACATGCCCGGGATGAGCAGGGAGGAGTGCTGTCGGAGCGGAAGACTGGGGACGTCCTGGACCGAAGAGGACGTCCCCAACAGCACGCTCTTTAGGTGGATGATCTTCAATGGCGGAGCTCCCAATTGCATACCTTGCAAAGGTGGAGGTGCACTCATTTCCCTTCGTTATCTTCACAATACACACCCTCAAGTAATTTTTGTGAAACAGATCCCAAAAGCGATGATCTTTACGCGCTCCGAAGTGCGTAAATGATTCCGCACTTTATACGCCAGAGTAATCTTTACGCACATAGCCATGAATCTTCCCCAGCGTCACCTAACGCGGACTTTTTTTCGTTCATTTTAGAAACCTGCGATAATGTTGACTGCGGACCCGGGAAGAGGTGCAAGATGAACAGAAGGAGCAAGCCCCGCTGCGTGTGCGCACCGGACTGCACCAACATCACCTGGAAAGGACCGGTCTGCGGCGCAGACGGAAAGACCTACAAAGATGAATGCGCACTGCTCAAAGCGAAATGCAAAGGCCACCCCGACCTGGACGTGCAGTACCAGGGAAAGTGCAAGAGTACGTAAATGTTATGTGTAATCTCTCACCACTTTTTATACTTTGTGTCACGTCTAAACTTCTTCTTTTTTTTTTGCCTGGACAGAAACGTGCCGCGACGTCTTGTGCCCCGGCAGCTCCACGTGCGTCGTGGACCAGACGAACAACGCGTACTGCGTGACGTGTAATCGGATTTGCCCTGAGGTGACATCACCCGAGCAGTACCTGTGCGGAAACGACGGGGTCGTCTACGCCAGCGCGTGTCACCTGAGACGAGCGACCTGTCTCCTCGGTAGATCCATCGGAGTGGCGTACGAGGGGAAATGCATCAGTAAGTCCGCAACATGGGAACGCGAGAGTGCAAGGCATTCGGGAGCGCGCCTCCAGCCACTGACTTTGAACGTTGTTTTTCGGGGTTTTTTTGTGTGCCAACATTCCACTGAGGAGGGGGATCTTAGAGGGATAGAGAGAGAGAGAGATAGAGAGAGAGAGAGAGAGAGAGAGAGAGAGAGAGAGAGAGAGAGAGAGAGAGAGAGAGAGAGAGAGAGAGAGAGAGAAAGTGAGTGTTTGGTAGTTGCTTGTGTTTGCTCAAGAAATGATAGACATCTTATTATTTCCTGATGTTGGCAGCACTATCCCATATGGGAGAGAGGGAAGTAGAGGGGGGAGGGAGAAAGGGAGAGCAAAACAGGGGAGTGCTGGGGGCCATAAAGACATGCTTGAAGTTAATATTTGAGTCAGATGGATTCTTATCCAGAAAGCAGCCTTGAATGCAAACTAAATCAGAACTTTATGCCCCCCGCCCCCGGCCCAACACCATGATTTGTTTTTTATTCTGAGTTTAGCTGTCCAAATAAACGCAGCTGTCATCTGATCCTGCTTTCATGATAATCCATCTAATCAAAGATTTCCCCCTTCCTCTCTCTCTCTCTCTCTCTCTCTCTCTCTCTCTCTCTCTCTCTCTCTCTCTCTCTCTCTCTCTCTCTCTCTCTCTCTCTCTCTCTCTCTCTCCCCCTGTCTCTGTCTCTCTCGCTCTAGAGGCCAAGTCATGTGAGGACATCCAGTGCAGCGCGGGCAAGAAGTGTCTGTGGGACGCTCAGATGAGCCGGGGACGCTGCTCGCTGTGCGACGAGACCTGTCCGGAGAGCAGGACGGACGAGTCGGTGTGTGCCAGCGACAACATCACGTATCCCAGCGAGTGTGCCATGAAGCAGGCCGCTTGCTCTATGAGGGTGTTGCTGGAGGTCAAGCACTCGGGATCTTGCAACTGTAAGTAGATAACAAAAGCAAAAAAAATATGAAAGAAAATGAACACACGAAAAAAAAAAAAAACGCCCTCCTTCCTCTCCAAGCAAAAAGACAATATTCCATGTTGCTTCCCCATCAAAACAAACCTCCACTGAGAGTGCCCCTACCTACCCCCCTCCCACCCCTCCAAACTTTCCCCCCCCAAAAAATCCCACCCCAGCCTCACCACCAAGCACAGCTTAAGCAAGCAGAAAAGGACTTGAGAAGAGAAGAACTTGCATGACGTTGTCTTTGTCGCTAGCTTTTGTTGTTGTTGTTTTTTTAAGATTTTACTTGTTTTTTTTCCACTTCTTCTGCAAAACAAAACAACAGAGAGGTAAATGAAAAAAGCATAACTATATATCAGCAGACTCAAGACTAAGAGTCTTGGGAAAAGCTAACTCCATCAACGCAAATAATAAAGGAGACTGATTTTGTTTGCAGTGGAACAATCCTGATATTTAAAAGTGCATGAGATTGTAGGTCAACCTGCAATCGCATGCACTTTTAAATATCATTTTTTATTCATTTTTATGACAGTGGTCATATCTTTACAGCTTGTAAATTCCATGGTTGCATTTGCTAATCTCATGGGTAATGGTGTACTTGTGTTTTTGTATCATTATTATAATTTCTTTCCTTTTTGTTGCTTTCGGCTGTAATCAATCAATTCAAAATGCACTGCCTCTTGTGACATTCACCACACTGCCAACATGTCAGTAAGAACAGACCGCTTTTGAATATACTCATACGATGTGCATAAGGTGATTGTAACATTGGTGCCATGTTAGCGACGAAGACGAAGGATTTGAACTTAAGTCGACCGTAGAACCAGAGCCATTCTGGGGGCCAAACCATCAGAAATCAAACAATAGCCTCAAGGGAGCATGGACATTTTACATTCCGAGTTGCTATGTAGAAGAGTGTCCCCTTGTTAGTTTCCTCTCTCTCTCTCCCCGACTGAGTACCTTAATGTGATGTGCCTAAGGTATGCAACGGAATCCAAGGGACCAACTTTATGATCACCTCATGAGCTAAATATAAATGTAATGCTTTTACAGGATAAGCTCGTAGAACCACGCTCTGCTTCTCATCTCATTAGAAAAAGACACTCACCTGCTAACTTTTTATTGTGCGTGCTGTTTCCAGTGAATGTATTGTCTACCAGAAAATGTATCAGAAATGACAAATCTATTTGGATTGATGAGGGACTTATTCTTTTTTTTTTTCGTATTGTCATTTGCTCTCGGTTTTGTGCTTTTTTTCCTTCTTTTTTTGTGTCCGATGTAAATCTCTTCTGTAAAAAGAAAAAAAAATACCTCAGAATTGTGTTGCAGATCTCTGACCTGCTTGCTAAGGCCAGGCTGTGACACAGAGTCCTCCCTCCCTGTACGTTTGAGCCAGAAAATAACCATCGGAGCAAAGAAAAACTCGCAAATACAAGAACACAAAAGCACCTTTTTCTTTTGTGTCACGTGTGTGTGTCTGCTTTCAGGGAATCATGCCCAAAAGAGACCCGAGCCACTGGAACCCATCCGATGCCCCCGAAACCCACCCTGTGACTCCCTAAACCCCCCCTCCCCTCCAAAGCCTCCCTTGCACCCTTCTTTTCCATCGCCCCAATTTCTTCTCTTGTTGCAGCCCTGACTTGCTACATCATATAAGTGGAAGTTTTATGATTGAGGATGCCACAGTATTTGTTGATGCCTAGTCACACAGAGACCCTTCCTCACACACAGAGAGAGAAAAACACAAACATATACACACACACATATATAAAGAAACAAAAGGGAAGCTGTATGCCAATGGCTTTGCTGTGATAGAAAAAATAGCATTCAGTGATATTCTGCGCTGTCGTGGTCCATATTCATACAACAGCTACCATATATTCTCCCATATAGCCATTACAGAAGACCAGGAGGAGGATGAGGATGATGAGGACTCAGACTACATGGCCTATGTCCATATATCTTCTATACTGGATGGATAGGCCCCCGTCACTAGGGGAACAGTCCTAGGGCAAGGAATCATGTCCATACTGTACATTATGTGTATGCTTATTTATTTTTTAAAGAAAAAGGAAGTATACATGTAGTTCAGTCTGCTAGATGTTTATTTATACTTTGTGTGTGTTTTATAATTTATACATTTACAATGTCAGGCTTACTATCTGCCATGATATATTGTGTTACCACTCATTTCCCCCTATTTGTTGTTGTCCCTTTTTACTTTCCTTTCTCTTTTTTTTAATCATGAAGAAATATATTTGTCCAAAGAGAAGCAGTGTTATTTATTTGTCATGTTACCGTGTAAGTATAAGTCCTCTACAAGCTGTAAATTGCATTCCCTGAAGCTGTAAAAAAATCTGCTTGTTCCTGTCAAATCTCTATCACAGATGTTTATGTCACACATACGTAAATGCATGTTTAAGCTGTGTGTTTATTTATTGGGAATATATCAATCATTTTATGTACAGAAGTGTTTCTGGTTTGTTTACAACTCATAAGAACTGACCAAAGGGATTATCTCAATGGTTTTCGCAAAAAGAGCATTGTAAAGGTTGCAACACAGCAGTGAGGAAATGGAAGAGAAAAAAAACGAGCCATTTGTATTTCTTTTCTCATTTCTTTGATTACTTCTTAGTTTTAGCTCTTTAGATTTGTTTTCACATGGAGACGACGACGTAAGACATTATTTTCAACAGCATTTATTTTGTCTGACCACATTAGAGCAGAGGTAAGTTTTGGACAATACTTGATTATTTTGGAAACAATGTGCCATTAACATTTGTGTGCTGTCTTCTTGCCAATGTGCTCCATTTTGCTCTCGCAGAGCTAAAACAGGACTAACGTACTGCAGTACTCTTTCGCTATATCGGACGTGATCACTTTGTTTCTTTTTGTTTTTGTCCGTTTTTTTCCAAAATGCATTTTTATTTTCAAACATCACAAGAGAAATACAAAATTCTGTTATGAATATATAGTTTTGTATTTTTTATGTAAATGTCATATGTACATACAAAGTTTGATGGTATTTGTACAGATATGAAGAGTGAAACAATAAAAAAAAATTTCCTTATACTTTTTTCTGACTCTGCTCTATTATTCCTTCATGAATAACATGCAACTTGTGATGAATGTGTTTAATTCAAAGGGGACCTAAATCACATGTTTAGACATACATGCAGTATACTGTAGGGTTGAGCAAAGTGATTATATGCCGTATACAGTGAGATGAGATACATTTACCATGAAAATGGTTAAAAATATATTTTATACTGTGGAATCAATCCTTTTATATATCTGGGTTTATTAGGCGATTGTGGGCATTGGTCTTCATACGATTTTTGCATCAATATGATAATATATTGAATTCATTTGGATGAGCCAAAAACAAACACTGCTCTCAATTCTTTGTTTTTATCCATGAACAGTTTCTGAACTGACATGCCAGAAACGTAATCATATCATTATTGTTACAGAAAATGACTTTGGCCCTGATAAAGGATTGTACCCATATTGCCACCTCTGATACAGTATGTTCCAATAAAACCCTGAATCCTAAATACACAATAACCTGTATATGTTGTAGGCCAACAGTAGAATGTTTAATACAGTTAATAATAGCCCTAGAATCACTCCATATACTGTGAATATATATCTTAAAATGCATACACCACTTACAAAATCAGGTGGAAGAACCCTTATAATAAATTAAACTCATTAAAACCATTTGATGAAGCACAACAATATGGGAAGCTCATATTCCTAAAAAAAGATCAACCATTTTTTTATAAACCCATGAATCATATTTGAACCAAAGATTGATAATTAAGCAAAAAAACTGAGGTTAAGAATAAAAGGAAGGGAATATGCTTCTAGTAGCCTATAAAGCAACGGTTAATCCCTCTGGATGTGCTGTTTCTTTCCATTAACACCATCCTCGTCGTTATTTGTGGTATGAAACAAACATCCACGGCGTAAATAGACGGTAGATATGTCTGGGCATGTCTTGCAGCATGTAAGGCATCCATGTAAAGTAATCTTAGCTGCTGGCACCAGTCCTCCACCTCTCAGCCAGTTGTCTCCGCCAGCCGCTCGCACGGTTTGTTCCTTCGCGGTCTCCGTACGTCATTGTTGACAACAATCATGGCGTCCTCAATGTCACTTCTCGGCTTGGGACGTTTATCTGTGGTCAATGCAGCGTATACATTGGCCCTGAATCCTATCAGGTAATTCCATATGAATTATTTATTAACTTTGTATTCGGGCGTGTTACTCTGAGTCATTTTGTTTGAAACATGTCGACTAAAGACGAAGCAAGCAGGCTGTGTGTGTGGCAGGTCACAGGGTAGTAAGTGATTATAAGCTAGCCAGCGGGTTTCCCTCTTTATTGGGCTCACTTAGCTAACGTTACGTCCTTGCTTGCATATTTTAGATCTTTAAAGTGACTTGGCTGTTTCCTAATCTCGATGTTATCCCCGTGTCCTTGCAGCTAATTAGCTAATGCTAGGTTCAGCTGGTCTTGTTAGAAATCAGTTTAAGACCAAACGCAATTTAACGCTGCTCACTGCTCCACACGTGTGCTGCAAAACTTTACCATGACCAACATTCGGCGAGACGGGGACTTTACTTTATGACAGACCTCACCGGAAAGGTCACTTTCTGACTAGTTAAGTCACAGCTAGCTCCAACCTAACAGCTAACCTACAGTTAATGTAGGGAGCTCGGTGATTGTTACAAGGAAGCTAACAGCTACCGTCAAAATAAGACGTCAGTCTACGAGTTTTATGTTTAGACTCAATGTATTTATTGTAGTAACAGATACGCCTCTGCATTGTGGGTTACAGTTAAGTCTTATATAAGATATTACTTCACTGGACATATTGTGTTATTTTCTATATTATTCATAGTAAGCAAAGTACACTTAATATTTTGTGAACTAAACTATTGCACAAATGGTAATGCCGTTATATCTCTTGAAGTTACATCTGTAATGTTACTTTATGCCTTTTCTTTCTCGCACGAATGTGTCCTGTGCTGCTCTAAAACATTAACCCACGAATAAAAATAAGTCATCTAATCTATCCAGATATCTGCTTCAGTAAATTAGTTGGTAACAAGAGATCTATACTTGATTTTATACTTTAATAGATACAAAATAGGAATGTGCGCTATGTGGGGTTGTCTTGGCCTTGGTAGACACAACCTAAATCTTTTGATGCAATGATTTGACAGTATATACTGTCTGACTTTGAGAAAGAATTATTATTAAGATACCCCAATGTAGTGTTTTCCTGGCAGTAAGGGCTAAACACAATATTAGCCCCAATATTATATTTTATTGAGGTACTGACTTAAGAATATGACTATTTTATTTTGTCAGCGTTTCTTAGCTTTAATTAAGCTTTTGGCCTGGCAGACATCAGTTGGTGTCATAAACATAAACCTTCATAGATAGCTGCCTGCCACGGTTGGTCCCTTTTTAACAAAACATTTCAAGTGCAAAGTGGCCCTTTGTCAGGTAGACAGGTTCCTGAAATAGTGACCATTAAGACGGGCTGTTCTTCATACTTACTTTACTAAGGTGTGTGATCCAGTGCATGGTGCAGAAAGGCTTCTGAAGTGACGAAAGGTTTTGTTTACTTGCTGGTTTTGTTTTGCCTTACAGAATTGAACAATGTGAGACAAACTCTTTATACACGACAAGGCCTCCTCAGCGTTCATATTTAGACATGAGCAACATCGTGCGATGAGGTCACTATAAATGTGTGCCCATAAATAAAGCAATGTTAAGAAATTTATATTTTATATGAGTTTGTTGGCTTTTAAGACTGTCTTTGGCGAAGTAAGGGAAAAGGAAAATAAATAGGTGAACAACTAATTTGGCAAAGTGTTGACCATGGAGTAATGTAACAAACAATTTTCATTATTAATTGAACAATCAATTCTTCTTTTAGTAAACGGTTGCCTTGTCAAATATAATAAATAGCCTTGTAAAATGATGCATTGTATCGGATCGGCAGTCAAAATCTCTAAGCATTCATTCATAATACCATGAAGTTGTAGATAACCACTCTCGCTTAAAAATCTCAAACCAAGAAACATTTGGCATTTTTTCTAGAATTTAAATGGAACTAAAACTAATGATCAGTCCTCAGAAGTGGAATGTAGTCCTTTCAATCTATTCATTAATCGGTTGATGAATAAATTGTTCCAGCAAGAAATGATTGTACATTTTGGTCATCGGATACAGTTGTATCTATTCAACATTTTTCTGTCAGTGAGTGCAGAAAACAAAGATTCATTTAAGCAATGACTTAAGGAGCCGAATATACAATAAATAAAAAAAAATGCATCTATGTAGAATTTTCACACCAGAAACCAGGGTCACAATGGTCGCCTTCATTTTCTTATTTATATTTAAATTCAAATATGAGATAATTGTGGGGGGAAATTGCTGATGTAAAAATTAGCCATGATGGCCGTTTAGTGACGGCACGGGACACGAATGCACATTCACAAAGAGCCACACAGTCCTCGCCTGACAGTTGACCACGGCCAACATTAAGCATGTCCTGTCATTAGGATGGGAGCGAGAGTCTGCCAGAGACTCACCAGACAGAACTAATAGATGGCGGGGGGGGGGGGGATTCCCTCCTTGTCTCTTATGTTCACCGTATCCTCGTCCCGCCGCTGCCTCCCAAGATACTCAGGGATTGCAGAGTGCAATTTGTTTGTGTAATTTACTTCTTTGTTTCTTGTCCGCCTTTGGCAGTCTGTGCTTGGCGTGTAATGTCTATCTAATGGCTTTCAGGTCTGCAAGCACATCAACATCAAGACTGGCAGGGAAACCGGGACAAGACGCGCAAGTTATTACTGTTGATGAGAAATTGGTGAGTATCCCTCTGAGGTCAACGTGACACAGATTGATGTTGGTCTGATCTACTGTCTTCCAATTACCCTCCTGGAAAAATAGTTAGATAAAACTCTACTTAATCCATTGCCAAATTGAGCTCGTATTAGACAGAAGGCTTTTGTAACAATATGATGGAAAAAGTTAATATAGGTCGTTCTTCCATTAATCCTCCTAGCAACCGTTGAAGAAAAGTTAGTAACGAAGTTACTCCATTTACTGAATAGTAGTTTACTAAATGGAATTTAGGTGAAAAATTATAGTTTAATATGACAATGATCTGCTTTAGTTCAGGCTAAATTAAAAAAGGAACATCATTTTGGGGGTGGGCCAAAATAACAGCTTTCATGAATCCGTACCCATATTGTACATTTTATGGGTGTTTTCTCAAACCAACCCATCTATATCAATGAGGTCATACTAACTATTCAAAACACATCTCAGTCTACAGCAACTTTTTGTAACGGTACCACAGCTTACAAAAAATCCATCTCTAATGCACTGAACATTTGAACCTTGAGTAACCTGCAGCTCTTGGTTTGGTGTTTTGATTCTCTTCTTTTGGAGCAACAACATTAACAGATTTGAGGTTGAGGTCACTTAAAACATTTCCGACTCACAGTTTGACAAGTTATTGCTACAAACTAATGCAAAACAAATCATTGAAGTGTTTGACAGTTGCTCAAGGGTTCTGTTTGGAATCAACAGCACCAGGATGATATTGATGTTAGTTGCATCGCCTCTATTGACATGACATAGCCGACATACTGTACAGGTCTTATCCAGCTCATTCTTGGCCTCTTCCTAAATTTCCATAGCGTCCACTCTGCAGACGGATTGTAATTAGTTATCTCTGCTACATTGTCCTTGAGGCAGCTTTCATTTATTTAGCTTAATCTTACATTCGGTGCTCTTGTTATCTAGTTCAGTTGGTGATATTTGTACTATTCCTTTGTACTGTGTATACTCCTCAAAGAAGACAATATGATCACAAGAATAGCCTTCTCTACACTCCAGCACTCCTATGACATTGTCCGAGTCACTTTTCAAAAATCAATGCAGCAGAACCAGAAATGTTGTCTTTTTTTATTTTTCCACTTTCGTCTTCCTTGTAAAAAACGCCTACATTACCCACAATGCAGCACTATTTTCGACAGTTTGTTTGGAGATATTAGCGGCGTTACACGACTTTATTCACATGTGGTCTGACAGAATGCATTTGTTGCTTTGACTTGTCGTTGTGATGTAGCTTGTGGAAGGTGAATCCTGTAGCACGTTCACATTGACTATAGTAGTTACTATGATTCTGTGTCCGTACTGTCACACGTTTAATGAAACCAGTTTACTGAGACCTCCACATGCTAGTTTGTCCTACTTTCGTTCTGCCCCTGTGCTGCTGCAATATGTTCTGTCTATGCTGATGATCAGTCGATAAATCAGTTAGTCGATGGACAGAAATGAATCAGCCACATTTTTGATAAATAATTAATCGTAAAATATTTTTTCAAACAAAAAGGCCAAACATTCACTGGTCCCTGCTCTTCCATTATGTGATGGTAATGTTTTAATATTTGTCTTACATTTTGTGCATTAAACGACTAATCCATAATACAATCAGCAGATTTAATGACTCTACTGGTAAAAAGAATACATGGCAACCCTAAACATTATGTGTATGCACGGCCAAGAAAGTGTCTTTCTCCTGGAAAATCTTGCTGTAAAGAAAGTAGTTTCTCTAATCGCGACGTACATTTGTTGATGAAAGCAACGGGGGAAAGCCGACTGTCAAGTTATCCGTCTTTTTACTGTTAAGTTAAGTTCTTAACGTCTGCATTTTGCCCACTTGAAAGGGATCGAGTCCACCTGAAGGGTCCCAACTGGATTCCACTCAAAAACCAAACTACTTTTACTTTTTCCTCCTTTTATTTGTGGTAGGTTCAGTTCAGTACAGTTCAGTTCAGCTCACTCAGTGTAGCTTAGCCACTTAGCCTTTTAGCTTAGCACTTTTAGCACTGTTAGCTGTTCAGTTCTTTCAGTCAGGTAAAAAACCTTTAAATTGAAAAGAAACAGAACCCATATTAAATACACAGTGAATAATTTACACAGGCAAAGCTTTCATAACGGCTTGATTAAATAAAGCACCAGTGTCAAATCCTATAATCTAAAATGCCCTGATATTAATAAACACAGTTAATGCTATCATGTATATTTACAATACCAGCAGTGAATAATTTGACCTCATACGATTACAATTTACCGCAACCAGATAAAACACATTTGTGGACAATCAATCATTAAACAGCATTACAAACAAAGGGTGATCTGTGCATGCAGCTGTGAAGAGCAGGTTGCTACGTGCTAATGCTAGCAAACTGGACGGCAGTTTGCTTCACATCACTTCAAAGTCTGAGTTGTTTATACGCAGTGTCCGCTTTCTTACCGGCTGCCTCTCCAGACCTTTCCGACTCGTCAGTCATGCAGTGACGTCCGCAGATCTCCACCCGATACGATCTCGATGGTACTTGCTTGTCCAATTTCTGGACACTCAGTCACTGGTTATATACACCTCCAGGCAGATTGGTTCCGCCCTGCTTTCCCTCCGAACACACGCAGTCAGTATCAAACCCTTTACTAACGGTTTAATTTATTATTTTATTTACCATTAGTTTAAATTCCTTTCAGTTATTTATATTGTTTCTATTTATATAAAAGAAAACCCCTGTTTGACGTGACACCGACTGTGACCCGAATACTTTAAGGGAAACTCTGTGACTGAGCGGAATGATATAATCCAGATGAAGCTAACGTCCTGTATTTTGGTCCATTTACCTTTAGCAGTTGAAGACTACATCTGTGGCTTTGTTTCACGACCTTCTATGAACAGTCCGACCCTCATCAACAGGTGTGGCTTGAGCCAAAAGAACTTGAAGAGCGGGTTTTAGTTTATAATGTGTAATCAAAGGCAGCTCATGGGTCAACGGGTGACGATGAATTCAGAATTACGTTTTTCTATGACTGATGTGGTCCAGCTGTAGATAGCTTGATAGTTCATCAGACAGGGCCTCTTTTCATGAAGTGATAAAGCACAGCCTAAACATCATCTGAAGTGGTCAAGGTTACCAACCGCTGAAAACAAAGAATGATCTTTTGAAGTGAATGCCTTGTCATTGAAAGAATGAAGGAGATAGGAGATACCGGGGAAAGAGGGAGTTTGGGGAGAATGTGGGAGTCTGTTGTGGACTTGCTTTGGGGGGGTAAGGTGGGTGGGTGAGGGGGGGATTTGCTGTGTGTGGGCAGCGTCAGTACGCTTTTGTTCCAGACCAAAGCTGACCATACTGGCAGACAAACCTTTGGCTGAGCGGAGTGTCTGTCTCTGTCCTCTCAGTAGGGGCCACTGAGAGGAACAGCGGAGGGGAGGAGGAGAGCCTCTAAAAAATGAGGAGGGGGTTGAAAGAAAATAAGCTTGCATGGAAAAAAGTTTGTGAGACACCCTGAGACTCGCGAAAAAAGACAGTGGCCACTTCAGTGTTGTCGGCCACAGAGGTCCCTTTGTGGCTTGCCGGTTGCTGGTGAAGGCGGGAAGTACTCTAATGCTCACCCAGACGGGGCCCAAAAAGAGAGGCCCTCAGCTGTTTACAGTACAGTGGTCTCTGTCTCCCATGGAAGAGGGCAATGAGAGCACTCTCCCTTTTGGGCATTCAGCGTATGTCGGCACACTAGTCACTCATCAGGCCGTCAATAAGTGCGAATTGCTTTCTGGTAAGACCAATCAAACAACGGTCTCGATCCGCTGAGAGGTTATGCTGGGTTTGCACGCTGTCTCTCTCTCTCTCCCTCCCTCTCTCCCGAGGAGAACCTTGTACGCCGCTTATTGTACACTATAGGGCACATTTCTGAATAACCTCATTTAGATGAGGTTGCATTTTGGCTGGGGTAAATGATATTTTGAACTCGCTCCCAAAAACAAAAATCTGTCAGAAGATTTGTGTGACACCCATTATCTTGTCCTTAGTTCTCGTCTGACCCGAAAAATGCACACCTCGCAGGAACTTCCCTCTCTGCAGTTTGGTAGGCCCTCTCTATTACGGACAAATTTAGGCGAAGGGCAACTATCCTCTTGTGGCTTCAAAAATATGAACTAATCCAGTGGAGAGGATTTGTGAACAATTTAGCAGGAGGTTGCGGACAAAAATAAATAATGGGCAAGTATATGTATTTGTCATTAAAGTGGCTTTAATCAATGTTTTACTTTATGATAACGATGGATCCAATGACTCGTAGTGATATACCCACTAAGAAGTAACACCTATTTCTGAGCTTATTTGTGTTTTTCAGCTCATTGTTTTGGCAGTAAAGTTCTACTAAACCCAGCGCACACTTCCTGTCCAACAGCACAAAGTCAGCAACCAGGTGGTCAACACTGTGGAGCATTTAGAGCCTGATAATTCCCTCAGAAGCTAGTGGAGACAAAAACCAGAGCTAAAAAGAGAGGGAATATTGGAATACTATTTTCCTATATCAGAAACAAATATTTCAGTTTTAGAGTAGTTTTTTGAATCCATATTTTGTTGTGAGGATGTGCTGCTTTTGTTTGTCTCACGTTATCGTAAATTTAAAATCTTTGAGTTTTGACCTGGACAGAACGCATAGCTTGATGATGTCACCGTAGACTTGAATAGTAAATAGTGATGGCATACCTTTTTATTAACAGAACAAATGATCAACAATTGAGACGGCAGATTAAATATTGAAAACAATTACAAGTTAAGACTGTTTTCATATTCTTTCCTCATATTTAAAAGCTCACAAAAATCAAAAATTGAGATTTGTGTGAGCACAAACTTTGAAGGCATTGTCTGACTTTCAGTAATAATGCCAAATAGAAAGACCTGCGTGATGGAGCTCCTGTGCCCAAAGCTGTTCCCCACAGTGCCCCTGCCGACCTGCCTTTGTTTATAATTACTGTTTGATTAAGCATGCTGGGCAGCTCCCAGGGTCCGGCTGGCTGGCCAGTGATACACGGCTTTCCACGAAATGTCTGTGACCTCCTTTAATTAGAGTCAGGCCTTTCACTCTGCTCTCCGGCCCTTCTGCAGAAACCACTGCGGTTCTAAGCTCAGCAGCTGCTTCAATGCACCTCAATACAATATCATCCACTGAGCCTCTACTCCCGCTTCAGCCGCGGCCAAGTGCGCTCCCTCTCTCCACATAAAGACGACCCCGTAATCTTAAAGCGCTCGTGAAGCCTTGTTATAGAGTTCTCTAAAGGCACTAGGGTTTTACGAGACAGAGGAGGACAGTTAATAGAGAGCGGGGGGAAGGAGGGAGGTAGACCGGGAGAGGCAGAGAGTATTAAATTGGTAGGACCATCTGACGCTCGGCATGTTACATTTGCTGATCAGAAGTCTTTGGTTTCTCGTGCGTTCGGAACACAGTGCTTGCTTAAACATCCCATCTGGACAAAAGATGTGGGGTTTGATTGAATTAATGTTGTTGAGTCTGAAGGCAGGTTGTTGGTTGTTTTTAAAGGCCTAAATTGAAATCAGATTGAATGAGCCCGAGTCTTGTCTGTCAAGATTCATCGCTCAAAGATATCAGAAGATCCCCTGATGCAGAATTACTCAAAGGAAGCCGGTCAGTCAGACCCATTCAACAGGACGTGGCGGTTTGCTTGAGAACTACATTTCCGTTGAACTAAATGCATTTTAAGAAAATTGCAACTGCGAGAAAATAAGCGTGCAGGACAACGAACACCATAAAAAGAACCCAGCTATCCCAACTATGAGGATATAGTGAGCACTAGCCGTTTAAGTCTGCAGTAGTGCGGTGTATATTCTCTAAGCCTATCCTCAGACACAGAGTGACCTACAGTGGAGCAGACCACATTCACCCCTCCCTCTCTCACCCGCCTCTCCCACCCTTCCTCCCTCCGACGCACATAGACAACTTAAGTGTCTGTTTTGTCTGGTCGCCCTCTCATATGGCGCGCTTATGCAAAATCTCTCTCTGCTCAAGTTTGGAGTTGCGGGTCAGAGGATGTTGGTCTTTGAAGAGTGCCAGACAAGAGGCTTTATTATGTATCATCTACTAAATAGTATTTCATTCGTTAACACTCTTCCATAGAGGCTAAGCCTCTTAAGAGGACTCCTCAGACCCCGTCAGCGCTGGGTGCTTTTAGGAAGTGTCTCGCTGCTAAGTGTTGTGTTTGCAGACCGGATGGAAACAGGCTCGCTACTTCTGTTTGCCTACACTTCCATTTATTCGCGCCAGTCGTGAGCCAATAGCTCTTTTTCTGATTTAACAAACTAGTTTTGGTGTCTTAACACGATCAGAAGTGGTTTCTAATGTTTAATGTTACCTGTTTATTTTAGGTTATTACAAAAATCAAACAAAAAGCATCTTACGGTTAGTCTATTAAACGATTAGTTGTAATTCAATTTTCACAGAGCGTATCTTCAACTTTATTTATGGAGGATCGTTAAAGTTATCTGTGATTCGCCGGTTCTTAGTTTGTCTCAGTCGTCTATGATAGCACACTAAATGTGTCTTTGCACTGTCAGAGGAAACAAGACGTTAGCGTGGGCTCCAAGACGTTCTATAGGCCGAACCATTAAGCGACCGGTAGAAAAATCGATTGAATAACGGACAATGAAAATAGATCAATCGGTGGTTAGAGCTTCAATGTGCGCTACTAAATAACGACCATTTCTTTTGATTCATTATTTAGATAACAAAATGTCAAAAATAATTCTGACAAGTGCCGTTGCTCAAGGGGACGTCTTCGTATTGTTCGGTTGTCCGTCTAACAGTCCGGGCCTCAAAGATATTCAGTTTACGATGAGATGTATCGGAGAAGAGCAGCACGACAAGCTGAGCCCTGAGCCATTTCTGCTTGATGAATTATGATAGTGAGGGGTTATTCATGAAGAATACCTATGAAAACACATTTGAACGGGCGGCGTTCATAAATGTCCCCCTCCTGTCCTCTCCTTCCGATCCTCACTGGTATGTGTAATGTGAGATTCGAGATGACCCTCGTGCCAGCTGCTTCTCGTTCTCCTGTGCTGAACCACTCCCACACATGAGGAAGCAACATAATATTTGTTTCTATTAGAGACGCCTCCCCCCCCCTCCTATGTCCAATCAGTAATTGGCACGCTTTCGCCTTTTCAAAGAGGTCTGAAGGTGGGAACCGGCCGAGGCTGATGAGTGAGGCTCTCGGCCTGGGTGTGGGCTGGACAGTGGGGGGTTAAGGGTGATGTGTTTGGGCTTTCACCACATGCTGACTCAACATGATTCAGCTCGGCTGACCTCGTGACCCCTCCTGGCTGCCAAGGCGCAATTCTTGGCATGCGGGGGGTTCGTGCTAAGATGGGCTGTACTGTACTTGTGTCACGGTGTCCACCGTCACCCATAACAGTGTGGTAGTGACGCTAGAAATGTTTTGTCTGAGCCAGTCATGCACAAACATCCTTTATTTGTTTGTCTGTTTATAGCTGCACTAACAGGAATACACTCTGTGCCTCAAGTCTTAAAAATAAGACCACCAGCACCAACGTGTTCTCAGGACCTCAAGGACGATCTTCTAGGATTAGAAGGCACATATGTCTGCAGCGAATGATTATTTTCATTATTGATTAATCTGTTGATTAGGCTTTCAATTAATCAAGTATTTGGTTCATCAATAAAACACCTGAAAATAGTGACACACATCCCATGACCCATGGTGACACCTTTAAAATGTCTGGTTCTGTCAAACCAACTGTCCAAAACCCCGATCACATTCAGTTTCTAAAGCAAATCCTTACATGAAAGAAGCTGTAACCAGAGTATGTTTGGCGTTTTTCCTTCATTAAATGGCTCAAACAATATAAGTCAATATATCAACTTCATGTCTGCCTCACTTCTCTGGTTTATTGAGTTGATCAGAATTGAGGTTGGGATCATTGCAAGAACAGATGTGAATTTCCTTTTTAAGGGTTTGTTTTAGGTTTGAAATGATCCTCTTGTTTTAAATAAACACAAAGGGAGTATCGGGTGATGGTGCGTGGAGCAGACGGGGCTCAGTTCACTAAGTGAATGAGCAGAAAGGTGTTCAGAAGACAAGACCCCAGGACGCTCCACGTACACCAGGAGGAACCGCTTCTCAGACCTCCCCCATGCAATTAATATCTTCATCAAAATGTATCTGGTTAAAAACATTCCAGTGATTTGTGTTGCTCAGCCATTTTCTCAACATCCAAAAGTGATGTCTGGTTTTCATTATATATGAATATCTTCTTACCGGCAAAACACTTTTTTAACTGCAGGAAATGTGGACGTTCATCCGCAAATCATCTGAAACTGACAAGAAGTGTTGAAATGACTTTGGGACAGTACTGGCGGAGTCGTGTTGGTGTTTCCACATTGGCCGCCGCTCTTTCAAAATGAATCGGCGCGACAGCGTTTCAGCTGATGATGCCATCAAACAACAGAAAAGCCTCGTTTGAGAAATTAAGAGGGAGCTCTTTTTGGAGCCACAGTTTTGGAGTTCAGTTTGTGCATGAATAAATGCTGCAAAACTTCGGCCCTGGAGGCCAAACCAACCCCCCCCCGGTGCTTCCCAAACCACGGTCTGGAAGCTGAAGCAGGAAGCTTATCTTGCTCCGTTTTCCTTTAGACCAACATTGGAGTCTGGCATGTTCATAATCGTCATGGGATATAACTTAGGGTCTGTACACAATGACACTTTAGACTGGTGACCCAGAGGAACACTTTCTTCATATTGTTGAATATATTCAAATAAAGGAGTCCTGAATTATTAGTCCCGAACTTATCTTGTTGTTGAGAACAAATAAGCTTTTAATGGGAGCACTACAAAACATTTAACATCCAGGAATTCACTATATAGACGCCGCTGACTATCCCTGAAACAATTTGCCCACAGTTTCGCATTTTGACCATACGCGCGGTCCAGACATATGCTCTGTTCTTACCTAGCCTGGTTTTAGCTTTCGGATAGAGCTGTTTCCATTCTTCATGCTCAGCTCAGCTCACCGTGTCCTGGCTGCTGTTTCATGCTCAATGGACAGATATCAGAGGTGTCTAGAGATCTTCTAATCTAATTCCAGCCTCTAACGCCAATAAGTGCATTTCACAAAATGTTGGACTATTTAAATAAGTACCGGTATATTTCTTTGGCTGATGTGATGGGAAGAAATGTGTCATCTACTCCTTATTGGCTAGGGTGAACTAACAGCGCTAACATGAATAGAACCAAGTATTAATTCACCCTGATTACCACATTAGAGCATATTGTTTGCGAAAGATTTTAAATGGATTCCACCAAGTTGAATAAATTGGACCTCACATCTTGTCAACAAAAACAAATGTTTAAAAATTGTCATAATCTACACCACAGTTTATTTATTAATAAGTAGGACACCTCTGTAAATGGAGAAATGAATCCTAAGATGGAAATAGTTGGCTTTATTCACAATCTGAATACCGTTTGTTCCATGAATGTTTTGATTTCGAGACAGCTAGTCTTCATACTATGCTTTGTGCTTTGTGATATCTGATATATAGTTATTTCCTTCATTTTTCACCACCGAAGCACATCGAGATCTTTGAATGTTGTTTACACGGAAATCTTCCATCTCAGGTCTCTGTTGGCGTATTAGGGGTACCGGCTCTCAGCACTCTGGTGGGCCCAGCGGCCCCACAGCAAGTCCCTATGCTCTTTATTTGGCACGCAGCCTGGAGGTGTCAGAAATATCGACACGCTTTCACGTGACGGGGACTTTGCCAGCCCCTTTCCCCCCTTTCTTAAGCCCGGCATTCTGCCTGCCCAGCCAGGTATTGTAGGGCCCCGTGAAGGCCCTCTGAATAGTGTCAAACTTGATAGTTCTCATTTTGCTTCCTGTACATGGCAGAAGAAAAAGTGCCCACCGTGTGGGTTTTCCTTTTGTGATGGCCCTCTCTAGTCTTCCTGGGAACACACCACATTCCAGTCACAATCATTCTCTTTGTGAATCCGGGTATTGTGGGTGAGTCTGTTATGCCGATAACCCTCCTGGCTTTCAGTGTTATGCATGCAAGTATCATAGAAGTCTAGACTCGTGTTTTTTGCAAACAATGCCAGATAATGAGCAGAGTGTTTTCAGTGGTTTGGCAGAGCTTTTGTTTTGACACATCCTCCCTCATTCATGAATGACCTTTTGTGCTCATCCACGCCTAAGATGTGATTTAAGGCCTGCTACATCTGGACAAATTATTGCGCCAGTTTACCATACATGGGCCTCATGTGTCAGTTATGGTTTATGTAACGTACATACGCGTAACCATAGTCTGGCCTGGTAATCCCAAGAGGGTATAATTCTCAATGCGTCTCGGAGAGGGATTTCCATGAATCCATCCCCCAGAAGACACAAATCGGAAGGTACTTTTCGTACTTGATTCACAACTCCAAATGTGTTGCGGTTAAATGTGCACAAAGCATTTTAATGGTTCTTGCCTTTCCTCCAAAACTCTCAGGAAGTTTTTCTAACCTCCTCGTTTAATCGTGTCCCATTAAAATAGAGAAACGACACGTATATCCTGTAGAAAGCAATGTTTTAAAACCTGGCATCTCATTCTGCTGCTCTCTCAGTGTGCTATATTGTGTCATGAACCGTCTACCATTACCCCTTTTGGGTGAAGAGAACATGTTTTCCTCCTCTCTGTGACAAGAAGGAATTGTTAAGGTTAAGTAGATAGGGCAGCCGGAAATAATTACCAGGCACTTGTGAAGTCCCCCCCATCCCCCCCCCCCCCCCTTTGTTCGTCTTTTCCCTTTCATTTTAACAATCTTTTCAAAGTGCAGATCTTGTTTATGATTAAATTCAGCCGGGTCTTGCCTCTGAGCATGGCACAAGATGTTTCACCGAAACGAGCAGGAGTTTAGCAATTGGACCTGTAAATTACTGCGCTTAAATACCGTTGGAAGCTCCTTTGCCAAAGGATAGGCAGGCCTTTGTGTGGAGTTCACGCAAAACGACCTCCTCTCTACAAATCAACTGGCAGATGACAGACAATGATGAAAATTTGATTCTTTGAAGTTGTAATGGCCATTGAAATGTGTAAAAATCTGTTATTGAAAGGAGAGCGCCCTGGAAAGCCCTCAGTCTTGGGTGGCTGGTGCCTGCGTGCTGGGAGGTTCGTCTGTGTTTTGTCGCCGACTTCCCATTGCTTGTTTGCTAATTCCCTGAAGAATTGGACCAGCTCCTTGATAGGAGCTTGAAGGGGCTCCAGTTGCTCAGGAATATGCATTTAGTGCCCCCATAGGCCCCTCCTCCTCCCATTGTCGTGCTGGCCTACTTTCTGATGGTCTGGAATAAATCATCTCAAGTATTAGGCTTTAATGTCATCTACCTCAATGCAAAAGTTTGAGTAACAGCATAAAGATGGCTATTGTATTATATTTATCCTTTGAATCCAGCTATAGTTTCTTTCTGTTTTTATAATGCTGTTAATCCGTTATACTAAAATTGTAAAGTCTAAAACCCCAAAATGTGAAGACTGAACCTTTGCCTCAGAGAAGTACTTAGCCCATTGAACACTGATGGACATTTGCAAGCAACATGTATCACACTGACAGGTTAAAGCCCAGGAACGTTTAATTGTAGTTAGTTGCAACAGTTGTGCTGGCAGAGGCAAAAGTTCCAGACAAAACCAATAAAAATACAATCCAAACTCTTGTTTTTACACTACCTATAAATAGTGTGCTTTGGATTTTTTACGTTTTATTGTTTTTCTGACATCGAAGATGTATTTGAGCTATTTTGACCCCGATATTTAAAAGTGGAAATAAATGTCTACAGATTGATGTGGAGTACAAAAAATACGAAGTACTTTTTATAGCCACCGAACATTTTCCGAGCTCCATTTTTCTGACTCTAAAGACGCGTTGTCAGAGCTTCAAGTTGTATTTTACAACACCTGCAAACTAACCGTCAGACAACCTTTTTCTCGACAAACACGCACATATATCTTTGGAACCTCTCGTTCTTTGCAGGGAAGGAAAAAGACATCAGTCACAAAGTCAAATGAAAGTCAGAATGGTTGTGGAAGACCGCCGGTCGCTCTGCAACGAACAAAACATGACTGTTTGTTGTTATCGTACACATGATTTTCTTAGCACAAGGGATTTCATCACCGTCACCACGTTCGGCCATGACATGGACTTTGCTATAATGCCCATACCGTGAAAAAGAAGCACGCAATTGGGTTTTAGCAAACACACAAAAGGACGAGGGAGATACACCTGATGAACTACTCCCACACAGTTTACACTGTTTCTGGGCGAGGAACCTCTTTCTTGTCAGTCCATGTGAGCAGCACGGATGCATGTGGCGTCCACTCAGGCAGCATCACTGCTGCCGTGTTTCTACGTTCAGCCCTCAAAAGATCTTCCGCCGTCTATTTTTGTCTACGCGGTGTATTTTCAAAGTCTTTCTTCATGCGTGTTAAGATGTAAAAGGTCACGTCAGCTTTTGGTTTCTTCAAAGACGTAAATTCTTTTAAGTGTAATGGAATTCCCATTTGGCTACAGCGAAAACAACTTTCTTCACATTTTTGCTGTTATTATTTCCCAATAGTATTTATTGCTGAGATCCAGGTTGCTCGGCAATACAGTTCACTCACAAATCAAACCAAAGGCACCGTTATTAATGCTACAAACTCTGAATGACATTTACATCTTGGGGCATTTACAGTTTTTTACATTTTTTTCTTTTGTAGCTTACAAACACTAAAGCTGATTAATTCTCCATTAATCATTTACTTGATCCACATTTTGAAATAATTCATTATCAATGTGTTACTTACTTGTCATTCGGTTGTTTGCCTGCATGTTTTCAAATCAGGTGCTGGTCCAGAGGTGAAGATTCACAGCGCGTCAGCACAAACGTGTTTGTAAAGTTAGATTTATTTATTTATTGGTTTATTTGAACGGGACAGTGCACATTAATAAAAACATTTCTGCAAATGTGCCAGAGTTAGCCAAAAGGCTATTTTTCTGTAGTCCTAAAAAAATGATTGTTATTAAGTGCGATCAAATGAGGTCCCACTTGATTGTTAGACCGATATGTAAATGAGGTTATGTATATATACACATATGTATGTGTGTGTGTATATGTATATATATGTATGTGTGTGTATATATATGTATATGTATATATATATGTGTATATGTATATGTGTGTGTGTGTGTGTGTATATGTGTATATATATATATGTTTAAAATTACAGCCATCAGAAACAGTTTTAATTCCTTGTATTTCAGCCTGAAATCAACAGTTTCTTACAGTAGGGCTTTATTTCCGTCTGTCCCTCAGGACATCAGCAGTGTGACTGGAGTCCCAGAGGAGCACATCAAAACACGCAAGGTTCACATCTTTGTGCCGGCCAAAACAGCCATGCAGTCAGGAGCCAACAGCACCAAAAAGTGGAAGATGGACTTCGATACCAGAGAGCGCTGGGAGAACCCGCTGATGGGCTGGGCCTCAACGTAAGAGCCTCCTAACTGTACTTGTACAATTTTCACAGTACTTGCATGAATGAGATTGTTTTGCTTCTGTGTTGTGACTTTTTTCATTCTACTTTTATCAAATTGTTTTTGGTATCGAGTCAAGTTTAGTTATATAGCAAGAAATCTCAAATCAACCTCAAAGGGTTTTACAATATTTTCAACATACGACACCTTCTATCTTTAGACCCTCTGTGTAAAGTTTTTTGCATTTTGGATCTTAAAAACATTCCTTAAGATATTTCCCTCCTATTCTTTGACTTTTGTGTGGCTAACGGCTCTGTTTTGCCTTTCAGGGCTGATCCCCTATCTAACATGATGCTCTCCTTCTCCTCCAAGGAAGACGCCGTCGCTTTCGCTGAGAAAAATGGTAATTCAAGAATTTTAAAAAAGTTGAGAGGGAAACATTTAAAGTGAGACTTTTGTATCAAACAAAACAGTAAGTACAATGCCTCCACGAATCATGGCCAACCAGCTCAGTTTTAAAAAGGACATGACATGAGTAATGACACACACGCAGTTCTTGGAGTTTCATAACAATGTAATCAGTGGAATGAACAGACCACCATTTAAGTTGATTTTAAAGGTTTTAAAACTGTTATTAGTTGTATTGGGATTTGTTTGTTGCCTGTTTGTTTGTTGGTACTGTTGTTGGTCAGGGGATTGTGATGCTGATAAGAAGTGAGCTGGTTGCCAGTTTCGCTGCATTGGCTGCATCAGGGAGTGATGGTTCTGTGCTGGAGGAACTACATTAAATCTGGATCAATGTGCACTTTTATCCAATCTAAAATAGTCAGTTACAGCATTTTACGTAGTGCAAATATTTTGGTTACCTGAATGGTAACTGAAAGCCAATAAAAAATACCAAGGTCAGCAGAGACAATCGTACTCTTTGGATATCGGTAATATCATTTTATTTATAGGCTTTTACACACAGAGGGCGTAACTAATGAACGACAAAGAAAATGCAAAGTATTCCACTGCAAATATTCCACATCAAAACTATTCCTACCAGTGGCGATGCGAAGTTGCGATACTCGCAACGCTTTTTCAATACAAGGTTCAAACAGATTTGCATGGATGTGTACATGTTTGAGGAGCTGCCCTCATCCAGAAGGTCCCATGTCGGTCTCATCCATGCCGATGAAAGCGGTCATGGTCCTGTCGTTGACAAATTTGTACAGTGGTGTGACATTCCTTCAACTAAATGGGACAAAAACTAAGGACGCGAGTATTGATTTGCGGCATCAGCCCTCAACCCCTCAGAGGACGATCATCAAGGGACAGGTGGCAGACTCGGTTGTAACCAATGTTCCCTCTAAGCTGCGCGCTTGGGCAATCGCGCACTGCTCGCACATTCTCAGCGCACAAGAAAATCTATGCAGCGCATAAAATAAAATTCAACATAAACGTATTAATTAATATCTAATATTAGTCCTAATCTTATCTAATCAATTAAACCAATAATAATAATAATTTTGTTTTCTGTACTATTTTGCAACGTAACTCAGTGAGTGACAGGTGTCCAGCCAATGATACGATTCGGTTCACTTACGCTACGCAGCCAATCATAGCATTGACACTATTGCCCTGCCCATTCGCGCCGTGCAGGTTAGCTAGCTAACGACAGTGCGGCGGAGTTACGAGACGCAAATGCTAACCCCTTATCATGGCGAAACGAACGGGCAGCGACACATCCACTCACCAAGCCATTGGAAAAAAGAAATGTGGTTCTTTTAAGATGGAATGGCTGTCGGAGTATGTTCAAATAGAAGAACAAGCGGTGAAACTGGGTGAGATTTTTTCTTTTTCGAGTGAGAAGGCTCTACTCTGCAAAACATGCAGCGAAGCTAAAGTAGCAAATGAGTTTTCCGAGGGAAAAATGTGGACTGAATGGAAGTTGGACTACCTCAAGCGTCACATTCAGCAGAAAAGTCATTTGAAAGCTGTTGGAATTGTACGAAGACTCAAGATGGGACAGGGGATTGGTACATTATTGCAGGAAAACGCAAAAGACAGAGAGAAAAGGAACGAGCTGTCACACAAAACAAAATCTGACCCCAAGCAAGTTAAAGTTGTCATTGACAACATTTTACTAGCCATCAAAATGAATGCATCAATACTGTCAGTTCAACAAATCCACGATCACATGGCAAAGTATGTGAGTATACCAGAAAGCTGGCGAAGCAAAAACTATGCCTTTGAATTTGTGAACTCAATCAATGAGATAGTGCAGAATGAGACTATGTGCAGTGTTAAAAATGCACCCTGGCATACCCTGATAGTAGATGAGAGCACAGACATATCAGTACACAAAATGCTAGTCCTATATATTAAATACAGGAAGGAAAATGATGTTAACTATAAAACTGTGTTTGGTGGCATCATCCAGCTGACAGCATGCACTGCTCGGGATATTGTGCAGGCAATAACTCAGTTTTACTCCAAACATGGACTGGACCTGCAGAGAATGGTGATGCTGACCTCCGATGGTGCCACAGTAATGCTAGGAAAACACAACGGAGTCGCGGCTTTGTTAAAGCGCCAAATACCACACCTAACCGAACAACATTGTGTGGCCCATAGAGAGGACTTGGGCATTGATGATGCCTGGAAAAATGTACCTATGATGCGAGATGTGGAAACTCTTCTTAGAACTGTGTATTCCACTTTCTCTCGGTCCACTGTGAAGAGGGGCAAAATGGAGGACCTAGCAAAGATTCTTGATGAAGATACACTGTCATTCAGGCCTCTGAACGAAGTGCGATGGCTATCGCGGCACCAAGCTGTCAATGCTGTTCTGAGGAACTACACTGTGCTTGAAGAATACTGCAAGAGAGAATCCAGTGATAACGGAGATCCAGTGGCAAAGTACTGCTACAAAAAGCTGAGTGATTCAAAGTTCAAGGTTACTGTCACTGCTCTGGGAGATGTTTTGGGTGAGCTAGCACAACTCTGCCTCACTTTGCAAAGACGCAACCTGACTGTGATGGAAGGACATTGCTTTGCCAGAGCAAAGATTGAGAAGTTGCGTTCCCAATACTTGAAGCGGAAGGATGTACAGTGGAGTGACCGTGTCAAAGAGGCAATGGGGACCTCATCAGCTGATGGCAGAAATACTGGTGAGATTACTCTTCATTAGTAAGCTCTGTGATCACATCGATGCTCGTTTTCCAGAGGATGAATTAAAGGAGTGGTCTGCATTTGACATTGAAGCACTGAGCTCAGACATCAGTTTTGACTATGGATCAGCAGACATTGCCACACTGGCAAAGAAGTATGAGGCCATTCTCCACCACCCACAGTCTATGGAGGCCATTAACAGTCAATATGCTGAATTCAAGTACATAATGAAGCAAAAACTTAAACAGGGGTCAATCAGCACATTCTCAGATATGGTTGCTGCAGCACTTAGATGTGAGGAGCTAAAGGAGATCTCACAGCTTGTGGATATTTGTGCTACATTTCAAGCTTCCAGTGCAGATTGTGAAAGAGGATTCAGTTTAATGAATCGTATCAAAACAGCATCCAGAAATCGTCTTGAAGTGGCACATTTGGACCAGCTGATGCGCATAAAGTCAAAGCAAGAAGCAGACGAAGCCATCAACCTGGACAAAGTGTACAACCATTGGAGAAGTGAGAAGGACAGACGTGAAAAATAAGGTAAAATTTAAGTCAGATTTGTGCATATTCTCGTGACATTTATTAAGATTTTTTACTTATGGATATTAATCATTAAATTATGTTACTACTAGATCATTTATGGGTAGTAGAAATGATAATAAAAAACTGAGTAATTACATATTTTACAGACAGAGTTACAGGAATTTACACTGTATCACAAGCTACAGCACACGTCATTGTGCAAAATGTGAATGTTTTAATGTGAACAAAATGTTATGTCTGAAAGGTGTATATGTATCATTTCTTCCAGAACAGGACCCTCACACAGGCCACAACAGGACCTCACACAGGCCAAAGCAAGACTCTTCCCATGGCCAAGCAGGACTCTCACATAAAACATACTACACATCTCATGAACAACAAGATTTTTGTCTTTTTCCTTTAAAGTTTGTCAAATCACTTATATTAAAAGTAAACTAGTGAAAATTGCTGCTGTAATTTGATTCTTTTAATAAGCCATGTAACTTGCTATGATCCAAGGTTTTGAACAGGTGTGATACTGGTGTGTGGCCACAGCGTGCACATCTGATGTTGCTCACAGTGGTCCTCAGTGTGCTCAGGGAGCTTGTGTGTATGCCCAGACACATGAAAAATTAGAGGGAACATTGGTTGTAACACTGAGTTGCTGTGTTTGTTCCCAAAGATCGACCTCGTTCCAGAAAAAAGGGACGCTTCTGGTTAGCCGTGTTGTATTTGTGTTCTGTGTGAAAGCACTCATGACTAAAACAACATAAATTAAACAAAATGAATGGCACACAAAAAATGTGCCTCAAATGTTCACACCTTATTAAATCTTTCAAACCAGGATTGACATCAGGTGATAATGAGTCGTAAACGGCACCTTTAAATACATTTATGGCAATGAAGACGTCTCATGAGAATGTTTGGGTCGCAACAAATCAAGTACTAAAACATGAACTTTTGATGGACTAACGGGATGGAACAGTGTTGGGTTCGTGAAGGTAAACACAGGTGGTGCGGCTTTCTGTCCAGCAAAGCTCAGCAGAAGGTTCACTTTGACTCCGAGAACTGAACCATCTGGGAAAGTTTGTTGAAACAAAGCAAAGGAAACTGGCTTACTCTGTTTATTGCACCATGAAAGTGATTGGTGAAGTTCTGACTACACGCAGCCTGTTGATGTCGACAAAACACCTCGTTGTGTTTGGAACGCATCCAAAGTGAATGTACGTGACGCTCTCGCCCCCATCACTTACCCTGATGTTTCTACTTCAGGTTGGAGCTACGATATAACAGAGAAGAGGACTGCAAAGCCCCGGGTGAAGTCCTACGGAGCAAACTTCTCCTGGGATAAGAGGACCAGGAGGTCTGCTAAGTAAACTGAAGACACCCATCTGTTCGTTGGATGGACATCAGTTCGTCCCACAGCCGACCTGAGTCATCTTTGTCAATAAATGCATAGTTACGTGTGTGTGAACCAAACATTTGGGTCCTTATCGCTTTATTCTTCAAACATTCACCTCATTACTGACTACTTACCACAGTCTACCTGATTAATGAAGTGTTTGTTCTGAGTCAAGTTGTGCAACAGCAAAAAAACAAAAAGAGGGAACATATTACAATTAGCAGCAGATTAAACACAGGGATCAACGTATCTGGAGGCCAACACCACATTTCCCCTGCATGCTTGTCTCTATCCTGTTACCTGAATAGGTTCAGTGTTTCCAGAGCTGCATTACTGGAATTTTGAAATAGAAAAAAGAACCTGTAGGTTGTGTTTTATGAGCATTAACCTGAAATGTTAACCTTCAATACCTTATTCGTAAGACCTGCAACATTAACTTGATTCTGATTTCTTTGATATAATTTTTGTGGAACTACTAATAGTTGAGCTGCGACTAAGGATAACTTTCTATAAAATGTCAGGAAAAAAATGCCTGTCACAATTTCATAAAGCCCAATGGGACATCTTCAAATTCATTGCTGTTGTCAACAAACAGTCCAAAACCCCAAAATAATCAGTTTGCTATCATTCAGAACAATAAAAAACATTAAATCCTCAGACTTGAGAAGTTAAAACTAAGGAATGTTTGGCATTTAGCCCATAAAATAACTTAAAATGTTTGCATCCATTTTTAGAAATGTTTGCCAATTAATTTCCTGTCATTCAACTGAAGCTTTTCTGGAGTCCCACATTAAACCACGATATTAAAAAGTACAGTTCATTTCAGCTGGTTCAAAAGCCCGACCATCTTTTCCACATATTTAAAGTTTATTGCCGAATTCCAAATAGTTCAGAAAACAGTAAGCTCTGTAATGCTGGATAAGCAGTTTGCTTTTATATGAAACACATACTGATTTCCATTCTTGATGCAACAAAAAAGCCTTTTTATTCTTATTTGCCTACAAAGATAGTGTTTCAATATATTAATAAAATAGTTAACTACATTTCTCTCCCTATTAAGATATGGTTGGAGACCTTTAAATACTTTGGAATGCCCAGCTATTTACACTTGGCAGTGTCCTTGCTGCCAGCTCTTGTTTACGCTCTTTGTGTTCAGTAAACAGTCGTGTTTACTCTGCGCCGAGTCCCAAACTACGTGACTGCACTGATATTCACACAGCAATCATGGGCGCCTAATTGGTATAGCCCTTCATTAATTAACGCACTGCATTGCAAATCTTTCACAGACTTGCGCTCGCTATTTACTTTGTTCCGTCACTCGGCACATCAGACGCACCGACCTGATACGAGTGTGATGGTCCATCTGAACGGCAGCCATGAATGACAGCATGTTGTTGCTTTCCCCTTTGAAATCCCCGCGGAGAGAAGCGGCGCGGAGAAACACTCTTGGCACAACTTTGCATCATAAAAGTTGAAAGCATTCCGCACGTCTTGGCCTATAAGCACAATAATGTATGTGAGATGAGCAGTGGTGTATAAAGTACTCAAATGCCATACTTGAGTAAAAGTAAAGATACCTTACTGGAAAACTACTCAAGTAAAAGTAAAAAGTCACCTATTAGAATACTACTTGAGTAAAAGTCTTAAAGTATCTGATATTTATTGTACTTAAGTACAAAAGTACTTAAGTATCAAAAGTAATTTTCTGATATTAAATGTACATCATAACCTGAACATTAAATGAACATCATAACCTGTTCATTGAAAGTAAAAGTACAAGTAAATGCTGTTAATAAAAAAGCAAAGGGTCAGAATTTTGAGAATGATGAAGTTTATTCTTTTAAGTGCTGTGGCACCATGACCAAGGACAAGGAGCTGTGTTGAACATAATTGGGTTGGCTGTGATCCATCCAGGAGCAACAATGTTCAACATAATATATTGTACATAAGTATACTTTTGCATCTACTATGAACTTATCATCATAATTCTCCGAAAAGCAATATGACACTGAAGGAGTTGTAACAGTGCGTTTATAAGTCTGCTCATTAGACTAGACTCTAGTCTAGGGGTGTCAAACATACGGCCCGCGGGCCGCATCCGGCCCGCCACGTCATTTTATGTGGCCCGCGAATCCGCCAGCAAAAAAAATAAAAAAAATAAAATAAATTATTTTTATTATTATTATTTTTTACAAAAATTAAAAGTTAGATGTGAAAATAAAAATATCCCCATGGTCGAAATTATGAGATAGAAAGTCGAAGTGATGAGATAGCATGTTGTCTGTGTGCCGACATTAAAACGATCACAACAGGTGGACAGGAGATGCAACAGCCCACAAAGAGGATTTCCAACAAGTGATCGTGGCTTTCTCAACATGCGTACTTCTCTGCACTTGTAAACTCGTGGACTTGTGAAACGTCATCAGTCTCAGCCCAAGTACTGTTCCAATTCAAAGTTCACATCGAGCGGAGATGTTTGAGTATAAAAAAACTTTGAGTTGAGCCATTCGCGCCGCCGGTCTCACCGGGGGCTATTTGTGTTCATTCGCACTGGACGCGTCGGAGAGGGGGCGGGGCTTATCGCCCTGAAAGCCGTTCAACTGTCCGCCATTAACCATGGAAAAAATAACCTCTATTTCTGCTTAGTACGTGTTGTGGAAGTCACAGATATCCCGGGAAACTAAACTAAATATGTTAGGAGTGGTTACATTTACAACCGGCCCTTTGAGGGCGACCGTGATGCTGATGTGGCCCCAGAGTGAAAATGAGTTTGACACCCCTGGACTAGAGGATGTAGAGGGCAAATGCATAATATTGTGTTCAGCAAAAGATATCCACTTGATGCATCAGGTCAGTGTTTTGAGAAAGGACACCTGCCTTGTAAACTCCTGTGGGCCTGATTTGAACACAATAGGCAAAGGTTTTGCTCAAGCTGCATCTGCAATTGGGCGACTGCTACCATCATAACTCCATCTGATCATCCACAACATGACTCAAATATCAAAACATGATCAATACTAAAGCAGAAGCGAAAGTAACAACCCAGTCATTACTTGAAACTGAAAAATGTCCTGTTCATCTTCAAAAGAAGTTGGTTTTCAAACTTGCGAGAATTCAGTCTCGCTCTTCTTGGGCTGAAGACTAGTCCTGCGATACTAAATAGCCTTTCACAGGCCGCTGAGGCAGGTAGAGGTGTGTTCAGACAGCTTGCGCACAGCTGGGAAGAATTCCCCCGAATGCTGCGCTCTCTCGGCTCCCATCAATCCTATGGTGTCGTGGCTAGCTATAGCTAACGTTAGCCAACTAGTGCTGCACAACTGTCAACACTTCCTCAGCTCACTAACTCGCTAGCGATCCACGGGTGTTGGTCTTCGTCACCACCGTCGTTTGTTGCGGGACTAGCAGGTGCTTCCATTTATGCTTCCATCATGAAATCAGTCATCGTAGAGTGGAATGCTACTCATAGTCGCACGCTAGCTATAGCATGTAGCATCACTGGGAATCAAAACGCCGCGGCTTTGAGAGCACTTGTTTTCAATTGTGCATTAACGTGACTAACCAATGATTTAACTTGCTGCTAGGACCACTGATTCGCCAAACCTGCTTGCTTGCAGTGCAGTCTGTGTTCCACCACAGTCCCCGACGCTGCTCTCATGATTCATTTTTTTCTAAAGATAGATTTGATTTTGTAGCGAGTAACGAAGGTTTCAGGGGAAATGTATCGGAGTAAAAGTATCAGTTTTCTTTGCAAAATGTAGTGAAGTAAAAGTAAAAGTAAACAGAAATATAAGTAGTAAAGTAAAGTACAGATACCCAAAAAAACTACTTAAGTACAGTAACGAAGTATTTCTACTTAGTTACTGTACACCACTGGAAATGAGCATGGTGGCGCGGTGTCGTTCAAAATCATCATTGCGACGCAAACGTTGGCGACAACTGCTCTGATCAGTCAGGACATAAACATTGGCTGAAAGTGTTTAGTATTACACACAGATGGGACATTCCTAGCATTTGGTGCCATTTGCGTCCCCACTACATAATATGGTATATTTTGTGTAAAGATGGGCTTATAATTTTTTCTAAAAGCTTGTCTTGCATGGTTAACCCCCCTCTACCATAAAACAGTCTAAACTAACTTTTAATCAATGTTTCAGAATGCTTGAACGATGTTGTAAACCATAACATGTCCACCCTGTTATGCTTGGTCATAGTGGAAACCAATCATTTTTGGTAATTTTGAAAATAAGGTTAATAAATGTACTAAAAAATGTGCTAGCTTGCTTTTCATCTCATGAGTAGTAATGGCTAACTTTAGCATAAAATGTCCCCCCTCTTACCGTCCACCCTGTTACTGTTTTGCACAGTAACAGGGTGGAAATTACATTGTGCCTTAAAATAGAGAACATCTTTTTTCAAATTAAAGCTTGGTTGTAAATACTGTTCAAAATATATTTTAAGGCTAAAGTAAGGGACATTTTTACTCTTAGAAAATGTAATAATTACAACACCTGTGTATTCACAACACATATTAATAGAGATGTGAATGTCCTGTAACAGGGTGGACATTTGGTCTTGCTCACATGTAAAGAACTGTTCAAAATGATTAGACCATCATATCCTGAGCTTGACCAATACACTTTTCTTATAGTTTTACAAGCCCTCTTTCAGATAAAATATAAAAATCATGGACAACTAGAAAATGCATTTCCTGCTGAAAATGCGTTGGAATGCTGAAAGCTGAAATTAATCTCAAAAACATTGCTGAAAACAGATATCCAATTTTAAAAAAATTGCAAAAAGCTGAATAATTCAAAAAGTTGAAAGATTACAAATATGAAGTTATGTCACCCCTCTCCTGAAAGAGCTGAACATTTTGATATTCGAACGGTTTCTGTAGCTTAAAAGAATTCCAGCAGTAGTGATATTTGTTGTAGTAGTAGTAGAAGTATTATTCGCAGTATAAGTATGAGTAGCATTTGAATAAGTACTAGTTGTAGCAGTAGTGATATTTGTAGTAGCAGTAGTAGTAGAAGTTGTCGTCGAAGTATTTGTAATTAGAAGAAGTAGTAGAAGTAGTAGTATCAGCAGTCGTACTAATAGCTGTAGTAGTATTAGTACTGGTTATTAGTACTGGTAGTAGCAGGAATAGCAGTATTAGCAGTTGTGGTATCAGTAATAATAGTAGTGGTAGTGGTAGTAATAGCAGTAGTGGTAGTAATAATATTTATGGTAGCAGTAATAGCAGTAGTAGTAATAGTAGCAACAGCAAAAGTTGTAGTAGTAGTGGTAATACTAGAAATATTAGCAGTAGTAGTAGTTGTCGCAGTATTAGTAAGAGCATTCATTATTTCAACAAAAAAGCCTAATTTTGAGCGAAACGTTTAAATACAGTTAATCCATGAGGCTTTTATTTTGAAAGGGTGGGACTGGGTGGGGGAGGGAGGGGGAGAGGAGACATAATCATCATGTTTGACACATAAACAGAGGTTATTAAATGACAGGCTTCATCACAAGCAGTTCAGTTAGAATTCACTCCCTGGGGCTTTTATTTTGAAATGGGGTGTGGGGAGAAGGGGAGAGGAGACAGAATCATAATGTTAGATAAACACAAACCGGTTATTAAATGACAGGCTCATCACAAGCATTTCAGTTAGGATTCATTCTGTGGGGCTTTTATTTTAAAATGGCGTGTGTGTGTGTGTGTGTATGTGTGTGTGTGTGGGGGGGGGGAAAGACCTCTAAAGATCCCTAAGACCTGAATGACTGTATGAGAGACACAGAGAGAGAGAGGGAGAGGAGTGTATGTGCGCGTGAGTCTGTGTGTTTATCAACATCACTAATTGGCTCAATCGCAAACACCTGTGTGCCTGAAACAATTTCATGGAGATAAAACAGGGAAACACCTCTCAAACAAATCATCAAAACTCCCATAACCGTAGCTCCTATTGCTCCGATATTAATAATTGAGAGGGAGGATGACTTGAGAAACAGATCTTGTAAAAATTGTGTCTGTAGTGTAAAAAATGTGGCTTAACTGGCGATCTAGAAATTGGGTACCGTGTTCTGTGGAAGATGTTTTTGAAGCAAAATTTAACATTGGTCTCTATGGAGCAGAAAGTTGGTTTTTCTCTCAATTAACGGCTTCTGTGTCAAATGTGGAAATCTGTGGGATTCCACAGTAATGTTTCTACGACAAGGACAATATTAGCTACTTCTACATCCAGAAATTATGCATGAAGAGTGAAGATTGTGGACACAGTGGCAAAATACAAATGTTTTTTTCACAAGAATCTCAAGCTGCTCTTCACTCTAGCGGTGACATCACGCACTCTAAGCTGCGCAATACACACCCATTATAAAGTCAGAAAAGGGCTGAAAAATCATAAAAGTTAAATTGCTGCAGTTCAAAAAGTTTAAAAGATATCAAAAAGCTGAATAATGTTGGCAATAGTTGAGGGTTTTCTCAACATTTGAAAGTTGAAATGGTGTCTGTCGCTGAAAGTATGAGGAAGTTGAAGGATTTGAAAGTTGAAGAAGTTTTTGAAGTTTTTGAAGGATTTGAAAATCTTCTCCATAGAAACCCATTCAAAAAAAAGTTGCAAAAAGCTTAATAATTCAAAAAGTTTAAAGGTTAGAAATAGAAAAAGTCATAGCAGACATGAGCTGAAGGAGCTGAACATTTTGATCGTTGAACGGTTTCTGTAGCTTAAAAAATGAAGAAGAAGCGTTGCGACGAAACGGGGGACGGAAGAAATAGTGGAATAAAGAAACAGGATAACAATAGTTACAATAACAATTGTTGGAATGCTTAACAGCATTCCAACAATAAAGAAACAGGATAACAATAGTTGGAATGCTTAACAGCATTCCAACAATAAAGAAACAGGATAACAATAGTTGGAATGCTTAACAGCATTCCAACAATTAAAATAAATTGATAGAAGTAAACCTGGCTGAAATGGCACCGAATAGTAGGAATGACCCTCCTAATATTTAACACCATAGAAACAATGTTTTTATCGTGTTGGCAGGGAATTAGACAAGAGAAGAAGAAACATTTCTTTATTCGTCCCACAGTGGGGAAATTATTCTCTGCATTTGACCCATCCCTGTGTATATATAGGGAGCAGTGGGCTGCCAATGACAGGCGCCCGGGGAGCCGTTAGGGGTACAGTGTGTTGCTCAGGGACACTTCGACACATGACACGGTGCAGCCGAGGATCGAACCGGTGACCTTTCGGTTGGCGGACAACCCTCTCTACCCAGTACACAGGGCTAAAAAACAGCTCACTAGGATGAATTCAGAGTTCTGTACAGTTACACTGTCACCGCCATCACAACCACTGCCTGTGGTCAAGGACAGAATTCCAGTGGAAGGATTGTTTTGGACTATGGCTTGCAAAGCTGCTCTGTTCACAGGAAAAAGCTCAATGAATTTGTACTTTGTGACAGTGATTCTGAAAAGTGACGTTAAATGGAATTTTCCAATGCTGTGAGCACCACCAACAAAATGCCATTTACTTCCACTGAATTGAGGTGGTGGTTTTAAGTAGCCTGCCAGCTAATCAACACGTAATGAAGACTGTTCATTTATGTGTAATTAATCTATGATGTATTCAGCATATGTAATATATTTACACGTAGCACATTGGTTGCATATGTACTGAGTGCAACCTGCACTGCAGCATACACTGTCATGAGAACTGTCATTAAAGCCGTGTTTTATAGTGTTTTCAGCCACTAACAGTGTCATAGTGTTTTATTGTTTTATGGGTTAAGTAATAATTGGCTTCACCAGCTGGATGATACAATAAAATAAACTCTGCAGCGGGTGGTGCTGGAGCAAACCACACACTATTACACTTCATTCATCATCATCATCATCATCATCATCATCATCATCATGCGTTCACATTTTATAGTGCCGACGGGGAAATGTGGCTCACAGAAACTAAATGTTTCTGCAAGAAAACGTAAGTTAAGGAATTCATGTAGCACTTCTATGTCTACAAATGGCGTTTTTCCATTGGGGAAGAAATCTCAATCAGTCATGAATTGTTTGTATTTCCTGTTCTTAAAAGAGGTCAGCCTCCTGAAAAAAAAAAGAAACTCTTTTGGAAAGATATACAGGCCATTGTCGAGCTGTGCGTCCTGCTTTGACGCAGCAGCTGGACAGAAGAACTGATGTGAAAGTTTTAGTTTGAACGTGTGCCAAGTTGTTATTTGTTAATGGAGCTTCTCTAAATAACACTCACACCTTCACTCACGCAAACCGCTCTCTGGCCCACGATGACCTAATGATCACTGCTGTCTGTGGCCGATACTGTGAACTCCCCAACCCAGGCAATGAGGCACGCAACCTTACTCGTCTGCAGCCAAAGACCTGTGTGTGTGTGTGTGTGTGTGTGTGTGTGTGTGTGTGTGTGTGTGTGTGTGTGTGTGTGTGTGTGTGTGTGTGTGTGTGTGTATGTGTGTACGTGTGTGTGTGTGTGTGAGAGAGAGACTGCGCGCGCACGCGCGTGGGGGGGGGGGGACCAGAGCTTGTTTTGAAGGGCACGGATCGCAGATTGATGATGACTTCTAGTTATTTAAACAAAAGTTCATAGCAAGCAGCGCAAAAACAACCTGTTTACCTAAAGTGTACTGTTTATTATCCTTTTATTTGATCAATTTAACATCCTTTTTTTTATGTTTATCCAAAAGTAATCACAGCAAGCTTTCCAACTTTGTGAAAAAGTGAATTATAGTCAATATGAAGATTTATAAATAAGTTTTGTAGCATTAGGGATTTTACCATACTGTTCACAACATGTTACCTTTTACTTAAATATCTCTGAATGTATGAGGCCTTTGCTGACAATACAAATCAATAAATATGTGATACAAATGTCACAAGAGTATATCATGCAAATGTTATTAAATAAAAGCGATACACATTTTTAGAAATAAATAATCATAATATAGCATGGCAAAAAATATCAGTGTTATAAACATAGTATCACTCTATTTTACATTTTATACAAATGTTGCAAAAAGTGAGTGTCATAAAATGAATAAAATATTCATAATATAGTATGTCATTAAAACAATGGCATAGTGTAATATACTAAAATAAAAAGAGATTCATAATATCGTACAAATTGTCATAAAAAGTCATAGTATAGTCATAAAAAAGCATGTCATACAAATCGTCAATAAGTCAAAGTATAGTTAGTCGTATGTCATTATACAGTCATAGTATAGTACAGATTTCCAAAACGATTACTTAAGTACAGTAACAAAATATTTCTACTTCGTTACTATACACCACTGGTATGGTGTGCCATGAAAAGTGATAGTATGTCATAACAATATACAAAAAACTGACAGTATGCCTTGAAAATATCAAAATACAGTAGAGCATACCATAAAAATGTCATAACAAAATATATTGGTGTAGTTTGTTTGATATAGCAATTGAAACCTTTGCCATAGCCAATCTGTGTCACAAATTCATTCAAAGCACTGTTTAAATACAATTTCAAAGTACTTTTAGAGCGTACCAGAGGGGACCTGAACGCTGGACAAATCTCGGTCTGCACAATATTGCCTAGGTTTTTATACCCATTTCAGATGATCCCCATATTCATACCAAAATATTTTTTTAGACATTTGGACAAATTTATCTCCAGCTTGATTTGGAATAAATCTACCCCTCAGATTAGAAAAGCAAGCCTATTCATTATTGATCAACAAACCTTTCTCAAGTCATATTCGGGATCTGCAGGCAAAGAAGAACCTCGATGGGCGACCATGGAATTACAATCTTGCCTTCCTGTCTCTCCAATTATAATGTGGACCCAGTTTCTTTAGAATACAATGTATTGAGATGCGTCTGGCAAAACTGTCCTCGCACGATTCCCGTCTTGCACGGCATTATTTTGGATAAAGAGTTGTATTTTATTGTTGCTTATTTATAGAGCTGCAACGATTGGTTGACTAGCCTTTCAGTCCATCGCCAGAAAAATAACTATTTTGATAATCAATTGATAGTTAAAGTAATTTTTCATGTAAGAATGTAAGAGGATGGTGTTTTCCCTCTCTCCGATAAAAGGTTTTCCTGCTTTTCTCCATTGAGGTGGGTATCTTTGGTTTGGACTGACAAAACGAGACATCTGAGGATGTCGCATTGGACTTCGAGAAGCTAGGAAAAGTTAGCGGTTGGCCAACACCATACAAACAATACCCATTGTATTTCTATATGATAGAAATAATTGGTCCAAGCACAGAACCTTGTGGAACTCTGACACACTTTGGCGTGCATGGAGGATTCTTTGTTTATATGTACAAACTGGGATCAATCTGGTGAATAGGATTTAAACCAGCTCAGTTCCTTTAATGCAAATCAAATGTTCAAGTCTCTGTAATAGGATGTGATAGTCAATAATGTGAATGCAGCACTAGTGTAAAGTCTTTTGTCTGATGTAATTAGTAGGTCTTTCGTATATTTCACCAGCGCTGTCTCTGTGCTATAATGCACTCTAAATCCTGACTGAAAATCCTGAAACAAACTATTATGTAGAAAGTCACACAACTGATTGCCGACGGCTTTGTCGAGGATCTTAGAGAGACGGGAAGGTTGGATATTGGTCTATGTTTGGCTAAAACCTTCTGGATCAAGGGTAGGTCTTTTTAAGAAGAGGTGTAATTACAGCTACTTTAATGGACTGTGGTACATGGCCTGTTTGTAAAGTATGATTGATCATATACTGTTATGGGGTGCTAACTAAGGGTAAAACTTGTTTGAGCAGCCAAGCTGGGATGCGGTCTGAGAGGTAGAGGGCTAACATAAACAAAATTGAAGTCAATTAATGAAGGTCAATAGAAGAAAAGCAGTCAAAATATATATCAGGTTTTACGGCTGTTGCTAAAGTTCCCATGAGGATACATTGGTACTAGTTGATTCATTTAGTCTCTAAATGAATGAAGTTAGAATTTTGTCATTAAAAAAGCTCATGAAGTTGCTACTGAGACCTGTAGGAATGCATGGCTCAAAGGAGCTGTGACTCTCTGTCAGCCTGGTTACAGTGCTGAAGAAGGTGTGTGGTTAAAACAGTGAGTGGTTTCCTGTACACTCTGAAAGAAGCCAATTTAATCTAATGAGATGAATGCAGTACTAAGGCTATCATTATCAATGTCTACAGAAATATCAAAATCACCTACAATAATTACTTTCTGTTTTAAGGACAAAATTTGATCAACATCTGAGAATTCAGATTGAAATTTTGAAGACGGACCTGAGGTGCGGTACACTATAACAAATACAATTGGCTGGTTGGGTGTGAAAGACTTGGGTTGGGTTGGGTAAGAAAAGTCTTTCAGATGATTTATTAGGTTAGGTTAAGGGTTAATTAAAAGGCTTCAGTCAAAGATGGCTGCAGCACCACCTCCTCTGCAGGCGCCTTGAGTGATGTGAGTATTAATAAGACTGTAGTGGATTCATTTCTTCATGACACAGTCAAAAAGTATAGTATTTAAAAAAAAAGCAATAGTACAGTATGTTAAAAGAAGTAATTAAAAAGAAAGGCATAGAAAATGTATAGTTTTTGTCAAAAAAGGTATAGTATAACATGTTGCAAAGTCATTAAAAGTGATAAAATAATTAGTTGTAAAAAGTGTAGTATAGTATGTCAAAGTCATGAATAGTCAGTATACGATTCAAGTGCAGGCAGGAAAGACAGGCAACAAGCAAACTAAACTCCATGTGATCGGTAGAATGAACCAACAAAGAATCAATGAACAGAAGAGTTTTCGTCAGGGATTAATGTGGGAACAGGTGAGCAGTAGGTCTGGTGACTACAGGGCAGACAAGAGGCCGGTGAAACTAATCAGGGATGCAGGGATTAGAGGTAGGTGGCCGGGGGCTGGACAGGCCGGAGCAACAGATGTCAGGCTGGCTGCATCGGCGCCGGACAGACAGTCAGAACCTCTGGAGGACGTGCATGAGGACGACCAGACGGACGGAGCTGCTCTGGTGGATGACCAGAAGGCAGAACTGAGGAGCAGAACCCTTCTGGAGGCCGGTGTCGAAGGGGAACCCCTCTGCAGGCCGGCATCAAAGGCAGAACTCCTCTTGGGGCCTGCAACAAGACAGAAAGGAAATCGGTGTGGCCCACCGGGAGCAGGTGTCTGTCAGACCGCCAACAGGATACAAGGAGCTGAAGTCGACCGGACCACCGGCAGGACACAACGAGAAGGAATCTGTCGGACCAGCAACAGAACACTCGGAGCTGGCTCGATGTCAGCAAGGACCTCGGACAAAGGAACTGGCTTGGTGTTGACAGGGAACCCTGAAACAACAAAGGGCTGGATGGGATCAACAAAACAGGAACGGGCTTGACACCCCTGACACAGAAACTGGAGAGACACACACAAGCCATGTAGCTGGACAGCAGAGGTTGCCGAGCAGTTTGGCAGATCGACGTCTTCAAGGCCCCTGTCTGACTGGGGAGCAGGCTGGAGGCTACTAGGACCTCCCAGGGCCAAGAGAGTTCCCAGCAATGGCTTTAGGGCTGGAGCTGGCTCACTGCGAGTCCTACTTAGAGATGCATCTTTGTCACCTGAACAAGGGATTCTCCTCCACTCCCCATTCATTCACATGAGAGTATATGACAAGTCAAGAAGTTCTTCCTCAAAAAGAATGTCAGCTGGGTCCATGTCTGGACAATATAGTCATGAAAAATAAAAAAGTCATTGTAGTGGACGAGAGTCATAAAAAGTCATCGTATGGAAAAAAAGTCGTGGTGAAGTTTGTCAAAAAAGGCAGAGTATAGTATAAAAGTCATAAAAATATCATAGTAGTTTGTCGTAAAAAAAAGTCATGAATATATGATAGCATAGTATGTCAACAATTTAAGAAAAAGGTAGCAGTATAGCGTGTCATGATGAGTCAAAAAAGCGAGTGTAGCATCTTATAAACTGACAAATAAAGACAAAGTCATCACAGAATAGTCATAAAAGAAAGTCAAACTATATGTAAAAAAAGTCCTAAAAACTTTGTGGTATTGTCTACATTTAAAAATTCATATATTCAAGAATATAACAAGTCATAATATAGTATATCGTAAAAAAGTCATAGTATATTCGGTCAAAAAAAGTTATAGGATAGTATCAAGAGAAAAAAGTTTTTAAAAAGTAATATGTCTAAAACAGTCATAGTATAGTTAAAAAAGCTATCAAAATTCATAGCATAGTATGTTGAAAGATGTCACAGTATTGCATGTCAAAAAGGTCATATGGAAGCCATCGTATAGTGTAGTATGCCATGTGCCATGCAACAGACACAGTTGACAATGCCATTAAAACATGTCATCAAAAGAAATTGTATTGTGTAATATACATTTTTCTCAAAAAAGTTTGTGTTGTATGCAATAAAAAAGTCATAGTATAGTAAGCTATACAAAATGTCATTGTAAATGATAGTATGTCATAAAAAAGTCATAGTAAAGTATGTAATAAACAACTCAAAATATAATATATCACAAAAATGTAAGTATCGTATGCCATAAAAAGATAGATGAAATAGCCACAGTATACTGTATTATGCAATAAAAAAGTAATAGTAGTATGACATAAATATGTCAAAAAGCAAATATAGCATAAATTATAATATGCCATAAATAAGTCATCGTATTGGTGGAATTCTCACAAAGAGTAATTGTAGACGATACCATCAATAAGTCATACATTTAAAAATTCATATATTCAAGAATATAACAAAAAGTAATAAAGAGTCATAGTATACAATGCCATAAATTAGCATCGATAAATGACAGTGTTCAATAAATCAGTGATAGTCGTTATATTGTTGAGAATAAAACTCAGGTGAACAGACTTAGGTCGAGGCGTTTAGCTCAATTCAAGCAATAAGGTTTATTTGTAACAGAAGTATTATGTCCAGCAGTTAAACGTGCACGGACCTAGAAAAGTTCACTCTGTAGGAGCGAATGAAAAGCTAAAAGACGCTTAGACAGAGTGCGCGAGCCGTGAATAGGTTCTTCAGATGGAAGCCTATTGGTTGAATACAAAGTAGGAGGCGGATCTGTTTCTATCTTACAGACAGCCTGTTGGAGCACTGGGCATCTCCGCCCACACTGGCTCACGTCCGGGACCCGCCTTCTCTGGAACGTCAGTGTGTGTGAAATGTTGATGTAACAGCATATTGTTATGTTCGGTCGACTAGATAAGCGGGGCGCTAGATATGCTAGGGCGCCTTCACTCTATCTCTAAGATGGAGCAGGCAGTTGAAACTAGTTCTCTGTAAGACTATGTGACATTTAACTGGGGCAAAGGCTATCCTTCAGAGTTCTAGTCCTTTCCACTTTGTTCAGGCAAGCGCTAGAGTACCCCGCCTGGAGTTTTTGACCTTCGTGCACTAGAACTCACATATCCGCATATAAGCTGTGTTTAACATTGAATGAATATATATTTTATTTACAAATCCCCCTTTTCACACCTGCTTGGTGTGAACTCTATGTTTTGGAACTACTCATTCAATGGCTGTAACTCGATGTTTAGGTCCCTATCATCCGAATTGTCTGGATCGGAAGCTGGTGGGGTGCTATGTCTAGTCCGGGTGTGTGTCTGATTCGGGGATGGAGAGGGAAGAGGGGCAGTTGAATGAGATGGGTGCTGGTGTGTCTGATACTTGGTTTCTAGTCCCCAGATCAAGAGGGCAACTAGTATGCCCATACCCACCCCCATTATAGTTTTCTTCCCACATCCCACCCCTTTCCAGGTGAAGCGCTGCCGACCTCGGTACTGCTCGAGTCCTCTCGATCTGTTTGGAGAGAGCTTCAGTAAGAGAAGTTAGGGCACTCATATAGTCAGACATTTCAATGTGCTGTACATCCAGAGGTGGCATATGACCTCCATCTCTGGGTGGACCTGGCATCGGCCGGCCAGTCATGATCTCGTGTGGGGAGAGATGTATTTCTCCCCCTTTTCCGGACCTCATGGCCATAAGGGCCAGGGGCAGGGCCTCAACCCATGTTAATTTGGAGCCCGCGCAAACTTTGGCAATTTTGGCCGTAAGGGTCTGATTCGATCGTTCCACCAGGCCCTGAGATTGCGGGTGATAGACTGACCCGAATCGGTGTGTGATTCCCAGATCAAATATAAGCATAAATAAATAAGCAAATATCGCATAAATTATAATATGCCATAAATAAGTCATCGTATTGGTGGAATTCTCACAAAGAGTAATTGTAGACGATACCATCAATAAGTCATACATTTAAAAATTCATATATTCAAGAATATAACAAAAAGTAATAAAGAGTCATAGTGCCATTAAATGACTGGGCAAATGCCATTAAATTAGCATCGATAAATGACAGTGTTCAATAAATCAGTGATAGTCGTTATATTCATTAAAAATATCATGGTAAAATGGTAAATGGTCATAGTATAGCATGCCATGAAAAGTCGTAGTGTAGTTACTTGTTACAGCCAATGGTTCCTACTGATGACAAATATCTTTAAAATGGGGTAACTGATGGAAACTTTCATTTTAAAAACAGGCTTAGTAATTAAATAAAACAGCTGGGCTCTATAGTTTAAATAATGCATTTGTTGGGGACTTTTTACACATTTGGTGGTCTAATGAGTATTTGTTTGTGCGATCTAATGAAAACAAACTGCAGCGCAATAAGGGAACATGCAACAGTGTGGCTCACTGACGCGTCTGTAGGACGGAAGATGAAGACATTTTAGACTTCAGCTGCCACGGCAACACAATTCATGGGTTTTTTATGGAATTGGTAGACAATAAGAAAAAAAGAAAAAATCTGACTTATGTTTCCAGCCATGTGCCAAGAGTCCCACTGAAAGCTAGCAGAATGTATTTGAGGCATGCTGCTTCGTTTCAGCGTCGCTCTCGTCAAAGGAGGACTGTTAGGTGGCGCGACGTCCCCCTTTGCTTCTCAGGTCTCGGGCAGAGGAAAGGTTGGGATGACGGCCCTCTCCTGGGACCCAAGGCATCCACAGCATAACACACCCATGTTCCGCTATCTATCAATTGTTGGATTCATCTTTTTTTGGTTTTCCCATTCACACCACTATCAGGTTGAACGTGACCCCCCTCCCCAGAAGGTCAGGATAACCCCCACCACACACAAACACACCATAGGATTGTCCTAAAAGAGATCAAAGATGCTATTCGTCAGCAAAGAAGACAAAACGGTTAGCTGAGGTAGTCGAAGTAGCTCAGTTAGCGTGCTGATCCCTCGATGTCTATTTCAGCAGCCGTCCTGACGCTTAAGATAAATTCCATTGCTGGATGTTAACATCTTGTTAAAGGGTGGACCAGACCTGAGAAATGTCTCGACAGACAAGTTCAATGTAGTTTTCTCAGGGCATAAATCACTTTAAAGCAGCATTCTTGTGATTTCATTCTCACATGTCTTTGCGGAGGCCTTTCGGGTCGATTACGAGTTGAACTTATGTACACACTCATCTCCTGGTTGCCAAATTAAGAGCAATTTTTTTTTTTAAATGTCTGGAAAAGTAATTCATTTTTTTTGCCAGTGTTTGAAGTTGTCTGGCACATGGCGGGTGACGATGAATTGTCCCCCAAAGAGTTAATTGATGGAGAGGAGTAAAACCTTCAGGGAGGGAAAAAGTTCAGTTTCTCTAACTCCCTGTCCTGTTTGAAGGAGATGTGAGTTGGCAGTGGAGGAGAGGCTTGAAGATTAATGTTGCAATAGGGGGCTCTGACAGCCTCTCCGCTGGTTATGGTTCTCTTGGGTGGCCCGATTGGTCTTGGATGTCACTTTTGCTACTTAATCTTGTGTATGTGAACCAGGCAGACTCAGAGGGGCAGTTGGGGGTGGGGGGCTGGGGGGGATGTCCACTGGGCAAGAACACGAGTCAGACTGAGGAGAATGCAAGAATATATAAACACCACCAAAGTATTTAATTTAAATAAAAAATGTTTGATTCTTTGTTGAGTTTTAGTTTCATTTTGTTGCTGTTTAACGTATGAATCAATTAGTTCTATAAATAACCGAAGAGTCTATGGAACTAAATGATTGGTCTTTATTGACTCAAATATAATGCACACTACACTGTATTCACTTTTCTTGTTTGGTAATCAGCAGTGGAAATATTCAGATATTTTACATGAGCAAAGGTAGCGATCATTAAAATGACATTAAAAACATTACTACGGTAAAAGTTTAAGGTATAGTGTGTAATCACGCTGTCGATTGCTGTCCATAAACACAAAGTTCAAAATTCGGCCCTCCTTTTTGGCTCAACTAATGTTTATTACTGTAATTCTCGTAATGTTTTTTATTGTTTCATGGCGGTTCGGTTCTAAAGCACAAATTAACACATCACACCTCCTTCACCAGCCTGCCGGAAGATGCTGGATTTTGACTGAATGCAGCCCAAGACGCCTGCACTTTGTGTTGGACGTTAAAGAGTGCCGAATATCTCTCGAGCCTCGGTACGCCAAGGGGCGGGGCAAAGCGGCGGTGTTTGACTTGGGATAATATCAACATCTTAGGAACAGCATGTGAGATTTAGTGACATCTAGTGGTGAGTTGCAGATTGCAACCAACTAAATACTCCTCTGCTCAAACCTTCCTTTCGAGCGAACTACGGTGGCCTTCAGGTACGGATAGGTAAGGATTGTATTGCTTCTAGGAGCTACTCTTTTCAACATTCAGTCCATTTTCATGACTAAATAATTGCTTTTAAAATACTTTTGTATCATTTTAAAAACATAAATTCAGAACAGAATAAGAATTTAATCATAATTTATATCGAACTATAAATTGTTTCGAGAGCAGCAACAGTAATGTTTACAACACTGAAGTCACTACAGCAATTCATTATTATCTCACCGGAAACAAAAAAAATGTCAATAAAATGTCAATAAAATAAATAACATTCCTGACTAAAGTTTATAAAGAATGAAAAACAGACCTCTGTCATTCCACGCACGCACGCACGCGCACACACGCACACGCACGCACACAGTTCCTTTAAATGAAAAGCTGAATACAGAGTATACATGTGATAGGGTCAGACATAAGATTACTTTCAACCTTAAAGCTACTTAAAAGGGAAATGAATGATCATAAAAACGTGTTTTCTTCCTTAGCTTTGAAATAATGAACAAACATAAATAGTACCGTTTTGTGGTTATTTCACAGGAGAGATTTTTCTTCTTTTTTCTGTCTGTCATTTTTTCATTGGTCTGAAGTGGGCGAAACTAAAATAAGGAAAATTGTAACAAATGCCTGTGAGGCAATTAAGATGAATCAATTCTTAAAATCGAATTCTGATGACAGCGGTCACTGTCTAATCAAACCTGATCAATCCCACACACACAGCCCTGATGATGTTAAACTCTTAATAAAACATACCTAAAGATGTTTTATTTACTTTGCATATGTACCATTGGATATTTAATGTTGAATAAAGATTTGAAGCCAACTTTTCAGAGCATTTGACCGCCGTCCTTCGAGGTTGAAAGGTTGTTGAAGTGTCCATCAGTGAAGTTTCTCCATGGGGGGTTTCACTGCTCCTGAAATGCAAAGGAAAGGTTGAATGCAGAGGTCAAAGTTCATGTATGTACCTGTATGTAAATGATAATTGCAATAAAGTTGAAAGTCTTAAATGGGCATATTAAAGGAAAATCAATCTGCTGCCTGGTGACTGTACTCTGTAACTGATGTAGACCTGATACGATTATGTAACTGGGTCATTAAGTGTAACGTTTAACAATGCTTCTCAGGGGCATTTGTAATTATTAGAGCAAATTTTTGAAGAAAAAAAAAGTATACTTACACTTTAAATTAAAGTAAAATCAAACTGATTGACATTTATTGTATTATTCTTTAAAAAATTAATTGAATTAATCATTCAATGAAATTAAGACATCTTATTGTGAACAACGCTTTAAAAACAAGTGAATAAGATTTGGGCCTAAACTATAATAGCTGTTGGTCAGTGAGTAAAGAGAGCCGGTATATTTTCGTCTTCTGGCTCTCTCCTATTGGCTAATCCCATTGGAGGATGTTTAGGCTCAATGCTCAGAACAAAAGTAAACAGAGTGGAAGCTGTGTCATGTGATCCCAAAACACTGATCCGGAGACATTTCATCATTCTCCAACTGCCCCAAAAGAACATTTCAGAACATTTCAGAACTGATGTCATGTGGAAAGTGTTATTACTAAATGTTTTGCTTCTGAGCCTGGGGTTGTTTCTGTCCTGTACTTCATCTTGTTATGTGGGTGTTAAAATAACTAATATGTATAGAATAAGTCTTTGGACTTTATTGGTTTTATTGGATTTCACTTTACACTGAGTCAAAATATATTGTTTCAGATCCATGAATTGTCTCGACTTGTCAAAGAACTTTTACTGAAGGCCGGGGTCAGTTTCGTCATTGGTAAGTATAAAAGTACACGTCCTACCAGTATACGATGTATACCATTGGTGACTGTAAAAGAATAGAAAGTCTCAGAAATGCCAGTTGACCAATTGTTCAGAAAGCTCCTTACAGATAACCTCTCTAAGCCAATCTAAACTGGTCTCTTGCTTGACCTTTCTGACATTTAACCCTAATTCTCAACACCTTAAACTTTATTCCTGGCTTCGGCTCTGAGCTTATTCCCACTATGTGACCCAGTGTTTGTGTCTGCGGCCAGCAGAGCTGAATCATCTCGGCCCCACGCTGCGTGCACCGTCTCCTGTTTCTGTTGTTCACTCGGATCTCATTTGTGACCGACTCTGCAGTTTCCTCTGCAGACGTCGAATTTTGCACTTGACCAAATATGGCTCCCGGCAGTGATCGAGCTGCTGCGTGCCAAAAAACTTTGGTAAAACACAGGTGTTCGCTCTCTGCGCAGCGCCCCGTGTTTACTAGATTGTTCCTGTGAAAGACTCACTATTTCTCCTTTTTTTCCACTTTCACACGAAACGTTTGTATTTTGAGAGCTGCAAGCTGCCCACATAGTGTCGTCACTGGAGCTGCTCTCCCCATAAACTGTTTGGATTTGAATGACCTCATCCACCTACGGTGTTTGGCTCGGTGCCACGCAGCACACCAAAACAGACCATAGTGTATAAAAGGCCGAATTTATGAGCGGCAATTAAGTATTTATGACATATTAGCGACTGAATAATCACCTGTGGCTACTTACGAAACGTTCACTGTGTCGGCTCCTTTTCGGAGTCATCAAAGGCCGAGTCCCATAGAAACTGCGATTAAAGACAGTGAATAAAGTAATGTTGTGTTTGTGTAAAATATCATTTCACTCAGCTCATGTCATAGAAAACATTCCCTTCAACAACTTTTTCTCGTGCTTCACGTTGATGTGAATTTGAAGCTGGCGCCTGCGCTACCTGAACGCCTCGCCACCTTCTCAGAGTGCAGCCAAAGCACAGCTGTACTCTGCACATGTTCATCTCACTCACACAGAGCGAGGCAGTGCATGTCAGAGGCCTCCCCCCCTTTTTGTTATTCCCTGCTTGCCGCAGCCAGGACAGTAAATTCTACAGAGTGCACAAAAAGGACGGTGGAAGTCTTTAAAGAGTAACGACAAAGGACAGAATCACTGGTAACAAAAAAAAAAAGGTGAAAAATGTGATAGACACCATTCTCTAGTAAATGGAGCGCTGAGTCTAGACCGGCTCGAGACGGGCGTGTTAAGGTCGCGCTCATAAAAGTCCATAGACACCACGTTCCATTCAGGCCTGGAGGGGACGACGAGCTGGAGAGGGAATCACCTGCACAGATGGGTCGGGAGCTGCTCCACTGCTGCTGCTGGAAGCCCATCACACAGCCAGAGAGAGCAAGAGTTTTCATATGTGGCACGTCGTGAATCAGGCTCAAGCGTCAAATAACTCAGAGCAGACTGACCCGGGCTGTGAAGGGTTGGAATGCTGGGAGAACAGGGCCGCTATCTTTAAAACACAAGGCTACAGAGGTGCCTTCGTGTTGAGGGGATTCAAAACATAGAAGAAGAATTTATCCTAAAATCCAAAAATTCATAAAGATGCAACAGATGCTCCCAGTGGCCAACACTAATTGACCTCTCAAAGGAATGCAACGCCTTCTCCTTGACTGACATTTGCTTTTAGCGGCTCCTGTGGGATGGGGCGGTGGGCCGGTGGAAGGCGATAGCAGGGGGAGATCCTCTGGAGATAAACCGCCATGCCCCCCTGTTCCTCAGACAACAAAGAAAGTGAGTGATGTTTGTCTGAAAACCAAGAGCCGTGATCCCTCTTGTTTTGATGTGTGGGCCACCTGGGATGCGGGGTCTCCATCAGCACTCCGGGCCCGAGGAGAGGGGAAGAGAAACAGGACTCACACAGATCTCGTCCCCAGGACAAACAATCTGAGTGACAAGCCCACTGGAATCCCACGGAAGTCACCCAACAGACGAGGCATTCAAACACGCAGGAAAAACAAGAGGCGTTTAGGTGGCCACAAAGGCCCCGGAGTAGAATTGCACAGCGTGGTTTCCTCAACTTTTCGAGGACAAAAGTTGAAGTCCTTTAATAGCCGAACATATGCGGGAAACCTACAGGGCTGAATATTCATTTCATCTCAGACTAACAAAAAGTTTTATTTCTGTTTTATGACAAACAATATCACGGCAATTAAGAGGCAATTATTGTACCTACTCGTCCACTTCATTTCATTGAAGAGCTATAGTTCGTAGTTCATTTAAAGATAAATGTTATACATCCAACATATATGATATGATGCATTGTTATAGATTAAACGACCCAACAGATCATTAAGTAGTTTAAATGAGCAACTTAAAGCAGCGACATCATAAAATACAGCATACACAGTAATTCATCCAAAACAACAATAATCTAATAATATTTACACTTCCGTGCTCAAGATTTTGATGACTGTTACTTGTAGTTGAGTCATTTTAACTTCAGGTGTCGCCTCCTTTTGTTGGACTCGGAAACTCTGAGTACTTCTTCCAGCGCTGTTGAAATCTGGGATCAAGATAAATCAATCCAAGCCCGGCATACTTTGTTTTACAGCGGAGATTACTTGCATGTGGAAAACTATGCGTTATCGTTCAATTTATAGTTTTCACGTTTTTCAAATGTAGAACCGGAAAAAATAAGTTGTGCAGCAGATAAAAAGACTTCCTGTCCACCGAGGTTTACCTGCTGTGGATTGGAGACTTGAATCCGTGAAGATGGCCAAATGAAGTTTGACACAGCAGGTCAAATGTCTTCCACAAACAGACACACTGTGAGGGTTTGTGTGATGACGGGAAGGTCTGAGCTACCAGTCATCCCAGTCTAGAGTGGATGAGGCCTTTCTCGTCCAAACAGGAACAATTAGAAAGAAATGACTTTGACATTTGTCCAATATCCACTTCTGATCAGTCTGCATGTATTTAAGTAATTTAATTTAATCGTGATCTTTACATGAGATATAATAAAAACTGAAAAAGTATGCGTGTGACTCACAAAGCACCACGGAGGGAAAAAAATCCAGCTGAATATTAATTAGCCGTGATAATGATTGTGGCGTGTTGCTGCTTGGCGGGGGTGCAACTTGTTAAGATTCTGTCAGCTTTAAACCGCTCATTAGTTTAACGGCTCCACCACAGACCTGCAGGTATCACATGCACGACGGGACCTCAGCTCTGAGGAATCTACGGCCGCACATCTGAGAACACAAAGACGCCTGTTAGTTTCAAATCAATATCAGCTTTCAATACATTTCATTAGATTGGTTCTGCTGACCTAGAGCACCATATGAGTAATGAGCTTTTATGAGTTAGTGTAATGTATTATTGTCTAATAATAGAGTTTACAAAAGTAGATGAATGGAAGTCATCCTTTTGGTTGAGGAGGAAACCTCGGCACGTTGTCCTCCTTCACCGTTGCCACTAAAGATGCAGCTCTTTATCCAGCTCCTAAAATTGACATACGAGGTTGATACAAACTGCACAGTTTGGCTCTCACACCTTCAGCATAACTAAAAAATAAAATAATCGAGTCAGAATGTCAAAGTGCTGCACATCAAGTAGACTCTTTGGAAATAATCATCTCGCAAATCTGGAAATGATTATTCGGTCCAGGGAACATTTCCTCACTAGCTTACATCATATCGAAGGATTTCCAACACTTGTGTTTGTTTTTCAAAGGTGTGTGTGTGTGTGTGTGTGTGTGTGTGTGTGTGTGTGTGTGTGAGAAGGCAGAAGAGTGTTGAAATGAAGGAGGAAACACCTCCGTTGAACCCGGAGGTCCTGCCTGATAACGGACACGCACACATGTACCGTGAATGAAAGCAGCGTCGAGGCATGATGTCTGTGCTGTGTCACCGCTGAAGCCCCCTTGCTGGCTTCAGCGGGGGGGTGTCCTGCGTGGAGCATCGGCTGTGGGAGGCAGAGCAGGGGTACGAGGCCCAGATGGATGTCAGGGCAAACATCTGTTCCACCTCCTGGACTGCTCTTATCAGCAGAAATGCTTTGCCACACATGTGCGCGCACACACACACACACACACACACGCACACACACACACACACACACAGGATGAGAGAGAGAAAGGGGCATTCTTCGCAGGGTTTAAGAAAACATGCATTATGTTTGTCCTGTAAACGAAAGTTAGGTCCCCGTCAGGTCGCGGGTTTGCACTTCACAGAGCTCACAGGGTTCCTTGTGTTGGGTGTGACCGCACTCGTTTATACTTCTGGTCGGTCTTCATACTGCATGTGGCACACTTTCATCCTTAGAGCTATATACTTGTGTATACTTACAAAAAATATTCAAAATCCAATGATTCGTCTTCAAAAGCGTCCCAACCAAAGGGACAAATGCAATGTTAAAGTCTGTCCCTTAAACGTGTATAACTTTGTGTATTTATATAATCACTGTATTCGGTATATTCTGTCACGAGGTTAGATTTAACCTTTTGTCAGATCAAAAAATAATTGAAACAAATTCAAGAATATTGGCGAATGTAGAATATTTCACTCATTTGTAAAACTGCAGCAGTTTGAATGCACTAATATCTACTTTAGAAATGTTTCCTAAAATCTGTCATAGCTATAACATATTGAATTTGATGCTGCTGATACTTTTGTTGTTGTTGATATTTTACCTCTCTGTAACATGTTTTAATATCGGCAGATATGGATTTATCAAAAGCTTTATCCATTTAAAAAAGAAAAAATTGTCATTGGGGTAAAGATAAGTGAGCAGCAGTGAAAGCACTCGGGCATATTTCACTGTTTGAGGAGTCACGCTGAGTTTGTGCTGGAAAAGATAAAAGGTGGTTAAAGTGTGAGGATAATATTTTGTCAAAAAGCCCACATGGCTTCGTTCACTCTGCTGTCGGTCTACTTCCGTCACTGTCGGATCACCACTGTTGACTTTCAGCTGGTGCTCAAATCCAATCCACACATGATTCCTTGTGATGAGTGTGTACTGTACACACTCTGTACACACTCTGTAACCAGGTTGTTAATGCAACACCGAGAAGACAAACGGTGAATAACCTGCGCTGGAGGCTGCGGCTCTGCACGTGGGAGGAGAATTGTTTTGTGGTGAGTTGAGTTCCCTTTTGTGTGGCGTCTCGTTCTCTACATGCACAATCTTCCCCTCTGGCATCCCTGCGTGTTTTTCGCCCTTTTGTGACAAATCGCACCGTCACTTTATATTACTGCCAACAATTAGGCTTGCCATAGTTTGTTCGGTTTCTCAAAGTGTTTTTCCTCCCTTCCAGGCAGCCATTAATTACCATTCATTTTAGGGAATTATATAAAAAAAGAAGAAAGAAACTTGCAGACTTGAATTATTTCTTGAGAGAGATACTGTATCCATCACAGTAAACATCACGTTTTGCTCAGTGATGCACAGATTGATTAAAACAATAACATAACTTTGCAGAAAGTTATCCGTAAGCCTCACTGAGGGTCTGCTGCCAACGAGAACTCTCTGATCAGAACCAGTGATTAAACAGGTACAGGCTCAGTGTGGGAGGAGAGCATCGGCTGCTTCTCTTTTCTACCGGGGGAATACAATCTGTACAGACAGAAAAAGAGAGAGTGTGGAAGGGCGGAGGAGAGAGAGTTTCTCCAGGGAGGGCTGCTTCGCTGAGGTCCCGGCCTCCTCGCTTCCCCCCTGGGCATCCTGGATGCCCATGCTGAGGGAGGGCTGCTGCTGCTTCGGCGTGACCAAAGGGAAGCAGAGCGAGTAAGAGAGAGACAGAGATGGAGAGAACCTGAATGGCAACAGAAAACGGTGAGGAGAGAGAGAGATAAAGAGGACTCAAAAAAACAGGGAGAAAGTGAGAGCGACAGGAAGAGAAAATGGAAGGGGGGACGGGGGACGGGGGGACGGGGGGAGAGACGAGCGCACCGGCCCATGGTTTGTCTCAGGGCTGCAGCAGCTTCCAGAGCTGGTGTGCAGCAGACTGAAGAGAAGCACGTCTGCCCCAGAGGCAGAGACTGGAAAACAGGATCAAAGAGTCGCCGGGGCAACCTGCATGACACACATTGTATTAAAGCCACACGTTCATTTGAAAGAGAGGGGAGCAAGAGGAGAAGAAAGGGGAGGCAGAGGTGGCACGGAGTCGAGTATATTTATTAGGAGCTCCTGTCTCACTCGGTTAACTTTCCACTCAAAACTTTCTTCAGCTGCTCCGCTTGGACTTTGAGTGCTTTTCTGTTGTTACTTTGACTCGACCTCATCTGGCTCATCAGCGTTTTCCCCCCGATTATCTTCCAGGGTCTCGGGTTTCCACAGGTCACCTTAAATCACAAATCAGAGACATTGTGAAGAAAATGCTCATCACACATTTCCTCCCGATACATGAAGTATGAACGTTACATTGTATGTAATATCTACTAAAAGTAAGAATCCAGTCTATGAATTCAAACAGATAAAATGCTACAAACACGAGCTACACAGTTCAGCAATTATTCTATAAAATATCTTTTAGTGTTCATCAAACTGAGAAACTGTCATTCGTGCTCCCATAATAAGATCACACATCCATTACGGCATTCCATGTGGCACTCAGACAGAAAATATCAAATATATTGATTCTACAATATTTCAACAAGCAGAAGTAATGTAAATGTTAATAACAAGGACAATGATTCCATTTTTAAAACTTTAATTGCCTTTTTTGACAAAAACATGATTATTGAAGAAAAATACAAAAAAAAAAGACTGCAGTGAGTGTTTAGTGTATTTGTGGGCAGATGATATGCAAAGGTCAATGATTTATTTTGCATTCAAGCAATCAAATGCACCGATCCATCCAGACAGTAAAAAAACAACAACTACCTTGCGTCAGGTACAAAAAGTGATTCGATCTCTCTAAAACCTGACAAATACTGAACAGAACAACAACGACAGAAACATGAAGCAGGCGTGAATGTTATCCATTACTGAAGCGCCTCTCTGGGACGAGCACGCACACCTGTGGCACAATGACTAAGACTCATTTCAGAGGTGTGGAGTCCACACGAGGGCTGAACGATGGCATCTGGGACAAAATAAAAACCAGCAGACAGGGAGGGGTCTTCGTGGACAGTTGGAAGGCATTAGGGTGTCGGACAGGGACTTGTCAGATGCAGCTGTTGCTGTGGCTGATTGATAGAGTTTGTATTCCACCCTGATGGGAGACCGGAGTCGCTCGCCTGTGTTGAGCGGGGTTATGTCAACTTACAAAATAACAAACAAAAAAACATTACAGTCAAATTTGAGAAAGACAAACATGACATTTTGCTGAACACTGAAAAGAAACAATCACATTTCTCAATCTTGTGGCTACTTCCAACCCGCGTCAATCAGCATTGGTGGTTATTCTTCTGTTTTTTTTGGTCTTCGATTTTAAAGAATTCATAAGTGTGGTGTGAGATATAAAAAATCTGAACGTAGCTCTACATGGTTAACATACGGAGCTATAAAATATATCCTAAGTTGCACATTTATAAAAAAAAGCATTCAGACTTGTTTGCCCTTCCTCTAAATGGTCCCCGTAGAGTCACCTAGCACTCCTTCACATTAGCAGTACTTGCGTATGGCTGCGCAGCAGTACGCTCGTTTGCATGTACATAATACTCCATGAGATACTCGGACTACGCTATTCAGATTAGATATTCAGACGCGGTGCGGCGCACCGATATCGATATGTAGCTACCGTACATAACACCAGGCTACTGGCTCCGATCGCACGACGACATCGGATGTTACCGAGTGAAAGAGGAGGAGAAGCACGCTGGACAGCCATACAGCACTTCTCAGTGGAGGGAACATGGCCGAGCCCCAGCCAAACATCCTGTAACGCAATCACTGGAGATGTTGAACATATCTACAGACAACCTGGGCTCCGCTTGGTGTGTGTGTGTGTGTGTGTCAGAGTGAGTGATGTGTGCATTAGTGTCACAGATGACTGTGTCCCACATGCCATTGGTTTAATCACAAGGGCACAGACAGTAGTAGACACGATTTCTGCCAAAGTTCAATGACTCTTCTTGACAAAACTGCGATACATCGGGTTTAATGGCAGCTCTCCTCTGTCGGGTTGCAGCGGCTGACTTGTGCGTGCACACACATACACACACTCTTCCAATTTGTACAAAAACGAGAGCTCAGTGACGGGAGGATGACACACAATACACTTCTCAGGGGGAGTGGCCGACATCCGCCGTGATTTTACTCGTGTGTGCATGTTTGTGTTTGTTTGTGTTTGTGCATGAGAGCTCGTGTGTGCATCGGCGGGATGTTTCTTCGGCATTGGCCGCTGATGTCTCTTAGCATTCGCGGTGCTAGCGTCATATCCTCGCGGGCTCCGTGTCTTTGTCCTCCAGCAGGCCAATGAACTGACTGAAGCTCTCCTTCACGGCCTCCGGGTTGTCGGCGGTGCTTCCCTCCAGGATCCAGCGCTTCCCTCTGGCCAGCGGCTCCAGCTCAAAGTACTTCTTGACCTGCCGGCGGAAAAGCGGAGAATGTGGTCAGTCAAGACATTCAGTGGGAGTCCTGTATGTCAATTCTTCATGCAAATTGGAATGAATTGTGATCATTTTATGAATGTTTAAATGAACAGCTACTAGCCTGAAACCAAACAAACACATTCAAACACGTTCAAACACATTCAAACACGTTGGAGGAAAGTAGCCAATGTGATGCTTTAGTGGAGACTGAAACCCTCCATGGTAAAGATTTGGGATTGTTTTAAGTGTGTGGAAGTGAGGACCAGGATTATCTTTTTTATTTTTCATTCTATTTTGACCACAGTGTTAAAAAGAGCCATGATTTCACTGTTGTATTAATGGCCAAGAACATTAAAAAGGATAACAGCATGGAGCTCTTTGTATCATTCCTGTCCATGGTTCAATTAGTTTCCCATGCACATGTGTGTTTTCTTCTCACGATCGCTCACAACTACGCGGCGCCGCCGCCATGAAACCGGCCGAACACGACTCTGCGTCCACAATGCAACCAAAGCAGACAAATAAATGGAATAAAAACTATAACATAACAAAACAACATGAAATGAAATGAAATAAACATTTGCTCCTCTCTGGGAAATGTGTGGCTTGTTGGCTTTGGCACTGCTCTTTGGAACAGTTGGTTATAAAGTTCATATGTTGGCTTTTGGCTGCTCATGACAATGTGGGGGGGGGGGGGGGGGAGAAAAAGAACCAGAACCAGCTGCTACGTAAAAACAAATCTTAGCAGAGGGAAACGATGCCTTAGACCTCCACTCGAGATACTGCAGGTTGTTAGAGTTTCTGACATTTCCAAGCGTAGAGTAATGGAAGCAATTTTGTTTGCCCGATGAGAACCAAGTTCAGCCATCTCCTCCCGTTTGTCTGATCGCCAGTCGAGGAAGTACAAAGACAAATGTGTGCCGTCTGCAGCTCTGAGAAAAACATGTCGCCGATGCGATGACACTACATCTTCTCCCCGTGTTTACTTATCTGGTCAGTTTCATGTTCAGCTGGACAGTTTTTTGTTCATCTGTAAAGGTTTAAAAGATGCGTCTCTCATACTGATCAAGTTACAACATGAACAAATGCTGGAATAGTCATGTGTTGTCCAGCACAGTGTGGGGATGAACTTCATTCAAATTGTGTGGGTGTTTTTCATCAGTTATCTTTAATAGTTTAAATATGAAGAGCGTGACTACACACATACTATGAAGTAGACTCTTTTTGTTGGTTTCTTGTACTAATTATTGTAATCTGGTATTCACATAATTAAAGCACACAGGCTTCATCAATCATTGCAAGAATATTTATTCCGTGAAGCCATTTAAAACATTACATGTCCGTTATGTCTTTAATCGCGATATGTTGAGTGCTCAGATAGTATTTCTACATATTTCTGCAAATATAAAAACAAAGATTGATTATTGATCAATTTATTAAAGAGCAGATAACCTCAGTGTTCTCAATTGGTCTTTTTTTTCCAATACCAGAAGACAAATGCGCTTTTGCACCCTGTAGACTGCACCCAATCCATGCAGGTGCCCGTCACACAGTCAAATTACTTTTCAACTTCAAGTGAAATTGCTTTTGTCTAGACCGTGCTGGGCTGTCTAGCTGTGCCATGGTGTGTGGCATGAAGAGGATAGGGAGGAGGAGGAGGAGGAGGAGGAGGAGGAGGAGGAGGAGGAGGAGGAGGAGGAGGAGAGGGCGAAGGGGGAGGGTATTCTTTGTGTCTGCTCAAATCCAGCCAGCCATGCCAGTGAGTGGGAGAGGGAGCGCTGTCCATGCCCCTGAGCAGAATCTCTGTCCGGGTGTAATGTGAGTTTAATGACAGATTAAGTCACCTCAACCGCGTTTGGCTCGGAGGCCTGCTAGAAAGCCGAGCGGACCCAAACAGTGTTAACAAATCTGTCTGGGTAACTTGAGCCGCCCTAGTCCGGGGCCCTAGCCTCAGACCTAGACTGCAGACGATGCGGCTGGCTGCCTGTCTGGCTGGCTCGCTTGTCCGACTGTAGCCAAGGCCCTCTTCTGGAAGACTCTGGCCCCTGCACTGGCAGACTGTCAAAAGGCCAGCAGTGACCTCTGTGCAAGTGCAGACAGGCTCAAGCTTCTCTCACTTTCCCTTCTTGCCTCGAAGGCCAACAGAACACACCCGGGGAAGCATCTCGCAGCGCGACAAATGCCTTCTATCCTTGGTATGATCGGACAACTGATCTGACCAGATGGCTCATTGTGCTTTGAGTGCAGCTTTACAGTTGTGCCTTCATAAAAACACGAGTATTCTGAGATACCGAAAGAATCCCCCTGTCCAGTTGGTATGAACACCTTTGCACGGGGGGGGGGGGGGGGGGGCACATGTCATTGAAAGGACACATCCAGCCCGGAGATTTTAATCCCACAACAGGCGGACGGGACACGTCGGCAAAAAGAAAGTGCTGTCTCAGTGTTACACTGCTGAAGGAACCCCGTGACCTTACAGCCGGGCACACCCACACTGGCAGTCAAACAGTGTGGCCCAAACCAGTTTCCCTGAGATTAAGTCCTCCTAAGCGCACTTATGCTTGCTTCAGGAATTGCGTGAGGCATTGGGAAGGGTAAGCCACACAAGACGCCGGTTGCCTAAATTGACCACTGGGTCATCTAGTCTAGCTTCTTCTAGGTCATACAGAGCGGGGGCCTCGCCTTGTGCACAGGAGAAAGCGGCTTACGCATTTATAAGGGTGTCAAAAAAACCAACTGTAATCACCTGTGTCTGTTTCGACTGTATTCCTGCTGCAGCCGGGTTAGCCACCTGGGTATTCTGTTGTGAAACTCTTTCGCAACAGGCCTGAATTGTTACAGTGACCTCTGAGCCTGTAGTTGAGAACGGACAACGCATTGGGCTGGATTTTATTTTGAATTCTCATGACATGATTGATGATACAGTCAGTTGTATTCAGCATCAAGAATAACAGATTAACATGAAATTTGTATCCAATTTTTGCAAGGTGGTAGAGTTGTCAATTCTTCCTACAAAGCACACTGTATCGTGTTTAAAGGCCTTCAAATTGGCCAATTAAAAAAAAAAAGTGTCTGTATAAGGGGCTAATTTATATTTGCAACTCAAATTATGGTAATCAATTTTTTTTTATATGAACACTGTTCGGCTGCACCAACATCTGACAAATTCACAAATAATGGCTTCGGTTGTTTTCAACATTTATTACATTCAGAAATATGCAAGTAAGATTGGATGACAAATTGATGATGATGGAAAACATAAATCAGTGTTCAAGTATGCAACTGCTTTAAGGAGTGAATGAGGGAGAGGTGAGGGACAAGTTGGCTGAACGGCTCGTCAGCTAAACGTAAGCTCCTACCCTGGTAACCCTACTTCAGGCTCCTTAAGGCAGCGGATGGGCATGCACGGCACGTGCATTCCAGCTGCTCCCTGAGCCCTGCCAAGATTACTACCTGTGATGGTCACTGTTGGCACCGTGTCATGTCAAGAGGATATCCTGACAGAATAAAAAGAGCTTTGGCGGCTGTCTACTGGCAGCAGAGCCCTGCTCTGGCCTCCTGACCAACTAAACACACCAGGGAGGCTAAAGAAAAAAATAAGAGACTGGCTGACTGGACTAGAGAGAAGAGAAAGATGCATGAGGCCAACTTCTAGTCGTGGAGGTGCATAATGTCAGCTGCTGGGAATCTAAGTGAGAGACCCCCCTGACAAATTGATGTGCCCAAAAAATGTAACGCAAAAATGTAATCTGCAGTGGTGTTTGCTTTGAAAATAAAACTGAGCATTCAAACTAGAAAGCAGGAGGTATTGTTCTCAAACGCTTCTTATTAAATTATAGGATGCACTGAAGAAAAAACAAAAGTGAGAAAAATCTGCTTTAAATCAGTACAATAGCAAATCAAGCTAAAATGAACTGCCACTTCACTTCTATCCACACTCATAGTTCAGGCTGATCTCATGCTGCGTTCATAGCTAATCCTACGAAAATGAATACGCTGTAATTTGTACATAATCCCACTTAATCAAGTTGTATGTAATCCATGTAATCATGAACCAGAAAGTATAAAGACCGCAAAAAGCCACAGGTGGATGGGTAAAAAAAACACCATGATTTTCAGCCAGAAGACCGCTGTTCATACCACCGTGTGAAACGAAAAGTCAATGTTGATTTATTTGTCCCATAACTTCAGTACTTCCATAGTTAATTCAACCCAAAGCAAAATGTTCTCCAAAACCTAACTGAGTAGTTTTGATGCTTAAACCTAACTAAGTATTTCACAATCTTCCACTAAACCTTACTAAGTTGTTTCCTGCAAAGACTGTATGCATGTAACAAATGTGTTGCAGGACTTTCATAGGAAAACGCATGAAAAATGATTAACTATTTTATATGAACCGTTGTACCAGGATAAAAAGCATCGTTCGAGCAACCCTCAGACCAAATCTAACAAGCTCATACTCCCACTCACACCTTTAGGCAGTCCAGATTGAGTCTGTGCTTCTCTATCGAAGGTGCCCGGCCATCCAGCTATTAGATGAACACAATGTAAAAATCATTCATGGTAAAGTTTAAGATACAAACCATCCATCAACCATCTAATCTATTTTAACAGTGTACACATATCTTTGAAGCAAATAAATACACTAACATTTTTAAGAGAAACTAACTTTGTGCCAAACTGCCTTTGGGCAGACAATGTCACAGACACTAACAGTACACAGTCAGCTGACAAATACCAGTAACTGGCCCACCTCTGTCCTGTTTGTCAGTTCTTACTTTGCGTTTGTGCCGAGTAATTCAGGTTAACTGCCGTTCTCAAGGGTGTGATGCCAAGGCAACAGATTACACTCGGTTTCCATGCCATGTTCAGGATCTTTCTGATAAAAAGACTTGCTGTGGTTCAATGGTGCTGCGTTATGTACACGGATTTGGGAAAATCTAAAGTCAGATGTAGCATTCTTTCAGAGTTTGACAGCAAAGCCAGATGTAACAGACGTAGGTTTGTTGGACACACTCCTACAGCAGATCGGTATCGTAAAAGAAAGTTGAAATGACCTGCGCTGTCAACTCGCAATTTCTCATCTCGGGCAAGTTTTTTTTTTGTTGAGTCTGGCTCTCGCAGTTGCCTCAGGATCCAAACGTCTGAGAAAGATATCAAAACTAAATTCAATAATATCAAATAATACTAATAATCTCTTCCTGTTTAAGTAATAACATCATAAAGGGAAGAACAGGAAACGTTTACTTGAGAAGATTTTGCCTTTCGGCCATATTAAAAAAAGAAAAAAAGCCAAAACAGAAAGAGAAGCTGATAAAAAGGACAAACAACTCAAACAGATAAGTGATCCTTCAAACACTTCTATCCTGCAGGCAACTCTCAAAACTCCTCCGTGGAAAAAGAGAGCTTTACTCAATAAACTCATTGGCGAACCAATGATCTTAGGCTTGAGGTTTTTATTTGGATAAACTTCAGCAGGGACCCGTTTTCAACAACAATGTAACATCCTTTGCTCAAAGGCTTAAAAGCATGTGTGTATAAAGTGACCTACGGGACGCCTCTTTATAGGTGTTCTGGCATTTAATATCTTAGAAGGGAATTATCAATTTAGTATTATAAATGTGCCTCATAAAATAGAACATATGGCCTCCAATGCCCTTGTTCTTATGTGTACCATGACAACATGTCTATCCTGCTTCACTGTCACGTGTCAAAGCCTCACCACACGGTAAGCCATATAACTGGAGAAGGAAGCATTAGGGGGGTCTCTGAACTAGGGAAAGTGGCATACTCAAATATCCAAGACAATCAATTACACCATCCCTTGACATGTTGGCCCCTGTGAAAATATCAGTCACTTGGAAAGTGGCCTGTGCTGGCGACTGCACTGAAATGTGAGATCCACTTACCATACAATAGATATGCCTTTGTTTGCTTTTCCGGCTTAGCTAAAGAGCCTTAAAGACATGCAAAATCCCAGAGGTCCCCAAGAGAGGAACATTTGGGAAGCCTGTGAAAAAAACAAACATTGCACCACAAACTGTGGGAGGTGTCAAATGGAACAGCCCACTGGCCAGAGAGTAAAGCCTAAAGCCCTTAAGCAAGGCTTTAAACACTTTAGGCAATGGACCCAAGGTTTTGTATCTTACCAAAGGTAGATAAAGACCTGATTATGGCTTGAGTGAAAGTATTAAGTCGGGTGGGGCACATGACCTTTGTTTCCAGATTACATGAAGTAAGGCCTTCCATTTCGTTGGGACACCTAACAGGTGGCGCAGTACAGAGACACGAGTGCAAAGGATTTCACATGGTCCCCGTGGCGAACCCCGGCCGATCTCAAGACCTCAACAATTCATGTGCATACTCGCACTCTAATCCCTGTTTTCCCAACACTTTAGTGGGCTATGTAGACAAATCAACAGCAAGCACAAAAGGAAGGCTGGTCCTGCGCTCATCAAAAGCTGCCCGTGAAGTCTCACAATGGCTGCATGTTGCCATTACAGCATGTGTTCTTGTTTTCTACTTGCTTCCTCGCACTTCTTGTCTTTAAAAATGCATCGTCTATCTGGTGGCTGGCGTGTTTTCGGAGGAAGGCAGAAGAGGGATCAATCGCCTCTGATCAACGAGCCAATCCTCAATGCGGAGTGGTGCACGGTTGTTCGCATGCAGTTGTTTCAAATTTTGCAATTGCGGTATTGACCACAATTGTGTAATTGCCGTGGGTTGTGGGTGCCAATGCAGAACCATGCAGCCGGGAAAATTCAGAAAAGGAATGAATGTACAGGTTTACAAGAACCCACGGCGACAAAAAAAATTGAATACAAGGATCTTAAACCACAAGCCTGAGCATGGACAGAGGGAGTGGAGGAAAGACAGAAAGATGTGGACTTTCACTTTAGTATTTTCATTTGCTGTGGAAGCGATCTAGGCCGAGCCAGCGCGTAAAAGCCACAGGAACCAGGCCACAGATGTAGAACTGTTGGACCAGGGGATTCGGCAGGCAACAAATGAAGACTCAAGTCCCTATGTCATAGTACAAAAAAACCCAAGCTGCCTTTTGATTTACCGTCCTGTTGCACTCAGGTTGGACCACGGGTCTCCCTCAGGCTCGGCTCGGTGCAGGTTCAAAGTGATTCACTTGCGGTGCACTTCTCTTCAAAGCCGACTGACCACTGCCAGATCACAGCCGTCCTCCACGGGGCTGTAAATCTAAGCGAGAGACCGCACAGAGGACAATCTTCCCGACCCCGTCAGTAGCCCGGTGGCATTTATTCTTTTTAGTTTTATCAGATGACTTCCACAAACACTTGGCTGCCGTTACCTGGGTGAATGACCCGTGCCTCGGGTCGAGTAGTGGCAACAACAGATGCGGTGCGTGTTTGCGTAGCACACATTCAAACATGCCTAAACATAAGGGATGATGGGATGGGTGATGATTCAAAAACGATTATCTACTTTCAGCAGCATCATACTGCTATGATATTATCTTTCTACAAAATGTTTGTTTCCATCTAAAAAAGTCTGAGCAAGGAGAACATATTATTGTTTCAGACATGTGAAGTTCTGTTTTAATGAGGCGAAACACAGCTTACTGCTTAGAACATCAGTTTGATTATTTCATTGTATATATATTGAAATTGGCAAACATTACCGTGATAAGAGTTTTGGTCACATCAAATGAGGCAAACCTGACTGCCCGAACAGGGTTATTAAAGCCAATGCCACGGTTTTCTGTTAAACCATAACATCTTAAAATACATTGAGTCTTTTGGGTCGGGCCCCTGAAGGAGCTCAATGACCGAAGGTTAGGAACCTGGTGATGTTACAGTCCAGAAGGATGAATGACATGTTCTACAGTTAAAGAGTGCGGGTCGGGGGTAAAGGGAAGGAAAACATCCGCCCTCGTGTAGGCTGGGAAATAATTGGCAGGTTCGGCAGCTGGGACACGGCCCCTTCACCAGGGGTTGACCTGTGGGACACTAGGAAAAGTCTGTGAGATCAGAATATCTGGGATGTGTGTGGGTAGGGGGGAGTGCCCATGTTTGCCTTGCTTTATTACAGATTTACAGGAACTCAATTTATTAAAGGCCAAGAGCTCCCCGACAAGGAACATCTGGTATGTGGGACTTCGGCGGGTGAGCTGGCGTCCTGCCCACGTTCCCTGCTGCAGGGACCTGCACCTTCCCCTGGAGCCCGCTCTCCCTCTTTTCTTCTTCTTCTTGTGAAGAGGGCCGCCGCGCTGTAGCGGCCCACACAGCGGACTCTCCTCCTCCTCCTCCTCCTCCTCCTCCTCCTCCTCCTCCTCCTCCTCCTCCTCCTCCTCCTCCTCCTCCTCCTCCTCCTCCTCCTCCTCCTCCTCCTCCTCCTCCTCCTCCTCCTCCTCCTCCTCCTCCTCCTCCTCCTCCTCCTCCTCCTCCTCCTCCTCCTCCTCCTCCTCCTCCTCCTCCTCCTCCTCCTCCTCCTCCTCCTCCTCCTCCTCCTCCTCCTCCTCCTCCTCCTCCTCCTCCTCCTCCTCCTCCTCCTCCTCCTCCTCCTCCTCCTCCTCCTCCTCCTCCTCGAAACCATGCGTCAAGTTGGAGTCTGCGCACACGCACACACAGCATCATATCTGAAATTCAAGGTTCCTGGGTTCTCACCTTCTCTGTCTTGCATACCTTCACCTATTTGTAATCATGACCACATCGTCACATTGTTTCTGGGGTACGTGCATGTGTACATGTTTGTGTGTCGAGGGGAACAAAGCAGAAAGATGGGACTGAAGACTCATCATAAAACAAAGGGTGTAATGAAACCAAGGCATATTTGTTGAAAAAACACACAACTCACATTCCAAAGCACCTTCTCTGCAGCCGTCTCTGACTTTAATTAATCATGGCGCACATCACTCCGCCCAACTGAAATGTGTTGAATCCACACGTCAGAGGTGTCTCTGTGTAAATGCATGGTTGCAACCCCCACGGGCTCAGCATCAAAAGTGAGATTTGATGTACTTTAGGAAATGTGTTTATTTTTATGCACTATGAGTTCCTTCTGTTACAGAACTGCTTCTGGCTGGTTTTTAACCACTTCCAGGAAATCAAGAGTGCACAGCCAATGACTTGGCCCAGCCACAGAACCAGCAGACATTTCCATACCACAACAGTAGAGGATGAAAGATGTCCCATGTGCTCCTTCTTTTCCAGTTGATTTTTACTTAAACTCAATAACGACAATCAGGAGGGAGGTACTTCAAAAGTGAGTACTGGATCAAACTTTTCCAGGAGTCCCGCATTTGTAAAACATTGCTATTCAAAAAAATCATCAGTCATTAAGAGTTTTGTCGAAAGGGTGAGTTTCAATGGATGAAAACCTCCATGGAGGAGAACCCCCGAGAGATTCCCAGCGTTTGATCCCTGTGAGTCAGCAATGGAACTTGGGGGTCAAATTTCATGCTGAATAGGCTTTTCGGAAGTCTTGTCCCAGCTAGTGGCGGCCGGTCGTCCGACCCTGCTTGACCAGCGGACAAAGGGAGAGCACTGACCTCAATTGGAATTTGGGGGGGGAGGGGGGAGGGGGGTATTCTCTTTTCTCCTCCAATGGAAAGTCCGGTCCTGAATAGGGTCTGGCCGGCTGAATTGCACTCTACACCAATTTTGAGGGTGAGGACCTGATGGGGTCAGGGTTCAGCAGCATTTGTGGGAAAAGGTGCCCACGAAACCTGCCGAAATGCCCTCTCACCCACGGTGCCCCTTAACCTCCCAAAGGGACGGGACCACCGGCCCCGGGGGATGACAGGATGAGAAAGGCTGCATGGGTGGGAAAAGAGAAAGAAAGCAGGGAGATGAAGGTGGGCGGGAGGGACCGCACAGAGATGTGAGGGAGATAAACCATCAAACAAACGAGAAGTCTCTAAGTAGCTTCACATATTGCGCTTCGAAGGTCAAACGCGCATTCTCCAGAGGGTAATCAATATGTGCCGCTTGACTGGTTTTCCACCCCTTGCCTCCCGAGGTGGGACGGATGAAGCGTCGGGTACAAGTCTGTGAGATCTCTCTTGACACTGAGGGTCCGTGTAATAATGCACGTAGGCTCCAAAAGTGGCTTGCCATTTACAAAAGAGTCAAATCTATTTACTAGCTTCAAACATCTGGATTCACAATTATTTTCATAGCGGTGCATTCTGACGTGAGGCCACCAAGCGGGGGACCGCAGTTCGAGATTTCTCTGCCAGATATGTCGCTCCGCACTTTGACTCCTGTTTTCAAGTGTAATAATTGGCGACCGCAGCGAGTAGAAGTGACAACCTTCATGTGACTTAATTTCCTTCCATGGACTGTAAGACGATACCATAACCCGACCACTCAGGCACTTTGTTCCACATGCATAATGCAAAGGTGTTGCTCACTTTCCAGCCACCGCGGAGGGACATTTTTTTTGGTCGCCCTGCTTGTTAAGAAACAGAACGCGTTTCACAGAGATCACAGACTCGGCTCGAACTAACCCTACTTATTACCTTCACACCGGCAACAAATACTGCACTGGTGATACTAGTCACCGCACGCATTACGAGGTTAGAGAAATGATTCCGGAAGTGCAAACGTGTCGGGATGAAGCGGGTTTCCCACGTCTCCTCATTAGGTTACGTTATCAAACGATTAAATCCCACGATGGAGAGCAATGACAAGGTGAAGAGAAACACAAGACTGAAAGGCAGACTGGCATTTAAAGTCGGCTCAATTTAACGTTCAACAGTTTAATGTTCTGTTGGAAAACGAAGCAGTTAATGCTGTGAAGATCGGATCGTCTCGCTGCACATGGCGAGGCCACTGGGTGACTGGAGACACCTTGCTTTACATGGAATGTCACATGTCGGGGCGCCATACAGTGAACCTCGTCGGCTGACAGGAGGGAGGAGAAAACACGCTCCGAGAACTACATCGCACCGTCTGCAGTTTGTGTCAAGTGTTGGGGAAGTATCTCTGTGGATGGTTGGATCTATTCGAGCTCATTGGCTAATCTTCCAACGGTCCACATTAAAAACATGTAAGAATACAATAAATCATATACAATTCAATCCATAATTTTTTACACACAAATCAAGGACGTTACGTGCGTGCATATACACACACGCAGAGAGTTTGCCCCCGCGTTTGACACCTTGTAAAGAAAAAAGAGGCGCTGCACTGCTTTATCTTCACTACACAGGAACAACAGAAGTGCCTAAAAACAAATGTATTCAGAGGAGGAGTTAAACGCATCACATCAGAGATGAACACTAAACATGTCAGTGTATAGTGAATATTCCCGAGAAAATGACCCGCTCATACTGTTGATGTGTCAATATTGTTTATATCATGAGTGCAAAAGCACTCATGATATAAACGATAAAAACAAGGAGGGACCAAGCTCAGCAAGGTCACCTGCTCCTCATCAATTTCTTTTTTTTCCACCGCAGTAGGCAATTCATGGGTCGGGGGGGTTGGAGAGGGGGGCTGGCGAGGGCTCGTTGCTGACCGGCTTCAGTCTAGACGGCTCAATACACAGTTGACTTTTTAAACCCGCTTGTCTGGAAAAAGAGCAGACGTGAGGTAAGAGGATGTGTGTGTGGGGGGGGGGGGGGGGAGCTGCAGCAGAGAGTGTGGTGGTGCATTTTGGATGCCACAGCCAGTAGAGAGAGCGAGAGAGAGAGAGAGCTATCCGAGTTGCTGGCTGTGGCTCCATTGTCAAGGTCAGTGAGCCGTGGAGTAAAAAGTCACACCACCTGACCCTCCCCCCCCCACCCTCTCTCTCTCTCCGCCTGTCTGCTTTCCTGCTGTTCGTCCCCTGTCCTCCTCCTCAGTACCTTTCATCCGTCTCGCCCTGCTCACTCAGCACACGAGGGGAGAGAGAATCTGATCCGTGATCGCACACATTCTTTTTTTGTTTTAAACTGTTTCTCCCTTTACGTGGTTTGAGAGGGAGAGATAACAGCATCGGCACAAAGATCCTCCGGGCTGCATATGAATACCTGAATGCCTCCCCCCTCCCCCTCTCATAAAATAGATTCAATCATCAAATCTATGAATTGACATTTCCTACAGCGGTCTCTCTGCTGGTGCGGTGTCTACACTGCACCACAAAAATGTATGCAGCAGCTGGACCTCAACAGTTTGGAGCACAGTCATCCACATTTGGCATCCCGAATAAAAGGTTTCGATGGGAAATTGGGAGAATTCAGAAAGAGCGTTTGTTTAAAATGCTGACTGCACTCAATTTGCAGTTTTCATTAGTCCCGATCTTTGGCAGTCTTGCTGAAAAATAAGATATAAATATATATATTTGACAGTGCACAATGATCTCATCTTTACAAAACTGGCTCTCTTAATTATTATTCTGCAGAGAGAAGAAGAAAGATGATATTGGCTCACTTCTACTTTTGCAACATTACTTAACTCTCTTAAGGCGAAAGGGAGCGATGAGGGATGCGGACATCTGCTGAAACATTTGACAGGGCTGCAGCAAGTCGTTACCGAGTGTCTGGATGCTTACTACTGATGATTAAATCTAGATGAGAGGACTCAGAGAGGTTATAGCTCACAGACTGCCCTTATGATGATTAAGCACTGACCGGAGCTTTTTGCGGCGATGAGGTATGTGAAAAAAAACAAAGAAAGGGCAAGCCAACGCAACAGGGACATGCTGTGCAGCGTTGGGCAGAGCATCACTATTGTCGTGAGCATCAGTGTTGGACCGGCTAACATGCCCCCCTCTGGGCCTTCAGCAGTCCTTCCTCTCCTAAAAAAAGAAATCAGCCTGCGACAATTAAAAACAAGAAGAGGGGGAGGGGGGCAGAACACACCCGTCACGACTTGTTGTGATGAAGACGGTCAATCGGCAGACATCTGACATGACGTCGTTCGCAACGGCACCACGCACTCATGACTGGATCAGAATTTTCCTCTTCAAAAGGGCCGTGCTGATATCATTTCACAGGTAGCTGTCAGAGTTGTGTGAAAACAACAATTCTGGTGAGACACTGACAATCTTTTTTTATTTATTTATCTTTTTTGCACATTGTTCACACCAAGTCATTCTATCTCATTATTTGACCGGTCCCCTCTCAGAAATGACCAGCAAAGACCCCATTCCGCTTTTAATAGAGATCATTTAATGTGAACATGCTAAGTGATCAAGACATGCTTCTACTGCAATTGACCCTATCGCTAAGCCCCGCCCCCAGAGCTACCATGGAGCCCACACTCTCACTAACTGCACTCCATGAGTAAATATTTTAAACTTTTAATATTGGATAGTTTAATTGATGCCCGTTGTTGTATCGATGCTGCTTGTGTGTGAGTGGATGAGTTTTGTTGTCTCTAAACTCTTTATTTCTTCTTGACCTCAATCAGATCCCCTGATTAAATTAAAGTTGTATTGACATTATAAACTAAAATTTCAAAAGGAAATTAAAAGGTGAAATTCACGGAAGGTTTTTTTTTCAAAAATACTTCAAAAACTTCCAAAACTAAATATACCTTAATTAAACATTCTTATTTTCAGACGACTGATGTCCAACCTTCATCCTGTTGATTATTCTAAATGAGCTGGCAATAATAAGACACTTCCACTCAGCAATGACGCAAGTGCAAGGCATTGTAAGGGTGATCTTAACAAGTTAGTTGGTAACGGAGTTGCTCACACTGTGTTGTTTCCTTCTCAAGGTCCATTGATTGGCCCTTACCTGTGCCTCATCTTCCGCACAACCAATCAGCAGCCACTGGGGAATTTAGAGCCACCAGCGTCACCGGCTACAATGACACACACACACATACACACACACCATGTGCCAGACGTTTGACGAAAGTTTCAGACATGAGTCACTGAGCACAGCCACCACCCAATGTGTGCCAAGACCTGCAAGTTCACCATGTGCAAAATGTGACAGAGGACAGTGGTTGACTCGCTGCTTCCGTCTTGGACTGTTCCCAACATATTTTGATCAAAAGTTATCTTTGCACAATATCAAGTGACTGACACAAAAGACATAGAGTTCCTGTCCCAGCTAACAGGAGGAATCCAATGTTAGACGCATACGTATTTACTGTACTCTTCGCTTCCAAAGTCTTTAAAGAGCAGACCATTTTGTAAGGATTCATTTCTCTGGGCCCCCCAGGCTGTGACATTTATTTTATAAGACGGTGTTATTAACCGTTTATGGATAAGTGATCTTGGTGGATTAAAGTAGGCTTTAAATTAAGTGAACTGCTTTAATGGATTTCATAGAAGAGTTTGAACAAGGTTGAACAATTCATGCAATTCCACGGCTACCAAAACATGACAAATATGCCACCTGTCATTGTGCGAGACTTGAGATAAATCCTCTTAAAAGGCCTTCATTTGGACAAATTACCTCTTTTGATCATAACTGCCAGATCGTGTGCCAACAAAATTATTAGGGAGCCCTAATTGCATTTTGGATCACGTAAATGCACTATCTATCAAAAGTGCAAAGAGGGCAGGCAAGATTCAGCATGTGCCGAACTCCAGAAGTTGAGCAGGGTTCGTATTAAGTGATGCGGGGCATTACTTAACTACCTACGTGCTCCACACTGACAGAACTTATGAACTGGTTAGTGGCCAAAAGCAAGTGGTCTATCGGATGTAACATTCGAGTAGCCATCTGCATGTCTACCACCTGTGGCGGGTGAGTAAGAACGTTATGTGGCTAGGGAAGATCTGCGTCATATTTCAAACAAAACTCACACTTTATTTATCCATTCAGCAACAAAGTATCTACCATTTAGTCATGAATACTTCCACCTGCAGTAGCTATCATTACTGATATGTTACCACATATAGGTTGCAAACCCACATCGTGTCCTTTTACAGTGAGAGCACTTTTTCTATATCCTGAGGCTGTTGTTCAGGTGAAAGAACTGATCGCATGTCGAGGACAGAGCACAATGTTCTGTGCGTAGAGGATATCTTTTAGCCCGCACACAAGCAGCGGGTACTGCTGCCAAGTCTGGTTTTGGTGGTATTTTTTAACGAGGGTACAAGGGAGGACATGCGACATGTGTGTGAGTTGTCTCACTCGCAGACGGGCAGGGAGAGAGACGGATAGTCTCGGTCGTCTGACGGAGATGGTTTTGAGCGAACCAACGGGAGAATCAGGATCACCTACAGTTTACATGATCTAATCATTTTTTTCCTCTGAGGGTCTTTTTTTCCCTGGCCACATATCTAAAAAACATCAACTAAACTGAATAAATAAATTAAAAACACAATACAATCAAGACACGGCTGCAAAACATTACTTTCTGTATCGTCACGTTTCATTTATTTTCTGGACTTTGGCAATGTATTTATGTGCCGGTGGTGTGCTTTGTCCAGGAGTGCTATGACAACACCTGATTGTTATCACCTGTTATTAACAGTAACACGCTGGCAAACCTGTATACAGAACCCACAATCATAACATGTCATTATTCCAGTGGAACTCTGTGGCCTCGCTCATGTATGATGCTTGCACTCATTTTAAAGTATTTTATGCTGACATTGCATGATAAAATAGTGTCTTCTTTAGGGAAATAACAGTGTTACAATATACTGTTGAAGAATGGTCAACATTGGGGGGGAGGGGGGCACTCTGAGGAAGGCCTCGGCGAATGCTCTGAAAAGGCGATGACAGCGGGAAACGTCTCTGTTTGTATTCTTCTCCGTTAATGAGCGAGCGAGTCAAACAAAACGTCCAAACTGAACGAGGTCATCACACCAGCACTTCATTGATATTTCCGTTAGCAACACAAACTGTCACCGACGGTCAGAGCTTCGCCGGGAAGCTCAAAATCATTATCGCCAACCACGAAGATCTTGGAAACTTGTTCAAACAAACGTCCCGAGTGTGTATTAAACAAAAGAAAACGGGGGAGCTGTGACGTGATGTGTTGAAATAAGAACTGCGCCATTATTTGTTCAGTTGTGTTCAACCAGTTTTTGGTGCTGTGGCCGGGGAAAAAAAAAAAACGAAGCATTAATGATTTAAGATGGTATTTTCTTTGTTCAGTCAGGTCGTTAAATGTCTCATCACTATCGAATGACTCCCATCAGAGTGATCAGGTATTCATGGGGGTAATGAAATGCCCCTGAGAGCAGAGGTTATCAGCTGAAGGCAGCTGTATATAGTACATTGTTGTGCAACATTTACAGTACGCAAAACCTACACGGCATCAAAAGGTGAGAGAGCTCTTCTCTGGTGTTAATTACCTCAGAATGATTGAGTGAAACAGTCACCTCGGGGAGTAAATTAGCACATTTTGGACGAGAGTCAAAGGAACATAAATTACGAAATCAAAGTCAAATCAAAGCGGATCGAGATTAGTTTTGCTGTGCGAGCGTTGTTGTTGTGGCAGTTGGACCCGTTCCATAAACTCGGCAGCGCCTTTTTTCGGTCACACAAAGAGATTTTGATTTTCATTGACTGAGTGCCTTTATATTGCTTTCATCTCTCTTTACTAAGACCCGTTGGGTCTGTCTGTTCAGACCAGTTGGACCACAGGGGAATCACCTGCCTCTTTGTGACAGACACAGACACTGCTGACAATGTATGAGGCTCAGTGAGATGCTTTGTAACGATGGGAAGGTGATAAAGTACATGTACTCTAGCACTGTTCTCAACACTCGTAATAAGTACTACTTTATACTTTACTACACTTCAGGGGGAAATATTGTACTTTTTCCTCCACTACATGTATAATGTACCTGTAGTTACTTTGCAGATTTTAAGAACATATTAAATATGAAGCACCATTATACAGTATACGGCTTCACTTTTTTAGAACCGCAGGTTGCCGCTTGCACCCAATAGTATAATAAATGAGTAAAATGATTTCTATATGAACATAGCTACAACGTTTAAATGTTTCTTGCATGTTACTGGGTCAATACTAACCTAATAGTATAATATATAATAGAGTTACATTGGCAGAGCCCATTGTGACTGCGTAGTGAGTACCTTTACTTTTATACTTCAAGCACATTTTCTTGATAATACTTACATACTTGTATTAAAGTACGATGATTTTGAATGCAGGAGTTTTACTTGTAACAGTGATTTTTGAAGTGGTGTATCGCTTTACTAAAGTAAAAGATCCTCACACTTAATCCACCACAGATGCTTTGCGGTGAAGTGACTCCGCTGGAGGTGTGAGCGTTGACTGTTTTGTGTGCATGTCAAGTAAACAATAATGGCCCCCAACACACACATGCCTTCAGAAGGCCTCAATTACAAGAGATTATGACACATAAACGTTTCCGTTAAACATGCCATTGTCCGGATGTATACAGTTCTCAGCAGTAATAGTGAGTTGGAATGCCATCCTCTTCCATTGTCAACGACTGGCAGTTCATCACCACAGGTGATAAAACAAGTCTCTTTCCACAGGCTAGGATTACCAAAGAAAAGAGGAAACAATATCAGAAATGTTACGCAGTGGAAAATCCCTTCTGCACACCAGACACCAAAGGAGTCATTTAAAGCAGGAAGCAATACAAATTTAAAAAGGCTTTTAACACCTTGCTCCATATATTAGTAAATAAAAGATTTCTGGCCTTTTCCCAGAACAAAAGCAAAGGACACGTACATCCTTAGAAAGCAGAGCTGCAGCCTTCGTCTAGAGACTATGACACGGCTGCTTCTCAAGCACCCCGCATCATTTGATTCACTCCCAGACGGTAAGTGCCGGAATCTAATCAGCGGAAGAGGACCGGTTACGCCGCAGAGTGCAGACATCAGGCAAAGTTAACCCCACGGTGGGTCATTCTGGTCATATCACATCAGAGACCTTCAACATTTCACCATTAGCCCCCATTAGGTCTAAGCTTAGTCACAACCCCATTCATTTGGTCCATTCCCTCGCAATCACTGGTCAAACCTGAGGGGCCAGTGACGACACTTCAAGGTGGCCGCATGCAGGGAGAAAGCATGCAGGGATACAGAACGTAGACTGCTTGTGTCATTTTGGTGTTACGTAAAAAGAAAGTAGGCACTAACCTGTTTCTTTAAATTTTCACATCAAAGAAAAGGTAACACTTTTATGTAGCGCCTGCTTCCAAAATTGCCTCCACTCCGCCAACCGACACCAAAAACAAGCCACGCTACCAGCCCACAATCGCTTCATGGTTTAATGCAACGTGGCACACCGGGGGAAATGCTTTACATCGGCGCTCACGATGTCACAGACATTACAAAAAAGGATGAATAGGTGGATTTGCGAATCTGGTACATGTCGGTGGTACAGAGACAATCATAAGCTGTGGTCACAGCTTAAGAGGCAAAATTGACAACAATTACCACCACCCACTTGGGGACTGGAAAATGTTCTGTTCCGTGTGGGGAACGAGACGGTTTTTCATTTTATTTTTGCGCTTAGCAAAAGGACGAACTGCATACTGGGCATGACAAAACATGTGCTACCGAAAACAAACACATTCATTAGGATCCTGACTCTGCTGCGCATTACAGTGGCTCAGCAATACTTTGATCACATTTGGGACGAGGGGTGATTAGCCTAAGTTCACCTTAAAGTGACCCGTTTAAAAAACACCAACGCAGACACAACACGAGGGAAATTTTCTTAGCAAGTTAGCTTCCTGTGGTGCAGTTCTATATCAGCTTTGTTTCCAGAAATAACTGGAGCAAGCAGGAGCTACAAATGACCATGGAGATGGTTGAAATAAGAGGATTTGTATGGGCTTTAGCAATGCACAACCATTTGACTTCCACAAGCTTATTATACTTACAGAATGTTAATTAAGTGATTCCATAAAATATCAATCCATTTTCACCATCACCAAACAAACATGGAACACTAATTGTTATGAGAGTTATCAACTACCGGTACAACGTTTTCGGTACATACAGACAAGATTTGGAATCCTGTAAAAATGATTTCAGTTACATTTTTTTAGTTAAATGGGGTGGAAGACAGCCTTTGGTGAGCATGGGTAAACACATGGATCAAACAGACCGTGAGAGCTGGGTTACAATAGACCAGACTGCAGCTTCATTCAGAAGATGTTTGCATATCAGAGCGGGGCTGAGGTTCAGGTGTAGGCCCTCAGGCTCGACTAATCCTACTTGAAGTGCCCGTCCCATTAGTGGATTCCACAATCAGGAATGTGCTGCAAAGCCGGTGTGTTAATAATGCCTATTAAACAAACGCCCGTTTACTGCTGTCTGCTTTGGATACCTGATGTTGGTGATTTCATGACAGACACGAGATGGGAGGGAGGGAGAGTGGGAAAGGAGGGGGGGGGGGGGGGGGGGGGTGTGTGAGGCTAGTGAGGAGTATTTTCACAGACTGGCGAGTCCAGACAGAGAAGCGGAGCGAAAACAGCTCAAGGGGCAAACAAGGTAACCTTTTTCAGAAAGGTAACCTTTTTCAGAAAGACGCTTCGGGGGGTGTCTGCCAAGTCTTGCACAATACTGTCTGCAGTGAATGTCTGAGTTGCAGTTGTACTGCAGTGCAGAACCAAATACCTTAAAACGTCTGAGTGCGTAATCAGATCAGACCCGCTGAAACAGTCCACAGCTGCTCGTCTGAATGCCAAAAATGTATCAGCGCCTGATGTGTAACTTCATACGTCTCTTGCAAAAGTAGAAATTTTGCCCGGAGATTGTGACCTTGTTGAGACCCTTAGAACTGGAATCACCTGTGAAGCCGTACTGGCCTAACAATGAACCCTACCTGAACAATTAACATACAGCATACAATAATCGGATTATTATTATTTACATAAAAAAAAGAAAAAAAGATTAAAAGAAGCTTGCTGTGCATGCAAACTGATAGAAAGTACAAATACAGTATGAAGCGTGTATTTGCTGCCTTATTACAGTAATAACGTGTGTAATACACTAATATGCAGAACCAAAGCACTTTGGGCTATGGAGTGCCAAACCACTTATCAATAATGCAGCTGAATTGTGGCATCACATGCACTCATTACAGAGGGAATGCTATCAAAAGTAGTTGATAGTAGTGGATTGTTGTCACACCCTGTCATTATCATTTACAACTAGCTGTATTCCACTCCTGTCATTTTTGTATCGTTACTACCGTCTCTTTTTCCTGATGAACAGCAGTTTGAGAGATTTGTATCACCTGTAAAGATCCACCATCGTGGACAGATGGAGGAAACTTGACGGAAAGTCCGTATCGTCCGACATGAGATCGAAATGCACACATGGAGGAATGCAGAACCCACAGTCCCCCCTCCCGGATTGAAGCGGCCATGTAAACATGTTTCACTAAGGTCACGGCGATCTCTTGCAATCATGACATCATAACCACAACATACGCCATGAGCAAGCCAGTATGGGGCTATAATCAGCTCTCCTACATAGTAACTGTTGTGAAGAGCCCAATTTACTTGAAAGGTGAGCATATCCATTTGAAGACGTCTCCGTGATTCAACGGGGGAAGGCCCCTGTTGTTGAGAGGGGCCTGAGGCAAGTCTGGACACCCCCCCCCCCCCTATGCCAGGGAGAGAAAGGTGGAGAGAGGTGGAACACGGGGGATCAAAATGGCCAGTTGTTTACTAGGTGTTTGCCCGCTAACATAGATAAGAACTCAAGGGAGAAAAAAAAGCGTGATGACATAAAAGAAAATAAGGGGGGGGGGGGGGGGGGATGCAGAATGTGGGCTCCCCAATATTTTGGTTCATTTTTGATTTACTTCTCTGTTGATGGTGTTTAAGGTTTTCTATAACATAGTGTTGAGCAAAATGAAGGGTTTGGTGAAGTCACGTGACGCTTTTGAAGAAATAACTCAGACGTGTCTTTGATTGTAACCACACGAGTGCTAGCATTTAAACAGCCACGGGTCATGCACTTGTTTTGGATGCGCCGTGGGTCCAAGAAACGAAAGAAAAAAAAGGAGCCCAGAAATGACTGAAGTGAATGATATGTGGAAGCAGGGGTGGTGGATTTTAAGTGCTACAAAGTGACCGGCCGTGCCCTTTCTTTGTGTCCTAAGACCAGAGTGCATCCTCTATGAGTCCCCCGACGTGCTCAGGACTCATTCATGGTTAATGTACCAGACAGAGCAGATTACTCCCCTTTCTTCATTCTCTCCGCTCAGCCGAGGAAGCCCTCCCTGGTCGGACCTTTTCGCCCACTTTCTCTGTTGTCCTGGTTGTCAAGTCGACGGACGCCACTAGTTCGCCTGAAAAGTTGGAATCTGACGTTGCGGAAATCTAGAAATCTAGGCTCAGACTTAAGTAATACAGTGGTGTTTCGGTCACAAAAAGTCTATATGGTCATCTGATCCTACAATTTGTTTACCTGGGATCAAACTTAGTCCAATGAAAATAATGGACTCTGTACTTTGCAGGTACTTTAAACCATTGTTTAAGAAACGGTAATAATAAAACAGGATAGAACGGATTTTTGGAGTTGTTCATCAGGGAAGGTTTGACGTGATGGTCACAGCCGGATCTCTTGAGACTTGAGTGATATGTTTCGCCGACTTGCGTTTCTTTCAAGTCCTTCAAGAGCAGTCTGAAGATTTCCACAATGGTTCTGCACCGTGAGCAGTGGCGGGACCCGATGCAGTGTTTACATACAATCACTCATCCATCTCGCACACAACGGTGATGGAGGAGTGTTGGGCAATGAGGCATTCAAGTCTCGTCCACGGCCTATTTGTCTCCAATGAGCAGTGCCCAAATGCAACCGGCTGAAAAAACATATTCACTATTTGTGTCTCGGTTCGCTCCAGTAGGAAATACCACTGACAATGATGACTTGACGAAAAACGTACATTAAAATGTTATACGGTCAAAGTACCGACACAGGATTCATTACGTTTACCAGTAAAATATCTAAAAAATCCATGTTTGCAAAAACTAAATCATAAAAGTGACCAATGCATTTTTACCTTCTACTATGCCACATGAGGAAAACCGACTAACAATGTTATTACTGAACCAGAAAATGGTCAAATTAGAAAGTGACGTTTACATGTTATGTAATCCTCATTATTACCTGAACAAATGTAAAATGTTATTGTGAAAAATTTAATTTCTGAATAAAATCATTCTATAAGGAGCTAAATTGTGGATTGAAGACTTCCATATCTTTGGTGATAGCATCTCTTCTCATAGACCATGTGCTGTCGTTCCATAACACGGACTTTGAGTGTGGCGCACAAAGTGTGATAGGTTCACTATCACACGGACCGTCCCTTCACTGCTGACTTGGACATTGGCACTGTCACAAACTCTGGCAGAAGGAGAGAAAGAAGAAGAAGAAGGGGAAGAGCTGGCATACGAGTGAGGTCCGCAGGTTCGGCATCCAGCGGGGCTGGCAGAAACACAGCTAAAGGATGTCCCGAGTGCATTCCCAGCCTTGGCAAAACAAATGGAACTGTTGTTTGGGTTCAGAGGAGCTGGCCCTCTGAAAGGACACCGCGGGAGAGGGAGGCGGAGGGGTGGGCAAGCCGGGCAGGGACAGACGAGGACACTGGAGCAGGGGTTGCAGGGTTGCATGGCTCACACCACCCACATCAGCTCCAACAAACAGCATCGAACTGTTTCCCAGAGGGGAAAGTTTGTGGAGGAGAAAAAGTAAAAAAAAACACTAAGTTAAAACTGTGTGAAAGTCACACTTTAAATACCGAAGATGTTGAGCTGTGTATGAGGCATATCATTTGCATCAAAGTATGCAGAAATATGATGGGAAGAAGCGCCGTGACGTGTTGCTTTCTCCAGACTTTTACAGTAGAGCTGCCATCAAAAGCTGTTGTTTTTTTGTTGATATTTTCTGAATGTGGAGCTCCGTTAGGTGAATCAGTTGAGTTGAAGATGTGGTGAAGTAAAGACATTATTCAACCTTTAATTATCTGTTAGGGTAATAATGCCATATTATTTTTTCCGTCTTCTTTTGGTCCCCGAGCACTTCGGGAGGGAAATCCAGATCACAGGAAAGCTGAGGAAGAGCGTCTCATGTGGCTCAGACAGCCCAGGGAACTCGTCCGTCATCTGCCGCGATTAAGACGCGAATGGAGCTGGAACAGTGAAACTGCCCAACGCGGCGCGCACCGCAAACGCCGACGGCTGGGCCTCGAGATGTGCGTGGGAGTGACTCAGGGAGGAAAAAAGATTGATGGCGGCTGACTTTTAGTCGCAGTTTAGAAGAGAGGACGACTGCTGAGGTCAACTTCAGCTCGCCAGCTGGTCAGATCGTATCTAAATTTGGACCTTTTTTTGGCTCCAAATAGTTGAAGGAACTAAACGTTTCTTTAGCGTTCACATCTGAAGAGATTAGTCGAAGTAAAGTGAACAAATATTGGATATTAATAGAACAGCCTTGTTTGAGATGTAAACGTTTTGAGGCTGGACACTTTCCTCTTTGCACCGTTTTCTAAGTAACGCCGGTCTGCGCAGATTGCTTATTTTGTTCTGCAGTAATGTGAAGTTTGAAACTATTATCAAATCATGTCCAATGCTGTTATTTTCATGGCCGCCGACAATCCTTCCTGCTCCGACTCCGCCAAGCATATAACCACCAGTCTGTCACCACACATCACTATTTGACCTTACTGCAGTGGCAAACAAATAATTCATTCGGTTTGTGTTCTGCGAGAGTCAAATTAGTGTCTGCGCACAGAAAAAACAGAAAAGAAAAGATGTCTAATGTTCCCACATTCTTGTTCCCGACACCACATCCCTACTCACCTTTTGTCTTTGCTCTGCATGAAAACTGAGACACGGCCGCAATGCGGACGACACGCAGACAACACCGCGCATAAATAACGTAATATACCAGTTAAATTCTACATTTTTGCATTGTTTTTAATCATAAAGTACAATGTGGCTGATTATAGATTTGGCAAGTTATCAACTAACGTTGGGCTACAGACGAACTACACCACGGTCATGTGACTTCACGTCACCGCCACTAAGCTGAAGCCGGACTAGTCTGTGTGATGACGTTCAGTCGTCTCATTTAGCCACTTGCTAGGAACTGCCTTTTTTAAGACACTTAAAAACATCGAAATTCCCAAGAATAATGACGTATTTTACATCGTAGAACAAATGTCAGAAATGTTTAAACTTGTGTTAACCATAGACCTTTTTGGCATCTAACCAAAAAACCATTAAAAAAACCATCGACTTTGAGACAAGGGAATGGAAAGGAAGAAATTGCTAACCCATTTCTGGGTTTTAGGACTCGTTGCTGCAACTCTCTACATAGATGTTATATACAAATACGACATCATTCAGCAACTTGCTTTGAAGACACTAAAACACTATTGAGCTGAACTGCTGAGTAGCTTAGTGGTATGTCAGAAGTTGTGTAGCTGTGTGCAAAGTTGCAAAATCCCACAATCAGGGATTCTATGGGCCTTTTTAAACGTCTTCAGAATACATTCATTTGTATAATCAGAGCAAATCTTCTTTAGTGACCCGTATTTTTAATGCCATTTTTTACTTACAAGCCCAAACACACAAATCACATGAATCCCAAATCCGAAACCTCCGGCCCCTCCCCCCAAAAAACAACCTAAATATGTGCAAAACTGGACACACATGCACACTAGGCTTGGAAAAGGCAATGAATATAACAACTAGATCGGTTTGGATAGTTTAGAAAGTTACATGACTTTAATGTAGCCTTTAAAACGAGGCAACACTTACGCCACATTACGATATCCACAATCTATGATGGAATCTATAGTCTCGCATCACGACATACATTGCCCAGCCCTAGGTGGAGCCACATGCTGTATACATGGAATACTTGCTGACCTCCCACGCAACTACCTCGATTCTCCCCACCTCCCTCTTGGCAGAGCATATTTCCACCTGGATGGTCTTCAACTATGTACCAAGAGGATTTCACGGCAGCTCCATATCCTCTGTGTGACAGTGTAATTCCCTCTGCCCTGCAGCCATGTCTTTAAAACTCAGACAGTTTACATGTTCATGTAGCTACATTGCACTGGGGAAGGGTGACATGCCAAGTATTCTGTGCATGCGTTGGGTTTCTGGCACACAGTTTAACCCCTCCGACACGAGCTGTCACAGGTGTACCAAAGTCAAAGGGGGAGGTGCGGTTGATCTTTCTTTCAATTCAGTGCACGGAGACCAAAAACCCCAAAAACGCTTGACTTATTGTTGCGTTTTCTGCTTGGTTACATTTTAAAATACAATCACTGCCATTCCAGTCGAGTGGAAATGCCTCATACGTCTTAGTGCAGAGCAGCACAGTAATGACGGTATTATGTGGATGGGTGGATACAGGCGTGTATCAAGTTCCAGACATTATTCAACTCAGGTATGCAGAATAAATCTGCTCTAATTAGGTAATATTGTATTTCACACTTGATTACAGTACAATGGGAACTAGTAAAATACATTTCAATCACTTAGATGCAATATTTAATTAAATCATCCAAAACCAGAGCCAAACTTCGGATCACTGACAGTTGGGGTTTATTTAATGTGTGATGAAATGTAACATGTTTTCAATCAAATAGTGAGTAAAGTACAGTGAGTCACAACAAGAACCCTGTGGATAAGGGCCAGTATGTTACAGTAACTCGGAGCATAGTACCACCTACATTGCAGGGGTTGTACATGAAAAGAATACACTTGAAGAGGTCAGACATTGTAGAGCTCATTAACAACTCCGACAACACCAGCAACACCCACACTTCATGACTTCCATAAGAGTCATACCGGGCTCGTGGAGTAACTTGCTATTTGGGTTCTGGGCTGCCCCCTATCGGGAAAGTCGAGAGTAATCCGTCCCAGAATATCTGATGACAAACAGGAAGTTAAGTGGTGTGTGTGTGTGCGTGTGTTTTTGTGGCACTGTATCTAGCAAAGCCGACACGCAATCAGATTGCCTAACAAGAGTAAAAAAAAAAACACGTCCCAGGTCACCTGAAGCCAAAAGCTGCAGTTATCAGTCATGAAACCATTGACCGTCACATTTCCGGCATACAATATATGTTTAAATATGTACTCTGATGTTATGAGATGATTGGATGATTAACAGAGTGGATGCACATGTTCATCACAAATCTGTTGTGTACCGAGGTCAGAATGACATACAGAACGTGGGCATTACGTAACATTTCTTGATGGCAAACTGAATCTCTCTCGTCAGATTTGTCTTGTGCTTAAAGACAGACAAGACATCGTGAGGGCTATAAAAAAAAAAACCTGAACAGGTTTCCAGACAGTATGAACATTGACTAAAGGATTTCTGGAAATAGGATGTGTTCTCAAGCTAGAATGAGCTCGAGACAACTAACAAACAGCTGAAGGAGTAAACAGAGGCATATGTTCATCGTTTTTTTTAAACCGAGTCTCCATCGTAGACAGCCAGCACCAAACACCCCCCCACCCTCCACCCCCAAGCTAAGGCTATCAGACGACTAAAGCTGCAAAAGTAAAATGACCTGGTGACTGTTAAAGCCCTTGGGAGAGTTTCTGTCTGGTTTCTGGGCTCATCTATCAGTCCTGAGACTGGATTATATATACTCCACTCTTTTCCACAGACCAAAGCATGGGACTGGCTTCAGATACACACAACTCAGGTCTATGGCCAGGCCGTGTTTTATAGTCTTTAAGGAAGTGTTACCAAAAATAATTAAAACCTGCAGCGCGTGTAGGGATTTGAGGATAAACCATTTGTTTCAGACACAAGCTGTAATAATGTCATCGTCACTCTTCAGAGACTGATGTCTGGGAAGACTCTGCGGGTGGATCCTCCAGTTCTTGTCCCCTGTCCCCTCTCCACCCACACACACACACACACACACACACACACACACACACACACACACACACGCACACACACACAGACTGGCCACGGCGCTGCGGTCCTGCCCTCCTGGCCCGAAGGTCAACGGACGTGCCGATTACCCGCAAGTCCTTGACACAAGACAAATCTGAGCGCTTTCATCTCTGCCGGTGGGTCGCCCCTCAAAGCCTCGTTACAGGATTGGCGCTCGGCAATTAGCACAATTAGCTTTTGGCAAGCCGCCGGCGGCGTCACATGGCTCCGGATTTGCACTGATGGTACCTGACAAGCTCGCAGATCAGTCATGTCTGCTCATCACAGGGGGTAAGTTGGTTGCAGGACGGACCGGGGAAGCAAGGATGTAACTCTTGGATATAATATAGAAAAAGTGTGTGGATCCTGATATTAGTTATAGCGGTAGTTAATCACAAAGGGTGATTCTAGACGAAGAGTGGAGTTTGTGGTCTAATATGAACAGAACATTGCAGTCATTACGAGAATTTATGGTGACTAATGCATGTCAGAGTACATCCCTTCTGCATAGTACGATAGCAGAAAAGCTTGAAGGCGTGCCGGTCTTGTGACCTGTTCAGTTCTTCTCGTGGTTTTTATAAAACTACACAGCCATATATCTCAAGCTGTCACTCTTATTTTTAGGGCAGTGAGAGAGTTTGTTTGCGAGGCCCGGTTCCCTTAATGTTTTATCCAGAATGCTCTGTTGAAGGGACTCCCATGTCGAAAGTCTTTTTGAAGAGATGAAAACATTGGCAAATAAAAGGGCTTCATGGAGGGAAATCCAACCCAACCAAGGGTTTCCCAGCCAAAAGAAATGTGTACATGGGTACAGTACAGGAGGATAACATCTGGAGGTGGTTGTGCCATGAAGGAATGCAGACGCTAAAACGCGGAGGCTTTGGACAGAGTGCAGAGTGGAGAGCATCATTACGGCAATATACGTGTGTAGCATGCATGGGAAGTCAGCTTGGGAAACGATACACAAACTGCAGTGCACGGGAGGAGGCCAACACATATAGCCTTGCTACTTGCAACTCTGACGGACCACTCAGATGTTTGATTCATTATCAGGGCCTGTACCAGTTTAAGATAGCACTGCTGACTTCACGAAAAAGTGTTAATACAACAGCAGCGTTCACTCAAAAGGTTCTCCATTTACAACCCTGAATCTGGGCTGTAACTTAAAGAGTAAGTGAATCCCTGAACCACCTTTTTCAGCTGAAAACCAATGAATGTGGCTGTTTAGGAGTGTTGTTGATGGATTCAGGCCCTAATCTTGAAATTTTTGTGTGAATTTGATTGTAAGTACTGTAGTATAAATATGCATATGCCCTCTAATAGGGATGGTATCATTAGGATTTTATTGATACTAGTACTCTTATCGATGCTGCTTATGGGTTAAGTTCCTCATCGATGCCTTTATGGGTTCATTGTGATTGTTTTGTGAGAAAAAAAGACAATCAATTAAGAAAAGAATCGACATTGCTTTATTGTTCTTGTATGTAAATAAAGTCTTTCTTGAACAGCAATACAAAAAGTTCAAAAATCTTCAAAAATACATTCGCAGATAAACAATGACCTAAACGATTAGCTTTCATGTATTAGCCTGTTCGTATGATCAAATTCTGTATGGCATCGCTAATGTTACCTGCATGTGACCGAGGATTCAAAACGGCAGTCTACAAACCAATGGGTGACATCATGATGACTACGTCCACTACTTCGATACAGTCCATGGTTCTAGAGGCACTTTTTAAAAAAACAACAACTTCGGGGGCAGAGGTCCTTCAGGCAAAACTCTGGGGTTTAGTTTTCTCTTTAAGATCCACAAATAGAGACAGACAGCAGTCAAAGTCACTTTGTGGTTAACCAATAGACTGCCGCGCTTAGCGCTTCATTCACCTCATATCATAAACGTGGACACTAATGATGTATTGGACTGACGTCCTGCCACAATACTGTTTTCATTTGCAGCTTGGTGTTTCCTCTGACCTCTCGCCCTTCCCTCAGCCTCGTCGAGCATAATCTCCGCGGCTGGCTACACTGAGCATCCTAGGTAACACCGGCCTGAGATCAGTATCTCCCCTCAAAACAAGAAGCCAGGAAGTGTTCTGTCTGTCATTATCACAATTCACCCAGCGCTGCGGTTTTCCTCTTCACATCAAATCCATCCTCCACGGTTTCCCTTCCCAGGGATCTTGTGCAAGTTGGTTGTTTTTTGCTAAACCTTTCCAGCTGAGGACGGTAAAGGAGAGGGAGACCACAGCGTCTGTGTGTTTGTACTGGCGCGTGGTGCAGCTGGATTCCTGAGGGCGAGCGGCGAATTGACCACAAAACACCATGGCGTGTGTGTGGGAGTGTGACACGAAACACCATGGCGTGTGTGTGGGAGTGTGACACGGCGAGGAAAGGGAGATTACGGGTGGAAAGGCTTGTTGATGTAAAACATGACCGTTTGATATTCCGCGCGTGCACGCATGAAATGCGCACATCCGCACAGCTGCTCGTGGACGGAGGAGCGTGTTGGAGCGACACACTTGTCTGACAAACACCCGGGCGCATCTGGAGGACTCGCAGAAGAGACGAGTTAAAAGAGCGACTTAATTATCTGGCCTGAATACCAAAGACGCTCAAATGAAAACAGTCCCGTCTCCTCTCCGCTTCGGTCTTCCTGCCGTGGTGTTTCTTCTCCTCACAAAACACGGAGATGTTTCTGCGATCCACATGAAAGCCTCAAAATAAAGAGTGCACCAAAAACACCTTCTCATCAGTTGTTAATTGCACCGGGAGGGAGCAAGTACAAAGAGAGGAAAACATAGTGACCTCAATAAAACCGTGATCTATGTCAGCAACACATGAATCAAAGCAAAGACGGCTGAAAATGATTCTTTTCTCAGAAGTCATTTAGCACAAAACGGGTTTCAAAACAACTGTGTGTGTGCGTTATTCCCTGTAATCAAATCCAACGGACCACCTGAATCTGTCGGTTGCTCCAACCCTTGGGTGTTTTGGATGTTAATCAGCTGAACAGATCTTACATGAAGGACTGCTTGGGAAATCAGTCACAAACAATGACATCATCCAGAGTCTGCTAGAGGAATAAGTGCGTTCAGAATTGTACTAAATGTTCTTGATCCCCAGTGCCTGATTGTCTGTTGCTCTGCAACAACAAAGTTGTATTTGACTCACTGTTTACAGCTGTTTTTCTAACAACAATAACTCAAGGTAATGGGAACATCTTGTGGCCCAACCAAGAGGCAACCGCCTCCTTCTGTTCTGCCGAGTGAAGCCAATGTGGAAGTGTCTTAAAACTTGCATTCTCTCTACTGACCATCAGGGGGCGACTCCTCTGATTGTATAGAAGTCTATGAGAAAATGACTACTTCTCTCTTGATTTATTACCTCAGTAAACATGAGTTTATGGTCTCAATCTCTAGTGTCAAGTCTTCTTCAATACAACATGATGTTCATTTAGTAAATGGTCCATTTAGAGTCACGTAGACCATAAAGCAGAGTATGCGTTAGGGCGGGCTTACTGTGATTGACAGGTTGCTGCCGTTACCAGAGCCGTATGAGACATCTCTAGTCACTCCAAGTATGGTACTTGGCCCGTTCATTGGTTGTGAAAAAAACAACATGGCGACGGTCGTAATCCAAGATGGCGACGGCAAAATCGCCCAAGTCGAGGCTTCAAAATGGTAGTCCACCAAACCAGTGAGTGACATCACGATAACTACGACCACTTTCAGTCTGTGCTCCTTCAATGACCCATCACATGGTCATTGAACCAGAGATAAACAAACATCAGCCTGTATTTATATATGCATTTATTTATCATTAATTATATATAAACTATACATAAATAATCAGACTCGCACTGCCAAGCAAACAGCAAGGATAGAATAACATTTAGTAAATTATGGTCAATTTAGAATCAAATAGACCAGAGGAGTATGCTTTGGGGCGGGCTAACTTTGACAGGCCGCTGCCGCTACCAATGACGTATCCGGCATCTCTACGTCACTCCACATTCCAAATATGGTAAGTACCGTTTATCGGATGCAAAAACTCAACATGGCGACGGCCATATTCCAAGATGGCAAAAATCACCGAACTCGAGGCTTCATAACGGGGATCCACAACCCAATGGGTGACGTTACGATGTCTATGCCCACTTTTTATATACAGTCTATGGGCCCAACAGGGTCAGGTCCATGATACGTAGTGTAAGAAATTTGAGCAAAAAACTGTAGTTAGTAGATATAATAAAAGTGTTTAAGAATTCATAATTAGTCATAATCATAAGGGTTTTGGGAATGCATAATTAAGATAAACATAAAGTGTTGTAAGATTAGTAGCTAATAAGACATGAAGCTTCTGCCAAGGTTGCAGAAGTCTAGCTTATATACTGAAGGATTATCATAGAAGGGAGTAAGTCATAACTGACAGGATTTGAATGTGTTAGCTGCTCAGGGAGAGAGAGAGATGTGGAGATAGGCGTTTACATGAGTGCGTAGGAAAATTGGCCAATAGCAATTGAGATAGACGGAAGGGGAGGAGTCGCGAACGAATATGTGGGAGGTTTGATTTAAGTCTTTTTCTCTCTCGTGTGAAGGCTCTCAGACGACGGACGTGTTTTTTATACCTGAGGAGCTGAGTTGAGTTTTTTGCAAATGGGGTTTTATTGATTTAATATTTCATAGGAGTATGTACTCCAATGTTTAACTGTAATCGTACTTGCATCAGTGGAATTAAATTCCTTATAATTGTAAACCAGTCTTGGTAGATTTCTTATTGCAGCGTGTCGACTGCACAAAGCAGCCGGACACACGTGCTCCGGCCTTCTCTCTGTGGGGTGTGAGTTTTAGCCCCAACAGTAGTTACTTGCATAATAATTGTCTCACATAAAGCTAAAGGCCGTGCTACATTGGTTCTATTTCAAAAATGTCCAAACTTTGAAGAAACCGGTAATACACCTTGAAATTGCATCAACATTTCTGGTGTGTACTGTTAAATGAGGCAAACACTTCATGCATTCATCTGATCCGGGATCAGTTCAACCGCTGAATGATCTGTATGGGTTAGAGCCTGTGAAGACGATCAAACTTTTGTCTCACTCGCCACACATAAATACAAGTGATTCATGTGTTTGGGTTTGCTAACTGTTAATTGTTTTAGCGAAAGTAAGTTATTCTTCTTCCGGTGTTTTTGTCAGTTTGTAATCAGATTTGAAATCTGGCCAAAAGAGACGCATATATGTGACAAAGTGTCTAAAATATGCTTTAAATTGAAGAAATGCATTATCACTATTGACCTACACACAACTCAAAACTAAAAACACTGGACATAAAAATATTATAGTAATATTCCCCACAGACCATTATCCCCATCATTGATATGGGCAATGCCAAAGGTTTAGTGCGTAGAGCGGCTCAACCGTGGTGCGGATGTATGTGAAAGGCTGCAGTCTGGCCGTCTTGTCACAACATTGGGTTTAAGCCCTGAAGACACAGACAGCATTATCCTCTTATTGTCATGGAGAGCAGTGCCTTGGGACACTTGAGGCCCAAAGCCTGGAGGAAAGTTAGCCTTAAATCTTCTTTGGGGATAGAGATAGAAATTTGCATGATGGAAGAACATCCTCAGAGGAAGGCCTCGTGTTCAGCGGGTGGAGTTAGAATGGAAAATCACCTTTATACCAGCTGAATATCAATGACCTGACTGGTGCATAGAGTTGTACCTTTAAGTTGTATCAGCTCCGAGGGTTTTGAAAGGAAGTAAAGAGAAAGTGTGGGGGGGACAAAAAAAAAAAAAGGAGTGGAGGCATATTTGTCTAAACAACATGATGCAGATGACGAATTGCTCAATAAAAAACCCATACAGAAGAGACGTGTTTGTGCGAGACAACAAAAGCTCAAGCGTGGGTGCGCTAGGCCTATATAAACTTTGATGAAGAAATGTACTGATGTGCGAGTATCTGTGGTTAAGCTGTCAGAAAAAACACTTGTACACACGTAGCATCCATGCACCTTCCTGGCTCATTAGCCCCCCCACCCCACCCCGTATCTCCGCTCGGGTGGAATCCCCCCCACCCCCACCCCGTCACTTTCCCCGCCGCATCCTCACTCGCTAGATAGTTCCTAGTCAACATCACTCCTTCCGAAAAAGAAAAATCCTTGAAGAGGTCAAACCCGAGAGATTAAAACCCCTCACATGGGGTCATGGAGATCAATGATCAAACATGGGGGGCCCCGTGCCCCCCCCCCCGCTCCTCCCACTTTATTTCAGGAAGCCTGGTAATAGAGCCGAAAAGGCTGGCCGACTACTTCCCTCCAGCGTGACCCAGCCATTCTCTGGCGGTGGCCTCACCTATAGCTGTCACTGGCGGTCCCACCAATCACAGAGCGGGACATCTTCATTAATTGGGTGTGAAATACCAAAATGAACTGTGACACTGGTGAACATAGGATAGGGGTCCAGCAATAGAACAAAACATGTGCATTTCAATATGCTTCATCAAAATGTGTAAAATTAAAGAAGCATACACACAAAAGCTAATTAAAAAAAATCAGGCATGCAGAAATACAAACCTTCACGATGGCTCCATTAATAATAACTTCACACCTGTCTTACAGTGATATATTTCACCCACCCCTGCCGTGCAAGTGCTCTCTGATTTCTATTGTGAAGGAAAGGGGGACACTGCATTGGTCGAATGAGACCTCTTGCATGGGGGGGGGGGGGGGGAGAAGCACTTCGCTGGTTGTGGGTTTTCCATCATTGAGTGAGCCACATTCCTGCGGACCACAGGAGAACACAAACTGGCTGCTGGAGGAAAAAGCCACTCAGCTGTGGAGTTTGGCGATGGCTGTTCCCCCCCAGAAAACACGCCTTCCATTGAATCGGGCTACACGTTTTCACATGCTGGAGTACGTTTTTTATACTCTTATCGTGGGGGGAGTTTAAAAAGTGAGGAATGGGAAAGGAGAACACGGGAAGGGATAGAAGGATGAGTCGAGGTTTGAAAGACTTGCCCTATGGGTGCATCTTTTACATGAAGCTGTGCGTACACTACCAAAACAAGGTACAGGAGATGTACTATTTGTCATTCAGGGATATATACATATTTTTTAAAGTTCTCCGAACTGTTACAGTTCATAGCAAATACCAAATAAAACACTAGAAAAGGGGGTGGGAGAGAGGGTTAGAGAGGCCGGGGATTTAAAACTTCCTGTCTCTAATGTTTTATCAATGAGAGTGATCCGACATATAGCTGGAAACCCTCTACAGACTTTGAATACAAATCTTAATAAGAGTTTATGTGCAGCCTAAAAACACAGAGCAGTAAAAGGACACACCACAAACGCAGAGTGAGTACAAATCAGAAACATGTGAATGAAGGGTTAAACCCAATGGTGACTTCATCTGTGCGGTGCAGATGCAAAGTCTCACTTCACCAATCGTCAGATGGCATTTCAGTAGACATGCAATGCTTCCTTGCATTATCTGCCCCCCCCCGCCCCCCTCAGTGCGTGTTCCTCTGACACACTCAGACATACACAGTATGTAAGTGTTACAACGCGGAATATAGTTTCACGCTCCAAAGCTCATGCAGATATTCGCCGACTGTACTTAAAACGACTATATTGAGTCAGAACGGAGAGAACGTAAACCAGTGCTTTTATGAGGAAAGTACATGCGTAGTGATAATTTAGAGTTTAACACTAAGCTTTGTGGGAAGGCACGGCGGTTTACAGTAGAACTCGGCCTCCGAGAGGCTTTTCCCTTGACCCACAGCAGGAAATAGGCTTGTCTTACGAACAAGTAAGGAGATGTTCTCGGCTTGTGATTGAGTCAACGCCGGTTGACAGTGGCCTAGAGGAAATGGTCTTTCTTTTATGAGGGGAAATGATTCCTTCTAGGATCAGCTGAAGGCAGAAAACATGGAACACGTGAAACAAAATAACGTCTGCGTCAACACGCCCGCGCGTGTGTCTGCCCATCCATCTCTGTCAAAACATGGCGAATTGATGATTGACGACCATTTGCGTCCCAGAAATCGAGACGACCGAGAGCTGGATGTTTACTTAAGGCCCACCTTCCGCGATGGGCTTCATTCTCTTGTCGCTGGCACGACACAGAAAAACGTCCCTGTGAGCGTGTGAAGCATTGGAGCGGCTGCTCGCTCTGTGCGGTGGGACTTTTGTCGCAATGCATAAGCGGCGTCACGTTGGGCTTTGGTACACTGGAAACAGATGTGCTTCAAATTCATACCAGGCACTGTTTTCCCTCACAATGGACGAAAGCAGAACGGGGGTGGATTGACTCTGTGTGTGTGGGTGTGTGTGTATATGAGTGTGAGTGACGGATTGAGAGTGTGAAAGAGAGCATGAGGAGGTGCTTTTCCTGTTCAGTCATTTGGTGACATTGACCGCAATGTTTCAATGCTTCTGTCTTCGATCTTGGAGGGGAGCAGTCTACGTCGTTCTATAACGGCCTCGCCCTTTTCCCTCCTTTTCCAGTCTTTTCTTCCTCCATCTTCATCATCTTCTCTCCCCGTTTTCACACGAGTTCCCCCACCCCCCCCTTTACTTTCTCCCCTTCTCTGTGAGTCACTCCAGGGCTCCATTGTTTGTTTGTTTTTGCATTCTTCATCAGTTTAATTCTGTCTTCTATCTCTCCCTCGAATAACACAAACCCCATCTACCTCTCCCTGCTAACACTGAAAACAAGAGCCCCTCGTGGACGCAGTCCATTAGTGCCATCCATCCAAACAGACCTGCTTTGTTGAGGTGTTATATCAACAGGGTGCCCTCCCCTCCGCTCCTCCACGGCTTCCTTGGGCCCCCCAACGGCAGGAGATTGATGTCAACGAGGAATTTTGTCCCACATTTCCTCCCTGCCCTCCTCCAGACCCGCCCCGCCCCTGAAAAACACTTGCACCAGCACAGAGGGCCCCAGTGAGGCCCTCAACAGGCCCGCTGAGCTGCGTCCCCCCGTCCGCCGCCACCTTTTCTCACCCAGAGTCACAAACGTGACACCGTAAACAAGGAGTGCCCCGGAAAAAAAGGAAACGGGCCGCCTTGTTCTGTCAACAGAGCGGTGGCTGTGAGAAGAAGGCCAGCACGGGGACGTCATTTGTGTACAGTGTCATCGCCAGAGGAAGCCGGCAATCGGGTTCAGACCTCAGGGGCGCCGCTTATTAAAAAACTTTCACAAGAAGCAAGAACCTGCGACGCAGCTGCCGCCAGATGGAGAAAGTTGTTTTGAAAGATCCAATAATACATGTGCAAATAAAAAGTCCGCAGCGATACATAATTCCGTTCATCTGTGGGCCCTAATCAGATTTCTGCAATCTAGATCACGTACGGGCCCCTCGGCGACCGGCACAATGGCTTTCTCTAGGGACTTCCATCCGTGGTTGTAACATCATACGCCACTGAATAATTGTCCGAGGGAATGTGTGCTTTCGTGTTTACAAACTGCATCCTTTTAAATTCCATGTGGGACGTGTAAGAAGATGTGCTGAGGAAAGATGCAAAGCAAGTGAGGCTAAAGGGTTCAGATTTGACAAACATAAAAACAGTTAAAGTGAATATACTTGTGCCTGATCTAAATAATTATATGTACAGTATATTCCATTCTTGTGGTTTGCTATTTCAATGACAGTTGTTAACAGTGCTAAGTATCACCGTATTTTAACATTTGACTTCTTTATTTGAACTTCCACTGCGGTTTACTCTGGAAGACCTGCAGCATTAAATCCATGCATCACACGTGGTATATACAAAAAGCTCACGCGTGACTTCTTGTTTTAATTTAGACTGACCAGTCCAATAAACATTTAGACATGCTTCAATCGTTTAAACGATTCACGGGGGATTAACAGAGGACGTAACCGGGCTGAGCTTTTCCGGAGCAAAATTGTTATGGCGGATCAAAGGTCACGACGGTTAAAAAAAAAAGGGTTATTTTTCAAAGTGTTACGGATTACAGTAATCTTAAACATAGTCAGTTAAGTATTCATACTCTCAGATGACTTGACTTTCATATCTGCAGAATATATAAAAGGCCAAGAACATGAAGAGAGGATTCTTTCCAATTTGCAACGGGATATTGCTCTGATGATCATCTGCCACTTCAATTGACTTTTTAAGACAGCTCAAACTTATGGAAACATGCACCTCCTCTCAAACGTACAGTATTTGTACAGTGTTAATCTCCTAGCCTGGTGATGACCTAATGAGTGTAAAGCCTCTATGGAGCAAAAGTTCCAGTGAAGTAGCTCCACTGGCCCAAAACATCTCAAAGCAATGTGTGCTGACCCTCAGGAGGACTTGTTTACTGAGTAAAAAGCTAATGGACATTCTAATAAATAGTGAAAGGATACATAACATACTAGGTATATATATGGCGTCTTATAAGAGACCTTTAAAGGTTACATGTGCGTGTGAAAATATCTGGGTCCCGCGGACACAGACGAGGCTGTACCGATGGTATCGATGTGGCAGCTGGGACAAGCTGAACATGTCTGAGGAACAGAGGACATCAACCCGGTGAAGCCAAATTTACTTGGACTTAAAAACAGGTTTCTGGTACCAGAAAAACATCTCTTATGCTCCATTTTACGTTTTTTTTAAGTGCATAAATATACTAAATATACTGTTACCAATTCATCAGAGAGGTAATTCACAGTGCAGGCCCACGTACTCCAGATAACCTAAATAAATGAGCGTCAGTGTATGTGATGAGTGTAGCTGCAGCTGCACACGTTGTGCATGATCTGACACTTTCTCGGGTTCATTCAGAGGTCTCGCCGCGATGCTTCCAAAAGGACGATATATATATAAAAAAAAGAGGAAATAGGAAGTGGCATAGCCGAGGAGACGCGCTGCACTTACAACCGGACCACGGGGCTAAAAGTGGTTCGCCACCTGTTTCTGACATGTACCGTGGTACTTTTAGAGAAAACTTTCATTTAATATTAAGCAACTGGGCTCCACGGTAGAGCATTTTGACAACCGTTATCAATAAGTAATGTGAAGACATAAATATTCCCAAACTTCCTGGAGACAAACCGCACACAAGTTAGGGCCTTAACAGTCGCCACAACTAGCAAGAGCATCTCCATTTTATTGAGGATGAGAACTACGGGCAAACCTGAATTCACAATTTTAGTGATGAGGTATGCGATGGCTTCTTACAGTAGATAGAGGCTGTTATTGTTGCAACAAAGTCAAATACCTTGAAAACATATACACCATAATACATTAATATAATAAAGCTGGTATTGCCATTTTGTGGATTCTGGGGGAGTTTCCCGTGTGACAAAAAGCTGAGAAATCTTCATGTTCTGAAATATCCACAGGGTGCTACTGGCACAGACATCTGGATGTACCGTCACCACAGCACTCCATGGAAACACACAACGCCACCGTGGGCTGCAGACAGCCTTCCTATGTTTCTTTAAGCACCACTCTGCATGAATAAGTACCTGTTAATAAGTCAGTTGTTTTATCTTCAAGGGTTTGATCGTTTGCATCGGTATGCTGTCTAAATAATGCCGAGCATACTTTGTTTCTAATATATGTTTGCAAGATGCAAAGTCTTACAACAGAGGAGAAAGCTCCTCTGTAAGTGAACTTAAAGCGACCGCATGGGAACCCGGGGAGAACTGAAAATAAACTCCAGCACGAGACTTCTGCGGCTGTTAAAGCAAATGTTTGCTTAACATATGGAGGCTTTGCCCTATTGCACTCCCCAGTGGTTGAGAGGGCTTCCTATTTCCACTCCTGTTTCTATCGTATTTTCAACAGCACGACATCACCCGGAGGCATTTGTCAGAAACCAGCGAGGTCAAGACACAGTTTACAGTACGGCAAAGAAGTGAGGTTTTAAGAGAAGAGGCGGAGTCTGTGAATTATTTTGTAGTTCTTAAAATGTTGTTTGGTCTTATCAGAGATTACTGGTGAGTCACTGAACACTGAGCTCTGTCAATGACACAGCCGTGAGTCAGATGATAATATCCACATGCCAGCATGGTGACACTCCTTAATGGCCGTGTAATTTCAAACACACAAATGGATTACAAAGAATATACAAACACTTAGAAAACTATGCCAAGTAAGAGTATCTCTCTTGTACCCACAACCCAACCAAGAGACTCGGTAAAGTGCATTATTAGAGAATCAAATGAATGAATCAAGGATGTCTGTCACCACTGACAGCATATTTTAAAGCCTTGTGTTAAGACTTATAGCTGTTTGATTGTAGATGTTGAAATAGATGTATTACAATTTGAAAGAAAAAGCTACAATCATGCTGTATGGATTGCTTTTAATGTGTTGAATGTAAGAAAGAGTGTGACGTTGCAGACAAATACAAAATGGCAACATGGACGAGACATGTAATGATACAAATAGACACAGTATGAAATCCACTGCCTCAGTACTAACCTCAGCTTCCTCTGCCGGCCCGCTCATCTCTGTTTATGTAAGTCACTCATTATGAACTGGAACGACCCTCCCGACGCGTTGCAAGAAAAAAGGCCTTTAGGCGACATGAGCCGGTCTCACGGGTCATCTGTGTTTGCAAACAGTTCAGACGAGTCAATACTTCCAGAGACTGATGCAATGGTGGGTCAAGTATAGCAGATGACACATCACGCTAGGACCTGTGGATAGTGTGGGCGGCATACACACTGGTTTGATTGGCTGCGTTATGAGGGCCAACAACGAGACCAGCTGTGGTGATGAGATTAGTGCGGTTCTGTGACTCCAATCCATACTGATTAGTTAAACTGACTCAAGTCAAGTCATGGGTTTTCTTGGGTCAAGACAGAACCGGGTACAGAACTCGTCTCCCTGTCCTTTCCCACTGCAGAGGAGCAGCAACACCGGTGGTCTAGGCCAGGAAACGCAGATGGTCCTCTCTACAGGCATCCATCTTTGTTATCCTTGAGAAACATTAAATAGGCCTCTGCAGATGATGCATGTGTGTGTATATATCTGTGTGCGTGCGTGCGTGTGTGTGTGTGCATGCGCAGGAAAGTGAGGTTCCAGGTTTTTGAAATATGAGCGAGCATCACACAGCGAATGCTATCCATAACATCCTACTCCAAGAGGCTCCTTCTGTGAGGGAGGTAGAGTGGTAGAGCAAGGCTAGCAAGGGGGGGGGGGGGGGGTAGAGAGCGAGAGAGACTACCCTAGTTACGCTGTATTTCATTCCTGCCTCCACAAGCGGTGATTCATTCTGTCCTGAGGGGAGGTGGTGACATGACCTACTACTTCATGACTACTACGAGACATTTCTACTATATTCTAACTATTACATCCTGTCTGTTGGTGGCAAACTTACTTAAGACAAAAGAGAAGAGTAAAATAAGACTGGAACAAAAGATGTGTGATCATGAGGGTTCTGTGTGGGCAAGTTCTGATAAGACGCCCCGTCAGAAGTGCATCGCTTCCTACTCAGTCAACATACAGAAGAGCAAAGTCTAAAGACAGCTCAGTCAAAAAAGATGGATGGAACTTGAGAGAATTGTGCTCAGAGCTAATCAATCATAAATCATGTCTTTAGTTGTGAAGATTAAATGACAGAAGTTGATCTACCAAACAAGTAACAAATAACAACAGTATCTAAAACTTCAATGAGGGGAAAAAAACATGGGGGGGGGGGGGGAAGACTGTGTTCCAGAGCTCGAAGGCTGTATCATGGACCATTTACCGGCAACGATAAAAAGCAAACATCTTGGAAGCACATGCTCTGCGTGTTTTCTTAAAAATGATGAATGGAGTCCTACAAAGACAAACGATGACAATAAAACAAATTAATACATTTCAGCCAGATCCAAATCATTGTAACCGGGAACATCTTAGTCCATTATAATGTCATCCAGATCCTGGGGCGTTTCCACACCAGGAAGATCCAAACGTCCCCCAGCATTGGTTCTCTCTGGGGTCTCCTCTCAGCTGGATGTGCCAGAAAGGAATTAAGATCTCGAAACAAACTTATCTGGGTCCCTTCAATTTGAAGAATCAGCGAGTTCTCAAAGCTCAGTCTGCATGTTCAAGCCACCCTGCAAGAGAAATACATTTCTGCCACTTGTATCCATCAACTTGTTCTCTCCGTCACTACCCCAGTATCCTTATTCTTACGTCAATCATCCTGGATCCACTGTTCAGTCGGTTGAAAGCTCCTTTCTAGTACCTTGTCCTAAGATTTCACGAGGACGATGAGCAGTGTGACACCTAATCTCTGCAAAAAGATTCTGCATTCATATGCCAAATCTGTAGGCAACGGGACAATATGTTGGTATCTGAAGCGTTCTGGTTTCCGTTTGCAGTCAATGTAATATCGACCAATTACGTTCAAGCAGGTAAACGTCGCGTGGAGAGCAAAAGAGGCAGAACGCATTGAACGAAAGGCAATCTCGGAACCCACAGACTATTGTCTGACAATTAAAATGTTCATTAGCTTAAAATGTGCTTGAAAACCGACTACTTGAGAAAGAATCTGGTCGCACAAGTCGTCTCTCAACTCTTGTGTCGTATCTTAAGAGCAGCGCACTGAAAAGGAAGTCTTAGGCCGGATCCACAGGCTACATAAGGAGCGAACCCCAGAAATATAGCCCATTGCCCCCAGAGCCTTATCGTCTTAAGGCTGATAACCGACCGGTTCTGAGATTGTGCAACACCCCAACAACTTAAGCATACTATGTCACAACACTGAAGAGCAGTATCTACCGAGTCCAACAACAGAGCCTTTTGAATCTCACAGTGACGCTCTTCTATCCCTGGACCATTGCCCTGGGGAGCTTTCTGATTATCTGTAACTTTCGGCAAAAAGATAAAACTTGCAGGTCTTACAACTTGCCTCCTCCACAGAGGCTGTGGTGTCGAGTTCAGAAGTTGCTCAAGTGTTCCTTCCACATAGTCCAGTAATATCCCCAGTAGAGGAATACGCAATCCTACTCCCCTGCTGAGAAGCCCCCACTCCTCGGCCGGACTGGCTGAATCGTGTTGAGGCAAACCAAAAGTCTGTCTTCATGAATTCCCCACACAAGTTTTTGCTTCTGCAACAACAGAAGCTGCAATCCGTCTGGATTCCACATTCTTGTCATTCAGAAACCTGAAAGCCTCCCTCAACAGTGGGTTCTACTAACAGGTAATCAGGCCAAGACAGACACCGAAGACCTTCAGGCCACAACTCTTGGGTATCATCAACTTCCAACAAGTCGTGAAAATAAGTCTTGCAGAGGCGAGAGTTGGAGACCTAATGCAAAGGGCCCTCAGCCAGACATTCCCAGTTCACACTCACAGTACATTTGGGCTCATCGGCTTTGGCTAAAGCAATAGTGTACTTGCGCCGGCTCCTTCCACAACAAAGAGGTGACATTTCACATCTCAAAGCCACTTTTAAAAGCCATAGGTCAGCAGGCCATGGAGTCCACCTTGGCCCATCACCCATTTGGCAATGCACTAGTCTCCTACACCGAACACTTGGATAGGGTAACCCACATGGCATCAGCCCCATGCCACTTGTTGGGGCTGAGACTTACCAGGGACCAGCCACAAGGGACCTACCTGGAAACTCCTGCTTAATGGCTGGGTGCAGGAAAAGGCCTTTGTTTCCCTATTCCGGGTGAGGTTTCTCTTTTCCCAAAACACAGATTGATAGAGATCTTTTGATGACTTTTAGCTTAGCCCCTCAAAAGGGAAGAATTTACCTTGAGAGACCCGACCTAGGTTGTTGTCTCCAACAACACTGTTCCTATATCACAACCCCCCATGTCACCACCACCACTACTAAAAAGTTGTAAAGTATGTTGACTGTTTATGATCCCCACTGTAGTTAGAGCTCAGCTTTGAAACCTCCCCCTTTTGACTCTTTATATACAGTTGTACATAACAGGTCTGGTATGGTTGTTAGAGTGCAGATGAAAAGAGCCATCCATGTGTAGGGTTGTGCATGGTGGGTATAGGTCTGTGTAAAAAAAAAAGCAAAACTGCTTTTTCTGATTGAGGCAGAAGCTGCAGTGCTTATTTGAGTAAAAATGTACATTCATTTCAGTTAGAGGTGCAGAGGATGGAATAAATTAGTAATAGCACTGTAAACTGGCTCCAGTAGGTTACCTGGTTTGGCGCTCTTGCAGCAGGCTTGTCCTGGTGGTTGGCAAGGATGAGGAAAGGCAGTGTGCAGAGCTGCGGATGCTGCAGGGCCGAGTGGAGCTCGTTACGCGCTGCCTCAAGGTCCTCATCCGACGAGGCACTGTCCAATACGAAGACTACGCCCTGTGACCCCTGGTAGTAACGACTCCAATATTTCTTGATGTGGTCTGCTCCTGTAGACGAATATGGTTCCGTTAAATGTGTCATTGTAGTCATTGTCATTTATGATGTTACCGTTGTCATGTGAAAACCCCCTGATGACAAATGATACAAAACATGATCGTCTCAGAATTATCAGTTTGTAAATAGACTTTTGTAAGAAATTTGAGCAAACAACTGTAGTTAGTAGATATAATAAAAGTGTTTAATAATTCATAATTAAGAATTCATAATTAGTCATAAACATAAGGGTTTTGGGAATGCATAATTAAGATAAACATAAAGTGTTGTAAGATTAGGAGCTAATAAGACATGAAGCTTCTGCCAAGTTGCAGAAGTCTAGCTTATATACTGAAGGATTATCATAGAAGGGAGTAAGTCATAACTGACAGGATTTGAATGTGTTAGCTGCTCAGGGAGAGAGAGATGTGGAGATAGGCGTTTACAGAAGTGCGTAGGGAAGTTAGCCAATAGAAATTGAGATAGACGGGAGGGGAGGAGTCGCGAACGAATATGTGGGAGGTTTAATTTAAAGACTTATTTTCTCTCTCGCGTGATGGCTCTCAGACGACGGACGTGTTTTTTATACCTGAGGAGCTGAGTTGAGTTTTTTGCAAATGGGGTTTTATTGATTTAATATTTCATAGGAGTATGTACTCCAATGTTTAACTGTAATCGTACTTGCATCAGTGGAATTAAATTCCTTATAATTGTAAACCAGTCTTGGTAGATTTCTTATTGGAGCGTGTCGACTGCACAAAGCAGCCGGACACACGTGCTCCGGCCTTCTCCCTGTGGTGTGAGTTTCATCCTCCACACTTTCTCCAACACAAAAACATTTCCATTAAATTCATAATTAGTACTGTCGGCAATCAATGTGAGAATAAAGTATTAAACGTTAGAAAATATTGAAACAGAAATCCATTCTGGAACATGATAAGACATGTAGAACAAAGCACATCAAGACACTGCCTAAAAAAACAAATTTGACAAACATAATAAGAATGCCGTGTTCCCACCAAACGCCAAGCAAATATTTGTGTTACTACATAATGACGATATAACTACATAATAATGTTGGGGTCTGACCGAATGGCTTCAATATGTGCTGTGGACAAAGAGAATCAGGCCTTAACTTTTTCAAGCAAAGGTCTCATCCGGACTTGTAGTTTGATGAGAACAAGCCTCCTCTGGGTGGAATTTCACACTTGGGTGTAAATTCCCCCCCCCCCAAAAAACTATGGGTCCTGAAGTCATCTCATTGGCCGAGAGCCAAGAGGCCCCAGGACCCCTGTGGTTCAACCCCTGTTCTACAAAACTATCTGCTTCCCCCACCTCTACGCTTTTTCCAACATTCCCTCCGGGGTAGCAGGAGGCACGCAAACGCTCTCTTCGCCTGGACCTTCGTCCTGGATACATGAAGACACATCTGCCTCTCCTCCCCCCCTCCAGCACGACGGAGGCCACGAGGAAGCGACGGCCCCTCAAACCCTCAAACCCTGACAAGCCTTTCGCTGGACGAAACAGCCCGCGATAACGAATCTGCTTCAGCGATCCGTGCTCCGCTTTTTGCTCCTTTTTCTTTTTGCGCACACTCCGGCAGGAAGACGTCTAATCCTCTCCTGACCGATGATTACCGGGAGACATACCGACCACGTCGTCTCAGCCGAAGTTAAACTGTCCTCCCTGCAGCGAGGATAGTTCACGTCTGCGTTTCGCTCCAGGACGAGCTCACGCCACGACGGACCGAAGCCGCACCAGCAAAAGCCGTGCGACACACAGCGCCCGCTACCAGCCGCGCTGCAAGCAGCCCCCCCCCCCCCCTTCCTGCCGAGGAAACGGACCACTTTGCCACGAACACTTCAACGTTGCAACGAAGCATCGACAAGTAAGACTCTTGGCATCTGGGCATAGCTTAGCTTAAATTAACGTAAATTTAATTCAGGTCATTCAGTTATATGTTGATATTCCCGTGTTTTTCTGTGTTTAAGTTACTGTCGCGTGATATCGAGATATTGCGCAACTCCTCGCGGACGAGAGAAGCTCCGCTGTATTCGTGTATTAACTATGACTGTTTGCTTGGGATTTATTTGATTTCTTTTCATTTGTTTTATTACACTTCGTGTAGTATTCTCTCCTCATTAAATCAACTCTGTGAGTGAGCTGAGGTGCTTGGCTTATCACGGCATATCTTACCGGCAGTTCAAAGACGACAGCGGCATACTTATGCGTGATAGAACCATCGAACTCAGGCTCACTACAACGCGGACCGCACGCAGAAGTTTGATTCATGACTCCCACCTTTGCTCTCTCTTTCTTATCTCTGCCCCTGGGGAAACCCCGTTCAAACGATCGCCTCACATCACGTGCTGCCCAGGCACATGCGATTACATACAGCAGTCTCACTGCCATTTTGGCCCGCGTCACTTGACTCCGCCATCTTTGTAGTTTTTAGCTGTAGTATCTTAAGGCCCCTCCCCTTTTGGCCCGCGTCACTCGACGCCGCCATCTTTGTAGTCTTTAGCGGTAAGCTGTAAGACTCTCCTTCCTTTTCACCCACAGACATACACACACACACACACACACACAGACATACACCCTCATCCATTTTATTCATTCTTTAGTTTAGGCATATAAAATTGTATGATAACGTTTGTTGGTTGCAATATTAACTGATTTGATCATTTATTATTTTGATTTAATAAACTCTGTTATACTTTAAGGAGCAGTCGTCTGTGATTACTTGTGCATATGTATTTGATAAGACTGTATGTAGTAGCCTGTGCTCGAACTTAAAACCTTCACTGTCACTGAATGTATAGTCATACGCAGACTATTGACATTATGAGTGACTACTAATTATGAGACTTAGTTTTATCGTTTGGTTATTGGTCCCTGTTCGCAGGGTGGTACCCCGTTTTTATTAATAATCATTAATAATTGTTACATACATAATTCTATTGATGTCAAGAATTCAGTTTCTTAAATGCTGATAACCCAAACACGCTCCTTTAGATCCCAACAATAATAATTGTTTTGGCTTTTTATGTAACTGTGTCGCACGAAGACTATTTGCTCCACGTGTTTTAGGTAAAACCAAAACCACTCAGATTTGTTGTGTGAACGTCAAACTACCTATTTCCCTGAGAAATTTCTGAGCCTTTTAGTGCGCTAATTTGGAGCAAGAACATCCGCTCACACACGTTATTTTTTAGTGTAAGTAAATTGTGGAGGAGACCTACGTGCTCACAGAATGAGTCAGTCCAGTCCAGTTTGCTACCACCTCCCTTTCCTTCCACTGCCGGGCCCTCCTTTCGCCTACAATGTAAGGACACTTTGCTCAGGATCTGGCTAAATCCCACCTGCTTCGTAGGACTGGTAGATGCTAACCCCAATCACGAAACCATTTCTCACCTGAAGGAAAACACTTAGCGGGGTCAGTTCACTGCTTGAGACTTTTCCTAACAGGCTAATTCCAGGGCAATACTCTCACAGTGAATACTATTTTTTTCAATCAAAAACTCAGTTATGAATCAGTTATGTACTGGAACTGCAACACAAACTATAGTTGAGCGTCTTGCTCACCCTCATTACAAGCACGTCTCCCACCATTCCTTCTTTACCCAGCAGTGATAAAAAGGGCAGTTTCTCATTTTTATGGCAAAGCTGTGATTATGTTACTATTGAGTCCATGAAAAGAGAGAGAGAAAAAAAAAAGGTTCTTCATAAGGTTAGGAATGACTGCCAGATGACAGCTTCTGCTGTTGCCTTCTCGGCATTGATGCTGACACACTCACTCAACACCACAGAGCCATGATACGCGAGTCACATCCTCCGTGTTACTCATGCACCTTAGGACATCTTGCTCCTCTTGTGACAACTGGAATCCATTGTGACTGACTGACCACAAGCTGACCACAGCTGCTGATCTACTTCATTGAGGAATCTACAAATTTCAAGCCAACAGAAGTAAAAAAAAATGTACTCAATAGATAGATGTAAAGTGCAGAAGTAGTATCGTAGGTTATCCTCAACATGGAATCACAATAATCTGGTTTTCATTTTATTTGCCCATTCAGAAACAGTACGGACATTTTCCTCATTAGTAAGGCATCTCAAATACACCGCAGTATTGGCTATTGTAGTTTCAGATTGAAATCTTCTAAAATATAAAAAAACACATCTTGTCAACTGGTCTTACACTTTAAAAACACTTCATTTACTCAGTTAAATCAGTTAATTTACTGCGGTCCTTTCCACAACATGTTCTCCATTAACTGCTCAAAATGTTTGTTCTACGTGCTCATCGAGCTTGTCAGCACCGCATCAACACAACTACAAAAGGGTCTTGTCACATTGCATGTGCAAGTACGTGCATTTGCTTTTTACAAGGCGGTACTTTCTCTGGTTAAAACGATCATTCTCCGCCTGGGGAGGTTACTTCTTTTGCAATCTGGTGAACTGTTGTTGTGTTATTGTTGCTCACGGTAAGGTAACTGCCAAGCAAGTGACAAACTGTGAGGCTGGCAAATGTTTAAAGCATCACGAAGTGCTCTTGGAAGCATTTACCTCCCTTCCCTCGTGCTCCCCCTCCCTCCCGTCTTTCCTTCCTCCCCCACTCATTCTACTCACACCTCTCACTGGAGTGGAAAGCTATCAGACAAAGTGGCACTTGAGAGATTGAGTAGGAAGTTTCTCTCATCTTTGCCTGGAAACGGTGGAATGTCTCGTTGGCAGCTTCTGCCACCTATTGGCCTGACGGGAGGACTTCCAAACATGACGTCATGGTTCTTGGGGGACGCTGGCAGACCGGCTACATATCATTAATCAAATAAGTGCACTGGGAGTAAGAACTCATTCCTCTGCTCCCTTTTCACCTTTCCTTTCTACTTCTCCGCCACTGAACACCTTTGTTTATCAAAAGCCAGTGATGAAATGAATTATAAAAAATGTAAATGTTTTATACTTTCAGATTTCACTGAGACGTTGTTGGGAACGTAAAGGAGCGTGTTTGGGTTATCAGCATTTAAGAAACTGAATTCTTGACATCAATAGAATTATTGATGTATGTAACAATTATTAATGATTAAACGATAAAACGATAAAACTAAGTCTCATAATTAGTGTCACTCATAATGTCAATAGTCTGCGTATGACTACACATTCAGTGACAGTGAAGGTTTTAAGTTCAAGCACAGGCTACTACATACAGGTTCATCAAATACATATGCACAAGTAATCACAGACGACTGCTCCTTAAAGTATAACAGAGTTTATTAAATCAAAATAATAAATGATCAAATCAATTAATATTGCAACCAACAAACGTTATCATACAATTTTATATGCCTAAACTAAAGAATGAATAAAATGGATGAGGGTGTATGTCTGTGTGTGTGTGTAAGAGAGTCTTTAAGGTACAGCTAAAGACTACAAAGATGGCGGCGTCGAGTGACGCGGACAAAAGGGGAGGGGCCTTAAGATACTACAGCTAAACTACCACCAGATGGCGGAGTCGAGTGACTCGGACAAAATGGCGGCGAGCCTGCTGTATGTAATCACGTGTGCCGATGCACACATGTGTTGTGAGGCGATCGTTTGAACGGGGTTTCCCCCAGGGGCAGAGATAGGAGCTGTGTGTGCATGTTACGTGAGAGGAGGAAAGAGAAAAAGGAGCGAGAACTCGACGTGCATCACACTTCGGCGTGCGATGTTGTAGGGAGCCTGAGTTTGCTGGTTCTATCACGCATAAGTATACCGCTGTCTTCTTTGAACTGCCGGTAACTTATGCCGTGATAAGCCACGCACCTCCGCTCACTCACAGAGTCGAGTTAATGAAGAGAGAAATAAACAGAACGAATTGAAATAACTCAAAATAAATCCCAAGCAAACAGTCATAGTAGTTAATACACAAATACAGCGGCGCTTCTCTGCTCCGTAATGATTGCGCAATACCTCCGTATCACGTGACAGTAACCTAAACACACAAAAAACACGGGAATATCAACATATAAATGAATGGCCTGAATTAAACTCAAGTTAATTTAAGCTAAGCTATGCCCAGATACCAAGAATCTTACTTGTCGATGCTTCGTTGCAACGTCGAAGTGTCACGTTGTGGCGTGTCTCGTGTGAGCTCACGCGGGTCCGATCTGTACTCGCTGCAGGGAGTACCGTTTAACTTCGGCTGAGACGACGTGGCTGCTCGTCTTACCGGGAATCATCGGTCACGAGAGGAGCGAGGCTTCGTCGGCCTCCTCTTGCCGGTATGTGTGCACAAAAGAAAAAGCGGGAAGGAATCGTGGATGCGGATTCATCCCAGCGGAGTAAGGGGCCTTAACTCAGAAAAAGAAAACACGGCTGTTTCGACCAGCGAAATGGCTTGTGACCTGACAGGGTTTGAGGAGGGGAGAAGGCCGTTGCTTCCTCGTGGCCAGCGTCGCGCTGGCGGGGAAAGCTGGATCGTCTGTGGCCAGAACGGGGGGTCCGGGCGAAGAGAGCGTTGTCTCAACCGCGGAAAAAGCATTGAGGTGTGTACTGCAGTTAGTTTTGTAGAACAGTGGTTGAACCACAGGGGTCCTGGGGTCTCTTGGCCTTCGGCCAATGAGATTGCAGCGGTGCATTCAGGTGACTTCAGGAACCATAGTTTTTTGGGGGGGGGGAATTCACACCCTTGTGTGAAATTCCGAGAGGAGGTTTGCTCTCATCAAACTACAAATCAGGATGAAACCTTTGCTTGACAAAGTGAAGGCCTGATTCTCTTTGTTCACAGCACATGTTGAAGCCATATGGTCAGACCCCAACAACGTAATTATCCAAAAGGTCAACGGTGCAGCAGTGAAAGGCTTACTGACCCGATCAAGTACAGACTCATCCGTTGGAAGCCTCATTCGTTCACTACACGGGTTTCTGACCGTATGAAATAAATAACGACTGGCTCTAGCTAAATCAATTACCCAACCGAATCATCAAGCTTTGGGTAATTATGCGAGCACATGATCAGGGAAATATGAATGATCTCCTTGATATCAAGGTATCGCACAGTACGGTTGGATGCACCTGAAAGGAAGAATCTACGACAGAATGCTTTCAAGATTTTATAATGCATACGATACGACTTCCATTTCCCACAATCACCTTCAACACCCTTTTCCCTCGCCGGGACTTGATACATTTAGGTTTAATGTGTAGTAGCAGAGAGCAACAAAGCAATCTATTGTGTTAGCAAGGGCAAGAGAGCAACTATTGCCAGTGAAGGGCAAAAATACCATGAAACATCTTATAACACCCATAGATCAAAACACAGAGATACCGGCTAAAGAAACATATAGAGCATACGGGGAGATAAATACCTGTCAGTGTTGCGGTCAAATCTCCATTATAGGCAGACAAACTACACAAACTATATATGGCAAGTGAACAACGTAGCTTTAGCTAACGTGCATGTATTTATTTGTAGCCCGTTATGTTCACTTTTCTCTAGTTGTGTGTTCAACAACCAGTGATATAACCAAGCTACACTGTAACAAATATGATAATACTGGCAAGTGACAACAGCTAGGGGAAGGCGAGCAGAATAGTTGCCAATGGTTGTGGTTATAACGTAACTGAAACATCTTGAGAACTCGTTTTTTCCTAACATAAAGTAAAGAACCCATGGGGTTGAACTTTATTGGCTGGATGTCGCCACTGTACATAAATGTTCTGATGGTGGCCTAGAGGCAAGACTGACCGGGTATAGATGTGAACCGGTGTCACTGAAGCCTTAATGACATACAAACTACAGTGATAGAAGATGCTGGAGCAATGTCCTTCTTGCTTCTGGCGCAGCACGATTAAAACTCCAACCAGAGACAAAAAACACATCCCGGTACCAGATACATCTTAATAATCACGCCAATGTCTAAGCATTCCTTCCACCGCGTCTGTGTGTTTCTTGGCAACCGTTTAAGAACTACACTGCTCGGCTTAAGAATGATAATTTGTTATCACTAAATTATTGCATTTTTTTATGGCCCTGTGTGTCTCTTGTGAAACCGTGCCAGGTATATGTAGAAACCATTTTATAAAAGCTAACAACGGCACTTAGCCCCTTAAAATCCCTGTAAATCACTGCCTCTGGTGGCTCACTGCTTATTGTGGCTGCAATACATAATTGTCTACTGAGGCTACCCTTGGCCAAAGAATTCAGAATATTTAGCTGTTCCATAATGGATTTAATCCCTGCTGGGGTTCAGCTCTGGGGTATTTTCTCTTACGGTTTGAGGGAATAAGCTTTAAAACTCAATGTTTACCACCAGTGTTTGGGGATTTTTAATTGGTTATCCTATTTAACTTCACCACAGCTCTCCTGATGACATCTGAGACAGATATCTACACGTCTAGACAGTAGCAGTACACTCGTGGACAGGGTACAGTGCAGACTGAATATTTAGGAGCAGTTAGTTGTGTAACGAACAGTTGTCGATCTGTGATCCGTAGGGATCCAGCCCTTGCGGTTTGGCACGCCTGTGAACCGTGGTTTAAATACACAGTTTAACCATCAAGGCGGAAAATTGACTGAGCATTATTATCGGCCAAAATTCAATACAAATATGCGATCAGGACATCGGCATTCATGCTTTCTGTTCGCAGATCTCTGATATGTTACGTTATGAACAACAAATCTGTGTTGAAATTAACAGGAGAGCTAGTAACGTTAGCAGCACCGCTAACGGCTAAAGAAGGGTTCTGTGGGACGGTGGCAAAAACATATATTCTGGAGTCTTGTAGACCAGCTGCTAAACAAAACAAAACAACAATGGGATCTGCATCTGCCAATATGGATCATGAATGATCGGCAACTAGTATCGGCGAGTTACTTTTGTGCTGATCCGGGAGTTTTAGGATTTGTTGCGCCCCCAGTAGCTGGAAACATTTTTCTCATGCTCCCTACATAAGAAAAATATGAATTAATGCAATGATCCCAACATTTCTGAGGATATTACACTGCGGGACAGAAAACAACTATATGATCTGTGACGTCAGACAGTAACCCTCTCTGGGATCAAATGGACAGAAATGTGATCAGAGGAAAACACCTCGGCCGGCCCATCCCTCCCGCCCTCCCTCGCTTAACTCAAAGAAAGACCTTTTTCAACACTCAGTAGCAAATGAAGTCAACCTGCAACACTGAGTGTGATCGCTTATACATGTGAATGTTTAACTTAAGCATGTGATATGCTTCATAGACATTTGATGATTGATGGCGTTTGCGCAGCCAACTGCTACAGGCCACTGTTGTGCGAAACACTTAGCAGGGATACCACTCATTAATGTTGCAGCCTTCTTTCCCTGTATCTTACTATTGGGTTGTCAAACGGGTAGCTTTTCTGACGTTTTGCACTTTGCTAAGTCAAACCCTAAGTTGTAGTTCTTACGGGCTGATCGACAGAAATATAACCAGCAACTGTTTTATAATCAAATAATTCTTCGATTTATTATTCAATCAAATGTTACAAATATTACTTGGGTCCAGCTTTAGTTTTTCTTATTCTTATGAGACAGTAAACAGATCATTTGTGGTTCTTGGACTGTTGCTGGGCCAAAAATAAAAAGCTATTTTAAGACCTCATCTTGGAAATTGCAACAACTATTTTTAACTATCTCTGACATTTTATAGAAAAAACAATAAGTCAATAGAAAGAAATTGTAAATTTATTCGAAAATTAAAATAATTGTTGCAACTGTAGTAGTTTTCAAAAGTGCTGAAATTGAGAAGCAAGCAGAGTAGTACACACTGTGCCAGAAGCTAGCCCAGAAGAGTTTATATGCAGATCTATGTATTGGATTAGCTCTATTTAGTTCCGTTGAGGGATACCGTACAGGGCACAGGGACAGAAAGTGAAGCTCAAAACATATTGTGAAAGGCCAGAGCATAGTAAAAAAATGAGGGCGCTCTGGAAGTCATGATGCCACTAATGCACGAAGGAGAGAAAAGCAGACGTCTTCTGGTTACACAAGCAAGTGGCAATTATGTGTCAGTGATCGGGTTGCTTTATTTCATTCTCTTTCTTTACGAAAGTGAAACTATGAATGAATAAACAAAACTTTTGAGGCAACTGCCAGTAAAACAAGCAACCAACTACATTGCAAAACAAATGAAAAGCAGATGAAGACAGTCTTCTGGATTCAGATTTTCTTTTCGATTGGGTTTAATGTTTTTCTGAAGTCGTCCGCAAACTCAAACAGCTTGCGATGGTACACAGTTGAAACCTACTACCCTGCATCTCCATTTGGTCGGAGTTAGGCTACTGTTGAGGCTTGTTTCCGTTTGTTGTTTGGTATCGATGCAGGTATGGTTTCACATTCACAGTCGGCTCCAACCACTGTCTCACACATTTCTGCCTCCTATCGTTCATGCTCTCTGCCGTTTACCTTGAACAAAACGCAAACATGTTAATAATCAGGTGCTTTTTTTTCCACTCTTGAAAGTTGAAACACAGAGTAACCCCGCTTTGAAGATTTCCTAACGAAAAACAGACTTTGAGCAAAACAGCTACAATACGCTGATGGGGGGCTGGGACTAGTGAGGGAGGCCTCTGGTAATAAAGGTTTGCTTACTTCATTGAGGAACGAGCTGCAGCGAGGTGGGAAACACTTCAGCTGTTGAGACAGACATCAACCTGCCGCCTCAGCGGTGTCGGTTTTTAAAGCAAACGGAGTCTCATCGCGGCACATATTAATACCGGAGATTAATAAGTTGTGTGTGTGTAGTTATCCCTTTAAGAGGGAAATTTTTCTCTGCATTTACAGGAGAGAATAGGGAGCAGTGGGCTGCCAATGACAGGCGCCCGGGGAGCCGGGGGTTCAGTTTATTGATCAGGTACACTTCAACACGTGACACGTCCCAGTCGGGGATTGAACCGTTGACCTTCCCAGACGACCTCTTAACCCAGTGCGCCACGGTCGCCCCCAAATAACTGGGCTTTCGCTCTTTGCCCCTCCTCCTTTCCATCTAGTTAGCCGTCCATCATGGCCGTTCTGTACCTGTTCCAACCCACATATAGGCCGCTGTGCCCGGATAATAATATCAAGAGCATTGCCTATGTCCTCGTCATTGAAATCTTTAAAAATAGAATACTTGAAGTTCATAGAATACTTGAAGTTCTTGAACGTATTTGAAATTTTGACTTCAAAAGTTGGTTTCAAGACATTTATGTGGCGTCTACTATAGGATCTATAATGTGCGTTTCACCCACCATCAACAACCAACCCAACATCAAATAGGTAATATTCTTAAATGAGGCCTCAAATAGAGATCAGTTACGCGTCTGCTTTAATCCCCAGTGACCATCTACAAAATGATTTGCCCTTTTGGTCAAATCTTTTCCAATGCAAAGGAAAGGCCTGTGGGGCAGAGCAACACACACTGTGGTCCTATCTGATAGTAATAAGAACCACATTGGGGTCTGCCAGGACTGCAGTGTAGTGGGACGTGCTCACGTGCTGTCTTTGCCCGTTGGTGGTCACAGACAACTGGCAAATGTTCAGTGATGTTCTCCGTATGTGGAGGATTAATAGTGGATGGTAACATGGGTTCCACATGGGTTAAAATTTACACAAATAAAGTGCCTTAAACTTGCACTCTTCCTAACGGCCATCAGACTCCTCTGGTTGCAAAAAGAAGTCTGATTGTATTGAAGAAATGAGAACATGACTTCTCACTTGATTTATTACCTCCACCATTTGGAGTAAAATAAAGCAGGATATATTCTTGAGGGCATCGCTAACTTGTGATTGACAGGTCGTATCACATAAACCTTTAAGTTGGCTAATTAAAACAAAGCTTTCACTATAAATTGTCAGAATTCCAGAATACTGAAATATATAGATATAGAGAGTGACAAACACTGATTAATTAAAGAAGGACACGGCATGCGCAAATATCTACCACTCAAAAAAAGCCTCAACAGCAGCGAGTGGTGAATATTAGCACCACTTCTTCATCAGCTGTCGTTGTGTGGCATGAATGCACACTGTGAAATGGCCCGTCTAGACTTGACGTCATGTCACTGTACAGACGTACACACACACACACACACACACACACACACACACACACTTGATAGATTCCTCCCCCGTGTCCCCAGAGGAGCCCTTCCCACCTAATCCCCGTACCTGGCACCAGCTGGGTAGCAAACGTCTGCCAGACTTAAGATCGGCAGATGCAAAATACTCAATGTCGACCTACTTAAAAGACGTTATTGCACTTTATTCACATGAGTACAAAGAGCTCTGCATGCTGATCAAATAAACATGTAAATCACACAGTTATCTATCTGGGTATCTTCTGATCACATCTAACGAAGGAATACGAGGCGAGGACTCGCGTCTCGTGTTAGGATAGGTGGCTGTGGTAGAGCCCGAGATGATTCTCCACGTTCCACCATGTTTGATTTATTCTAAAACGCATCAGTGATACGTGAATGTTTTTTTCGTGTTACAGGGAGTTGACTTCTCTGACAGAGGACAGACTCTGGTGCAAGACCACACACTCTGTCCTTTAGCGTGCACATGTCGGGTTTTTGTTTTGTTTCTCAAATAGTCTGCCATTCAGCTGTGGATACCGATTTATTTAGACTTATTTATTTCAGCCTAAGCTTGGGTTGGACTTTGGGTTTGAATTATTTTTGTACATTCATCCTACCACATCGCTGTCACAGAGATACTAAAGGATCGAAATGGTTTTAACTGGGGTTTTCTTAATCCTTTACTCGAATTAAGGGAACTGGGTTTCTCACTTACATCGTCACTAAGAAACAGTTATAAACAGGCATGTAAACACTGAGGGACAAGTCCTGCCTGGCAACGAATGTCAGGCAGAGACGGCTATGTAATGTGTTCAAATCATTAAGCAGGAGGGCTTGACTGGAGTGAAGATTGCAAAGAGAACAAATAATGGCACAATCCGGAAGAGGAACAAACGACAGCAACCAGAAGAAAACAAGACAGCAGGGACCTCGATGACGACTGCATGAGACAAACATGCAGCCCTGGTCTGGATCACTGCAGGCACCAAACATCATAAGCTGCTTTGTGTCTCTGGTTTAAAAATGACAGTTTGCACTTGTGACAATCTGGCCACACGACACGAGTCACCGTTACCTACACTTACGTGGGTTCAGAGCCTGCATCTTTAGAATAAGACCTGGCTCTTAAGACAACTCCCAGTGCTACGTTAACTAACCTTTGCTACGTTTACGCCGAGCGTCCACACTACCTCAACGCTTTACGACCCCTAAAACAAAGACGTTGCTGGCGCCATTTAGGATTGAAACCTCCCGGGTTGCGTTTTAGTCTGGACGGGCAGAGTTTTAAAAACAATGACGCACACTCACACATTTGCTTTATGATTTAGTCTCATGAGTGTCCTTCCCAGGTGGAAGTGAAGGCAATGTGGAACAGTCTTTAAACCTGCATTCTCTCTACTGACCAGCAGGGGGCGACTCCTCTGATGGTATAGAAGTCTATGATAAAATGACTACTTCTCTCGTGATATATTCCCTCAGTAAATATTGAAAACATGAGTTTATGTTCTCAATCTCTAGTTTCAAGTCTTCTTCAATACAACATGATGTTCATTTAATGGTCCATTTAGAGTCACGTAGACCATAAAGCACAGTATGCGTTAGGGCGGGCTTACTGTGATTGACAGGTTGCTGCCGTTACCAGAGCCGTATGAGACATCTCTAGTCACTCCAAGTATGGTACTTGGCCCGTTCATTGGTTGTGAAAAAAACAACATGGCGACGGTCGTAATCCAAGATGGCGACGGCAAAATCGCCCAAGTCGAGGCTTCAAAATGGTAGTCCACCAAACCAGTGAGTGACATCACGATAACTACGACCACTTTCAGTCTGTGCTCCTTCAATGACCCATCACATGGTCATTGAACCAGAGATAAACAAACATCAGCCTGTATTTATATATGCATTTATTTATCATTAATTATATATAAACTATACATAAATAATCAGACTCGCACTGCCAAGCAAACAGCAAGGATAGAATAACTCCATATCAAAAGTGAGGAAGCAATTCATGACTTTTAAATGCTTCATCAAGCGGAGCAACTGAATGGAAAATAGCCATCTTACAAGAGTTTTGTGCCTTAAATGGTTTATCCGACCCGACGTCTCAGACTGTAAAGGGAGAATAGCTCATTGACATTCAATGGGCTTTTTTGGTGGGACAGGAAGGAAGGAAGTAGATGGGAAGTGCTTCACTTCTTCAAGCTTCTCAACGAGCGCTTATTCCCTTGGTTTAGTCAAGGCTGAGTGAAGAGAACAAGCCACATAAGTATTGTGCAAAACAAGTTATTTTTTTGGGAGGTGGGGGTGTCACAAATTCATACAGACGTCTGTGCGTCACATCTTGTATCATTTTTCTGCATCGTCGATGCAGTGCAAAATAACATAAAGCTGGACCGGGTATGTTTGCTTGTATTAAAGCCATAGGGGGAAAAGGGGGGAGAGAAGAAAAAGAGAAGAAAAAAATGCTGAAGGAAGCATTGAGTAAGTTACAAACGGTGCAGAAAAAGCAGCTGCTTTAATCAGAAAATGATTTAAGAGAGCTGATTGTAAAAAAAATGACCGGCGGGACATTACGCAAGAGCACCGACTCTCCCGACTCCGCATTTACGTCATTTACGCTTCAAACTAAACCAAATATATCAGTACTTCAGCGTAGATGGGGACCCACTCTGATACCGTGCTCTAAATAAAAAAGGAGAAGCATCGCGTTCTTGTTTTCACCATGTCAAACCCGTCCATAACAGACGGCACCACGAATCGCACAAATTATTTTGCTCTGTGTATCTACAAGAAAAAAGGAGCAGGGGAGAGATGGTCCAAGCAGGGGGAGTGTGAGTGTGTGTGTTGGGGGGCAAACAGTGAAGAAAAACCAACAGATTTCATCATCCTTTGCTGTTGTTTACAGCCAATACTAACTTATCTACGGTAAATCAAACGTGTCATCCGTGGGACCAGTGTTTTTCCAACCACAATAATGTCCCACCAGACCGGCTTTGAACCAATCCAGAAAGAAACACTCTTTTGAAACCCCCCCCCCCCTAGTGCGCTCTGTCCAAATTTGGTAGCACCCTCGTTGGTGGTCCCCCGGTGCCTCTTTGTGTGTGTGTGTGTGTGTGTGTGTGTGCGTGTGTGGTGTTTTTCATCTTTTCAAGAGGCTGGGATGGGTGACCCTTCAAAAACATGCACCGCACCTGTCATGTGCCTATATGGTGTGCGGAAAACAACATAAATTACTTTCACCCTCAACAACACAATACTGTTTTCTTTTTTTCTTTTCTTGTGTCGCTGAGCTGCAGGAGGGGGAGACGGGACAGCGGTGATTTAAAATCCCTCTTCCAACAACTCCCTTTAAAGGACTGGAAGCCTCCCGCTGCAGTCGCTCTGTTTACGTACGTCCACCCCGACATCGCTCTCGTCTGTGCTTATTAAACGGCTTCCTCGAGTGCTGTGCGTTTCCAGGAAGAACAGGGTGCAGATTGAGCGGGCCACTTCAGAACACACCAACAAGGTCTGACGTCCGTGACCGAAAGGTGTGATGCTACCGGAGGTAAAAAAACAAAAAAACAAAAACAAACATGCTTCTGCATCCCTGGTGTACACAGTTAATATCGACAGATGAGATGATAACAGGACAAGCTTCGTTTTTCTGAATGAAAAACATGTTTTTATGCTGCACGTCTGTATTGTGTAATTTAGGTTTCCTGATTTTGCTTTGCTAATAGAGGATCAAAACATGCCACCCACATACTCGGAGATAGAACACAGACTATAACGTAGCAACAAACTAATGAAATAAATTAGATCAAATCGTATAATAATGCTACTTCACCTAGAGAGGTACTGAAACTTTCATGACTGCAGAAATAAATACATTTGATTTGTGTAAAAATGAAATAAATGCTTTCTATTTCATCCTTACTGACCGCCAGAGGCAGTGCTTAACACTGGATATCTTCCGTCGCGCGCATGCGCAGGTCGAATATTTATATCAACAAAGTCACGTGTGACCTCGGATGACCCCCGTCGTCTATAAGTTCCGGTGTCATCCTGAGCTCAGTCCTTTTTTTCTTCTCGCGACGCAGGTTAGCTACCATGGTAGCATAAACAAGGATGTGTCTACGATCAAGACATATTAGAGCTCGTCGCTGTAGCCTTGTGACTACCGGTCGGAGTTGCGGTTCTCTCGCCCTCCAAAGGCTGTGACGAGCTGTCCCTCTTCGGAGGGAACGGTGTGTTCGCCGTTCGGACATCGAGCCCCGGACTGGTGGACGCCCCTATCATCGGTCGTCACCAGTCTGATAAGGGCCAGCTAAGTCGTGATGACAGCAATCGGTAAGATCGATTAACATTGTTTTCTATAACAGTTGTTTGTTCCACGGTTGGCAGAGCGCTTCCGCTCTAGTTAATCGAGTGGCGCGCTAACGAGAGCGTAGAATTACGCTGTCGGCCCGCCCTTCACAGTGTTACGGCTATCACAGTTAGCAGAGTGTTCCTGCTCAGGCAAACTTTGTGAGACACTAGATCCGCATTGGCGTTGTGTACATGGAGATTTAATCTTTACATCTGACGTAATTCGCAGTTAGCAGTGTCTTCACTCAGGCTAACTTGGATGCTAGCTGGGACTGCGTCCATCAACTTTGTAAACCTTACGGCCGTCACAGTTAACAGAGCATCTCCGCTCAGGTTAACTCAGTGGGAAGCTAGCTAAACAGAGCTGATACTGGGGCTGTGGCCATCAACTTTGTATCCTTACGGCTGTCACAGTTAACAGAGCGTCCCCGCTCAGGTTAACTCAGTGGGAAACTAGCTAAACAAAGCTGATACTGGGGCTGTAGCCATCAACTTTGTATCCTTACGGCTGTCACAGTTAACAGAGCGTCCTCGCTCAGGTTAACTCAGTGGGAAACTAGCTAAACAAAGCTGATACTGGGGCTGTAGCCATCAACTTTGTATCCTTACGGCTGTCACAGTTAACAGAGCGTCCTCGCTCAGGTTAACTCAGTGGGAAACTAGCTAAACAAAGCTGATACTGGGGCTGTGGCCATCAACTTTGTAGCCTTACAGCTTTCACAGTTAACAGAGCGTCCCCGCTCAGGTTAACTCAGTGGGAAACTAGCTAAACAAAGCTGGTACTGGGGCTGTGGCCATCAACTTTGTAGCATTACAACGATCACAGTTAGCAGAATGTGCTCGCTCAGGCTAACTCGGTGAATGCTAGTTATACTAAATCAACATTGAGGTTGTGCCCATTGATGGTTTTTACGCATTACGGCTGTCGAGTTCGCTCCGGCTAACTAGACTAAGCTAATACTCGGATTGTGTCCATTGATTGTTGTAAACATTATGGACATATCGGTAGCGGATATCAGTTAGCAGAGTGCCCTCGCTCAGGCTAACTGGTAGCACACCAAGAGTTACAGCAACTGTCCAAGTGAAGAGTGTCCTCGCTCCCCTCTCACTGTAAGGACTGTGGTCTTTTTTGTCCGTTTTCACAGTAGCAGAGTGCTCTCGCTCAAGCTAACTGGTGGGGCACCAATATCTGCAGCAACTATCCGAGTGAAGAGAGTGTCCTCGCTCCCCTCTCACTATGAGAACTGTTTTCCTGACCTGTTCCACAGTGGCAGAGTGCTCTCGCTCAAGCTAACTGGTGGGACACCAATATCTGCAGCAGCTGGCTTAGTGAAGAGAGTGTCCTCGCTCCCCTCTCACTGTAAGGACTGTGTTCTTTTTGTCAGTTTTTCACAGTAGCAGAGTGCTCTCGCTCAAGCTAACTGGTGGGACACCAATATCTGCAGCAACTAGCTTAGTGAAGAGAGTGTCCTCGCTCCCCTCTCACTATAAGGACTTTGCCTGGCCTGTTTCCACAGTGGCAGAGTGCTCTCGCTCAAGCTAACTGGTGGGACACCAATATCTGCAGCAACTAGTTTAGTGAAGAGTGTCCTCGCCCCTCTCACTATAAGGACTTTGCCTGACCTGTTTCCACAGTGGCAGAGTGCTCTCACTCAAGCTAACTGGTGGGACACCAATATCGGCAGCAACTATCTTAGTGAAGAGTGTCCTCGCTCCCCTCTCACTGTACGGACTGTGTTCTTTTTTGTCCGTTTTTTACGGTAGCAGAGTGCTCTCGCTCAAGCTAACTGGGGGGACACTAATATCTGCAGCAACTATCTTAGTGAAGAGAGTGAGCTTAGAGAGTGTCCTCGCCCCTCTCACTATAAGGACTTTGCCTGACCTGTTTCCACAGTAGCAGAGTGCTCTCGCTCAGGCTAACTGGTGGGTCACCAATATCCGCAGCGGCTGGCCAAGGGAAGAGTGTCCGAAGGATCACTCGCCACTGACTGCCCCCTGCCTGTTCTCTCAACATTCAGCAGAGCGCTCCCGCTCGGACTGATTTGGAATTCCGCATAAACTAGTGGGACAAGGGTTCCACCAGAATCGCGGCCATGTTAAACTCTCCCGGCTGTAGGACCTGTATAGCTCCTCTTCAGCCGGAGGACGGCCCTGACCTCTTGCCCTAGCAGGGAGAACCCAGGCAGGACCTGCGGCATCACGCCTTGAGCAGTAAGGTCTGCTAGGCTGGCTGAAGTGGAACACCTGATGCGGGAGGTCTACCTCCCCCTGTCAGGGCAGCTGAATCCAGCCCAACCTACCCTGGTAATTTGTATGGCGCTTGCACGCCGGGCATACACAGCAGCTGGAACATCCACCTGTGAGTGCCTTCTTCAGGCACCTTCCCGCCCTCACCACCTTTTCTGTTCCTCCCTCCGAGGAATATCTGAGGGAGTTGCGTGCATGGTGGAGACACCAGGGCTCTCTCCCGCCTTACATCAGACCATGCAGGAGGTGGCAAATCTGGCCTTGCACGTATGCCAGCCAGTTAGACGACTATGGCGTCCATCAGTTTCCCCTGAGCCAGTTTCCCCGATGCCAGGTGCCCTCGACCCAATGTCGGGTCAAAGATGACCTGCTATCCAGGGCTTATGACACAGCAGCGCTGTGCACCGTATCGACAACTCCCTCTCCCACCTCATGCTTTCCCTCGCAGATTCTCTGCAGCGGGCTACTTCGACGCTTCTGCTCAGTGATGCTTCATTGCAGGCGTTTGCGCTCATATCGAGGGAACGTGGATGTATGATGTCCACCCTGGTTCAGACTCGCCGCCAGGTTTGGCTGGCGTAGTCACCCCTATCTGAGACATGTAGGAGGACCCTCCATACTGTCCCAGTGGAACCTGGTGAGCTGTTCGAGTCAGCTGCTGTACAGGCGCTTCAGCGGACTGTTAGAGCTAGCCAGACCAGGCAGCAGTTCTCTGGTCTTTGCAGGGACATGCCTGCACCCCCAGACCTAGGGGTCCCACTTTTGGCCCACAAGGCCGTTTTCTCAGCCTCCAGCTTACCCTAGTAGCCGCAACAGGCCTCGGCGTCCTGCTGAGAGGCCGGACCGCTACCTATACAACCCTACTTACATCCCCGTCCCCCCCGGCAGGGGTGCCAGGAGATGTCTCTAGGCCGGCTGTCGGGGTTCTTTCTCCCATCAGCGGATTTCCAAGGGAGAGTGGTTCACGTCTATCGACGCCTGTTCCCATGGTGCATCACCACAACTTTCAGTCCTGGGTGCTTCCATTCGGACTCTCCCGTCTCCCCATGGGTGTTCACAGTGTGTTAGTGCTGTCCTTTCCCCCTGCAATCGCAGGGCGTGAACATACTGCCGTACTTAGACGACTGGCTGACCTAGGCGCCGTCCCGGCTTCAGGCGCCACAGGACACTGCTCGCCTTCTCTCACGTGGCCCGGTGGGCCTCAAGGTGAACATGGAGAGGAGCTACCTGAGCCCTTCTCAGAGCATAACCTTCATTAGTGTGGCCCTATGAGGGCCTGTCTGTCGCCCCAGTGCGGATGGCTGAACAGCCTTCACTTGGATGCCAAGTGGCACAGATACAGGGCAATAATATTATCGAAACAGTGCCTATTCACTATCCCCATGGAGGGAGTGCATATCTGGCGAACAGTGTCCCAGGAACCGAGCCCCAGGGGCTCGGTTCCATTCCACCAGGAGATTGTCACAACAGATACCTGCCTCTCAAGGCGGGGTGCAGTGTGACAGAACAGGACAGCCTGGGGGCAGTTGTCTGCTGAAAGACCGCAGGTCCAGGTTCTAGAGCTAGCGCTCGAGCACTTCCTTCCATGTTTGAAGGGGAAGCATGTGCTTGTCCGGTGGACAGCACCTCTGCTGTGATTTCCCATGAACTATCGATGGGGCACCAGATCTGCAGAAGTTGCTATGGGGATCACCGTGGCCTTCTGACTTGGGAGGCCCCTCGCCTGACCAGCCTGGGGGCAATGTACCCACCAGGAGAATGGAACACGGTTGTGGTTTTCCTGTTCCGTTACAAGCCTCCACCGTGAGAGTGGCGGCTGCATCCAGACGTGTCGACCCACTGCCCCCACTGGGTCTCCCTGACGGAGAGGACCAGCCCTCTGGGTCAAGATGCCCTGGCTCACACGTGGCCAGAGGATCTTCTTATGCCTTTCCACCATCCCTCTGCTTTTGCTATGAGCTTGTCAGAGTTCTTCCCCGACAGGAGGGATCTCCTGTCGCAACTAGAGGGTCGGATTTGGCATTCCAATCCCTGCCGCCTTCAATTAGGGGTCACGGGAGGGCCCGACCGGATGCTGGGTGGCTGCATAGAACCAGTCTGACGGACTATTCTGAATGCCAGTGCGCGGTCTACCTGCCTGCAGTACAAGAAACAGGTGGAAGCTGTTCTCCGACTGGTGTGCGGCTCAGAACAAGGTCCCAGTACAGCGCCCCGTGCCTGCTGTACTGAGTTTCTACAGTCCCTCCTGGATAAGGGCCGGTCTCCCCTGCATGGGACCTACCCTTGGTACTGGACACCTTATGCTTGTCTCCTTTTGAACCCCTGGCACAGGCGGAGCCGAGATGGCTATCCGCAAGACGGTTTTCTCCTTGCTGTCAATTCAGCTCAATGTGGGGGCGAGCTGCATGCCCTATCAGTGGAAGAATCATGTCTGAGGTGGAACTCAGATGGCTTGGGTGTCACTTTCTGGCCTAAGGCAGTGTTTCTCCCAAGGGGGTGGATACGTTCACATATAAACCGGCCTATCCAGCTGGCAAAGTTGACCCCCCCTCCCCCATCGGGAGAGGAGAGGTCAAGGCTGCTGTGCCCAGTGTGGGCCCTCAGAGCTTATGTGGAAGCCACCGCCTGCATAGTCGGTTATGGTGAGCCTAAGAAGGGATGTGCTCCTTTTAAAAAAAAGAAGAAACAGCACCTGTCCCACTGGATAGTGGAGGCCATTGCCGATACATACAAGGCGAGCGGCTGCGCTCGGCCATCCGGGGTGAAGGGTCACTACCAAGAGTATCTCCACACCGAGGGTAGGCCTGAGTGGTGTGCCTGTGGGGGATATATGTGCGGCGGCCTCATGGGCATCACAGAGCACATTCACCAAACACTACAGAGTTAACGTTGCCAACCCTCACCCACTGGGGAGGGTTCTTGGCCAATTTTCTCTGCCGGAGCTATAAGGGGTAGTTACTGTGCTTCCTCGTGACTCTTTTGGTATAAGTCATCCAGTGTTAAGCACTGCCTCTGGCGGTCAGTAAGGATGAAATAGAACGAAAGTTACGAATGTAACTACGGTTCTATGAATCCTGGATGACCGCCAGAGTTCTTGGTCACTCGGAATCCCGTGAACTCGCGAGAAGATTCCATAGGACTGAGCTCAGGATGACACCGGAACTTATAGACGACGGGGGTCATCCGAGGTCACACGTGACTTTGTTGATATAAATATTCGACCTGCACATGCGCGCGACGGAAGATATCCAGTGTTAAGCACTGCCTCTGGCGGTCATCCAGGATTCATAGAACCGTAGTTACATTCGTAACTTTCATTTTATATCCTAATATGTTAAGCTGCAAATAAACAGCAACTCAGTCTTCTCTACTTGCGACTGCTTTTAAATAATTATTCCATTGTTTTTTTATTTAAGTTTTAGTTGAATATGCTAACGTCTAGGTTGGGTACAGGCGCAAACCTCTGGTTCTGCCGACTGAAGCCAGTGCAGAAGTGTCTTTAAACCTGCATTCTCTCGACTGACTCCTCTGGTTGTATAGAAGTCTATGAGAAAATGACTACCGTACTTTCCGACTATAGTGCGCACTGGTATATAGGCCGCACCAGCTGATTTTTAAAAGAAAAAAGAATGTGTACATCGATAAGCCGCACTGGTCTATAAGCCGCAGGTGTCCCCGTTGAACAGCAAGATGCTTTCAACAGTACTAAAGTTGTCTTCTATGAACATCATAACATGTCGCTAGCCTCTAAGCTAATTTTAACATTACGGCCAATGGGGAAATGCTAACCGCGATTAGCATTAGCGAATATATAATATATCTTTGTACATCTTTATATGCAGACATACTTGCATTACAGACTAAGGTCTCTCAAGGCTACCAAACGAAAAACAATGAGGCAATAACTGTTGTTGCTCATAGCTCTGAATAGCTGTTGTGCTAGCAGCAACTGGCCAAGCCAGTTAGCCGTAAATGCTATTCAGAGCTATGACAGAGAAGATCAGCTTTTTCTCAAGTCTGCCAGTGGATCCTAACAGCCCGGAACAGTGTGAAAGAATCCATCATCACCAACGGGTTCTGAAAGGCTGGGATACTATGAGATTAAGGGGACAGCGCAATGAGGAGGACAACACAAGCTCAAGGGCGGATTTGGTGTGTTCAATGACCCAAATGCAGACTCGTTTTTTTTTTTTTTTTTTTACAGTTCTACAAAACTTGTTCTACAAAACATTTATTTCTCTCACGCAAAAACACGCACACAAAAAAACTCTTGAACAAGTTTTGGAGAACAAGTTTTGTACAACTGGGAAAAAAAACTGGGGAAAAAATTGGAAAAAACGAGTCTGCATTTGGGTCCTTGAACACACCACATCATGAACCTGGGCAAATCCGCCCATGAGCTTGTGTTGTCCTCCTCATTGCGCTGTCCCCTTAATCTCATAGTATCCCAGCCTTTCAGAACCCATTGGTGATGATGGATTCTTTCACACTGTTAGGATCCACTGGCAGACTTGAGAAAAAGCTGATCTTCTCTGCTCATAGCTCTGAATAGCATTTACGGCTAACTGGCTTGGCCAGTTGCTGCTCGCACAACAGCTATTCAGAGCTATGAGCAACAACAGTTATTGCCTCATTGCTTTTCGTTTGGTAGCCGTGAGAGACCTTAGTCTGTAATGCAAGTATGTCTGCATGAAAAGATGTACAAAGATATATTATATATTCGCTAATGCTAATCGCGGTTAGCATTTCCCCATTGGCCGTAATGTTAAAATTAGCTTAGAAGCTAGCGAGTCGGACATGTACTGTTAAAAGCATCTTGCTGTTCAAACCTTTTTGTTAACAGTCCTAGTGAGAGGTAGGTCAAAGGTACTTCATCCATATTGTAGCGACCCTGTCAGTAACAGCTGGTAGCAGAGGGGTTGCTGGTAGCAACTGTTCTGTGTCCGGAGCTAGTAAATGTTGTGTTAGACCGGAACCGGAAGTTGCGGTTGTTGTGGCGGAGAAAAGCTAAGGAAAAATCCGTATATAAAGTGCACCAAGCCGACGCCTCAAAGCGTGGGGTAAAAAGTAGCGGCTTATAGTCCGAAAAGTACGGTACTTCTCTCTTGATTTATTACCTCAGTAAACATTGTAAACATGAGTTTATGGTCTCAATCTCTAGTTTCAAGTCTTTTTCAATACAGCATGATGTTAATTTAGTAAATGATGGTCCATTTAGAGTTAAATAGACCATAAAGCAGAGTATGCTTTAGGGCGGGCTTACTGTGATTGACAGGTTGTTGCAGCTACCAGAGCTGTATACAGCGTCTCTACGTCACTCCTCCGCATTCCAAATATGGTAACTTCCATTCACTGGTTGCCAAAAAGCTAAGATGTCAACAGCAGTAATCCAAAATGGCGACGGTCAAATCGGCGACCTCGAGGCTTCGAATCATCAGTCTACAAACCGATGGGTGACGTAACGAGGACTACGTCCACTTCTTATATTCAGTCTATTGTTAGGGCGATATATATTTCACCTCACAGACTTACACGACTAAGGAGGAACTTCGTCATATTAAATTCTGAAAGCGTTGCAGGCTGAGGCTGGGCATGGGTGTCTTACCTCCGAGTTCTTTTACATTCAGGATGGCGTTTGGAAATGGCACTGCTTTGATGCTGAAACCTGAGGGGAGACAAATGAAAAGCCGTTGTTGCGGTGACATAAAGAGATTGTGTTTGTGTGTGGACGGCACATGTTGAGAGTCATGAGAAGAGACTTGTCGGCTGGCTTGCTTTTCTTTAGTGGAAAACATAGCTCTAAGAAATCGGACTTGCAGTTCCCCCCGGATATCTGGTGTACCTTTTTTCTTCTTCTTCAAAACCACCAGCTGGTGAACACGCAGGAGGACTGACAACATATTTGTGTTGTGAAAGCGAAAGAAAAGAGCGCTTTGTGTGGTCCCGGCTTAGCAAAACAGAAAAACAAAAGGTGTTTTGTTCTGCGTTGGGAGTTGGAGAAGGATAGAGCTAAAGTGCTACCACGTATTACGTGGTTTGTTTCTGTGGTTGCACGCGGTGGGAAATAGTAAAGAAACCCGCTGGAGGAAAGAGATTTAATGATGCACAAATTATGCTCCAAACTGTCTCGCTGGGAATCTGTTTCCTGGAAACGTTCACAAACAGGAGGAGAGATGGGACAGACAACCGATTATGATTTGACTAAAACGTCTGAATTATCTGCTAAATGTGGTTTATAAGCACATTACGACAGCGCAAAACCATGAAGTAAGGAGGGGGGGGGGGGCCGCAGGAGACTTCCCCCCTCGTTGTGCATCATCTCTCCGTGGATGTTGGCAGACGCAGACAGTGCTGACAGATAAATCTCATTTTAGAGAAGTGGGCTAAAATAATTCTCTGCTGCGATGAGTAATCAACATGTTTTTGATTCATTAAGTCCTGCTCAGTGGCAGACCACTGAGGCCCACTGACGGGTTACAGGTAGCACTTTAGTATTTTTAGCCTCTACTGGCAAAAGTGCGCGATGATTAAATCCAAAACGGGACTCCTCCTGCAACCGCTCAAAGCTGAGAAAGCCAGGGGAGGTGTCCTTGAGGGAGTGCGTTGCCGATGGGGAAAGCGAGAGCGAGTGCTGTGCTGACCCTAAAGCGTCTTCCTCTGGACATACTTAACACACCGGCCCCTCCACTTGACTAGAAGAAAGCGGCACAGGCAAAGGCCCGCTGAGATACAGCAGAGTGTTTCGGGCGTGAGCGCTGGGACTCTGGAAGACGGCGCCCAAAAGACATGCTTCCCCCTGTTGGAGAGACTGCGAAACCTCGACAGCGTTATCTACGTATCTGCGATTCCAATGGGGAGGACAGTGTGTTCTTGAAACTTGAAAGCACTTCGAAGCTGTCACAAACACATGTGAAGGAAGGTAGATGGGGGAAATGTGTGGAGAGCGCATGCTTCTATTTAAGTGCACGTTTTTTACTCTGGGAAAAACAACAATGCCGTCTCTCTTGCTGATCCACGCGTTGCGTCCACAATACCTGTTGTAGGAACGATGCCGTCGCTGCCCTCACTGCAGAGCCGTGAGAGCAGGCTGGTCTTCCCGGCGCCCGTCAGGCCGATGCACACCACATCATACTCTGGTCTCGGAGGCGGCGGTCCTTTACAGCACAGTGCCCGGAAACACTAAGATGAAAAAAACAAAACAAAACGGAAACAGTGAATTCATTGGGAAACAGAACAGAAAGGGTACCTGTGTACGTGGGAGGGTGGCTAGGAATCAGCCTTTTGTTCCACGGTAACCCAACTGCAAATCAGGTCTGGTTTATAAAACACTTCGAGATTGATGCAAGAGGAGCAAAATGTTTAACAACATTTCACCAGAAAAGTAGTTTTTTTTTTTTTTTTAAGGAAGAAAATAAGGACGGAGGAATGACGAAGATTAAAACCACAAGATGCTTTACTTTCACGATTTCTAATGCGTTAAAAGTCTACATGACAACAACAAAAAAAAAAAAAAAGGACGTCGAAGGGAATAGGATTGTGCAACTGGTGCAACATGTTTTTGTCTGCAGTGTCGGTGTGTGTGTGTGTGTGTGTGGACCCCATCTAACTGGGCCCTTGTGGCGACCGGAGACAGACCTGTCACTCCATGAATCACGGCCTGGGACTGAGAGCCTGCTGTGAGACATTAAGGGGCAAATGCGGTGTGAACCGTGAATGAGATCTTTAAAAACTTGTGCGGAGAGATCAGTGCACCAAACTAAAAAGAGATCTCTTTTATTATCAAGACAGGAACCAGTCTGGACAAGGCAGGGCAGACACACACAACACACACACACACACACACACACTCTCTCTCTCCCATCTACAATATCATATTTCAGGTGGAAGAACATCAACACGGAAGATTGGTTACTGCTCTTGTCGGGGGGGACCCTGTTCGACACAGTGAGACTCTGTTCAATCCAAAGAAAGCATACACAGACTGTGGCGCGTCCGCATTTCACCAGGTGTGCTTGGGCACGCCATTAAAAGTTGTACCTCAGCGGGAAGAAGCAGATATAAACAAATGAGGGGGGGGGGGGGTAGATAAATATTCTGTACCAACGTCCAAGTATCTTTGGCAAATGTTCACGGTTTAGGTGTAGTACAAGACCACGTCTCGTCTGGAGGTGTAGCGAAGCGAAATGAACGAGCCTTTTTACTCGGCGGGCGACGAGGGAGGCGCTTCTCAAGCGTTGCCCCCAGATGTTTGTGACCACCAGGGTCAGTTTTCAGAGCCATGCCGAAACGGGGCTGCCGTTTGATGGCGGTGTGGGGGGAACCCCCTTCAGCAGAACCAGACGTCGGCTGAGCAACCCGACCCCCCCCGACTCCTGGGTGAACCCGCCAGGTCGGCTCAAACAGGAAACAGTCTCCTCCTCCAGGAGACCGGTAAGATCAGAAACACACGCACGTCAGATGGGGAGGGGGGCCACGTGATGAGGTCATTCTTATTCTCCTTCTTGCTTTCCCTCTGAAGCGGCGCAGAAAGATTTGAAGGTGGGATCTATCAGAGGACACACGGGGGATTGTAGGTGGAAGAACCGGAGTATCTATATATTTATTCACCCTCCCTTATAGAATTATCACGAGACCAAGGAAACATGACAAAAAATAAAAAGGCCGCAAAGCTGTGGGAGCAGACAAACGGGACGGCTCCCGCCGCCACCTCTCCCTCCACGTACAGTGCGGATTTCACAAAAGGAGCATCCAGGGCCTGACCCCTGGGGTCCCTGTGTACACAGTGGGGGCCCCCAATCCACCCCCCCACCCGCGTGAGAGCGAGACGGGAGCTCCCCACCTCTGGGATTTGACAGCACGAGATTGACGAGGAGCACTCGGTCAAAAGGCTCACAGGAAAGAAAAAGAAGAATCGGTCCGAGGGCCTTTCATCGCCTTGAGACACGCCCCTTTCCCGTCGCCGAGACCGGCCCGTGATGACCGCCTCCGTGGATCTCAGAGGCATCCAGACCGACGACTGTGATTAGAACTGGAAATTGAGTTCTGAAGTATGCGGTCAACTGTTCCTAAAATGTTGTTTTGAGTGACTTGCGGCAGGTTCGCCCAATGCCGCAAAATCACAAAGCCAGAAGTTTAAAAAGATATTCACACATGTGCTGTCGCACAACAAAAACATGTGCTCACGGAGGCTTATCAGCTTTTCGTGCTCGTTTGTTGAGGCTACTATCTAACTGCTACTATGAGCCCACCTGTGCATTCAAACATCATTTGAGACTAAACAAATACAACCTTGCAGATCCTCGCCAAAAGGCTGTCCATAAAAAGTCCTGGACTTTATCGATTGGCCCCGATTGCCTCTTATGGGATTGGACATGTTTTAATTGCGACTTCCCCAAGAGACATTACCTCACTGTTGTAGTGAAAGTTGATTAGCTAGGCTTTATGTAAATGTCAAACAGTGCCGTATAAATGTATATATTTATATAAAGCCGAAGACAGCCAGGCTGCTTGAAAAAAAAAAATACATCAGGATACTTAATGGGTGATATAACTGGGCCTCCTGGCAGAGGACCAGAGCTCAAGCACACAAGAATAGAAACTGAAGGCACTGCTGCAGGTCTACCTGTGCTTGTGTGAGGACAGGTCAGGTCCATAACTTCAGCTTCGTAGCATTTAGCGTCGTGTAAATGACGGGGGAGGTCAAGCTAGTGGTAAAGGGAAACAAATACAGAAGTTCCTTTTTCTCCAATCTTTTCCCAGGCTGCATGTGTGTGGTATGCTTAAAGTCACACCAAACACATGAGGCCTAACCAACACTGCCGTATTGCATACCGACGCATGATATCCGTGGAACGACGTGCTGCATAAACAGAGAAAGATCAAGCAGGTTTTCGGCCACTGCAAGCTGAGGGGTTCGGTTGGAGTTGAACAATTTGGAAGAAAAACTGTTCTGTTGTTGAGTCGGAACCCATCACTACTGCAAAAATATAAATACAAATCACCTGACGTAGTTGGACTGAATTGGAGCCAGGCTCTTTTTTAGCAAACCACTTTGTATTTTTAGAGGTAATAAATGTGGGTTAGAGGGAAGCCGCAGCAGCAGCAGCAGGCCGGTTCGTGTTTCACTCCCGTACTCACCCGGCTACTGCAGAGACACCACAGGGAAGGGGAAAATGGGCAGCGGCGTGACAGCATGCTCCCAAATTGAGGTGCCCCGACAAGCTCACACAAGTTTCTATGCTGCGGTTTTCTTCCTCGCTTCAGTTGTGACATAGCTGCTAAACACGTCAAAGGATACATGCAGCATGTGGTCTACCAATATTACTGCTGAATACTATTTTGGTTTCGAAGAATGATATGCTGCGTGAAGGTGCATGTTTGATTTCTTGATGTTTTTTTGCTTGGGAACATATATAAATAGTAATAGTGCTGTAAAGCATCTGAACATTCACCCATTCGACACATACATTCTTTGTTCTTTGGGAGTTTTTTGGGAGTTGAGCATGTTGCCCATGGACACTTCCACATGCGGACTGGATGAGCCGGGGATCTCCTTAACCACAGCCTCCCCAAACGATGAATCTAATGTCTTGGCCGGAAAAGGTTTGCCGTCTTTTGGGATCATCACAAAGTATAGCAAATTTTGGTATTTGATTATCTGAACTCAGTGGCGGGCCATGCATTTTATACCTGGGCCTTCAGTGCTGTCCTGCAGCTCAAACACCACTTAATAACCTCATTATGACGCGCAACCTACGGTTATTTGTTTCTAGGGATGTAACAATACAGGTATTCGTATTAAACCGTTCGGCACGAGACTTACGAACCGAACAATACGTTTGAATAATACTAGTGTGTTTGTCCTCCTTCAGCCATTGAGTGGTAAAAAACAAAGCTCGGTAAAAAAAGAAGTCCACACCAAGCAAAATGCAAAAGAATTCATAATTTCTTCCTTATCTTTCAATTTGAACTCTTACTACTCCGACTAAGCCTCTGATGGCTACTTTAAGTTTTGTTTCACAATAGGCACATGCTCACCCACTGACCAATCACAGCACACGCTGTACCTTACTGCAGTGCTGCGCCTTAAAACTGAGCTGCCCGTTAATGCTGACGTAGTTGTAGGCCAGCTAGCAGGCTCTGGCATGTCAAAGAATACGCCCAACATGTCAAATTAAAGATCTGATTTGTTGAAGACTATGACAATCAACAATATCGTCCCCATTCACTTAAACTGCAAAGGGATTCACTTGAGAGTCTACAGGCCTGGGTCTCTCTTCTTACCTAGAGACAGAGGTGAAATCTGATTGGATAAAAGCTCTACTTAAAACAAGCTGCACTGGAAGCAGAGCAACTGAGGAAGATAGTAGCTGTGCAATGAGAAAATAAGATAATGGGAACATTTTTTATAAATTATAATACATGTATAAAATAGCTATAACTTTGTGATTCTGTTTAGGCCAGCAGAGAAGGCCTTGTCGGCCCTGACGGCCCACCACTGTCCAAACTTATTTAAACGCATCTAAAAATACCAAATATGAGAAATGTAACAATTATGAACAAGACATGAATGTTCCCATTCGAACCAATGGTGCAGCCATAAAAAAAAATATATATATATAAATGGAATAGTATTGAGTCCTAGAGCAAGCAGACAGAATACAACGTGTATTTCAAAAACTATGGGAAAAAAGTTGACCTGCAAAGGTTGTCAAGGAAATATTTCTACTCCCCAGTGATCATCAGTGATTGACTTCTCTCATCGGCATCATTACTGCCAGTGAAAACCTCCAACAGCACATAAGGCCTACACATGAACTGGGGGGGGGGGGACAGAGGACAGTGTCCTTGCTCAACGTGGCCGTGGCGCGGCACACTTCCTCTTGAAAGGTAGGTTACACATCAACTGATACGCTTGAACTGTTTGCACTCGGCCCAGCGATGGCGTTAATGAGGGTAATAATGCCCGTTAAAAAACGGCTGTATCACATTTGCCTCCTGGCATTTCCAATCGCTGGGCACACCAAAAAAACATGACTTCCTCCCTGGCTGCCAATTTACACAAGCTGGGGCATCTTGATTTCCCAGCAACAGTGGGGCTAGTGAAGGAAATAGGAGGAGAAAAAAAGGAAAGGACATCCGAGACACTTAGCTCTGGGAGTCATCGTCACTGCAGACAGAAGGACACGGACGGGCAAGCGGCTCTTTTTTAAAAAAAAATTCCAGACCAAGTGTCGGGACAACACTTGTGTGCATGGCTCACTCCTGACCTTTTGAAAATGACAGTACTTTATATGGGCGTCCCGACGGAGGAGCGGCGCTAACAGATATGTGTGTAATACACACCGGGCCACCGTCATAACATGGTGCCTGCAAACCGGGGGGGGGGGGGGCATGCAGGGGGGCAGTCCCGTCAGGGAATGGAAGGAAGGGTAGATGGGGAGCAGGGAGGGAAGGGGGTGGAAGGGGGGTGGGGGTGGAAGGGGCACATTCATTCATCCTCATTCATCTTCTCCATCCTCCCCCCTTCAGTTGTTGTTATTTGCCGCTTTGAAGCCGGGGGCAGGGGGTGCACGGTGGGACACAGTGTGGCTCGGTACAGTGTGTGAATGTGTGTGAGTGTGTGTGCGTGTGGGCGCGCTGCATGCCATTCTCGTTAAGGGGCGAGAGAGACATGCTAGACACACAAGGCCGCAAGCTGCACTCTGCGCCGCGCTTCGGGTCCGAGGTTTCTTACGCGAAACAACTCGCCAAAAACCGCCCGCCAGCCTTTATTTCTGCTCCATAACGAGATGCATATTTCGGACCAAGAACTCCGGTACCTCAAGGCCTACTCCACTAATCTCCTAACCGCCGCCATTGCTGCTCTCCTCGCACAATCCCCCCCGGGGGGCACACACGAGGCGATACCTGAGGTGCGGTGCCCGTCAGCCGGATCTCTCAAAACCTTAATTGCGAGACGAAGCAAACTGAATGCTGATTGGGCGGTGTGGTGCGCTTTTAACCATGGCCGCCCGCGGGTGATGGAACCAGCGTCGGAAATACACGAGGGCAAAGGGCAAAACTGCCCCGAAGAAATATAATTTTGCCCCTGATATCACTAGGAGAGGGGCAAAAAATGCCCCCACAATTTCCTCTAATAATAATGATAATTTAATGAACTTGTCAAAAACATCATAGCCTATATGGCCCGGTCCAGTTGCCATAGAATGGTTTTGATTTTCGCCTTGACTCATGTTGCGTGAAGAATCAAATGGAGCGCTTCTTAATTAGACCTGTGACTGCGGTCAAGTCAGCAGACACTTAAATGTTAGTGCACCTATATGCTGAAATTCACGGTAAACTCGTTCAAACGGCACAGATCGGGAGTTAGCAGAAAAGATTAACGTGAGACAACATCCGGTTTCTTCAGACGAACATCCGGTTTTCAGAATAAGATGCCAACAAAGTATACATATTGCATAATGGAAATGAGATTAAATGAATTATATTCACATTAAGTATCAGCCAGCCAGCCAGCCAGCCAGCCAGCCAGCCAGCCAGCCAGCCAGCCAGCCAGCCAGCCAGCCAGCCAGCCAGCCAGCCAGCCAGCCAGCCAGCCAGCCAGCCAGCCAGCCAGCCAGCCAGCCAGCCAGCCAGCCAGCCAGCCAGCCAGCCAGCCAGCCAGCCAGCCAGCCAGCCAGCCAGCCAGCCAGCCAGCCAGCCAGCCAGCCAGCCAGCCAGCCAGCCAGCCAGCCAGCCAGCCAGCCAGCCAGCCAGCCAGCCAGCCAGCCAGCCAGCCAGCCAGCCAGCCAGCCAGCCAGCCAGCCAGCCAGCCAGCCAGCCAGCCAGCCAGCCAGCCAGCCAGCCAGCCAGCCAGCCAGCCAGCCAGCCAGCCAGCCAGCCAGCCAGCCAGCCAGCCAGCCAGCCAGCCAGCCAGCCAGCCAGCCAGCCAGCCAGCCAGCCAGCCAGCCAGCCAGCCAGCCAGCCAGCCAGCCAGCCAGCCAGCCAGCCAGCCAGCCAGCCAGCCAGCCAGCCAGCCAGCCAGCCAGCCAGCCAGCCAGCCAGCCAGCCAGCCAGCCAGCCAGCCAGCCAGCCAGCCAGCCAGCCAGCCAGCCAGCCAGCCAGCCAGCCAGCCAGCCAGCCAGCCAGCCAGCCAGCCAGCCAGCCAGCCAGCCAGCCAGCCAGCCAGCCAGCCAGCCAGCCAGCCAGCCAGCCAGCCAGCCAGCCAGCCAGCCAGCCAGCCAGCCAGCCAGCCAGCCAGCCAGCCAGCCAGCCAGCCAGCCAGCCAGCCAGCCAGCCAGCCAGCCAGCCAGCCAGCCAGCCAGCCAGCCAGCCAGCCAGCCAGCCAGCCAGCCAGCCAGCCAGCCAGCCAGCCAGCCAGCCAGCCAGCCAGCCAGCCAGCCAGCCAGCCAGCCAGCCAGCCAGCCAGCCAGCCAGCCAGCCAGCCAGCCAGCCAGCCAGCCAGCCAGCCAGCCAGCCAGCCAGCCAGCCAGCCAGCCAGCCAGCCAGCCAGCCAGCCAGCCAGCCAGCCAGCCAGCCAGCCATGGGACATTTGGGGGATACGCTTCACTCCCATTCCGTGCCTCGACAATGCACATCCAGTTCACGCTGATTTGCTTGGCACTGTTTTGCAGGCATATCATCCACTTATTCTGAAGCAACATCCTCTCCGTCTCTCTCTCCGATCACCCCCGCCACCCAATTCATCCATCCCACTTCTGTCTGTCTGGCCCCCGTTTCAGAGCTCCAACACTGTTGCCCTGACGCTAAGGTGTCTGGACAAGGAGACATGCTGGAACACACAAACATGCATGGCCGCGCACACACACACACGCGCGCGTGCAGAAAGCCATAGAGTGAAGTTAGAGCGCCCCCCAGCTTTCTGCTGGGCCGCACTGCAATCTAATGCTTTGCAAAAGGAGAAACAATGCATTGCGGCAACTTAAGTTACTGTAACTGAATCTCCTGATCTACTTGAGACAAAAAATAAAATCATTAAATGGTTTTCAAACAAAACAAAATCTAAATTAAAATCAAAACAAAACAAGCTAAATGACTGTTGACATATTGCATTTGTGGTCGGCTGAATCAGATTCTGTCTTCCTTTCTTCATTAACATGAGAAAGGAGGACATCCAGAAACGCTTCCACAGGAATCGGCCTCGTCACAGTGAACACAGTGTTCCCAACACAAACTGGAAAACAGCTGAGCACCGCCTGGTATTTAGGAGATATGGGGTGCAAGGTGGAGTTTCAACCGACTGCCTGACTGAGGGTGATGTGACCAACTGACCGTCTGGGGCGTAAAGTCCACTTTTTAAGAGACAACTAAGACAGGTCTAGACTGCAGGGCAACAACAACCCCCGCTCCTCTTCTCGACCCCTTCTCCAGCGAGCAGCTCCAGCGTTTGGCCCGAAAATGGCAGCTCGTGACCCCGCGTGGTCGAGGAGGAGGAGGCCAGATCAAAGGCGGAGGAGCGGCCTTGGAAAAACATTTGGGCTGAGAATGGACGGGATATCTGTCTGGAGGCCTTTCCCACTGGGCTCACTGGTGCTAGGGCCTGGGGATCGGGTTACCACCCGAAAAAAGGACGACATGAAAGGGGGGGGGGGGGGGGAGACGGACGCTAATCCGCATGCGTTGGGCTCTCTCTCTCCCTCTCTGTCCTCCACCTCGCACTCTGCCGCCGCCATGTATCCCATCTTCCCCTCTGCTTCTCACCCTCCTCAACTCTCGACCACTCAGTATCTCTGTGTCGCTCCCCAAACTACGCCGACCCAACACGCCCCCCAACCCCCCCAAGCTTCTATGCAACCACCACCTCACACTCATCCCCAACCCTTCACCCCGAAAAAACACTCAAGCGCCATCACAGAGGATTAACAGGAAACCCTGACACGACCCATTGTTAGGGAGGCAGAGGGGGCTTGGGTGGTTTTGCCACCCCGAGTGGGTCTTTTTTTTTTTGCTTTTTAGAGGAGACTGGGGCACTTCAATGGCCTCAGCCTTCTTACAAACCTCCCTGATGCACACACACACCCTTTAGACGAGGCAAGAGTTGTTCAGTAGCAACGCGCTAGGGCTAAGAAATGAAGGATGGAGGGGGGGGGGGTTGAAGGGTAGGGGACGGCCCATTTGCAGGAGAGAGTGGGTTAAAAGGAAAGCGCTCAGGATGGTGTATTTGTGTTGCGGGGGGGGGTGTCAGTGCTGTAAATCTCAATGTCACTGACAGGAAGACTGTTGCGGACCATTACCATAAATCTGACAAATGCTAATTTGATGGGAGACTGTATCTGTCTGGTCAGGGACCAGTCTAGACGGTCCTATTGAGGGGTCCTACGGTGTTGGCCCCTTGTTTGTTTCCAGCACCATCTGGACGTGGCAGTAAGTGCCCGCTGCTGTGGTTCACATGCGCGTACAGACGCGTAGAGTCAACGCGGTGCGCCGTTCCTATGACTTTGACCTCTATATGCCTGGAGAATAACATCCGCTTATTTCTGGAATGCAATGACTGTACGGTCCTCTATCACTGCAGGTTACCCACAGTATTTGGGTGATAAACAACAATCCCCCATTACAGTTCGCGTTAATTGCCAAATGCAATACGCAGGGGATTATATTAGAATAGCATAACACTTAAGTATAGCATGTCGGAGTGAAATAATCAGACCAAAGATGGAGGTTGCTTGGTGAAAGTGTGATTTAACAGGCTTGATTGACATGTTTGTCTCCGTGGTGTACATGTGTTAGTGAGGATGTTCCACATCCTTCATTAATTCCATTATGTGCATACACAACATTGTCGATGTAAAGTATAAAAGTAAAAAGTGCACTACAAAATGCATTTTCCGGTAGATATGTACCGGTTTTAGGAGCATCTAAATGTGTCCTAGTTTAATGATCTTTACATTATTGGTAGGGCGTGATACCTGCCCGTTTTATACAAAAGTTTCCATTCGTCAGGTCAAAGCAAACGTGCGCCACCCACACCCTCCGAGCGTGTGTCTAGGAGGACGTGTACTGATTCATACAGACTACCTCAGGGACAAACTAGTGCTGAAGAGGCCCCACAAAGACTGCAAACTGTAGGAGTAACAATTACATCATCGAAAGGAAGCGGAACAACTAAATCTGCCCTTTCGAATGTTTTTACAGCTTCAATAACTCTGAAGCTTGTAATAAAAATGACGTTTACGCAAAGCCCCAAAAATGCTGTTGGACAGATCGGAGTGTGTCATACCTGAGCTAACAGCTACCTTCCTACAACTCAGTTAGTTGAACAAAGACAGATTTTCCTTTGAGTTAATGCCCTTTTATTGAAGAGAACAACCCCCCCCCCCCCCTCCCAAAACTCTCCATCTCAACAAGCCTGAATAGAGTTCACCTGAGGAGAAGCTGGGACGGATCCAAGAGCTCTGGAGTGGCCCGGCCAGCCCTGCACAGGCTCCATGTTTGTCCTGTTCAGAGGCGCAGAGGAGGGTTGAGCAATGTTTCCCTACGGCTTACAACTTACACTGTTGTTGCTACGAACGTGTGAACGTCCCCTCGTCGATGTGGTTCAGGCTGGAGGTGGGTGGGTTGAAAGGGGTTTGATGGGTGAGATATTGACGGGAGAATTGTAACCCTGAGCAGCAGGTCTACTAGACATGCTAAGGGGGCCGAGGGGCCAGGGCTTTCCAGACCCCCCACCCCCGACACATTTATCTGTCTGGAGCCTACCTTGGAGCGCCTGTGTGTGTCGCGACATTTGGAGAAGTACATTAGGGCGGAGAATGGGGGGGGGGGCATGGGAGGGGGGGCATTAAGGGGGCCCACCCACGGGACTGTTTTCATGCTACCCTCTTTCTGTAGAAGAAAGCAAGAGGCTGAGGTGGTGGCAAGGCAGCTGCATTCACAAGACACCTTTGCACCATGGGACATCCAGAGGGTAGATAAGGGGGCCACCGAATTGTGGGGTAAGGGGGGGAAGGGGCGCCACTGGGTGCTATTATGGTATATAAATCTTGCAACTAGGAAGGGTGATTAGCTTGGCTGCATTAGCATACGGCGGCGGAGGAACTTTGGTTTACTGGGCACAGAGTAGGGCAAAAAGATTTTTTTCCTGCACCCATGTAGAGGATCAAAGCTCGAGGGGCCCCCTTTTGAAGGCCCTCAAACCAGTGTCCAAGAACCAAGGGGGGTGGGGGGGGGGGGGTGCCCCATCACATAGGCATAAAAAGGGTGGGTGGACGGGGAGGGCACTTCCCCCACTTATAATCAGTTATGGCGCATTTTCATACGGCATCCATCTATTGGCAGCAATTTTTGATAATAAAAAGAAACAGATCTTAGGGCCACATTCTCCCTGAAACAAGTGTGGGAAAGTTTCCAGCTTAAGGACATTGTCATTAAATGTGAAAGACCCCTCCCCATCAACTATTTCCAGGCCCCTTTGAGACAAAAAGGAAACCTGATGGGGACCGACCGAACAATAAATCAGTTTTTATACATTGTGCAGTAGCCGAGAATTAGGTTGATGAGCGGGGGCGACAAACTGGAAAAGCATTTTCAAAGGATTCTCACAGGATACGGAGAATCTTTGATTCTTTAAAACAGCGCGAGCTATTCCTCACATCACGTCGCACAAACGAGGCCCGGACACGTCGATCATTCACAACATCCCCGGTGACCTTGTTGAACATGTCAAAGTGTGCGGATTTAAAAAGAAAAAGAAAAAAAGGGGGGGGGGGGGGGGAGTGGAAAGCTTTCTTTTGCAATCTGTGACAAACCATAGACGTGGAGAGAACACTCCAAAACTGTGATTGGCAGATTGGCCTCCAGAGGAGTTTAAAGGCCGACAATATGGAAAAGCCATTAATGGGGTGCCACAAATGGTGACGCCGAGAAGGGAACGGAGGGACACTTTCAGGAAGCAGAGCGTCACGACCCTCGAGTATTGTTAGACATTAAGGCATGAGGAGAAATTTGTCATAACACATCGGCAATGTCTCCTCATTGCAACCCAAAAACGGCTTGTGCCGTAAAATCTCCCCTCAAGTAATTGTGATAAAAATGTGTTTATTTGTTATTGAGCACATCCGTTCCATAATATGTGCCATGTGCTACAGAGACACACCGTTCTACAGTGAGGGGAAACTGCCACAGTACGTCCTCTAGGAAGACGTTCTCGACGTCTCGCATCCAGAAAGTATGTGTCCATGGTAAGCTTTGGTGTGAACAGGTGTGTGAGGTCTGAACCGTTACAGTGGCATAGTCTACCTCATTCTCATTACCTGTATAACCACATAAAAACTTTCAGAAAACTCATTGGGTTCAAATAGTCTCGTTAAATTTTTTGCTCAAAAACGTCAATCATCCAAAATCCAGCGCAAGTATTTCAGATTCTTACTACTTTCACAGAAATACTAGGCAGTGAATGAGACTATTTACAAGCCCGTATTAACGGGATCGCAGTCGTACGCCAAGTGGTCTGTCAGTTTTAAAAGTGTGTTTTCCCACAACGGAGTAACAGAGCACAGCCCTCTGAAGCCACACACACCTACACACTGTCGGCTTTCACTTGATTTCTGGCATTTGAGTGGCCATAAAGTGACCGGTGCCACCCTTCTCTAATAATAGACCTATACATCACGCAATCAAGATGCATCATGGAGAAATGCAAGCGTGATCTCAGAAGTACATGCTATGTGCTGTAGACTTGAATTTATAACATGGTGGCGGGTCAAAGATGCTCCGGCATGGGTAGCTTATTTTTGCTTTCAAACATCGATCAAATAGTGTGCTTACCGGACCTGCACAAAGAAAACCAGGAGAGGAATAAGACCTTTCCTCTTCCCGTGTGAGTAACAGCTTTTCAAAAAACATTACAGGCGATGAAATCACGATTGCTATTGACAACCTTTTACGCAACCGGGTCCACAAAATTGCTCTGAGATCACGTCATCTGATACTGTTGAGCAACTCAAAATTCGCTCGTGTATTACAGAAAATTGGTGATTGAGCAAATTCAGTTGGAGAAAGAAACAAAAGAAATAATAATAATAATAATAATAATAATAATAATAATAATAATAATAATAATAATAATAATAATAATAATAATAATAATAATAATAATAATAATAATAATAATAATAATAATAATAATAATAATAATGAGGGACTCCAAAGCCAAACATCTGGGGGTAATTCAGGTCTGGGAAATCCTGAGTGGTTCCGTGCCGTAACCTCGTAACGGCGTTTCGCCGCGTTTGTCGGAAGTTAACCAGACACATTGTTTTAACCTTTGCCAGAGGAGCCTCTGTCTCATTCCCAGGGGCTGGCTGTGTAAGAGGGCCCACAACTTCAATGGGCCTTCATTAAACACAGTTAGTGTCAACAGTTAATTATGCAAACTAGGAGACTCCTCAAGTGGTTTGTGGGTCCCCGGCCTCCCCCTTTTCATTGCAGCCTCACACACAAAAGTACCACCCTGCAGCCCCACACACACATACACACACACACACACTACATATAGCACATACATTCAGTTACACGCACTGTACGCCATCCACACATTGCTTCTCCTCCTCTCTCGCTTCTTGTCAGGAATCAAAAATGGCGTTGTGGTGCCGATACATAAATGGAGGCCAGTGAGGCCCCTGAGGTCTCCAGTGGCTTTTTCTTGCCATCAAAGAACCTCCGGAAGGTTCTCGCTGGGTGAAGCTGAAAGCCCACCAAGTTCTCATCAAGACTAGTGGGGTGGGGCATCGGTGCCCCATCAAAAACAAAATGGAGAAAGAAAACCTGCATCAAAACAGTCAATTAGGCAAAAATGCATGACAGCCAAATTCGATGCATTGTTTCTGTGACGGTAATGACAGGCCTTTCGCTCCTCTGCCTCTACCGCACATCTGATGTCTGCGGCCCCCGGACTTTTTCAAAGGCTGGGAAGCCATCAGTAATTAATAATCACACGCCTTTGGGCCCCTCCGTAGTGAGTGGCGGATTCTTTGTGGGCCCGTCCTCAGAAAGAAGCTCGGATCCACTTCCACCTACCTCTCCTCGCCTCCCTGGCTAAAGCCTCCATCACTGCCTGCGGTTGGGTCCAGGTGCGTTGTTTATCATTTGAGGTGAAGGGGGCTCTCCATTGTAAGAGGGGGCTGTTGTGGGCACCAATTTATAACACACACGCACACACACACACCCCACCCCAGTAAGACCTCAGTCTGAACCCGTTCACCTCACACTAATTGTGTGGAGAGATGGGGTTGTTGTTTGAGGGGTGAAAACCAATCACACAGCACCCCCGAGAACTGTTTACACACATCACATTCCTCAGCTTTTTTGTTTGTGTCCTCCCTACAAAGCAAACTTCTCAAAAACAACAGTCTCGCATCGCTTATGTAATAGTCAAATTAGAACCAGATTGTGGCCTCCACTGGTCCAAACCCACCCAGTACTGAAGCTCTGGGAGCTGGGCTCCGTTCCTTCGATACAGGTGTCGTACGTTTACCTTCCAAACGCAAGCGAGAACTTCTTGCGGGCGACCCGGTGACCCCGCTGCGGCCTACTCCTGAAACCGCGGTACGCAGATAGTCTAACGAGTGACGAAGCATCGCTGGTTTTCATTAAGATCATCCACACACGTTGACACGGCCAATTACGAAATAAATGCCAGACATGTGAGTCTCCAGCATACAGGAGTTGTATGGTGCAACAACCAGAGAGAGGACTGAGCATCAGTGTGGGTCAGCTACACCTAACGGACCTGCATGTGCGTAAAGCATTAGGAAATTAAATAAAGCAGCGACTGTGAGGCTACAGTGGTGACTTTAGCGTTAAGTGTCGTAACGGGGTGAGTAGTGTAAAACCATTGAATTCATTACACCATCACCAGGGAAGATACCAAGTGTCTACAAATGGATCTGTAACCACATACTAAATAGGACAACTTTACGTTTCTATTAACTCGCCCCCTAGAATCGGAAGGAAGTACGAATGAAAAAAAGAGGGCTATGACCCCTTCACTGACGGGCCCCGTAAACACCCTCAGATTAAAAGCCAAAAGTCGCCACTTTAACCTCTTTGTCGCCGTTTTTCCGTTTTAAAAACCCACGATGTGCCGGAGTACGGAGAGGCCAACAACATGTGTCACCGTCCTGATGTGCTCACATGTGTGTGAAAGATGGCGACGATAGAGAAGGCTACAGGCTGAACCAGAGACACGTGTGTGTGTGTCTGTGTGTGTGTGTGTGTGTGTGCGCGTGCGTGCGTAGGCTACAACTACGCAAACTGCACGACTAAATCCCACACAGGGAGCATTTGACTAAGGCCAATGGACTCCACATGTCCTCCCCACTTCAAAGGGGGACAAGAACGTATCGCAGCACACAAGCCCCTCCTCCGTCTTTGCAGGGACGAAACTCAATTTGTGACGGTCTCATAGAACAACAGCAGTCTTAATAACCCGAAAAATAAAAAGACAGAGATGTACCGGCACACTGTGAGGGATGAACAGCTTCGGAAACGGCATTCAGGGACTAGTGTCTGTCTTCAATGCACGTTTGCGCTGCATTATCCTGACACCTACTGGAGGGAAAGACACCATCAATGCCTCGCTGAGGTCAGAATTAAAGCAGCATCGGGGAGCCACATTGCAGAGTGAAACAAGCAGCTCTTCTGACTGCATTTACTTAAATTGTGACACAAAGTGTCAAATGAGAATTGAAAATACATGAAAGATCTACCATAGCCGACTCCGTCAGATATATGCTAATGTTGCGCATTAAAAACGTTACTGTGAAAACAATCGCTGTGGTTAAATGAAAAATGAATAAAAGATGGAGCCGATTAACACCATGTGCAACACAGCCTGCTGTGATGCAGGAAGACAAGGACAGAAATCGTACTGTACCGGAAGAGGAGATGGACACCAGACAAACGGGGGGGGGGGGGGGGGGGGGCGGCGCGCGCACACACACACACTAGGAGTGCAAGAGCCAAGGCTGACGGATAGATGTGCACATTGGCGGTATTGCGGAAAGGAGCTTTTATAAACGAGCGAGGACAGAGGGAAACGTTTATTTAGTCAAAGACAGGAAAGAACAGACGGAGGCCAACTGTGCCATGATCAATCACAGACCTACCTATGACACTGTGCAGTGCAACCTGATTCAGAGGTAGCCAGAGCTCTTCCAGAGAGAGAGAGAGCTCTTCCAGAGAGCGAGAGCGAGAATGTGTATATCTGCATGTCACAAAGTGCGAGAGAGAAAGCACCTGACGGTGGATGTTGGCATTGAGTTCAGACTGCAGGTCTTAAATCATCTTTAAATGTTCCTGAAGAAGTTATGTCTGCTCTCTCTCTCTCTCCAACTACTTTGTGAAATGACCATGTAACGTTAATCAGGCTCACGACAAAGTTCTTATGACAGATGCATAAAAAGAGAGGCGGCAATATTAAAAGCATTAACTCGCGGATATGTTTAGAGTCAGATACGTTCCGGTGGGTTATCAACATGCTGGGTTTTATTTGGTTTGGCCCCCTTTCACAGTCTCTCTACAAGGGTGAAAGCGATCGCTCACAATAAACAAGCAGAGGACAGAAGACACCAGACGAAACCCCTACACGACATTTTTGCACCTTTTTGATGTGGCTTTCTTTTGTTGTTGTCACAAGCTATTACACGTCGCCTCAAATACCACGAAAACCTTCACAGCTGTCAGTCCGCCTCTCGACTGGCCCTGAGCTTTTACATACATCCCTCTGATGGGCGTGGCTTCTTCAAAACAAACTACAGCAGAGCGTGTGATGTCAAAATATGAATGAAAAGAATAAGAGGAACTTCCTTCACTAGGTCGAGAAACATCGGCCGACCCCTTGAATGCATCCATAAGTCATCCATAAATCCAGACTCAAAAAGCTCAATTCATGTGTGTAGGATGTCAGAATGCAGTTCACTAACACTGTACATGACACAGTACTCAGCCACTACGACAGACAGAGCTCATCGATGACTACATGGCTCCACCCAGAGGACGCAGGAGGGAAGTTTATAGAAATAATCTTTTGCTACAAGAGTAATTGAACGCAACTGTGTTTACTGAAACCTGATTTTTATTGTATTCTCTGTATCAGCTGTGCTGTTTCCAGCTTCTCAAGTGTTAAGCATTTTTTCGAAACTGAAGCACAGAGTTTAACACAACTAAAGAAAAAGGACGACACTGTGGACCTCCAATGAATCAAGTCCACATGCTGTCTTCCGTGTGCTACGTGGTGTATGCTGGGACACTAGCCTGTTCCTCAAGAAGGACAATCTCAAGCTCCTTTGACAGATGGGGGGGGGGGGGGGGGGTATTATTATTCATATCACTAAAGAACGTGTGTGCGTCTCATAAGTTCCTGCCCCGTATCGAAGAACTAATAAAAGGAGGAGGGTCATGACGTCACTGTGACATCATTCTGATGTTGGACTGGTGGCGCTTCAATAGAAGATAATGGGGGGGGGGGGGGGGGTGGTCCTACCAATTATCATTGTAAACAACCAGTCCATGTTTAACTTGAATGAAAGAGAGCTAACCGTAGCAGCACCGCTAACGGCTAACATATACAGGCTCTGTTCAGTTACATTATGATGCGTTCAGGCTCTGCTCAGTGTAAATGAGTATTGGGCGAAGGTGAATTATAACGCCGTCATGTGTTCACATGTGATCTCGTAAAATGTATTTTGGTGAGAAACGTTAATATACAAGTGTTTGGAGATGTTTTCACATTAATATAAAATAGATATTAGAGATGAATTATGAGCTGTTTAACTTCCTAACACTAAGCTAAAAACACCTTACAATACATAATAAAACTACAAATGACAAGATCTGTTTTATCGATAAAAATACAATCTTTTATTTCCTTATCATTTGAATTGTGTGTTTTTATGAGGGAAAAAACAGATAAATATAACAAAGTAAAAGGATGACATTTAGAATTTTTTATCCTTTACAGACTTCAGAAAAATGATTTTTGGGAAAATACATAATCTGGAGCCTTGTAGACCAGCTGCTGTAATAATAATAAAAAGTATGTTTCCCTGCTGTGGGATTAATAGATAATTATCACATCTTCTCTTCACAGGAGTCAAATGGAAAGTGCGTTTGTGTTCGTCACAATGAAACAGGTCTGAAGCATTTGGGTTGGAAGCTTTTACAACACAAATAGCTCTGATGGCATCCAAGAGTGCAAACGGTAGTAAGAGTGACTGGTGCCTCGATTAAGACGGGGTTCTTCCCCTCAAAACGTTTGAGATCCCATCAACCTGTCCTACATTGTTAGCTAGCACACTCAGTGCAAATGCTAATTTAGTTTATTGACAAACCAAGTAACTGTGTAAAAACTATAAAAGCTCAGGATTACTGAGGCCCCCACCTGTGTGTCTTGTCTCAATAAGTCACTGTAAATAAACGCTGTTGAATTTCTTTGATAATATATTTTTTTTAAAGTAGGCAGACAACAGAATCTGCATAGCCAACATTTTGCCACAAGTTTTACCAATGTTGGAAAAAAGATGGAGGCTCCCTGTGCTATATACTGTATATAATAAGCTACTTACATGTTTACAGTCTCTCCTCTCTGCTGTTTTGAGCAGCCTGCAGTTCAGAAGTTTCACGCAATGTTTGTCACGTGACTTAAGGTCTCAGCCGAATCAATCATGGCTTCCTGGCTGCAGTGAGGAGCTCAGAAATGAATGTGTTTCACAGGATTTCTTTAGACTAAACACTTTATTTGGGGCAAAATTGTATATGAGACATGTAGAATAAAATGTGTTTTATGAAATATCCCTATTTTAAGCTTAAGTTTCGGTTGAGTTTTCTGACGGATGTATTCGTCAGTGTCACACACAATGACAATGGTTTTACACTTTCTGGCTTCGAGAAAACTGGTTCGTTTTGGCGATCATTTAAAGAAAACATGCTTTGGGGGTTCAGAGGGTTAACTTTGTAAACTGGAGACTAAGATGAAATGACTTGGAAGAATTAGTGTCACAAACTGCTGGGATTCTGGGATGGACCCTCTTGTACCTCTTAATTGAAAATGGCGAGCCCTTTTTCATGTCCTGCTGTCAGTATTGGCCTGCGCTCTGTATTTTCCTGCATTAAACAAACAACTAAATGTCGAAATAAAGTTTAAAACGGACGGGCAGCTGGTGGTGAAGCTTCAGTCGGGACGCATTAAGTCTCGACAGTATGCAGTGAGCTTTAAAAACAATCAATCTCGGGGGCTCTGGAATAAAAGATTATCTTTTCTCAACCACAACAGTGTGTGTTCCAGAACAATAGAGGGCGCCATCACCCTTCTGTCAAATCACACCTCTCAATCATGTCAGGAAATCACTGATCTGGGATGGATGGAACCAGTTTGGGAAGTTTAGATGCCCACATGGTCTTTTGGAACTGATCCTACATCAGCAATGGTAGAACGGATCTTGACCTGTGTTGTTGAGACTCTCTTATACCAGTACGACAGGAGCAGGGGCTACGATGACGTTACTATAATGGTTCCACTGTGCTTCTGTTTCATGTCACTTCATGTGCATTGCTCACGCTGTGCTATATCTTGTATGTTATTAGCCAGTTAGCCATGTTTTATTTTCACTTTCCTTAAATGTCTGTTTGTTGTGAAAGAAGCACAGCTTACTTTAGGAAACAAATGTTCACACACTTTGGTTTAAAGCAGGGATTCCCAAAGTGGGGTGCGCGCACCCCTGGGGGTGCGCGAGCTGCATCTAGGGGGTGCGCGAGAGGAAAAGTGTAATGGCGGTCTGATGGTGTAACAATATTAAATATTTAAAAAAAATGTAATTTTAATTTAAAAACTGTCAGGTGGGACATCTGAAGCTATCAGTCGTAAAAGAGGAGAGGGACAGAGAGAGAGAGAGGAATCGGAGGCGAGGGGAACGGAGAGGTGCAGCACAGACAAATCGGGAGCACATCGGCCCATCGCGGAGTCAAGGTGAAAAAGAGGAAACGAGAGAGCATCAGACTGGGAAAAAAAGAGGAAATATGATGAAAAGTATCTGTGTCTGGGCTTCACTTGGATTGGCAACGCAGATTGCCCAAAGCCACAGTGCGTGGTGTGCAGTGAGGTTCTGGCTAACAGTCTGAAGCTCTTATTTACGTCACCACCTGAACACCAAGCATGCCAGTGCAAGTCAAAAGCCCCTTACATTGTTTATATCGAAATTGGAGGAGTTACAAAACAGCCCAAAACAAATGGAGTCTCATTCATGTGTTGGGTCTATAAATGACGCACTACGGACTTCATATCTGGTTACAGAATAGCGAGAAAGGGGCTACCGCACACAATCACTGAAGACGTGAGCTTGCCAGCTGCCAGAGAGATGGTGGAATGTATGATTGGGGAGAAAGAAGCAAAAAAGTTGGACATGATCCCGGTGTCCAACAACACTGTGTCGCGCCGCATCGATGCTTTGTCCGAAGACATCCTGGCGGCATTAGTCGCTCATTAATTGTAAATTAAATGTGATAATCTGCCTCTGAGCCTGTGCGTGTGTGCTCGCATCCGTATTGCTCTTTAAAAGTGACGCCTTGTGTCACTGAAAGATATTGAAACTTTGTTTCACACCTTCAGTTCATTTGCTTTGTTCCGATTCAGGGATTAATATGATACAATGTTGCAGTTGCTCCTTTGTTCGGTTTGTGTAACACTGCAACATTTAACAGCGGACTAAATCTTGTAAACAAATGCCACGCGCGAGCAAACTGTTCTCTCATTGGTCCGATTCTTATGCGGCTATGAAGGCTTAAAAGGCTCTGTTGCTTCTTTTTTTTTTTTTATTAAGGGGGGGGGGGGGGGTGCGCGAACCCAGTCGGGATGTAGAAGGGGGTGCGCGGCCTAAAAAGTTTGGGAACCGCTGGTTTAAAGGTGTGACATTAATGTAGTTTGAAAATAGTAATGGGAATGGAAGTACTTTTTTTTTTAGATTGTACTTGTCAGAGTAGTTTTATTGCAGCATACTTTTAACTAGTACTTGAGTATTTTGAGAGAATAATCATTACTTTTACTTTGTTACATTGGGATATATTCGTGGCGCTACTTTTATGTATTTATTTATTATAGGCAGGTGGTCAGCTGGTTATATCCTACCGCAGCCACGCCTCCACGTGACTCTGATAACGTTAGCGCTATGGCTTTAAAATAGCGCTAGCTGCTAACATTTAAGGCTCCGGTGGTGAACGCTGGTCTGAAGTCAGTACATCATGCAAACACTGAGCTGGCAGAGAGCAGTGAGTGTGTCTGTAATGTTAATGCTAATAAGTTTATTAACATAATCACAACTACTTTTGTTTCTGTTGAAAAAGAAGACAAGGGGGGGAGGGGGGGTTCTTTGTTGTTTAAGTTGCTCCTGAAGTATTTTTTTCAGTGAATAGTTTTTTACTGACCTAGATATTTAGATTTTACTTCTAATTGAGTACTTTTTTTGGGACAGTAACAGTACTTTTACATGTAGTATTGATGGTATTTTACCCATCTCTGTCTACGTGTCACTGGTGTGGCTCAGATCACCATTTTTCCAATACCAGTACTGATATGAAACATGAGTTTCAGTAACTATGTGACTTTTTTTAATACCTTGCTTTATAACGTGACACTTTATAAACCTGCCAACCAAACTTCTCCATTTTGAAATGTCACATATATACATACATACATACATACATACATATTACCTAAATAAAAACGAATAAAAAATTGACATTCAATGTCAACTTTCTGTAGTTCTCGCAGCTCCACGCTTCTGACAAATTTGGCTCATTGGCCCAAAATCCCCCATAGGACCGAGCCTTGAGTTACGTATACATCAAGAAGCAAACAAATGATTAAATGTGGGCGATTGCATCACTTTGTGTGCCAAAAATATATGTGGTCATTGAAAAAAGGAAACCCTTTTTATGGAATTGGGTCTCTCTCTCTCGTATCAAAGAGGATTACATCTGGGGGGCGGGGACAGGCCTCAGTGGGCGAATCATTTGTGTGCAGAGGGAGCAGTCAGGTATCAGGTTTTGGTGTTTTAGGAGTTTGTGGTTTCATTCAAATAGCGAGGTAAGATTTTCCCTGACGGACCAATACTCCATGAACACATGAAGCGTCTTCCAGAGGCCAGATTTGGTTCTCATGGAATAGCGGTGACTAATTGCGCTCCACAAAGTGGGATGCCTGTTATATGCTGCTGCAAAATAGAGCCGTCAGAAATAGTAACAGGGGCACGATGTGCACCGCCTCCGTGGTCGTCATTAGGAGTCCCTCTGAGAGCCGACAGACACCGTTAAACCTTCGCTGGAGAATCTCAACTCTCTATCACAACGACTGCCATCGGGCAAACAGAGAACATTCTAGAAAACTCCACGTGGTCACTGCACCCCCCCCCCCCCCAAAGTAAACTTGAATTATTTTTCTTTTATTCTAGGCGTTGCATAAAACAGCAGCTCCCACTGCAGGAGGTCGGCAGAGGGAGCCGTCAGGTATCAGGTTTTGGTGTTTTAGGAGTTTGTGGTTTCATTCCAATAGCGAGGTAAGATTTTCCCTGACGGACCAATACTCCATGAACACATGAAGCGTCTTCCAGAAGCATCTGACGTCAAGTGAGTGTGCAGAGGTTTAGAGATATTTCCAAAAATAGAAAGAACATCTACTGTATATGGATAGCTTTTATCTCACAACAAAAATAAAACTGAATCTCTTTCTGTCCAATCCATAGATTAGGATTTGTTGTTACCTAACCTTAACTGTAAATTGTTATCTGGTTGGAAGACAGATTTTGAGACAATAAACGACAGCAGTTTTGGGCCGTTTTATCCCCAATTCCCCCCTTTTTCCGATGATTGGAGGAGAAAATCTGCTGTGGGACCTTGGTCGGTGTCGATATCTGGCCCAGATTATCTGGTGATGTGATGGGGTTTACAGATGTGGTCCTAAATCTCCCGAGCTGTTAGCGGACTCATCGAGGCCGACCTGATTAATTTCATGTCTCGTATTTAGGTGCTAGAATCAGGACGATTACATCGGCGGTTTCCGAGCTGAACCACAACAACGAACGAGAGAGAGACGAGCCGGAGCAGCTGATGGTGTTGCCAAGCAACGGTAAACAGCCTCTAGCCCTTGAGGCTAACGTTAGCTGGCATTCTGTTGACAGTTCTCTGTGACCAGACAACCCTCGATGACTGAGTCTCTCCAGCCATGTCCTCATCCAGACTTGCTCAGCCTTCTGCTCTTTTGTTTCACTGTGAAGCATCTGTTGTTGCATCACCTCGGTCTCCATTTGGTTTACATCGGCTTCATAATGAGATCACGCGAGCCGGTGCGTCGCTCCCTCTGGCGTGATAATGTTAATAATAATATCCTGTAGTCGTGTGTGAGGCGCCATTCTTTTTCCATTCGTTTGAGCGCGTGCATGAGATTAGAGAGAAGAGCATCCGTGAGGTTTCTCCTCAGCAGAGGACGCAAATCAATATCTAAATCGGTTAGGATTTGAAGACTTCTATCTGGAGTTCTTAAGCATGAACGATGTCGCCTACCAGCTGGAAACCACACCCTCTCTTTTTTCAAATATTTAATCCGAAAAGGTTACTCAGGAAAATAATGCTACACAAACTGAGTAACATTTTAAGATCATTAACAGTTACACAACTGAGCTTTGATTTAAAAAAAATACAAATAAAAAAAGAAGTCTTAGAGACCCTTTAAAAACAAAATCACACAATGACATACATTTCCCCCTAAAGTGCTCTAGATGTCATGTTACAACATGCACACAATTACATCTACAAACATTCGTCAGGAACTCATCCCGCAGTCGGCCCGACTGCCACTGGAAACTGATCCCAAGCTCCGGGGGGAAAATAATAGTCTCACCTTGAATCAACATGCTATCAGTGTCTGTAGTACAGTTCAAACGTTAAAAAAAAAAAAATGTGATTAATCAAAGATGCGTTTGGAAAAAAGCTATGGCAAAACATATAGTAACCACACACTTATCGCTCTCTGAAACACACACTGTTTTAGATATTATTGATAGAAAATATGAAGAGTAAAAAGCAAGTATTCTCTATGTTGCCAGAGCTAACAAGATGCAGCCAAGTAATTCTGGGATGTCCATCCATTTATTAGAAATTCAGACAACAGTATGACAATTAGGACTAAAATTAGGACTATTATTTTCATCATCGATTCATTCTGACACACAAGGGGACATCTTTGAGTTGCTTGTTTTGTCCAACTAACAACCAAAAAATGCAAAGAAATGCAAATCTACAAAACTGAGAAAGTGGAACTAGGGCTGGGCAATGCATCGATATTATATAGATATCATGGTATCATAACATTTTGATATGATATAAGTGTTGTCTTTTTCTGGTTTTAAAGGTTAACAATCTTGAGAAACAACCAAAGAAGCCAGCCCGGTGTTGCCAACTCTTTTCTAGTGAAAGTAGCTAGCTGAGAGCTTGAGCTGATGCGTGTCTGAGTGTAACTCTCACGAGACGGTGCGAGACCCAAGATGGCGGCCCCCAGCTGCTAGACTACTATCGAAACAAACTTTCTCATCGGACTTAAACCGGTTTCTTTTCCCCTTCACCCAGTATCTATTCCACTCAAAACTGGACTACAATATCAATCAAACTGGATCATCTGGAAGAATACATTGACGAGTGCTTCAACCGAATCTACATCATGGAAGAGGACAATACCGGCGATACCGAAGAAACACCCACTTCATACAGCAAAAGACCCCGTACTGTTTCAACTCCATCTACTTCATCAAAACCTCCATGTTGCGCCGAGGTCAGCAACATACTCATGTCCATTGACTGTCCTGCAACAACGGATTCTGAATTATTATTATGACAGTAAAGTGAAGCCATTTTCTGAACTTCCCAGAATGTTCTATGATATTATATTATTTAGTCATTATGTCAACATTACTGGTGATTATTTATCAGAAATCTTGTCAAAGCACCAATGGTTAAAACGACAAACTCGTTGCAATATCAATATGGAGTTATTTGGTCAAACATATTGAGATATCTGCTTTCCCGCCTTAGCTGGAACAAATGTATTTATTATCCGTCAGTCAACTACAATCTACATTTCTAATTATGATAACCAAACTCAAGGACCAGACCATATGTAGTATCGCATATCACAATATAATTTGTTTAATATTCATCACTGATTCTGCATTACGGTGAAATCGACCAATGCAGGGAGCTGTAGTGAAACATTGTACAATCACCGGCACCAAGAGACACTAAAGAAATAACCTAAAGTTTAACATAGATAGATAGATAGGAGTCTGAATGTTGGTATTGTTTTTATAATTGTTATAATATAAAAGGCCAGCACACCGTGTGTTTGTTTCACTGATGAGTGGAATGAAAACGAGAGCCTGTTAAATCTGACTAAATGTAAATTATTTAACAGATGAGAGGAAATGAGAAGAACTGGATGGCCTGTTAACTCTGCCTGAATGCATTGTTTTAGTCTCCTTTATAGTATTTTACATGTTTTCAATAACAAATGAAGTTGTGATTGATCAAATGTTTAACTCATCAATGCTGAAATGGCAGTAAAGATGGCCAGGATGGAAAGTACATTGATGCAATAGTTTTGCTCTTCTTACTTGATTCATAGATCCGGCCTGTTGTGAACTGGGTGGTTGGACCATTTTAATAAGAAGTGGGTCCCCAAATAAGAAGTCTGGAGAACAGTGTTCTAAAATGCTCACTTTACCCTCCGAACGCTTGCTCTCCCCTGAACCTGCTCTGCTACTTTTGTGTCCAATGAAGACTCCAACCCATCGTCTGGCTGCGAAGATGCCTCTGACAACAATCCAGAAAATGTACTACAACTTGATGGGCAGGACTACTACATACAACGTGCAATAGAGAGGATGTGATCGTGACAAAAAGTCCCTGGTATACACTGTACACCAAGGCCCCGCTCTGTCAGCCAATACATCTCCAACAGGAAGTTATTCTTTGTTTGTTTCCGCAAAGAGTCAAATTACATTCCAAAATGTCCTTGACGCGACAAAAACAAAACCTTCCAGCCAGGTTTTAGGAAACGGCTCTCGATAGTCTGCCCTCGCTCATCTCTCAATCGTCGTCCCACCAGGCCCGGTGGTTGTTTTGAAGTGTGGGACATCATGGTCCGGGATAGGGCACCGGCTGCTCCCATCCTGCCTTTCAAAAAAAAGGACTGAAGCGGGCCGGAAATGCATGCTGCTCACACGCATCAAGAAAGACTGCTTTATTTACTGCGCGACAACTTTTCTATGACATAACGCCAAAAAACAATAAGTCTTTTGAGATTTATGGGTCCTGTGGACTTAGAAGAATAAGCATTATTGCGTTGAATGGTGAAGGTCTAATCTGAGCTCAAGGAAGCTTTGTGAGTCACTGCACACAGTTCAGAGAAATTCCAAAGAAATAAGAAAAGGCAACTGTTGCGGGTGAGTTTTTTCAGCAGAAGTGTTACTGTACTAGGTTACACAACTGTAGCAGAAAAACCTCACAAGGAACATTTGAAGAGTTCTAGGTTCATGTTGCGTTATGATCGGTGAGATAAAGTCTGAACAAGAAGAGTGGATTACAGCCAAGGCATCCAACACAGGAGCTGAAAATAACCTCTTCCTGAAAACAGGAGGACTTGTTTTTGTCCAACAATAACCCAGTTTTCTAAAGGTAGGTGTTGGGATTTCCTCTAAAAGGACAGTTTCTTTCTCATCCCAGCATTGAACATGAAGAGCCTCTAAAGACAAATTTGGTTCACCGCTTAGAAAACTACAAATGTACACCGAGAGCAGGGCACCACTACAGAAGTGTCTCTACCTGGAATTATATATAAAGCAAGAGGTTGCTTATTTTTTGTGACACTCTTTTTGTTTCCATAAATCACAACTTTGTCTTCTCACTAAAGGTGAATCACGTTCTCAGTCCTTGCTGCTGCTGAAGAGAGATATGCCACATTCTCCACTGCATGGTACGGCTCTACTCCACCCGGCTCGCTCTTTTTTGGTTTCAATTAGCATAGCATGACAAAGAACATCTTGCATTTCGAAATAGCCAAAGCTACCGTCAAAAGCGTCCAAAATGTTTTCATTTACCTGACCCGGATTATAAAAAATGGCAGCTTGCAAAGCTGCGCCGTACGCTACCCCTCATGATGAACAAGGTGCAGACGTTCCTTCATTCGGTTGCAGATGAAATGATCCGGCGAGTGTCACGAAGATGATGTCACGGCAGCTTCATGCGGCGATCAGCTGAGAACCGCCGGCTACACTGAGGGGGAAATGCAACAGAGAAAAGGACCTGGTGCCAGTGAGTTGAGTTTGGTCAAGGCGAACCTTGCAGTGGAACGGAGGCAATAGTGTAATTGTTTTTGTCTTTGTCACAGGGACATCGACAGAACCCCCCCAGGAAGAACCCCGGGCGTAGTGGCCAGTCGGTGGAATATCAATTTTCAGGTCGGTGACATGATGCCATGGGGCCCAAAAACATTTTCTCTCATAGACTGACATTGGAAAAAAGACATATGTAATTCAGCCAATCTTTGTTTATTCAGGTGAATCAACTTCCTAGTACACTCGCTTCATCGGGTCCAAAAATTGGCGGCGATAGCCGATCCAGAGTTATTTTCCTTCCACCGTACATGTGAATAAGAACCGGGCTGGACCGAGAGCTGGGGGGCGGGGCTAAAGGAAACGCTCTTGCTCTATGGGCCCCATAATGTGGTAGATCGCCGGAAAATACGAGTAAATTTATCTGAATTGTATAATCGGAAATCAAACTTTATTTTTTCCTTGAAGCACCATTGAGCAGCTTTCCCAGTAATGAACAGGGTGGTGCCTCTGAAGCTGTACCCGGTTCTCTTTATACATCCATGACATACTTCAAGATGAAGTACCATCTCCCCAATCAATGTGTTAAGCAGCCATCTTGTCCTTTCTCCAGGAAGTGAGAATGGAATGGCTGTCAGACAGTGGAGCGACTTGTCAAGCGTATATCGAAGTTGTGCTTATAGGTGAATAAGTTGAAAAGTGTGACATCTGTTTATACATAAATGTATAATGCATTCTACAATAACGACCCGCGAGCCGTACATCACCCCATGCTGAAAACTGTTTTCAAATGAGGTAGCACAAACAAAGTGCACAAAACTGGCAACTGCTCTGGAAATGCTCCTGAATCATTTAAATAAAAAGGAGAAATGTAACGCCGCAGCTCAAAGAGCACCACGTTCAATCATTTGTGTGAGCCCAATTCATACACCCGCCGTGGGGTCTTCTTGAACTTTGAAGCCATTTGGCGATGTCGGTCATCAATTCAAAGCCACGCAGGCATGACCACAGTGGTAACAGAGTTATGCCGTTATTAAGTTACAAGCTGAGCCGAACCCTTCTTACTCTCAACACAAATGAAATAAGTCAGAATGTGGGATTTAAAAACAAATGCTCTGAGGGTCAGGACAGGTAACAGGAAACAATGCATCCTTGTTGTGATACTTCTGCATGAATCACTGAGAACAAAACACACGCAACGCCAACTGCTACTGTGCTGCAGCTGAGAAGAGAAAAATAATGATATTAGTGCGGTCCCGAATTGTGTTTTTTGGGGAGAGTTTCGGTAGCAATCAACAGCGAATGTTCGGAGCTTCCATGTTAAAAAAAACACAACGACGAATATCTGAATCCCATAATTGAAATGCAAAGATCTACCCAACGAACGAATAGTCAAAAGCAGCAAAGGTTAGCTATACACCACAGTGGTCTCGTCTCAACTCCGAAGGCAACCGTTCAAAAAGAAGAAACAGAGAGGAGGCAATGATGGCAATCACGACTCAGCTAATATCATTTCATATCTAACCGGAGCTGATGAGCGGACACAAACATGTATCAGCCGTCTGCGGTGGCGGCACGGAAACCCAGGAGACAGTGCATCAACCCTCCTCGCAGCACTCTGCCTACTCAGGTGTCAGACACAGCCTGCAGCGAGAGACCGGTGAGTCAGAGACTCTGGTCACCTGCACTGGTTATGACAGACAAAGCAGCCATACATTAGAAACTAAATATATTGTACAGATATTGTTAATTTCATTTTTCATATGGTGAACAGAAAGCAGGAGTTACCAAAGTGGTTCTTTATGTTTCTGTTATCATAAGCTATAAACACATAACCTTGTCCATTACACAAGTCAAAACAAATAAATATATACATATCTATATATAACTTTTAGAGATCTCTGATCAGGTTTTTTTTGCTGCCGGTACTGATTGCCGTTCATTGACGATCTATATTGTTGTTTTATTACAGCAGCTAGTCTACAAGACTTCAGACTATTTTTTTTTTGCCCACCGTCCCAAAAATCATTTCAACCGCTCTGAAGTCTGTAAAGCACCAAACATTCTAAATGTCATCCTTTACTTTGTTATAGTTATCTATCATGTTGTTTTACCTCATAAAAACACAATTCAAATAATAAGGAAATAAAAGATTGTATTTTCATTGATTAAAACAGTTTGTCATTAATAGTTTTGATGTGTTATTATCTGCTTACAGTTAGTGTAAACATGTCATAATTCATCTCTAATATCCGTTTATGTTGCTGTGAAAACATCCTCAAACTGAATTTATTTAAGTTTCTCACAAACACTACATTTTACAGATTACATGTGAACACATCATGATAACGTTATAATTGACCTTCGCCTAATTCTCATTTTCACTGAGCAGAGCCTGAACGCATCATAATGTAACCGAACTGAACGTACGGATGTTAGCCGTTAGCGGTGCTGCTAACGTTACCAGCTCTCCTGTCAATTTAAACACGGACTGGTTGTTTACAGTGTAACATAATCATCGAGCAGAAAAGCATGAATCTTGATTTCATATTTTTACTGAATATTGGCGGATAAAGTTAGCAAATAAAACTTTATTTCACACTGTGATGGTTAACGTTAAACTGTGTAATTAATCTGCGGTTCACATGAGTGTCGGAACGTGAGGGGGGGGATCTGTGTGGATCAACAGTGATCCGTTACGCCACTAGAATGTACCATCCAATAATATTTGCATAACCTCAATATTTTTTCTTTCAATTATTGCAAAAATGGAATGTAGTTTCTGAGACAAAACTTGAGAACAAAAACCTACAGCCTTCAGGTCTCACATTCTCCACACTGACAAGTCAATCTAGTTAGTCATGCGTGGAGGTGCTGCTGTAGCATCCATGTGCTTTCAGGTTCCAGGTCACGTGTGACCGGGGTTTCTTTCCAAATTAAGCGTGAACCGGCCTCGAGGCCCTCTGCCTGAATGATGTGGGCTTGGGCGTCGGGACCAGCAAATCAGTGGAGGAGCCATTTTCCACTCCATTAATAACATAATGAGGTGACCACCGAGTTCCTGATACGATCACTTAGTACCCTTAATGGCTAAAGCACCCTGCAGAGACAGGGTGCACAGAGCAGTAGCTATGGTACCCACAGCACATATGCACTTATACGAATGTCCCATAGGCACCTGCTGTTACAGGGAAGTGAACATAACTATATAACTGTAGTCTTCGAAGACTACAGTTATATAGTTATGTTCACTTCCCTGTAGTGAACATATATGTAAAAAACATATTCAGTCTGATTTATGCCGCAATAAGTGTTATGTAGATATGTACACAAAGGCGATCATCTAGGGCAGGGATTCCCAAAGTGGGGTGCGCGCACCCCTGGGGGTGCGCGAGCTGCCTCTAGGGGGTGCGCGAGAGGAAAAATGTAATGGCGGTGCAGTCCTGTCTCCTAAAAATTACGTTCCCCCAAAACTAAAATGCATTCTCAATTACGTTTTACCACGAACGTATTTTCTCCCTGATTACGTTTGTGTTTGACGTACAAATACGTTTCTCATCAACATATCTTTGCTGTACTCTAGTCTTTATTATTTTTCTGTGATCTGCCTCGCCTCTACCCCGCCACCCACAAGTTATTGACCCGCGGCCTGTTCCGAGGGCTGAAGACCTGACGATCGGGTGGCTCACGGCGGGGACGGCTGGAGACCTCGCGTCCCAGCGCCAACGAGTGAGCGCCCGCCACTCGGAACCATAAAACCAAGTCCCGGATTTCACCCGGGGGACATTCTGGAGGTATTGTGACCGGGTGATGTGCCTCGTTGCTGCGGAGGTATGAGCCGAGAGTGGCGGGGTGTTATGGAGGTATATATTACAACTCGGTGTTGTTCCCGTGCGTGGATGAGCGCATTTCTGCCGGAGACAGGCGGCGTGTTGTGGTAGTATTCTGACCGCGTAATAGGGAGGAGAGGCGGTGGTGGAGAGGGAACAATGTTAAAGAGATGGTGGAATGTATGATTGGAGAGAGAGAAGCGAAAAAGTTGGACGTGATCCCGGTGTCCAACAACACTGTCGCGCGCATCGATGCTTTGTCCGAAGACATCCTGGCTACATTGGTCGGTCGCGTGAAGAAGAGTGAGTTTTACTCTCTGCAAGTAGACGAGCCTACAGATGTGGCCAATCTGGCCAATCGTCCGTTACCTTCGTAACGTTATGTCCGTTACCTTTTCGAAGGCACGAAAACAAACGCCACGCGCGAGCAAACAGTTCTCTCATTCGTCCGATTTTTATGCGGCTCTGTTGCTTTTTTTTTTTTAAGGTGTGTGTGTGTGGGGGGGGGGGGGTTGGGGGTGCGTGAAGCCGGTCGGGATGTAGAAGGGGGTGCGTGGCCTAAAAAGTTTGGGAACCGCTGATCTAGGGGGAAGTTTGTTTAAAAGGAACAGGTCACCACAAAATCAATCTATGCTATTCATCTATCTCGCTTGATTTGGTGCAAGTTGCCTGGTGATAGATAGATAGATATCAATACGATTACAATATTTAATAGCATGGATTTTTTTTCAATTAATCGCATTGTTATGACAAAGTTCAATAATGAATTCAAAAGTAGTGTATTGCGCAATTTTATTTTAAAAGTACTGCTATATGAACAAAAGGGCAATAACATTTGGTTCACGAGATGCAGGTAGCATGTTTCATACTTAATGTGAATATAATTCATGCTTTGTTGACATCTTATTCTGAAACCCGGATGTTCGTCTTAAGAAACCGGATGTTGTCTCACACTAATATTTCCGCTAACTTTCAAAGTCCTTCGCTCGCTCCCGACCTGTGCCGTTTGAATGAGTTTACCGTGAATTTCAGCAAATAGGTGCTCTAAAATGCAAGTGTCTGCTGACTTTACCGCAGCGATGTCCAGTAGTCTCCAGGCAGTGCAACAGCTGGTGCACGTTGTAACGCCGCTTGTCTTGCTTTTGTTTATCTAAACGTCTCTCACAAGCTGCATCAACGTAGTCTGCTCTCCACGGACTTTCAAAATAAAAAAAATGTGTTAACGCGCTATCAAATAAATAAATATATATATATATTTATATATATTTTATCGCCCGTCAACGCATTTTTAAAATTTATTATAATTTTATTCCGCGGCTGGAATGCAGTGTTACCCCGTTGAGGGGATGTTGACTGTCCTTTCAGTACAACGTGTCCACTGAGCTTGTCAAGCTGCCACTGGAATACAACAGTAGTGGACAATAGTAGTGATTATTATCAGCCTTCAACATCTTGAGAATTGTCTTTCCACAATGGCTAGAAACTATCTTGGGCTCTTTCAACATAGTCAAGTCAGTTTCCGCTACCTTCAATTGCAGTGAACATAACACTCATATCGTCAGTCGTGGAGGAGCTGCAGCATTAAAAGTGCATCACGCGCATAAAGAAATGGCTTACTGTTAAAACGGTCTCATTTAAAACATAAGCCTCCCTGTTTATGTTCAGTGAGAAAGCTTCACCAGCTGGTCAGGGAGTAACAGGGGACCTGACAATACGCAACATGAGTCATCAGCTGTGGTTAATGTACAACTATTTTAAAACATGCTGCAAAAGAAAAAAAAAAAAAAACAAGATCAGAAAGGCAACAATTTGCATAAAAGTGAATTTGTCATTTCTCACAATTATTACAGCACAGTCAGATAGATGCTGATCAATGTTGACTGTACATTTAACGTAACTGGCCTAATAAACATGGCTTCAGGTATAACTGCTCTGTACTTTAGACTATCTGAACTACAACCATTGACCAGGCCCGTTGCTAGGAGCTGCATGCGGGGGGGGGGGGGGGGGGGGGGGGGACAGAAACAAATCTATCTTTGAGTAAAAGGCTGTTTTCTCTGGGAGGAGACACAAAGGCGGCTGGATCGCTGTAGGTTTCATCTACATCTGGCAGTACTGACGTCCACCTGTATCACGCGAAACCCACTCGAATGAAACTGAGCGCGCTCTCTATTCAGAGAGCCGACCGACAGTGGAGCGGCAGCCCCTGTTGCTCGGTCTGTGTGTCTGAGGAAGGATTAAACCCACGGGTGAAACTAGCAGAGTTCAATCTAGCGCACGCACGCACACGCACAAAATAAACCGGCCACATCCCGGCCGTTCTCTCACAAACAAGGCAGCGGCGTGTGTCCCGTGTCTTACCGTGTAAAGCCCGATCCTGCACAGCGCGAGGGAGAGCTGCATGTGCTCCGACATTGTGCTCCGTGACGAGCGTAACCCCCGGCAACAAACAAGCCGAGCCTCTGGAGTGAATGGATGGACGGAGGAGGAGGAGGATCGGGAGGAGCCGAGCACAACATCGTCAGGTCAACACCACGAGTCCAGCCCCCTCTCAGCATCTCTCTGTCAGCAGCCAATATCCACAAGCCCTCTCTTTTCCTTTTTTAGAGGTTATGCAAGCATGCGGGTGAGCGTGATTGAAGGCTGTCTTGCGTTTACTCATCGTAGTCATTCATGGAAAGATAAAAGAAACAACATCGTCGCGAGGATCAGCAGACAAACATGAGCTTGAGATTAGTTTGTGGGGATCTCTCTCCGCAGCGATTAAGGGCTCAGTGACAACTAGGGATCCAGAAAGAGACTACAAATTGGATTAGTCACTATTATATACACACACACTATGCCTCTGCGGTTACGAGCTTCATGAAGTATTGACACCCGTCGCTTCCTGTGCGTGGAGGGTGTATGAAGGGAATCGACCGCGGGAGCTCACGGCGGTCGTTGGGGATTTGGGTGACTGTTGTGGGGCGCTTTGTCGGAGGTCCTGTCTGCTCGGGGAGAACTGTGAGTCACGTTCTAACGGCTTGTGATGGGTCAGCTCAGCTGTCTGGTGGTGACCTGTAATGTAATAACACTCTGTGTACTAATTACAGCAGCAACAGGGAGCCTGGAATTCAAATTGCTGACATTGTTTGCAAACATTGACAAAACTGTGGAAAACATTGAATGACATGTTTACTGTGCCTATGAGTGAACTATTTCAGGTTTCTAATCCACCTAATATGATGTTGCAAAATAAGTTTGAAAGCAACATTAACTGCTAAAGAATTAAAGATGTATTTTAGATTATAAAGATGCTAAAATCTACCATCTACTGTCATTCAAACCTCAAAACATGTCCTTGTTTTCCATTTGTTTTACAGCCTGAGCACTGGGGCCACTTTATGTCTCACTTCCTGGGACAGGTAGCTCGTCCAATCATCACGACCGGGCCAATTTAAATGATTGGATGGGCTTATTACAGCCACAGATACCGCATTGTTCTCTTTTTTTTTTTGGTCAGAGCATTTGACTCTGATTGATGTCGCCATGTAAAGAGTTTCTGCAAAAATATAAACATTGTTTTTGAAAAAAAGATTACCAACCCTGCCTTTAAAATCCAGTTTTTCAATCACCTCTCTCTCTCTCCCTCTGCCTCTCAAAAAAATAAACTTGACTCAGCGATAAAGCTCTGATTACCAAACTGAGCCATCCCACGACTCTCCAAATACAATCAGAGCAGAAGAAGAAACCAAAGACAACAAAGCCCTCCACCTATCCATGTCCCTCATATTTGTTTTTCTACTGAGGAAGAGCAGTGAGGGTGGTTTAAGGCCTGAGTGAAAGTAAAGGGGAATGAAATGAAATAAAACTAATTATATATATATACACACACACACACACACACACACACACACACACACACACACACATATATATGGGGGGGCTTCGGGAATGCTGTCGAGCTCGCAAAAGCTATTACGCAACACACCTGGAGGCTATGCACTTTAAATCAAAGGGGCAGGTTTAAGGAACGGTGTGTAAACATCAATTCAGACGGAGTAAACCTGCTCTCACCACTGGATTCAGTAAATTATTGGCCAAATATTAACCATCCGCATATATAAAAAAAATAAAGGCCACACATTAGATATATAGCTAGACTTTATTTCAGACTCAGGGTCCAGAGAGACAAATACATAAAATGACAAACAATAAAAGTACATAGGCCTAGCAATGCCTTACAAAGAGACAGCTGTACCAATGTCGCCACAGCTGGGACTGGTAACCTTATGTTGGTTAAAACAACCATGCTCTCATTTTCAGAGTCATTACGTCGACAAATTAATTTATAGATTCATGAGATTTCTTAAAACAGTTTGGAAAGTATTGACTCGTGCAGCCACAAACATTTCACGAGCACTACTCCATCTCGGTCTCTTTAGCAGTATTCTCATAGCGTCATTATAAGGTACTTGAAGTCTCGGTCAGCTCTTTTTTTTGTAGTTTGACCACAAGTGTGCAGTGATGTACAATATGCTCTGAACAGAGACATCTTCACTCCATCTGTACACATACCAAACTTGCGTGAGAGACTGTTTGCTTGTGCATACATCCTACGACATTGCCTAGAAATGGTGTTCATGTGTTCTGTTATAAAATGACCAAGATATTTTACTTCATCACAGACACCAAGAGTTTTGTCAGACAATTTGAAGTCAGGGAAGTTTAGACATTGTTAAAACGGTGCCCTTATCTGCACACAATAGGGTAGCAAAACTGAGCGGAAAAGTAACACCGCCTTGCATCCCATAGTAGACTAACAAGCTGTAGTCACATGCTGCAGCCCCCCCCCCCCCCCGTTACGGGGGTGAGACGTCTAAGTGGCCCGTAGCCTGCTGTGTGCCCTTGGACGGGAGATCTACTATGATACACGGCGCCAAAAACACATGCCGGCTTCTGCTAAGACAACTTATTTTCACGGGGAGGTGTGATCTCTGTGCTGACTGGATAAACCCAAAACCACATAACTGCCCCGGGGTCGGTACCGTCGTTGCTTCCCATGCCTCTCTCTTAGGAAACAGTCGGCCTCTGTTCAGCCATCAAATAAAGACAAAAACAAAGAAACTGCAAACTGTAAGCTGCTAACAACACAAACATCCTGTTAACTCCTTTAAGCTCCTGGCATCAAGAGCTGTAATGCTTTCAGCAGAATGATAGCAATCAGAGGTCTAAATTAAGGTTCTTCAATGAAACGCATCATTTGTAGGTTATTTACTTCCCTGTTCCTGTTGGGAATGCATCTTCGTCCCTGCAAAGCTGCAGATTTCAGGTTTGAAAGCTGAACTTTCCAGATTTTCTTTACTGTAATTTAATGTTCTGAATACTTCAGCTCTCAAAATCACAAATAATTATAATATTAATACTGATAAGAGTTCTGGGTAGATGATGATACAATAACACCTGTTTGTTAACAAGCATCATTAACCTCCTCAGACTTGATCCAAAAAAGGGTTTAACTGTATAAATACCAAACCGCGGTGTTGCTTTCAGCTTCCAATCGGCCAAACCAGGTGACATTTTTTACATTTTTAATGCTGCTCCAATCTACACCGAATCCACCAAAGCAGAAATAAGGGACAGAGCAAACGGGGTCAAAACAACTAAAAAACAGGTGACAACACTATTAATAGTAATGACAGCTGAATAACTGCCACCTCGGTTGATGCCTGTGGTAAATCTCACGTACCAGATGTTTTCAGAAATAGGGAAGCAGTATATATAAAGTTCACCATCACGCCAAAAAAATGGAGCCCCCTGACAATGCGCACGTCAAATCAGCTTTTTCCAAAAGGAAGCCGAACTGCAGTGTCTAGTCTTAGCATAATGTTACCATAAATAAAGTTAAACATCATAAAGTTAAACATCATCCGTAGAAAAGAAAAAGCTTTATCAGCCTACATTCAGTCACTTGCATGTGTTCACAACAGAAAACCAAATGGGTTAGTGTTTTTGACATCATTCTGAAGTATAACGCCAATATAGGTCCACTCCTACAAAAATGCATCAGAGTCAATCAAGAGAAATTGCCGACTTGAAATCAAGAGACAGTAATATTCACTTTCTCTTTAGCTCTTTTCCCCTAGAGTCCCCTCCTGTTTATTCTGAACACAGGCCGGATGAGTGGAGGTGTGGGCCAGTTCTATCAGTGAACGAGGCTCTGCTCAGTTATCTGTCACACCCATTATTACCATATGGTTTGAGGCCAATGCCTGCTAGTGGCTGTCACTGAATCTCTGGCATTATATAAATTCCACATAAAAAAAAGAGCGTCCTGGTTGCCTCTACACCAGACGTAATAAATGCTTTCACAGTTTGTTTTTGCAGATCTGTCTTCCTTAAGGCCGGCACTCCAAAAATGAGCTGGATGCCAGTCCACCCGAGGGTTTAGTGCCTCATGTGTAGTGGAAATAAATAGCTGGTAATCTGTACATGTTGTGTAAGATTGAAGACATGACCCACAGGCGGTGAAGAGAGCACTGCAGGAATGAGTGAGGGTATTCTGAACGGTTCTTTTGGTTAGATGTTCGAAATAAGGTCTGTGGTTAACACAAGCTAAAGAGATTTTAGCATTTTGTACGACAGTATGAAATATGTAAATTAATACCCCAACATGAATTTTGAAGCTTTTACATGTCTTTAAAAAAAGGCTGTTGCTAACAAGTGGCTAAATGAGACTACAGAATGTCATCACCACCGACAGCCTCCGTGTCGTCATACTCGCACTGATGCCACCCTGGTGTACTTTGTTCATAGCCTACAGTTAGCTCTTCCCTGCAGCACTCCGTTTGCCTCCAGCTAATGCTGAGCACATTCAATGTAATTGAATCGCCTTTATCATGAATATGAGCATGCGTAACAGTGTAATAAGCAATAATAGCAAGAGGCAAAGTAAAGCCTCAGGAGAATAAGGCTGCATGTTTCTTGGGTTTTGTAGAAATCGATAATACAGCCAATCGTTTGGTTTCCTCACACACAACACATTCGACGTGTCCCGTCTGGTGAAGTAAGGATCCCAGTGTTGACCACGCCGTGACTTCTGAGGCGGTGTCATAGCAACGGCTAGCACCGAATTCCTCAGTCTGTGCTGCCGTTTTGTGTGGTCCTGTTTAACACCGTGCAGGAGTACGGCCCTGTGGTCCAGTTACAAAAATATAAAAATAAATAAAGAATGATAAACGTGGCATAAGTCCTGCATCCCTTAAAGGGTTTAGGGATACATTTCAATTGATTCATAGGAAGAGAGGGACATCGTTTTGGCCTCTGGGTTTTTGTGCCAGGTCTCCAGTGATGCACAGCAGGAAAGGAGGCCCTGCGCCTGACCTCCGAAGACAGCCAAGCACTCGGTTCCAGCGGTCCAGAGTTACAGCTGTGCTTTCCACAGAAAACTTTGTTTGTCACAGAACATATTTGATCCTCAAAAACTTGAAAATGCAATGTTAACGGCCGTAGCTTATTGTATTTTGCAAAGAGAAAAAGAAGAGAGCGGATCATTTCATGTCACGAGTGTGAACCCTTTGTACCACAACGCCTGTGTGTTTGCTTTTGTTGCAAACAACTTCCCATGAGCATGGAACCGAGATTACGGAATAACTCATGTAAGATGTGAATGAGCCACTTTTGGTGCCCAACGAGATTTGTTACTCCAAGACGGGATGACGAGCTAGACGTGAGTCCATTTATATTAACTACAGCATAGCTGTGCTGGTAGGACTTTGTAATATAGACTCAAGAAGTGGCCCGGTGGAGTTCAAAGTTCCTTCCAGGTCCCACATCTTGGGAGGCCCCGTTTATAAACAAGTTGATAACACTGAGTGGGAGAGTTCATTTCACACCGTCCCTCTGTCCCAGGGAAAGCCTTCAGTTTACAGCTTCCTCTCCATTGTTGTACTTCTCGCCCCCCCCCCCCCCCCCCCACCCCACACACACAAAAAATAAAGGCTCTCCAGGCTAGCTCAAGCTGGCACAGTGGTCTGGACTGTAATCATTATTTAGTCACAGGTATTACAAATATGCAGGGTGTCAAACCAGTGAAGGTACGGACTGGCTGTCTCACTTCCTCTGACCTCTTGACTCACAAGTAGCCAAAATCCAACAAACAGCAGCAGCTTTTGTCCTCGTAAGTTTGGTGGAAAGTAGCAGCTTGGTGCCACAACAGATACGTAAACGTTAGGTAATTTAAACTAAACTGCACTTTAAGGGTGCAGCTAGCTGGTCGGCTAGTTTACGTGTTTCACATGTAAACAGAGCGGAGCTGCGGGTCGACCTGTTAGACCTCGTCCACACAGCACCTACAAGCTACAGGCTAGACCTGATACATTAGCATAACACAGCAGCCGGTACCGCTACTGCCCCCCCCCCCCCCCTCTCTGTGGGGGGGGGGGGGGGGGCACACACACCACCTGAGTGACGTCACCCCCTTGATTAGGGGAGCCCAACTCTGGCCAGGAAACAAAATCGGTCAGTGTTGGATTAAAATACGCGAACCACACGGCATTTACTTACCAAATAATCCATGTACTATCGCTGACCAGTCACAGCAGCACGAACTGAAGTTGTAGTTAATCCCGTTTTTTGTTTTTTGTGCTTCAGTGAGTCCAAAATGTAATGGGTTTTTACCACACGTCGCTTTGTATTCCCCGCCTTTCGACAGACAGACAAAACCGAAAAAAACAGACTTGGGTGGGTTTCAAAGTGAGGATTCTCGCCGTCTTCTTCGCTAAAAAAAAGACACGTTTTCAGCACAAACGACCGAGTCTGCTTCTGGCGACGAGGGTCCCTTGGTCCGTGTGCCTTTCTCCTCACTAAACAGCCCCCTCGTCAGCCGGTCGACTTCCAGTGTTTCTTTTATCACCACAATATCAGTAGAGTGGTTTGGTTGAGGAAACCAGTGAAGCCCCACGCCGCGACGTCACGCACGTCGTTTCTGTTTCGCACGTAGCGTGGTCACGTGACCGAACACATGGTGGCTATTTTCATTCTGAGGAACTGCTGCTAAAAAGCATTACACTCTGTTGGAGTCTACTTTTCTGCATTTTGAGTAGGGATCAGCGGGCTTCTATTTCTTTATTTCGATTTCAGTAGCACGTGGTGGGTCTAATATGTTTATTGTGATTTATGTTTACATAATCACGATGACTTTTTTTACGTCCCTTTATCAGTGAACGATAGATCTACAGGGTAAAACCATAAAACATTTCACAGGTGAATTAGACAGACTGATAAACTGGCAACATCTTTAATATGTGTATATATTTTTTTGAATACATACGTTAATTCGCATAATGTAACTTCGGCACCTTATATGTGTATAATATATGCATATAAATATACTTTATTTGTATAGCACTTACAGCACACATACAATGACATTCAATGTGCTTTACATCAAATTGGACAAACAAATTAAAATTCAGAAAAGCACAGACGTAAAAATGCAATAAAACAGGGCAGTACTAAAAAATATTTGAATAATCTAACAAAATAAATAAACTTTCGGCAACACTGAATAAAAGCAAATCTACTTCAAACACATATTTAAAAGGTTGTTCCCTAAAATAATTTACAGAAGGTACTACAAAATAATATCACCTCATTTCCACAAAAAAACAATCACATTTCCAGCATTTGGGATATATCCCACAATGTATTTCACCACCAGGTGGCTCTGTATTCAATCACAATTTATTCTATTTTCTATTTTGATCGAGTAAACCAACACCAAACTAAAGACTCCATCCATGTGCCTGCACATCCATGCGGTTGCAATTTCCCAAGAGTATTGTTAAGTTTGAAGCTGCACAAAAAGTAACAGCCTGTGACATAATACATGATACAATACATAATGAATGGGGGGGGGGGGGGGGGTGACACAGTACGTACAACCACAGTTCAAAGACAAAGGCTGGTCCCTCTGGAGGCACGTAGACCTGAGCACAGACGTTACAGACAGAAGACACTGGATAGAGGGAGGATGAATACAAAACCTTGTGATGTGCCAGAGCGGCATTTGTGTCACCCTAGATTTGCTTTCTCTATACAAACAGCAAGTGTTGTGCTCTTTTTTTCTCTTAAAAGAGCCACATAAAAGAACTTACACTAAAAAAAAGAAGAGAAAAAAAGGTATAACCTCATTAACAGTCTGCACCAACCCCTCTTTGGACACACTAGATAGAGCCAAATTACCAGGATACAAATTATCAAGGTGGGAAGCAGACACGCAGCCCAGGCACACAAAAAAACACAATTATGTCGTATCAACCTGATTAGAGGAACAGTATGAATCACAAGTCTGCTAATGTGATGCGAGCTGCATACTTAAGTAATTCCTGTTCCTCGGAGACCGCCGCACTTGTCTTCAATATTTCATGAGCTGAAGTGGAAGGGTAACTGGATGTCCTCTGCACAGGTGTGGAGGATGTGGAGATGCAGACGCGAGAAGACGTTTGCTCTGATGTGCACAATATCCAAGTGTGCTTGTGTAATAAAGCAGTGTTGTCTCCTTCAGAATGTGACATCAATATGGTTGCATTTTTGAAAGCTTTGAGCACTTTCAGAAACATTAGATTGGCATTTTCAATAATTATTTGAGAGAAACAGATTTTTATTGTTACCATTCATATGTTATTTTCCTCCTCCTCCTCCAAAAAAAGAAATTCCAGAAATCAACCAGAAGGGGGCAGTATCTACCAGAGTAAAGGACACAACATCATCGTCCTTGGTCATGTTGTCCAGCATACAGCTTTCCCAGAGGAAATGGTCTGTTCATGCTGCACGATGTCAACATAGACAAATGACTGGTGGTTTAGGTTGTGCATGTCTGTCTCTGAGACAGTAAATACAAAATTAGTCATAATATACAAGGGCAAACTCAGTGAATGTGTATCTCAGATTTTATCAGCCGTTATTAAAAGAAAACAACGTTCACGTTATTTTAGTTTCAGTATAAAAATATGCTTTAATCACCTTTAAAAGGAATCCCAGCCAATTCCAGAGTCACCTTCATCACCAGTTTTTGTTAGTGGATGCGAACATGTCAGCGGAACATGTCATTCATTTTGGATTTTATCACCCTGTATTAAAAGAAAACAACGTTCAGTTTATTTTAGTTTCAGTATAAAAATATGCTTTAATCACCTTTAAAAGGAATCTCAGCCAATTCCGGAGTCACCTTCATCACCAGTTTTTGTTCTTTGAAGCTGTGCATTTGGGTGGCATCACATGTTAGTTGATGGGACGGACCAATATCTTATTTAAAGAGAATGAACCAATACAACGTGAACAGCGGGGTTTAGGGAAATGCCTCTTCCACGTTTATGTTACTTCCTGGTTGCTGGTAACCGTTAAAGATTTGATTATCAAATGGCTACCTGAGTGCATGTCATCAATAAACCATTCCTCCCAAAATAAACTCTCCCACTGGAATTTATTTTATATTTTTTATGTTTAGAGTTCTCCTGTCATTGTGTTGTTTTCTGTCTGTTCTTGTATATGTTTCTATGCTGCCTTGCTGCATAATGAATGTCCTTCAGTGTCATAAATATCTCAACAGTATTTGTGTAACAAACTCACATCCAACACACACACACAAACACGGATTATTGATGTGTGTGTGTGTTCTTTGCAGCTACACGTATTTCTTTGTTGAGTCATTAAGGAGACGGGGAGACGTTCTCGTCCCAGACAGAGTAACTGCCGGCTTCAATGATCAATAGATGTATGTATATTTTCAGGTTGATGATTTATATATCATTCATTACTTAACGGTGGACTGAAATAGAGTCATTTAAGTGAGTGCCTTGGTCTAATAGTGCTGGGAGCCAGTCAGAGTGATGGCAGTGGTTTATTTTTTTTAGATGACATTCCTTTCAGATGAAGAAAGATGACAAAGCTTGGTGGAAGATCCCGGGTTAACCTAACATCCAACCGACCGTCTGCATCAGTTGCATTCTTATCTTTAATTGCTGAACCAGATGGGGCTTCATACTGGCCTCAACTTTATAATATGGTACAATTCCACAGAGCTTTATGTAAAGCTTTTTTTAATTTCTTTTTTGCATTCTTCTAGATTCTAGAAGGATATGTTTTCTAGAAGAATTTAGGATTGGCTGCTCAGTTTGTGAATAACACTATATGATGCCAGTTAAACAACAGCAGCATAGCTGACTGCTTTTTCATACGTCAGTACACATTTGAGCCACGAAAGTGGGCATGGATCAGTGGTTCCCAACCAGAATGGAGCCACCACTGAGGACACTTGGGGTCATGTCCTCTCTATCTTTTCTTGGAATTTTGGTTGTTTTAGCAGCTTAATGGGCAGTTACATACAAAATCCTGGACATGGTGGGGTTTCATATGCTGATTCCATCAGAATAAATGGAATTAATTATTTTCCTGGCCAAAAATTTGTTCCACAGAAATAGCATTTAGACATTGTGTGGGAGGAAAATTGGTATAATTTAAAGGAAATGTAATGAAATGGATAATGAAAAATCCATACAGGGGCCTCAGTATTTTTTTTTATCTAAAAATTGCTGTGGCCCTGTGTGACCACATTCGTTTAATTCTAGTAAGTTCAGGGCTGTAGTTGTCATTGAGAACACTCACAAGATGTTTCAATATTTTGAGAAATCTGAAAGTGTTAGCGCGAACATGTTAGTGGATGAGAACACGTTAGTGGATGCGAACATGTTAGTGGATGGGAACATGTCAGGGGATGGGAACATGTTAGTGAATGGGAACATGTTAGTGGATGGGAACATGTTAGTGGATGGGAACATGTTAGTGAATGGGAACATGTTAGTGGATGGGAACATGTCAGGGGATGGGAACATGTTAGTGAATGGGAACATGTTAGTGGATGGGAACATGTTAGTGGATGAGAACACGTTAGTGGATGCGAACATGTTAGTGGATGGGAACATGTTAGTGAATGGGAACATGTCAGGGGATGGGAACATGTTAGTGAATGGGAACATGTTAGTGGATGGGAACATGTTAGTGGATGGGAACATGTTAGTGAATGGGAACATGTCAGGGGATGGGAACATGTTAGTGGATGGGAACATGTTAGTGAATGGGAACATGTCAGGGGATGGGAACATGTTAGTGGATGGGAACATGTCAGTGGATGGGAACATGTCAGTGGATGCGAACATGTCAGTGGATGCAAACAGGTTAGTGGATGGAAAAATGTCAGGGGATGGGAACATGTCAGTGGATGGGAACATGTCAGGGGATTGGAACATGTTAGTGGATGGGAACATGTTAGTGGATGGGAACATGTCAGTGGATGGGAACATGTTAGTGGATGGGAACATGTCAGGGGATGGGAACATGTCAGTGGATGGGAACATGTTAGTGGATGCAAACAGGTTAGTGGATGGCAACATGTCAGGGGATGGGAACATGTCAGGGGATGGGAACATGTTAGTGGATGGGAACATGTCAGTGGATGGGAACATGTCAGGGGATGGGAACATGTTAGTGGATGGGAACATGTTAGTGGATGGGAACATGTCAGTGGATGGGAACATGTTAGTGGATGGGAACATGTCAGGGGATGGGAACATGTTAGTGGATGGGAACATGTCAGGGGATGGGAACATGTCAGTGGATGGGAACATGTTAGTGGATGCAAACAGGTTAGTGGATGGCAACATGTCAGGGGATGGGAACATGTCAGGGGATGGGAACATGTTAGTGGATGGGAACATGTCAGTGGATGGGAACATGTCAGGGGATGGGAACATGTCAGGGGATTGGAACATGTTAGTGGATGGGAACATGTTAGTGGATGGGAACATGTCAGTGGATGGGAACATGTTAGTGGATGCAAACAGGTTAGTGGATGGCAACATGTCAGGGGATGGGAACATGTTAGTGGATGGGAACATGTCAGTGGATGGGAACGTGTTGGTGGATGGGAACATGTCAGTGGATGGGAACATGCATAACATGGTTAACTTCAGTTGATAACGCCATACCAACCAACAGCGTAGTGCCCACCCTCCGGTTACCCCCTCAGGTAAATACTGTTAGATCTGCCAGCACTTTTTCTGTAGTTTTCTAGCGACATCGCAATGTTGAGAGCCGCTGAGAGACAACAGAAATGCTCCCAATCTCAAACAAAGCACCTTTAAGTACAGTTTCGAAGTACTTGAGGTGCATGTTGGAGGCAATAATGTACTTTTTTACTGCGCTTTATTTATTTGATTGTTGATCGCTTTAGTTACTAGCAGAATTTATACAAAATATAAATCAATTATTTATTATTATTATTATAATTATAGGTTAAACTACCCATTAGCAGACCTATTTAAATACAGTCAAAGTAGCTCCACCTTCACAATCTGCAGCATTAAAGTGATGTACACATTAATGCATCAATAATTATAATCCAATTATAGAATACCTATATATTACTCTAAATTGGGCCATTCTGCATGATAGGTCCGTCTACTTTTGGCACTTTTAGTGTATTTTGATTCTCATGCTGTTGTACTTTCACTTGTAGCAGAGGCATCCTGCACTGTGCTCCACATGCAAGACTCATGACCACAGCATGTTTAAATCCTGGTTACAAGTTGTTAGCATTAGAAGCGTGAAATGTAATGAGGCATTGCCCCCCTGTTATCTCCCTGCTCACAGAACAATTCTTATTAAAATGCGGCAAATGCTCCTCACAGGGTGGCAAGGCTCGTGTGGTATGTTTTTTTTTGTTGGTGTGTGTGTGTGTGGGGGGGGGGGGGGTGTTGAAGCACTCAACAGGACTGGAAAACTGGCAGCACTCTCCGCCGCTTGATTTGTGTTGTCTGGGTGGATTGCAGCATATTGTAGCTCCGCCCTCGATTATTCAGCCTGGTCGACGTGCGGGTTGCTGCGCAGCGCGTGAGAGCAGAAGCGTCCGACTCGGCTCGGAGGGAGAGCAGCGGAGGAGCTCAGATTAGTGTTGTTGTAGCGGAAAATAAAATACCTTCGCTGCAGTTTCACACGCTGCGACCTCTGGATTTAAAAGCCCACCGCGGTTTCCTCTCATGTTTGACCGAGAGGAAGGAGGGATATAAACAGGGTTTGTGTACGTGTGTTCTCTCACTGCGAGAAGTTTTGAACGCGGAGTTGTGAAGAGTAGTTTTCGGCTGGGCTGACCGAGCTGCCCGCTGCGCTTCCCTCCTGCCCCCGGCCGCCCAGCCGAAAGCTACCCGCCGCTGTCCTGCTCTTCCTCCAGCAGCGGCCGGAGTTATGGCGCTCAAAGCCCGGGCGTTGTACGACTTCAACTCGGAGAACCCCGGGGAGGTGTCGGTGAGGGAGAACGAGGTCCTGACTCTGTACAGCGAGCAGGACATCGACGGCTGGTTCGAGGGGTCGAACAGCCGAGGAGAGAGGGGGCTGTTCCCCGCGTCCTACGTGGAGGTCCTGCGGAACGACGTCGCCTCCGCGCTCAACAACAACAGCAGCCCCGGCGGCGGCACATCTGGGGACTCCCGGTACGCGAACGTCCCGTCGGGAGGTTTTGACAGCTCCAACAAGCCTGAGAATAAAGTCGAGAACTTTTCCAAACCGCCTGCGCCCAGTATTGCCACTTTCTCGGCCCCCACGCAGCAGCAGCAGCCCACTTACCAGCAGCCCAGCCAAGGGAGCGACGATGACTGGGACGATGACTGGGACGACAGCTCGATTGTTGCAGACGAGCCGGGGACTGTGGGAGGAAGGTATCATGACTTTGAGGGCAACGGGCCGTCCACTTACAGGGTGTCAACATCCTCCATGTCGAGAGGTAACGCACAGCAAGCGAAAAGCTCCGCCACGGTCAGCAGGAACCTGAACCGGTTCTCGACCTTCGTGAAGTCCGGAGGGGAGGCGTTCGTTCTCGGGGAGGCTTCTGGCTTCGTGAAGGACGGGGACAAGATCTGCGTGGTGCTGGGCCAGCATGGCCCCGAGTGGCAGGAGAACCCGTACCCGTTCGCATGCACGATCGACGACCCCACCAAGCAGACCAAGTTCAAGGGCATGAAGAGCTACATCTCCTACAAGCTGACGCCCACGCACACGCAGACCCAGGTGAACCGGAGGTACAAGCACTTCGACTGGCTGTACGCGCGGCTGGTGGAGAAGTTCCCCGTCATCTCGGTGCCACACATCCCGGAGAAGCAGGCCACGGGCCGCTTCGAGGAGGACTTCATCTCCAAGCGCAGGAAGGGCCTCACGTGGTGGATGAACCACATGACGAGCCACCCGGTGCTGGCACGGTGCGATGTCTTCCAGCACTTCCTCAGCTGCAACAGCGTGGACGAGAAGGCCTGGAAGCAGGGCAAGAGGAAGGCGGAGAAGGACGAGATGGTCGGGGCCAACTTCTTCCTCACCATCAGCACCCCCGCGGCGCCGCTCGACTTCCAGGAGGTCGAGAGCAAGATCGATGGGTTCAAGAGCTTCACCAAGCGGATGGACGACAGCGCGCTGCAGCTTAGCGCCACCGCCAACGAGTTCGCCCGCAAGCAGATCACCGGCTTCAGGAAGGAGTACCAGAAGGTGGGCCTGTCGTTCAAGGTTCTCGGCCAAGCCTTCGAGATGGACCAGCAGGCGTACTCCGCCGGGCTCAACCAGGCCATCTCGTTCACCGGCGACGCGTACGAGGCCATCGGGGAGTATTTCGCCGAGCAGCCGAGCAAGGACCTCGACCCCATCATGGATTTGTTAGCTCTCTATCAAGGACACCTGGCGAACTATCCTGACATCATCCACGTGCAGAAAGGTATATCGGCAACACCGCCATACACACCTCTGACTCACCGGTTTATTACTTTGTGTGTACTTGACTTCACTGACATCAGGACACTTCTATGTTTAGTTCAATTATTTTCCTAGAATATAATTAAAGACTAATATTGTTGAAACATTACACGAAAGACAAGGTCATTATAAACCTGTAACATCCCAAAGGTGTAAAGGATAAATACAACTCAAATCCAAAACAACACAGTGCACACAATGATAACAAAAAGAGTACAAGGGGGATTATAAAACCTCACTTTCCACCACAGGTTTGGCTGAGGTTCAGTGTTTTTTTTTAAGTGTGTTTGCTGGCCTGGAAAAGGCTTTTGAGTCAGTCGGTTTTTAATTGTTGTCAACAGCAAAAGAAGCTGTCAGGTTACAGGTGAAGCTTGTGGCACTTTGCAAAACAAATAGGCCGTGATTGCATGCTGCTGCTGCCTCGGTTTGTTCAGCCATGTGTTTGCTTTTCCATTACAGGGTGTCACATACACGGCATTAGTGCCCCGGAGACGTCACGGAGTGTCACACTCATTTGCAATCAAATCCCTCATATAAGATTGTCCTCGTGTTTTGTTGTCAATATAGGCCGTCCTCCTACATGACCCTCACCACGGCGATTGTGCTCACTGTGTGCGGCAAAATGTTGAGGCACGGCATTGTAGTTGTGTTTGTGTTTGGAGGGAAGCGCTCTTACCATGCGTGGGAAATCTTCTGATGGGAAAAGAGAACGGGATAATGTAAAGGAAACTTGCTCCTCCCCAATGTGTAGGGTCGACCTGCCCCACTTTGTGAACAGTTACATGGGGCTTAGTGCTTCCGTTTGGTAGATCACATCTCTTTACAATTGCATGAAACCTACATCTTTACCATCACTGCCAATTGGAAATTGAGAAGCCTTTCTGAATCTGTGACACGTGGGACACCGTACAGGAGACGGGGCTCAATATGCACAGAGGATGATGTGATCTAATCCCTCTCATTCCATGCCTTATGTTCACATTATGCTCTGACTTGTATTTAAAACAAACTGGGCGATATTCAATATGATCACATATGAATCATATGTTGTGATACACATTTAAGGCGTCTAAATTTATAATAACAAGCACATACTAACTCCTAATTTCTCAGAAAATCTCATGTGTAACACTGTTTTTTGAGGGGGGGGGGTATGATTTTGTTTTTACATCTCACTTTACATTATAGTAAATATATCATCTTAATCAGAGTACGGTACTCTGTGCTTGTGTCAGTGTATCGCTGGAAATACTTTAAATAGTTACGTCAAGGAGAAAATACTCCAATAAATAGGCTTTCAGCATGTGATTTTTTTTCTTGTAGACTATTTCTTTATTGAATACTGTCATAGATATGGAGATATGCAATGACCTGTATATTACCAGGTACATGTGTCTGCTGTCGACATCTGTTTATCGCTTTGGCCCCCCCGCTTTTACAAACACTGGGACCATTCAGTCCACATCATGACAACACCGGGGAAACAGGACCAACTGTATTTAGGCTGCAGTTGGGACACAAAAAGTTCCCAGTCAGCTCGAATCAAGTTTCACACGTCAGGCCCCCCAACCACACACATAGCCCAAATAAGGCGTACACGCAAAAACAGTCCGGTGTGACAACCCCAGCCCTGATGCCACAGATAAGAAGGTCTGAAGGAGCCGCGTGGAAACATTTATCTAGTCTTGTTTTTTTTTAGTGGACTGAGGATGTTTAGTTCCTCCGGTCCGGTTTAGTTTCTTTTTTTTGTGTGCATCCCCTTTTTCCCCTTAATCATTTAGCGAGTGAAGACTGACTTCTTCATCAATTTCTATTAAGGAAAAGTAAGAGATAAAATACGGATGAAAACCACAAGCAGAATCTTTGTGTAACCTGCTACCTGCCAGTATCGGCAAGATACCCCTGAACAGTTGAAGTGCACATTCAATATTACTTTTTGAAGTTCCGTGGTTCTGGACAGCTGAGTGGCTGCTTGCTACTCAAACTGCCTCTGTGTTTCCAGGGAGCGTTGGAGAAGGTACTTGACATTCACTCTCCAGTCTCATCTGGAATCACCCGGCACTTGACAACTGTTAACACAGCATGCAAAATGACTGTAATTAGTAAGAGTGGGGGATTTTTTTGTGTGTTTTTTTTCATAATCACTGAATTTCTCTTGGGTATCATTGTGTGAAGACAATACTTCTGTCTGGCCCTTTGTCTGCCCTTTTTTCCTTTCTATCTCTCGTATATTTAATAAAGCACTTCCTGTCCCGCCCGTCGCTCGCACTCGAGTACGTCTTTCCTGCTGAACCGTGTGGAGGAAACGTGCACGAGTGCTATTATTCTTCTGTTATGAGGTGAACCTCGTGACATTTTTCTCCCGGTTTGACACCTGAAGGGAGGCTAGGCTACATCCTCTGTCGTAGACCAGAGACAGTCACAGAAGTGGTCGCACGGAAACTTGTCGGGCCCCGTGGGTCAGCCGGGACTCACCGGTGCCATATTCTGGAGCGATAATCAACATTTGAGGTCAGTGGGAAGGTCCGATGGCGACCGTAGCGGCTTTAGAAGTGCCGGCTCGTGAGCGTGGTCTCCTCCCTATTAAAGAGGTTATCTCTTGTGGTCATATCACAGTTGCTCTCTATAGGAAGGAGCCTGTCAAAGTATGGCTCGTCGGCCTTCTCAACAACAATTCCATTTTTAGCCCCCCGATGTCTGTCTCGTTAGGGCCGCAGACAAGGCTTTATTCTTCCCATTGGAAATGACCAGTGAAACGGGAGCCGTCCCACAGAGGGACGCCGGACATCACCGCATCGATCACCACCTCCTCGGGGACCACCATTAGCCATTAGCACGGGGCCCATGATATCGACATCATATCTGGTGTTGCTTTTTTAGAAACTTATCGAGCTTCACGTCTTTTAGGTTTGTACATTTTTTTTATTGTTGTCCTAATGTGACGCTGCAGCTGTCAGACCAGGACAGGGTTTTGTTGTTTCTGCTCAGTCCAGGCTCTTGAGAAAGAGGAAGGGAGGACAGGGGGTTTCGTAAAAGCTTGCTGTTTACAATCCAAAGTTAGAGTTCACTTTGGCCGATTACCAGCGGAGCTGTACTTCTTCTTTTAAACATGACTTATTTAGGGTCATTGAAGCTCAGGAGGGGGCCCCTGGAGATTTTAAGCATTCGAACGGATACATTGCGCTCTGAAAAGAGGTCCTCCTGTAGAGGGGAAATACATTTTGGGCTCTATTTGTCGAACGAATATTGAAATGCAACCAGTTCTTGTTCAAACATTTACTCAGAGCGATAATATTGATGTTGCCTGCAGTGTTTCTTAATAGAAAAAAAACATGTAGTTGACTTTAGACAAGGGCATGTTATCAGTTTAGCTGAAATAATAGAGCGCACCCACTTGCAAACAATGGTTTAGTTCAGTCGATAAAAACCCTCTGATATCAAGTATTCGTCGGCCTGATTAAGTCTTTCCAAGGAGGAGCATGCATCGATCAAACTGTAAAGAGGAAACGTCACCGTGAGCTGTGTTTCGTCTGATCCCATCACAGTTCGATCAGATAAAACAATGGCCGGGGAGTTAGCGAAAGGACCGATTCACAAAAGACCTCGTGATTTCCTGCTGAGTCGGCCGCCTCAGCCCGACTCTCCTGTGCAAACGCTGCAGGGTCTGTCTGATGTGTTGTCACAGGCCATTTAAATGTCCTCCGGGGGGGTTGCCTCCAGCTGTTCAGGTCACAGGCGTTGCGGTAGCTCGGTGTTGTGTAACCGGGGATTACATAAGAGCTGAAGCCGCTGCCTACCAATGGAGTCCAGGAGGGCCGTGGGTAATGCTGGGATCTGTAGTATCTCCAATATATATTAACACAGAAACATTATGTGTCTCAAATACTGGCGGTGTCCAGTGTTTTTCTGCTCAGTCTTTCGGTGGCAGTAACCCAGGACCGCAAATATGGCTGTGACGTGTGCAGGAAGACGTCAAGACGCAACACAATATTGCAGCTGTTGTGATGAAATGTGGTTTTCACACTTTTTACTACAAAGTCCCGGCACTTCAGAACATCATACAGACAGGAGTGTTAATTCGTAAACTCTGAATTTTTAAAAACTGACTGAACAGTTGATTAATGTGTAACTTTGGCTGGACACCCGCAGCAAACTGACTGGCAAATCACTGAGCGTCACAAGCCTCAACAGAAGACCTACATCAATAACCACAGCGCCATGAAAGAATTTAAAACAACTTTTTAGAAAAGCTATGACCTTCAAATCTGAAAATCTAATTTAAGACATTTAAATGATTTGCCGTAACCGTTTAAAAGAGACTGCGGGAGTAACAGTCAGTCTTGTAGCCTACCGTGCTCTGCGTCGAGCACAAATCAACGAAATGGAAATGTAGCATTGTTACATTACGTTACAGAACACAAACACTACATAAAGTAAAAATGTATGAAAGCTAATGCTGCTTACGTTTCACCGTGTGACGGGGAGCAGAGACCCAGCTCTGCCGCCAACCACCAGTGTAACGTTAGCAAGAAAGCATGGTGGAGTTAACAAGCTAACGTTAGCTAGCTAACTAGTCAGCAGCTAAATGAGAAAGATAAAACAACTTTTACAAATTTCCCCCTGCGGATGAATAAAATATATATATATATCTATCTAACTTGATGCTTTATCCACACACTCTTGGCATTAACAGTGATTTACCAGATCTTGTAATGAGCTCAGAGCTTAATTTAAAATCCACAGAAAGGAGAGAACAAGTGCTGTGATTGTAATGCTACACAGTGGTTACTGAAAAGGTTAAATGAATAGATGCTGTGGAGAGACACGAGGTGGAGGGTCTGATAAGAGCGCGTTCAAATATTTTAATTTCATAAATTAGATTAGTCCTAAACGGTCGACTCTATCTCAGAATTGGCCTTGAACAGATTATGGCAGATTTTAAACAGTAGACGGCTTTTTTGAGCCATTTTCAACCATGAAATGTCAATATTAACACCAGCACTGATGTGCTTCATCGAAGTATCGTCATATCATTTAGTTTAAGCCTAATGCTGCGTTCACACCGGTCGCGTTGATTTTTTGACGCACTGCACAATCGCGTCCAACGCACTGCACAATCGCGTCCAACGCGCCGCCGGTCGTGTTCACACCAAACGCCGCAAAATCTCGTAGCGCCGGAGAGGGGGCGTGGTTTATCGTCCTGGAAGCCGTTCACCGGCCGCCATTTCTTTCCGCTGTCAACCGTGAAAGGAATAAGGACAATTGCTGCTTTGTACGTGGTGTGGAAGTCCCTCAAACATCGGAATGCCAAACGCCGTCATGTCTGGTTCATAATATTGTTCAGAGGAGCTCCGTGGATTGTATCGAGCTGTATTCACTGTGTCTAGCAAGCCACCGGTCGCTGTTTACTACAGCTGTAGGAACACAAAATAAACTGATTTGGCTGTGATTCAACGGCAATAAACCGACAAAAAGGGACTCCGAAATAACTACGTAATGATGCCGATTTGTACTTGTCTTCTCCGACAAAAAGGGACTCCGAAATAACTACGTAATAATACCGATTTGTAGGTTACTGGTCTTCTCAATGGAGCTCTGATGGATCGGTGCTAGGCTATGCTAACATCGTAGCAGCTCCAGCAGCACTCAATAACGTCACGTAGACGTAAATCCGGCAGCGTCTATTCATTGTTTGTACCGTATGGTTTACACACACACATGCATACACATAGTTTGGTCCGGTCTCTGTTGATATGAGGTATCGTAGAGCTCTGGGTGAACACAGACGGCTACAGGATTTATTTCCTGATTCAACAACGGCAGAAAGCCAGTGATGACAGGTGGAGCAACTCAACGCTGATAGGCTATCGCGCCACAGCGTCACGCGATCATGTCGCTGAAGTTGAAAAATTTCAACTCGCGCGTTGGCGATTTTGCGGCGTCCAACGCGTCCACCGCATCCACCGCACTGCAATAACGCGTCCAACGCGCCGCGCCATCGCAAAATCGCGGCGCGCCAGTCTCATCGCGTCTGTGCATAGACTTTGTATGTAATCTCGACGCGCGTCAAAAAATCAACGCGACCGGTGTGAACACGGCATTAGGGCTTAAGGGTTTAAGGCTGCGGCTAGCAGGGCCGTCCTTCAATCAGAGGATCGGCGGTTCGATCCCTGGCTCCGGCTCCACTATGTGTCCATGTATCCACGATGTGTCCTTGAGCAAGACACTTAACCCCGTATGGTGTAGAAATGTGATATAATCTGAATTGTAATGGCGTGTTCACACCAAACGCTGTGCGAATTCAACGCGCCATAAATTCGCGTCCAACGCGCCGCTGGTCTCGCCGGGGACCATTTTGCCGTGTTCACACCAAACGCGGCGCGATTCGCGCCGGAGAGGGGCGTGGTTTATCGACCTGGAAGCCGTTCAACTGTCCGCCATTAACCATGGAAAAAAGAACCTATTTCTGCTTAGTACGTGTTGTGGAAGTCACAGATATCCCGCGCCATCGCAAATTCGCGCCGCGCCACTCTCATCGCGTCTGTGCATAGACTTTGTATGTAATCTACTCGCACCGCAAATTCGCGCCGTGTTTGGTGTGAACGCAGCATAAGTCGCTTTGGATAAAAGCGTCTGCTAAATGACTGTAATGTAATGTGTGGTTACTCTTTAATTAAGAGATTATTCAGGAAATTGTTTGATAATGAAAAAGTCATGTGTAGGCCCATTTGCAGCCCTGCTCCACAGACTCAGTGTCTTATTGGCGGTTCTGTCTTCACAGCAGGCCTACAAAGATGACTCGCTGCAGCTGTGAAAATGATGTGGCTGTGTGTCTGTAACGGTTTGCAAAGCTTTTTCATAAAGTCTCCATGGTAACAGCCATTCCTCCTTAGTCCATTAGCGGGCTTTTAAAAGGCAGGAAGCCAGAGACCTGTAAGGTAAACACCTTTGGGATTGGCATGTAAGTCTTTGGACAGCTGTGTTTGTCTCTCACTCTCTCTCTGCAGCTGAGGGAGCTATAGCCAGAAGGCAAACTGGGCAGACTTTGTGGGGGATGGGGCAATTGTTTTTACTCTTTGTGCTGTAATATACAGTAAAGCCTTACTCCCTACACACACACACACACACACACACACACACACACACACACACACACACAGTGTGAGAAAGAAAGCCGTTGTGAACTCTTCAGGGTCGACAGAAGCCAAAAGAGTGCAGGGTTAGCTCCTCACATAATGACGAGAAAATCCCATGATAGGTCAATACAGGAAGTTCTGCTGTATGCCTTAAGGGCACAAATCGCACCTTCACCCGCTGCCCTGAAGCCCTAAACGCTCGGAGACGACATTTATTCAGTGCCAAATGTTTTCAGTGGCATTTTTAACAATTACAACAATGTCAGTGTTACCAATCTGTAACATCACACCTGCATACGGTAAATCGGAGTTAGTTCCTGTGTGTGAAAAGTGTCGGGTAAACCAATGTTTCTGCCACATTGATAAAGGCGACAAGGACAGAACAAGTTTCATGCAAAAATAACATCTCAGGGCTGTAGCTCTCAAATGTCGAAAATCACAACTTTACTAATGCGACTTCTGGCTTTACCACCTGCTTCTGCTTAGAAGCAGGCTGGGTTGGGAACTGTATAAGCACACATACGTCGGCATTGATGTCACAGCCCTGAGGATCGTTTCTTTCTTTGATTCCAGCTGTGACATGTAAATATTGCTAAGTAGTTAGATCAGACAGAAGGTCACAACCGGTTCGTTTCCCTTTCCTTTCAGCTCAAAACTCATTACTCGTGACATTTCTTCCCTGAGTCGGGTCAGAAAATTTCAGCAGTTTGAGCCATCCGTCATCTGCTCCTGGTGTTTTAAACCCTGCCTTCTGCTCCCGTCGAAGCTTCTGTCTGCAAATTGGTAGACTAATGTTTAGTTTTGGCACCATTATGGCCAAAAAGCTTGTGAAAAAGGTTTGTAAACCATCACGACTTCATCCTCAATGTGACCACAGTGACGACAGCAAGTAGCTCTTCTTCTTGGTAGAGTAGTGATGTGCTGGAATTACTTGTCTTGCAAGTTATACTTTCTCACTAAAACCTCGCCACGGTACATTTAAAATTAGTAACCAAATCAGTAACCACCAAATGACTGTGATGGGAAATATCAAGTAGTGGAAATTTAAAGAGTGTAAATTTTTGATCGCCGTTTTCAGATTTAATCATTTGAGTTTGACACAAAAAGACAAAAGCCTGAATTTCTACAAATAACAAGTGTCACCTGTAGGTTTTGTCAGCCTTAGCTAATGTAGCTAGCTAAAGCTAAGCTAACTTAAAGAGGCATATTTTCTCGAAAACCATAGTTCCAAAATATAACTGCTCACAAGGTGAATTATCTTTAGAAACCGGGTCAATATATTTGGAAAAAGACATTGCGGTTGAGTTTTTCTAATGTATTTTTTGACGCTTTGAGCACCGCAAGCTGAGTGTCATCTAGTCCAGTGATTCTTAACCACTGACCACCTAGAGGGCCGCAAAAAACTTTCAGTTTTGCACCTGTGGGCAGCAGGACCGCATAGGTTATCAATTGAAGACACCAGAGAAATCACTGTGAGCCGCTCAGTTACAATGTAGCTTCCCACCACCTGGTGGCGGTAATGCGTCAGTCAGTTGTTTAACAAGCTACAATATGCAGAAGAAGACACTCAGCTAGCCGCTAGCCCAGGGGTCGGCAACCTGCGGCTCTTCAGCCCGTCTGTTGCGGCTCCCTGAGTCTACATCAGGGGTCCCCAACAGGCGGACCGGATCCGGACCCAGGCCCTAAATCCAATTGATAATTTGGAATTATACATATTAGGTACTGAGTTTATACTTTAACCGGCGCCTCTTATCCAGCCGTTACGGCACTTGTTCGGCGATGCAGGAAACACACCGACCAATGCTTTGTAAATCACATCAGCTAATGCAGCTCAATGTGAGTATTCTGACAAGTTTCCTGACTCGAGCAAGGTTTACACACACCGTGACACACGGAGAGACGAGGAAATAGAAAGAAGAGCAGGGAAATTGCGCCGATCGAAGAAGTTATCTCGCATGACGTTCTCCAAAAAGAGAAACGTGTTCAGAGAGAATATAATTTATAAGCATGAATGAACAGAATCGTATATGTTGTTCCCACAAGCAGTTAAATCCTCTACACCTGTCAAGCGCTTTTCCCTGCAGGTGACTAATCATGATTTTCAGACCCCCGCCCTCTGTAAACTATCAATGGGTAAATCCAAAAAAAGAAAAGTCACGGAGGAAAATAGAGAGTTTAACTCTGCGTGGACGTCTTCATTTGCTTTCACTGCCAACGATGCTGGCTTACCTGTATGCTTACACAACAAGCACACAGCATGTGCTGAAAAGTATCACGCTGGAGATGAGCGAAAAAGAGCGATTTCTCAGCTGCTGCAGAAAACTCCTCTTCATAAGAGTTTGATATTGTTATATCAGGTAAAATTGCAATAAAATGTCAAGAATTGTCTTTATTCTTGTTCTATATTTTCATAAATACAACAAACTATAGTTTTTGTATGTATAATATAACTATATATAACACTTTATAAGCTGTGATATCAAATAGCTTTTGCAGCTCCAGACACATTTTTTTGGTTTTATTTGAAGCCTTCAAAAATAAAGCGACACTTAGTGACAAAACATCCAAAGCTCGTGGGAAAGCCTGTTGGGCTTCTTGTTGTGTATGCAGGTTTACATACACATGATAAATAAATGTCTTTTTGATCATCACATTGTATCATCTCATTTATTTGACAAGGGTTTTGCTTGTTAAACTGTAAGTGGATTTAATATAGTTATTGAATACAAATGAAACCAAGAGTGAGATCAATAAGTTAAACTAATAGTGCTAATATTTGAATGGGCCCCGGGACACTTTGTACTTGTACCGAGGTCAAAAAGGTTAAGAACCCCTGATCTAGTCCATTATATTGCAGAGAAGGCCGATATCACCAAAACTAGGCAACTCACACCAAAACAATCTAGATTGATAAATAGCGCTACAGGTAAGGGGAAAAAATATGTAGTTTTCATTTTGGGGTGAACTGTCCCTTTAAGCTTCATAGAAACATCGTCTCTGACTGACTTTTTAATGTTTCCATCTGACTTGTTTTGGTGGCTACGTCCATGGTATCGTGGTAAACGACTGAGGCAAAAGCTGCATGTTCCAGGCAAAGAGTCATGTAGAAGACATGGAAATAAAGAAACAACATTGTTCTTGTATAGCAGTATAAAACATGTAAGATCAGGCTCTTATTTTATTCCAAGCAATCTGTGGATTGCTTTACTGTGACATCAGTATTGGAGAAGAGCTAAGTCTTAAGAATTAGACCTGCTCACATTTAGTTGGCAGTTAGCCATATTCATATTACGGCCTTGAAATTGCCAACAATCATCTGTAGATGCATCAAACTGCCAGCACAATTCCCATAAATGGTTATTTAGAAAAGGCCTATGAAGTGACATAATGCAATAGATATTTTTAAGAGTTGGGCCCCCTCACATTCCCTAACTACAGATGCGGCTCCGGTTCTCAGGGAGTTTGGAACAAACTGTTCATCAAACTATTTTCAGCCGCCTCCCTGAAGTTAAACATTCACTGTCAGGCTGTGCTCTTGCATCTTAATAGCAAATTATCTTGAGATGATTCATTTGCTTTCCTGTTAAAAAAAAGTCAGACGGTCTGTTTGACGAGTTAAATGTTTCTTTTTAAATGTAGCCTACTTGTGGGCTGACTTTTATCGATAGAATAGTATCTATGTGATTGAACATTTCCGTTAACGGAACATGCACTCTCATGAAGCACTTACGACAACAAAATAAATCCTGAGTATAGTTTTTGCCTCTCTCCCCCCCCCCCAAAAAACAGGAGCCCTGACGAAGGTGAAAGAGAGCCAGAAGCACGTGGAGGAGGGAAAGATGGACCGGGCGCAGGCGGACGGCATCGACGAGCGCTGCAACATCATCTCCTGCGCCACGCTGGCCGAGATCCAGCACTTCCACCAGATCCGCGTGCGCGACTTCAAGGCACAGATGCAGCACTACTTGCAGCAGCAGATCGCCTTCTTCCAGAAAATCACCGGCAAGCTAGAGGAGGCCCTGCAGAAATACGACGACGCGTAACAGGGAGCGCTTCTTTCGCCCTCCTTAGACCTCGGCGATCGATGGATGGCCGTGCACCCGCCCCTCTGGCGGCCAGTGGAGTTTTTGGCTAACAACCGCCAGTACCACATACTGGTGAACGCCGTTCAAACCAGCCGCAGGGAGAGACATTCAAGGGGATGACGTTCCGGTAATATTGACATTCCAACCCAAATCCAGGTTGTTTGTTTGTTCACATTATTTTGGGTGGGAGGGCACTGGATGTTCTTGTTTCAGAGAAGACGTGTAATTCAGGCCAACTTGTAACACAAAAAACAGATGTAATGAGAACCAATGGTGATGATGGTGCGCCGCTTGGTCTGGCGGGTTTGGGGAATTAAATCCAGTCAATGTTAAGAGCCTTGTATCTGCGTTTTTAACAGCCTTACAACACTGTTTTGGTTGTTTCTTTGAACTTACTCCAGGAGTAGCGCTTGCTCCAGTGGGCAACTGGAAAAACACTCCAGCCCTTCCTGGTATCTCTCTCCGTGGACAAACAGGGACCAAATGTTTACAATCATCCCCCCCCCCCCCCCCCCCCCCGCGGAGCCGACACCGTCACCACTGTCTCGCTGTGCCTTCTGATTATGCCACTCCGGTCATTTGTGTTTTTACTAGTTACTAAAAAGCTTTATATACTGTAAATGTAGAAATATATTCTGTTTGTATTTACAAAGCTACATGTTTTGCAGGCTTAGAAGAAATAAAAATAAAAAGAGTACTGTGCTTTGTATGAGGGCTGTGTCTTTTTAGGCTTAGGTTTTGGGATAGTGTTTCAGAGGCAGGCTGTTATAACAATGCAGTCTTTTTAATGGCACACTTCTAGACAGCACTGCTGTTTGTTTTTTTTAACCTTCATGATGTTGGTTGCATCATGAAAATATCTATATAGACGCAGAGAAAATAAATTCCTCCTTCACAGAAAGCTGTTGGCTTGGTCCTGTGTGTTTTGTGATGGACTTAAAAATATGTGATACCTCATGAGCCCGAATCCAGCGAACAACATATTAAAATGTACGCGCTGACAGGTTTGTTTGCCTTTTAACGGTCCTTCAAGGTGCCTCAGACACTCACACTACAGAATTTATGAAGTGAGCGACTCTGCAGGTTTCCTTGGCAGCGTCCCTGGAGGACCGGGGTGTGCCGTGTCAGTGTTTCATGCTAAGCTCACGCTCTGTCGGCAGATCTGCTGACAGAGTGTGAGCCCGGCCGGTCATCTGGGACATCTGGCCGCTGTTAGAAGTGCCGGAGCATATGACAGTGAACACGTAGTCAACAGGAAAAGGTAAAAAAAAATAGCTGGGTGAGTTTCTTTTTTCATTAGCTGTCATCTCCACCACCTCCAACCGAGATAACCAAGATGCAGACCAGTGCTTATTGGAGATAACACACTCTCCTCGCGCAGATGATCTGACTTGTTGGAATGATTCTCACTGTGCACGTCAACAGTTCTACTCTGTCCTCCAAACCAGAATACATAAAAACAATACAGTAATACTGATAGAAAACTGCATATTCTCCTACCAAGGTATCTAATTGATGGCAAATATTTGAAAAAATAATAATGAAATAGAGTATGATACTACTTACTAGTAGTTACTAGTTTACTTAGTACTGTGATAAAATGCCATTCTCCAAAACATTACAGCTTCTTTATGTGTAGTTAATGAAGCCATTTCCGCAGGAAGAGCTGATGCCTTTTAATTCCAACAAGACTAAGAGCTACTTAAACTAAAGCTTCAAACCCCCATGTCGGTGCCAAAGGGAAAGTCGTGGGATCACCAAAAGTCATTCGAATGCATCATCTGAGAACCATGAATAACGGCACAAACTTCGGGAAGGTTTAGAGATGTTTCACTGGGGTGGTGGCGCTGGATGGAAAGTCATTAGGATTCATCTTCTTGGCATCTGGAATATCAGTTGTCAGGACATTTCACGAAAAAAAAAAAAAATGTCAACATGCTGGTAATCTCCAACAAAGTCAGAAGTTTCACCCTCTGGGCATCACGAACGCCTGATAAAAATCCCATGGCAACCCATCTAATAGATGGCGAGATATTTCTGGAATTAAGCGGCGGACCGACCGACATACCGATATAGCCATCTGTAGAGCTACACCGCTAGCATAGATAATGATATCCTGTCATGTGGGAACTAGATCCGGTTGGATCGTTGTCATCTCTATTTTTCAATTTAAATCTTTGGTTTTTCCACTGTCTTCATAAACTCAACAAGATGAACACAGCCTCAGGCCTTCCTTCAATACTGCCAACGCCTGGGGAAATGGGTGCTCCTGTTTTCACATTCTTCCTCTCCCCCCCCCCCCCCCCCCCCCCCCCCACAAGCTTTGGTTGTTTTGAATTATTAATGTTAGGCACACGTAGCTCAGAAAAAGAAAATGTTGTAATTAGCAATATTAGACCTACTTATGATAAGAACAATATCGCCTTTTAAAGTCATGCAAAAACATGCAGAGGGCTTTGAGTGAGGTCATCGTCACCACAGTGACTCAAAGAGAAACTGAGGCAGTTACGGTACTCGGCACAGTCTAGCATGCAGGAAACAACAGCTCTTGATTCAGACTTGGATTTTCCTCGAAACAGAACAGTGTCATCAGTGGACCACATCCCACAGACGTCGAGGGTGTGAAACCGTTTGGTCACAGGAGCAGCGTCAGACGTTCCTTCCACAAGCTGCAGGGCAGCACGATGAACAGCGCATGACACAAGTGTAATGGCCGAGGGGTGAAAATGTAAAGGACACAAGAGATTGAGTGTGATTTTATCGAGGCATTTCAGCTCCAATAAGAAACATCACATGTCCAAAACAAAAGGTGCACTTAGTGGAGTGCAGATCTCCACCAGGTGGGTCTGCATCGACCATTGCTGTATCATGTGATTAAATAATACTCCCGGATTGTCCAACCCCGTAGACACTGATGAGCTGTAAGGTGTCGTAAAACACTCAAAAACAAACTGATGGATGTAGGCAATCGGCTCAATGTCAAAAACATTGCCAAAAACAAAATTAAACTCATCAATGCTGTCTGTCCACCCAGCAGCGGCTGAGTGGTGGTGATGTACTCAACAGTGCATGTACTGGCAGTTCCGTTAGCTGCATTAACTTTGTGGCGGAGATAACTGCTTGGTCCTCATTCTTTTGGACTTGCAGTGGCTCTCTGGAATTCACTGATTGTAACCCAGAAGCACACTGTACCTTTGTTGTCAGTAAGGTGATGACCCAAAAATGAGAACATCTGGCAGAACCCCGCCTCCCAGCTGTTCTCACACAAGTAAAAAGGTAATAATGCGACTGTATGCTTTCACCTCGATCATAGCTGAGAAGCAGTTTTCAATCAGTTTTTTCGACTTCTTCTAAGAAGTGTTTACACATTACACCATCTAGAAAAGGGTTTGTTTTCCCTTTGTTTCAATGGTTGGCACTGAGAGGCAGTTGAGAGCACAGGGTTTCCCCCTCTAATGACCCGGCGCTGACGCCACATCCAACCACATTGTTTTCATAAGGACTGATTCAGCGTCTCGAGATTCTCGTCTAGAATTCCTGTTGCACTCTCCCTGTGCAACACTCACCTCTGATTCCTCAGCAAAACCAAGAAACTGGGACTAAAACCTCTTGAATTGGGAGTTGATGCTCATTTCTGTTTGTAAAAGTGAACCTGCTCCTTCAAATCAATCATCTCTGCTGAGTTCCTACCACAACACCCATGCATCGTTTCACATCCGCTTACTAATACACCCTCAGCTCACCACCTCGGTGCTTAGAGCGCTTCAATTCCCATGACATAATTTCACACTTACAAAGTTTGACCCCGAGTTCCTCTCATTGATTCAGCTGATTAAAGCCTTCCAAATGTCACATTATAATGCCAGGAAATGCCCCGAGGCAAACCACAAAGATTTCAACCCTCATATTTCTTCATGTAATATTACTATGCTGCAAAAGGAAGTGCAAAAACCAAACACAGGATTTCTGTTAAAAGGAGATGGTTTGTTCTAGGTTGCAGTCACTTATTTCAAGCCAAGGAGTGACTAAAAACAGGACATGTTGGGTTTTTTGCACGGTGTGTTGAAACAGCTGCTGTCCGGTGCTCCCTATGCACCGGTAGGAAAGGACTCATTAGTTGTTCAAATGTAGATTTATAGTTGTACATTTCAGTGGTAGGCTACATATTTGTACTTTAGCTTGTTCAAATTACACACTGAGGATTTTGGCTCATTAATGTTGAGCCAAACATTAATAAGCCATATGATTTCATGACAGCACTCAGGTTGCAAAGTAATCTACCAGCAACATACATTGCACATATTTGATTGGCCACTGGCAGCTGTGCCTCGCCAGATATCATCGTGTTGAGCTACATTACGTTTTTTGGCCCGGGCGACCCTTTTGCCGGGAAACCCGTGTGTTGAGGCCTTGGCTGGCCTCATTGAAATCAAAAAGAGGGCTGCATTGTTTTTTTTCACGCCAAAGGGTGTTTAAACGCTACCGTAAAGCAATAGTTTACCATTTTTGGGAAACACGCTTCTTTGCTTTCTTGCCAAGAGTGAAATAAATAGGTTGCTCCGACTGTCATGTCCGTATGCTAATTTGTAAGCTCGTACCAGTAGCCAATCAATCTCGCAATCCCAGAGCGTCTTTTCTTCAGGCTTCATTCTTGCTCTTCGGTGTCATGCTCTTAATCTTTCGTGCATAGAAAATCAAACATTATTATGATCCCATTTCAGGAATTTTTGTTCTTTATTCTTATATTTTTTTACAGTGCCGGCAATGAATAGTAACACACAGGTCAGAGTGCAGTTGATGAGACATTGTGGGACCAATTTCTACCTATATGCCGTGTCTTCGCAGGTGTGAACAAGGACATTCTTTTCTGTCACATGAGACCTGTGTTCATATTAACTGTTAAACCTAGCTGTCTAACTGGACAGTTTGGTCTGTGTTGTTATCGGCAGACGGCTGATGATTTGACAGTGGCTGTTTTTTATAAACAAAGATTACGTGTATCATGTATTTGGAAGAAACCGAAAGCACCTGATTGCTTTAAAAAGCATGCGTGGAAGGTACAGTGTGTGCAGTGTGTGTGTGTAACTCCTGAAGGGTTACATTGCTCAGACAGAAGTTTACAGCTCACCACTTAACTACACTTTACTCTCTGTGAATATCAGTCAGGGGGTTTCGTCCAAAAATATTCTGTTGATTTTGATTTCTGCAATGTTCTTGTTCATGATTTGTTTGTCTTGTCGTAATATTTTTTTTCTGTGTGAAACAACAGAAAACCTGCTGAAAACCTGCTTTTAACTGAGTCAAGTCCAGATGATATTTCTCAACTTCGTTTTGAGGTTTATATCTGTTGAAAATGAACCTCCTGTAAATCTACAAGCACATCTGGTGTGTACCAAGAGCTAAATCTTCTTTTTCTATTTTCTCTGTTTCCATATGATATCATGGATCTGATTTTGCTATTACACAGTGGCCTTACAAGCACTTCTTGGTTTTGCAGGAAGCGTGATTCGACAAACGTTGGCCTGGTTAGCAGCTCACATGAGATCATCCACTGACCTCAGCACAGCAGCACCCTGCCCACTGTCGGGGGCGAGGCCCTCAGTACGTGAAAAGGCTCAGACATGCTACACCCTGCTAATAAAACATTATTTTTAGGCTAAAATCACATTTGCCGTGTCTTAAATTGTGCACTGGGCTTTATCTAACTCAGAATGAATACAGCACAGGACACTTTTTGTAGGTGGCTATGGTTTGAAATAGCTGAAGAAGCACAGTAAAAGCAGCTACTTAAAAATGTTTTCTTTCAGACAAAAATTGTTTTCCAATGAATTAGCTGTTGATATTGGTAGTCCTCAGACGCTATCGCTATCATCATCTAAAATATTCTCGTGCTTAAAATAAATATCTAAATCTAATGGCCAGATTGCTGTGGCATTTTTGTTGGTATTTTCATGCTCCCCAGAGGATGGATCTATTCCGTTTTGGACACTCCATGCTTTCCTCTTACACCCCTGAACATTCAAATTCGCATGCATTTGTTAGAGCAGTGGTTCTCAAACTGTGGGGCGGTGGTATTACAGGTGGGGCGCAGGGGGAAATGCAGAATTTTTGTATTTCAAAAAAAAAGAATATATATATATATATATATATTTTTTTTTTAAAGTAATTAATAAATAAATGGCGAAATGCCTGTACTTTCGTGTAAATGTTTACGTTACGCCGTTAACAGGTTACACTTGCGCATGTGCCACGGCCATGATCCTTGGCGACTCACATGTGTGGCTTAGTGTTCCAAATGAAGAGACATTTGTCAGGCGGGAACAGAAAAGCAACCGCAAGCGACGCATCCGAGACGAACAGCAAGCAGCCAAGAAGAACATGTGATGAGGCCTCGCTTGCTCTGGGTTTCACAGGGAACGCGGTAGGAGATGAGGAGAGACCAGTCTGTGCTTTATGTCTGAAAACTAGCTGCGGATAGTATGAAACTTGTTTTGTTTAGTTTTTCACAGGTTGCACTTTATTGTTATCTTGAAAAGATGTTCAGTGCGAAACAGGTTAATTTCAGCCAATTGCAATAAGCTATTTTTTGCCAAATTGTAGTTCTTTTTTGCACAGATATAACTTTATTTGCATTGTTCTAACAAAGTGATTGCACATTTTATTTGTTTTTGTCTGATGGAGCAATCTGGTTTACTTAAAAGTGATTGCAATTTTATTTATTCTATTTGAAAAAGCACAGATGGAGGAGTCACAAAATGTTGTTGCAATAAAAATTCAACATGGACCATTTTGTTACAATTTTGTTGGGGCGGTCGGGCATGAACATTTTTCTTCCTCCAAAGTGGGGCGCGACAGAAAAAGTTTGAGAACCACTGTGTTAGCGGCATGCATGTTCTTGAGGGGATATACCAGTTTGAACCAGATTTTTTTTTTATTGTGGGATGTAATGAACAGGACACCACCAGCAGGGCTACAAACATTTAGTCTTAGATGGAGCTTTTTCCTTTAGAGACATGCATTTGTATGTTTTCTCATTTTCAATCAATGGCTGTGCATCATGGGAATTGTTGTATTGTTTTCAAGTTAGAAGAGGACATGCTGCGAGTCCTATACCTGGCAGTATGTTCAGGAATGTGGGAGCACACTGCATTGTTGAGCCCCGGTTTTGTTTTTATAGCCCTGACACAGGAAGCTCACTCCGGTGGGGCCTCATTCATGTAGCCTGAAAAACGCTGACTGCCCTCCCACCCCCCACCTCTCTGGCTGCTCTCCAAGATAGACACACACAACACCAACACACTTTTGTTTTTTGTCTTTGTGGGCCAATGTGCATTCTCCCCTCCCCCTCCCCCTTCCCCATCAGAGAGGTTCATTTATAGCTCAAATTACAATAAACAAGCAAGAACAACAACTATAGGGAAGAGGCCACCCCGCTCACAGTTATTTTCTCACTCAGGAATAGAACCACCTGAACTTCTGTCAATCACATATACCAGCCAAAATGAACTGTGCATTAGAGTTTTAAGGTTACTTGTCAAGGCCATCATATGAAATGCGAGGATCCCTGGAAACATCTGTGTTTCCAATCTGCATATGCTAAACTGATATTATAATTGTGAGATATTTAACTGTATTCTAAAAACAGAATGACTAGTTAAGTTATCTGGAGTGGGAAGACTTCCTCAAGGTTACGCAACACTCACGCAAAAACATTCATATTAATGTTTCTTTTCCACCTCGAACACTTGTTTTGTTGAATTTTAGTTTTTCAATTTCGTCGTCAATAAAAAGCTCTTTTCAATGTGTTTATGTCACATCAACATAAATACTTTACTACAGAATGCCTTTGTTTTCTTGGAGTATGCACATTATAACCTTAAAAATAACCTCTTAATGAAAATGAGACCAGAGAAATGATTTCAAAGGATTCCCTTCATTTTTCTCTCTGTGCTACTTACTTGTCCTCATGTCCATGGATAGATGAAAGGGCCTACAGGCCGACATGTCTGTGCCTATAACACAGAACCACACATTGACTCTCTCGTACAACATGTAGTCTAGCACACTCACTCTCTCTTCTCAACACACAGCGTTGACCATCTCACCGCCCTCCTTGTCCACTGCCACCCACAGACCGCAGTCGAGTAGTCATCAAACACACCAGCTGACATGGACGCTGGTGGTCTGACCTCTCTTACAGCGACAACACACACACCTCCTACTCTTACAGGTCCATTGTTCACAGGCTCCATGCAGGGCACAACATCAGGCCGAGCATCTGACTCATGATGTCTGGTAATGACCACGATGTGGATGAATCTATTGACCGCCTATGCCAGGGAGTTGCCAAATCCATGGTCAGCGGGACATGTGGGAGTCGACTACACATGCGTTTGTGTATGTATGTTGTTGCTCTGTGAGAATGAGTGTGCCTGATGCTGTTAGATATTAGATTACACTGATGCACCTTTACGTCCCAGATGTTATTTATTCTGAAAAGCAACATTTTGAAGGCCTTGTTTGCAGCAGAAAAACACAATTTGGATAATGTTGTAAAATGTATTTCAACAAAACAACTTCATTAACAATGTTCCAACCGTGTTACCTATTAGAATGGATTTGCATTCATATAGCACCTTTCTACTCTTCCAAAATACACACACACACTCATATACTAATGGCACAGCCTCTAGGAGCAATTTGGGAAAACATTTTAGAGTGTTGGGTAATCTTAAGAGACCAAAAATAGGGTTTGTATTCAATTGTATTCAGTTCCAAATGGAAGTACAGATACACAGTATATGCTAGAAATTGTCATCATATACCATTTACCAAAAGCAGTCCTAAAACTTACAGATGAGAGAAATCTATCCACCAGAAAACCTTACACTAATGAAGGACCATTACCACACTTACATTTGCTGAATAAACATAGTTTTCCAGGCCTTATACTACTTTGTGCATGACCTGTTTCTCTTGCAGATCAGCCATGTGCCGAGCAGCTCACAAAGAAACAGAGAAAAGCCCGTCTATGAATCAAGCAGCTAATCCTTTCCCCAGCAGATGCACCAGGACCTAGTTTAGCAGCAGATAAAACACAGCGGCTGATACCGATGCCACTTGGGTAAAGAGCTCTGGGGGAAAAAAAGACAAAAAGAAAGATGCTAGATTGCAGAGTGGCTTTCTGTTTTACTTCATTATCAGCGCCACATCGCTTTCCCCTAAAAGTCAACCGCCGTGGCTTTCAACGCCAGCACGCTACATTCTGAAACCCTTTGCAGTATTTTACGTGCCGTGATTAGCTTTTACGAATAAACTAAATGACACTTTGTGGACGATACGTTAGTGGTACTTCAAATGCACAAGAGTTGTTATTCCTTCAATGGTTTAGAACAGGGATTCCCAAAGTGTGGTGCCCCCAGGGGTGCGCGAGCTGCCTCTAGGGGGTGCGCGAGAGGAAAAGTGTAATGGCGTCTGATGGTGTAATAATATTAAATATTTAAAAAAGTGGGATTTTTCATAAAATAAAAACATGAATTATAAAAATCCCCTTTGTATATTTAAAATTAAAAACGTACAATTTAATAAATGCACTTGAGCTCCTTCCGGCAGTCTTGCAGCCTGCCGCCAGTGTACACACTTGCCAGCTTGTGCGGCTAACGTCAGCTAACAGCGAACTTCATGCATTCAGCAACATTAATTTAAATATGCTCAACTGGCTGAAATCGGGGAAACTGTCAGGTGGGACATCTGAAGCCATCAGTCGTAAAAGAGGAGCGAGAGAGAGACAGAGAGAGGAATCGGAGGCGAGGGGAACGGAGAGGTGCGTTGGGGAGAGACCGGGAGAAGAAATCGAACTGGAGTCAGAGGAAGATGAGACGGAGGAGACCGAAAAGGAGGAAGGGATAGCACAGACAAATCGGGAGCACATCGGCCCATCGCGGAGTCAAGGTGAAAAAAGAGGAAACGAGAGTGAGCATCAGACTGGGAAAAAAAAGAGGAAATATGATGAAAAGTATCTGTGTCTGGGCTTCACTTGGATTGGCAACGCAGATTGCCCAAAGCCACAGTGCGTGGTGTGCAGTGAGGTTCCGGCTAACAGTCTGAAGCTCTTATTTACGTCGCCACCTGAACACCAAGCATGCCAGTGCAAGTCAAAAGCCCCTTACATTGTTTATATCGAAATTGGAGGAGTTACAAAACAGCCAAAAACAACTGGAGTCTCATTCATGTGTTGGTCTATAAATGACGCACTACGGGCTTCATATCTGGTTACAGAATAGCGAGAAAGGGGCTACCGCACACAATCACTGAAGACGTGAGCTTGCCAGCTGCCAGAGAGATGGTGGAATGTATGATTGGGGAGAAAGAAGCAAAAAAGTTGGACATGATCCCGGTGTCCAACAACACTGTGTCGCGCCGCATCGATGCTTTGTCCGAAGACATCCTGGCTACATTAGTCGCTCATTAATTGTAAATTAAATGTGATAATCTGCCTCTGAGCCTGTGCGTGTGTCCTCGCATCCGTATTGCTCTTTAAAAGTGACGCCTTGTGTCACTGAAAGTTATTGAAACTTTGTTGCAGTGTTTCAGGGCGTTTTCACACCTTCAGTTCGTTTGCTTTGTTCTGATTCAGGGATTAATATGATACAATGTTGCAGTTTGTGTTCACACTGCAACATTTAACAGCGGACTAAATATTGTAAACTAACGCCACGCGCGAGCAAACTGTTCTCTCATTGGTCAGATTTTTATGCGGCTGTAAATGGGCTCTGTTGCTTTTTTATTTTTTTGTTAAGGGGGGGGGGGGGTGGTGCGCGAACCCGGTCGGGATGTAGAAGGGGGTGCGCGGCCTAAAAACTTTGGGAACCGCTGGTTTAGAAGATGAGAGAGAGACTTTTTTTGAAGTCTTTGTAAAATACAACTGGCGGTTCGAAGTGATCTAATTAACCATCTGGGTTTGTCTCGGTGGAACCTTATTAAACTAAATGAGCCAAGACTGCTTTGTCTCTCCTAGTCTTGTCTAGCAGGTTGCTATTGTTCTGTAACCCTCTGCCCTACAATTACCAACCCCTAAATTACAATGATCACTCTGAGATCTAATATCTGAGGGCAAGAACTTATCTCGACGAATTATCTCTCGGTTCTGGGATTCTCTCACACACCGGCATTAGGAATTTGCATTCCTTGTACTTCAACTGTGTCAAAAGCCCAGCACTAAAGCTGTGAGTGCGTAATATCGCAGACAGCTAGCGTAATGCTAATTTAAGACGTGACTGAGTGTCCAGCATGTGACCGCTTCCTGCCAGAAGTCCACATTTGGTAACTCCCATGATGTCAGCGTTTTTCTCTACACCAGTTTCCTCTTTCTGAGACTATAATTTGACCTTTTCATGGAAGTACAAATTACTCATGCTTGCACTGTACGGGCCGAGTGCCAACTCAGTGTCAATTTGGATCAACATTATTTACAGTTTTCTTATTTATTAATGTACACGTTGCAAACAATATCTTTTTTTTAATGAGCTGTAATATTACAGCTCATTGAATGAGATGGATTGAATTCTGTACAGACATGCATGGTTCCCAGAGGATACAACCTGATGACTTTGGTGACCCTGTTATATTTTAGTGAGATTCTATTAGCATTTCAGAAGCCAACAATACTTGTTATACCTGGACGGAATGGTAAATGTGGCTACAGCCAGGTAGCATGACAGAGACAAGCACCCAGGTGTCCGTTAAACAATGCTATGTGCACCCGACCCTGGCATACTGGCATCGTGTTTATGTAGTGTGTTTATGTAGCCTGTAGGTTGGCTATGCATACAGCTAACTAGCTAACTATTTTGGCTAGCTAACAATTAAATAAATAGGGGAGCATATTTATGAATCAGCTGCAGCTTTCTGACAGACTTTTTACAGAGACCTGTAAACACACCGTTACAGTAGTCCAGTCTGCTGAAGATAAATGCGTGGACAAGTTTTTCCAAATCCTGTTGAGACATAAGTCCTCTTATCCTTGATATATTCTCCAGGTGATAGTAGGCTGATTATGTAATTGTCTTGATGTGGCTGTTCAGGTTGAGGTCTGAATCCATAACCACACCTAGATTTCTGGCTTGGTTTGTGGGTTTTAACGTCAGTGATTGAAGCTGAGCGGTGATTTTCAATTGTTCATCCTTGGTACCAAAAACAATTACTTCTGTTTTATCTTTGTTTAATTGAAGAAAATTCTGGCACATCCAGTTGTTGATTTGTTTAATGCAGTTACCCAGCCCTTTTATGGGATTATAGTCCCCTGGTGACATAGTTATGTCAATTTGTGTGTCGTCTGCATAATTATGATAACACACTTTGTTGTTTTCCATAATCTGAGCTAGTGGAAGCATGTAGATGTTGAACAGAAGAGGCCCCAGTATTGAACCTTGGGGAACACCACATGTCATTTTAGTCAGCTCTGATTTGCAATTAGCTACAGACACAAAGTATTCTCGGTCCTTCAAGTAGGATTCAAACCAGTTAAGTGCTGTGCCTGAGAGTCCCACCCAGATTTTTAGTCTTTCTAGGAGTATGGCATGGTCGACCGTGTCGAATGCAGCACTGAGATCCAGTAACACTAAGACTGAACTTCTGCCATTGTCTATGTTTAAGTGGATGTCATTGAAAACCTTAACAAGAGCAGTTTCAGTACTGTGGTGCTGTCGAAAGCCTGACTGGAAAACATCAAAACAGTTATTTACGGCCAAGAAGTTGTTCAGCTGTTGGGAAACCGCTTTTTCAATTATTTTACTTAAAAAGGTTTGATATTGGCCGATAATTTTTCATTGTTGCGGAGTCTAAACTAGCCTTCTTTAGGAGCGGTTTAATAACTGCAGTTTTTAGGGCTTGTGCGAAGACACCTGAGAGAAGGGATGTGTTTACAATTTGTAAAAGATCAGTGGTCATGCAGTTTGAAATATTTTTGAACAAGTGTGTTGGTAGAATATGCAAGCAGTAGGAGGATGATTTCAGATGTTGTATAATGTCTTCTAGGCATCTACGTCGATTGAATGAAATTGTGTCATGATATTTGAATGGAGAGAAGGGGACAACACATATCCTGTGGTTGGTGTGGAGGCACTGACTGCTTGTCTAAAGACATTCCCGACAGCCTCAGCTGCACTTTGTGGTTTGTGCTAATCAGAGGATGTTAGCCTGCTAACATGGTAAACTAAGGTGGTGAACACGATTAACTTTATGATCATCACACACATGATGATGTCAGTGTTGACATCGTGAGCATGTTAGCATACTGACGTTAGTATTTATGCCCCCCCGCGCCTTAGTACAGCCTCACAGAGCCGTGGGCATGGCCGCAAACTCTGGTTGTTGAATGGGTCAACAAATAAAAGAGAAACTGTGAATGCAAAGCCTCTTAATGTTTTACTCTACTCTACTCAAAACTGTCCACATCAAAAGAAAAAGTCTCATAAACGCCATCATTCAGTCTACTGGATTACATCAACCTTGATCACTTGTGTCACTCGGGCTGTTTGAGGTGAAACAGTGGTATTAAAATCGTGACATTTTGATCGATAGGCCGCTTTGTCAGACCCCTTGGCTTCACTTTCTTACGCACTGGCTAGCCTAGCACACAGTAGCAGCAAACACAAGGTCCCGTTGTGAATTCAAACAGAAACATTTGCTTCGGTTTAGGAAACAAAACCACTTAGTTAGGTTTAGGATCATGGTTAGACTTAAAATAAGTAAACTAAATAAAATGTAAACAACGTGACATAAGTACGGAAAACACTTCACAAACATCAACAACTTCAAAACAACTCAACTACACTTTGATACACGAACACCGGTCTCCTGGTTGAAAGTCCCGTGTTTGTTTGACCCATATGTAGGTTTCTTCGGTCTTCATACTCATTTTCACTGATGGGTTTACATCGTAGTTACCTGAAAGCCTGGTGTGTCTCATACAGGCACTAAGGGTGCCTTGTGCATCCGTATCAGTTGCCGAGCAGCGCGACAAAGCGTTGTTAGTTGATGCTTTGTGAAAATGGGCTAGAGTAGTCTCATTGCCTCTTAAATGAAGAACTCTAGTCACCATGTAATATTATAGTGAAAATGTGGCCATTAAATGATGCATTTGCATCTAAACTAGTTCACTTTTCCCTCCGTGCTGTGCCCACCTCTTTTTCTTTTACGGCCTGTTGTGCTCCACCAGACAAAAGACTGTGAATGTGACATGACTAAAACAAACCATGCATCTCTGCAAATGATTCCAGGTGGTAAATAGAGAGTGAGCTGGCTTGTTGTAGTCTCTGGATAATTTTTCAGAGCATCGGGATTCCTAAACACAAACCGGCCCAACTCACCATGTGTAACAGTCGTACATGACTTCACCTCTACGCTTGTGATGATGAAAGAACCCAAACAAAGTTGGTTTTTGCCACAAAATGAAAAACAATGCTGGTTTGACAGTTTGTGATTGAGGTTGGAGCTCAGTTTTGGATTCAGACGGGAGAAGTACAGGGGAGTACAAAGACCGTCTGTCTGTCTTTGTATTTGTGTTTGTGTGTTTATTTGTGTTTGTGTGTTTAGGGAGGGAGTGGGTGATCTTCTAAATCCTGCCTCACAGAATCCCTCTCCCTGTCTGCTCCTTAACACCTCCTTCACATAGGCCGACTGTCTCAAAATGTTCTGAGAAATTGTGATTGTGCGGTGGAAGAACTACTCTATATTTTACTTAAGTAAAAGTAGTAATACCACAGCATAGAAATATGAGTTTCAAATTTTTTATAAAAAATACAAAAGAATTAGCACCCAAATATATGGAATGTATCAAAGTTGAAAGTACCGGTACTCATTATGTAGAAGAAATTATATTATTGATTTATAATCCTTGATGCATGAATTTGAACATTACTTTAGTGTAGCGGCTGGTAAAAGTGTGGCATATGTTTTACTATATCCTTCAATAAAGTATTATCTTAGGCAACAATAATACATCATAATTCATTTGTTGATTATATAGCCGAAGTATAAAGTAAAGCTGGCGGGCTACAACTGGAGTAAAATTCTTTGTACAGAGCCTTGTAAAAGTATTCACCTCCCGTGGTGTTTTTTCCTATTTAGTTGCATTACAACCAGGAATTAAAATGGATTTTCATTTGGATTTCATGCAAGTGTTCTTCACAAAATAGTTACAATTGGTGAAGTGAAATAGACCGTAAAGAAAAGACATTCATTGAAAACAAAAATAAGAAAACACATTTGGAGTTTGCCAAAAGGCATACGGGAGACTATTTTTATTCTGGCCCCTCTTCCATAAAGCCTAAAGCCTGTGGAGAGTACAGTTTAAATTGGTGCTCTAGACAGATACTCCAGTCTCCTCCAGCTCCTTCGGGGTTATCTTTGTCTCTCTTGTCTGCAGTATTGGGTCCTCTTTTGGCAGCTTGGTTTCCATTTTGTTACATGGATGTAATAATGGATTTCATGGTGCTCCTTTAGATCATGCGACACTTCTTAAGATATCTGAAGCACCAGATCTCGCACGCACCACTTTTCAGTTTTTTTAGCGTTTAGCAAGCCAATAAAAAAATCTATTTTAATTCCAGGTTGTAATGCAACAAAATAGGAAAAACACTAAGACCAACACCACAAAATGAGACTTGACATCTTGTTTGTAGCTGGTGGAGATGGGATTGGTAAAGAAGTTCGACCATTGTATGCTCATGTGAGAAATGCACTTTTTTATATTTTGCTGGTTCCCGTTAATCTCTTTCTGCACAAAGTGTGTCAGACTGCACGCTCATCAACAACTTGCCGACATTTGTCCCGAGTTGTGCTGAAATTTCCCCTCAAATAACTGACAATATTGTGGTTAACAGCAGTATCTCAGTGAAGTTCCTCCTGGTGAACTCTGTGGCCCCCCGACATCATTGTGCCAAGTTTGCACCTCGCATGTGATGCCGTGGCTCACGGTTCCCATTAGCTCATTTACTGTCAACAAGACCGTTTAGCACACCGGCGCCGATTGTGTGCGAATCCCGAGCTCGGTGCATCTTTTTGCTGAAACAATTTGCATTTGAGCGCCGGCTGTAATCTTAAATTAAAACCTGTGCACAGCACACGAGACAGACTTCCTTAATGTCCCCCGGCATTCTGTGCGTTTGCCATTGGGAAAAACTAAGTTGGTGCGATACCATCAATCACGGGGGACTGACTCACAGCAGCGAAGCTTCAGCTGCAGAAAAAGGATGCTTTGTGCTTTTCCCAAATCACATTACATGTTTTAACTTCTGGCTATCCACTCGGGTTCTTAGCGGACATTTGGAAAACATACAACACCTCAGTGCCGATCACGTCCTGTTGATTTGAGTGTTTATTGTTGTGAGGAAACCACGATTACAGTAATTGCAGGAGACTATAGGAGAAGTGATGATGATAATTAATCTTTTTCTAATTGGTCCTCTGGCACAGAGCATCCTTTGTTGCAGTGAGTGAAGTACTATTAAGAGGAGGGCAGCAGGCTGAAAGTACAGTTTAAATTACAGTGATGGGGAAAACTGCCAGAAAGTCATCGAAGCAAAGAAAATAAGGGGCAATAATGAATCCCACGCGCACGCGCACGCGCACACGCACGCACACACACACACACACACACACACACACACACACACACACACACACACACACACACACACACACACACACACACACACACACACACACACACAATAGCAGAAAGTGATTCCTTGCAAATGTTTTAAAGTGGTTTATTAAAAATACGGTATAAATAAATATGACTCTTCTGTTACATAGTAGGTTACATCATTAAGATGAGACACTGGAATACACTTGATAGACATTTTTTTCTTCAGTACAAAATGATTCCGTAACATTATTCGTGGTTTTGTGTGACCGCATTTTCTCGTCTCCCATAACTTGCCAGAGCGGTAGCTTTCATTTACAGTAGATGCATCATTACAGTGTCAACCCACCGAGGCCTACAGTAGAAACAAGTCATGTAAATACCACAGCACTCATCTCAGTCAAATAAATTCTCAGTTTCTTTTCATTTTGTCTACGAAAGACCCGTCAGTATTTATCAAATACACTCCTCGTGATTGTATGTTTTAGGGTTAGTTGCTTAATCTTCTTAAAGGTATGTGGACCAATTAGATCTGTTCGACTGTAAGAGGAACCTGTGAATGGAAAACATTAACACCTGCTACTGGAATTTGAATCACTGAGGGGAAGCTGGGTAGAATACGGAGTCGATTTGGGTCATTTTTTTAGATCAGTGCCTTGATTGTTTTCTGTACGCTCTTCTTGAAAATATATAAATACTGTGCATAGTAAAATAATAAAAAAAACAGAAGAAAAAACAGTGCTATTATTTTAATCGGTGTGACTTGATCAGGCCTATAAATAACTGTTTTTATGGTAGTACAAAAGCAGCCTTCTCAAAGTCCTGTTTCAATATACAGCCATGCTGGGATAATATTCAATGCCGCTATGTTAAACAAAGACCTCACTTATGGACGATACATGCAACCCTCGTTTAAAGGTAACATGGAGTAACTGACCATTAACAAAATACCTGAGTTACAAAAAGTGAATGTACTATAATATACATAATACAGAACAACAGTATAAAATCTGCACAATCAATTGAAATGCTCAGACTGTACAACTTTGTGCCAGTGTCAGTCTTAGTAATTCACAGTTTGAAGCTGTTGTTAGCATCACCCTCCCCTCCGACGGTCTTAACCCATAATGGAAGGGACTTCGACGTACATGAGGACCAGATAACAAGTGTGAGTGATGAAACGTACGTTTGGCACCAAACACAGGTGAAGGTTTAACCACGACGATGACCGCTTTGTAAATGCTCAAGGGAACTAAATCTGTCCCACCAAACTCAATACACAGCAGTGGCTGTACACCAGTGTTTGTGCAGATGCTGAATAACGTACTGTGGTGGTTTTCTGCTTTGACCATCCTTAAAGCTGCATCAGTCAATTATTAACAAACAGGTAGCAGAAGAACATAAGAGCAAGCTGACATACAGTATCACGGCCTTTATAAAGTTTTAAGCAAACAGTTGCCTCGTTATTGATCCAGCAGACACAGAGCAACATTACCATCCTGTTGGAGCTGTTTCTGGTTTAGCCCTCTCCAACTCTTGACAAGAAATGTCTTTAGTTCACTAAATGTTTGCCGTTATGCAGTAATGTGCGGTGAAAACCAAAACAATGAGCTAAATGAGACAGCAATAATCTCCATAGAGCTTCAGAGCCGGGTGATAATAAGTCAGTCACGTCAAGTGAAACATTACAAATGACAACGTAATTTGCTTCAGTATTAATTCCAAATATTGATTCATGCAGCTTTAAGCTGGTTCGTTGCAGCCTCATTTAAGTACAACCACATTATACTTAGGTAGTTATCAGAACCTGTAACAGCATTCTCCAACACATAATGGTTTGTGGAAGATCATACCCAGTACTGGTTCGTCTGCAGAGTGGGGGTGGCGGTCCTAATCATTTGGGAAGATGACACAGGGGAACCGTTCCTCCAACTACTCATGAGCATGTTTGAATCAATGGTGTCGTAAGGTGAGGCCTGATTCTGTACGATTAACCGATCAAGAACAGGGCTGCCTGGGCAGCTGGGGTTCAACGGAGTGACAGTCACGGTGGGAACGGTCGTGCTCCTCTGGGGCTGACCTTGGTAGGACGGACCGCTTGCAAGACCAGCGGAGGGTGGCTCCTTTGGTGCGGCAGTGCTCTGCTTCCTTTGTCTCTTGTGTCGAAGAAAGACAACCAGGACTACGAAGATGACTATGAGCAGCAGCAGGGCCAGCAGCGGTAAGATGACCAGGAGCGGACTGGAGGTTTTTTGAGGGTAGGACTCTACACGTACAGGTGTGTTCCTAAAGGGAAAGTCCTCTGTTCCATGCGTTGGTTTGCCAAGAGTCGTGCTGAAAAGGCTAGTTCTGTTGGAGTTCCCCCAGCGGTTGTGTGCCTTGAACTTTTGATGGTTTTTGCTTGGTTGCTGGGTGGAGAGGAAAGTTGTGGACAGGACTGGCGAAGCGTTTCCGGTTCTGGAAGTCTGGATCGGTGTCTGAGGAACGGATGGTGTGGTTGGGACAGGGCTCTTCGTGGTTGGAAAAAGCGCTGGATCACATGGCACGACTGTAAAGTGGAACTCTCCTTTAGCAGGTTGGATGTTCTGAGCTTTCAGTACAAACACCAGTGAGTCGTTGAGCTCTTGAACTCCGGTCATGTTGGCATTCAGCTCCAAGGCTACCGTCTCCTGCATCAGATCCTGAAAGGTGAAGGTCTCGAGTGGTACAGCTTTCCTGGACATTTTAGGGTTTGTCCGAACCACCTTCCCATACATTGGATGGGAGATCATCTCAAACACAGGGTTACTACCACTGATATTGGCCAGTTCAGAAGCGTTAAGGAAGCTTGTGTTGAGTTTGAAGGCAATCCCATTGGGAATCCTCAAACCTTTCCCAAATTGGATCAAAGGTCTGACGGTTATGTTGAACATTTGGCCGCTCACATTTGCCTCTGAAGTGAAGGCAGTGAACTCAAAGCTGTCCTCTGCCGAGGTAAAGGAGATCATGTGGTAGGACAGCCTTCCAGCCCGTAGATCCTCTTGTTCGAACTGTGTAGCCTCTTGGTTGTCCTTCAAAAATTTGCCAAAGTTAGGAGGCCTTGTAATCTGGTAGCGAATGGTGATGTTTTTCCCGTTGGTCTCAGCTGCAAGGTTGTCTTGGGTCAGTGATACCGACGTCTTGCCTTGCTCCAGTGTCAATCCAGTGTAGTTGACCAGAGAAATGGTGATTTCGGTCACTTCTAGGTTGAAGAGTTTATATATCGGTTTATGATGGCCATCCGTGACACTGAAGTAGAACACCCCCGAGACAGAGCTTCCATCATGGATGAAATAGACGCTTCCGTTATTGATCTGGGCCTGGGTGAAGGCCACTATTGACTCATCCAAATTTCCTTCAAGAGCTAAGTAACCATTGTTTGGCTTGCTAATCACAGAGAACTTGATGTCCTCAGGAGGATTGTCTAAGTCTTCAACTTTGAGATTCTCAGGACCGAGGGCTACTGTATCCCCCTGTACCACCCTCAGACTGGGTGCTTTGGTTTTTAGCAAAGGTGACTGATCATTCACAGGCGTGATTGTGATGTTGAATTGCTCCTCAACGACATCGATGTCACCCTGAGGGCGTTGCGCAGTTTTGCCTTTAAGATTCAGCCATGCACTGAATGAAAAAGAATCGCGAGTTGTCTCAGAGTTGTCGTGCTTGTAGGTGATACCATACTTGTTCACGATGAACTGGGAGAAGTTGGGTTTCTCCTTGGTGAGGTGTCTCTCACCAACCACTATGACACCGTGCTGAGGCAGAGATGTCACCTGGAACCAGACCTCATAAGAGCTCCGCTGAGGCGTCGGCAGCTTGGACATCAGGTTGGTGGCATCCAGCTTGGATTCGTCAATGACGACACTCTCCCCTTCCGTCACCTCAGCACCTAGCGTCAAGCAAACATTTCTTTAATCACCGAGGACAACATTGTTTAACATTTTAAAGTAATAACTAGAGACCATCTTGTGATGGGATCGCGACAGCTGAGACACCAAATACGCCAGGGTTCGTAAGGTGGGGTGACCAATGACGCCTTCCGTACTTCTTACCCTCCTACTTCCGGCGCACTTGCTCTGACCACACCCATCTTCGACCACGCCCTTGAATCTGATCTCAACGTCACACCTTTGAAGTTTTGAGACTGCATCTTGCACGGTTGTGATGCTATTGTGGTCACAAAATCTGTCCACAGACATAAATATAAACACCTTGCAAAGTACTTAAAACCACTTCTGTGGTAGTTCCTGCTACGGTAAGTGTCACCACATTTTGCCATGACGACACACTCACAAAGACTGACAAGGTGAAAACAATACGAGCGTCGCTGTAGCGCCTGGTCAAAAAACATAAACAAGAGTGTAGGTTTTTCGCCATGCTAGTGACTTGGCTCAATGTATAAATCTGTTGGTTGATTGGCTCGCCGCTTTGGTCCAGACTGAAATATCCCATATTGGACGGATTGCCGGATGAAGCATACCCACTTTGGCGATTCTCATGACTTTACCTCTCGCGCCACCATGAGGTTGATATTTGTAGTTTTGAGTGAAACGTCTCAAAAATCGGATGAATGAAAATTGGTAAACATCTTGTTGTATCACTCAGCATGAATTTAATAACTCTGATAAAAAAATACATATTTATTGATTCATTTCTATGCAACAACGTACTTGTGCTTTACTCTTGTTCATACCTGTGTTTGCAAGCAGGACTGTGTTGTGTTCAGGTCCAGTATTCTCATAGGAAATGTCAATTTTGAAGATCTGGCTGTCCAGAGAAGTAGGCGGTGATGCCACAGAGAAGGTCATGGAGTCCATTGCTTCCCAGCCCACGGACTCAATGGGGGTTTGAATGTACACAACCTCTTTCCTGTCCACCTGCGGTGGACAAACAACAGGGCACCTCAGGGCAAACCGCCATCCAACAATAAATTCACATCAACAAATTTGCACAACATGCAGATCAGCCACCCCCGAAAGTGAACTGATGGTTTATTCAAGTGCATAAACAGCTCAGATCTGGCCTACATAATTCTTCACCACTGTGAAAGACATTACCACGGTGTGTGTAAGATTTCATCATTAATTCAAATCTGCTATGCTCAGCAGTAAATAAAGTGCACCGAGCAGCACAGCTTTAAATGTGTCGTATCATAATCCATCAGAAATAATTGATTACGTAAAAGCTTTGCATGTTCCATTCAGCTAAAGAAGCGCAAAGGCATTTCCTAAATGAGGATGCAGAATATCTATTATTAATAGTTTGGAAATCTGGCAACTTTCCACATGAATGGAGGAATGCTTATTCTTAAACTGGTTCACATCCATTGTTTTTGAATATTCTTATGTAACCTGAGGGGAAAGTGTTGCTCTGACCTTCAGTTCTTCACTCACCATGTCTTGTGTGAAAGTGGAGATGTCCACCGTCAAATTATCCGGCTGCCTCGTCACCAGGCGCCCCAGCTTAGGATGCCGAATCACACTGAAGGCAACGACGCGGGCCGAGGTGTTGCTGAAGTCATTGGTCACTGCTTGTAAGCCCTCGTTTGTGATTGGAGTGGAAGAGCCTGGAGGAAAGGAGTGAAATTCAATCACGGTGAGTTACTGGCGAAGTGGCTCGTCGGGAGTTTTTCTTTATTGTCTGGTGTTCAGCTGAGCTGTCACCACACCGTTAAATCTCTCGTGCGGCCTGCATCCGATGTTGAAAGTTTTTCCCCACTCCAAAGGCGTTGCACATCTATTTGACACCAAATCATGCAAAACAAGCGCTGCGATGGGCCCACGAGAGTCCTTTGATGTGTCAAATTAGAGCTGCGCGGCAGACATCACAGGCTTTTCTTTTTACAGCACCGTCCGACTGCAGTTACATAAAAAATCCGAAGAAGAACTTAAAAGTGGATCGGCTCATTGCAGGCGCGGAATGCTTCCGCTCGGGGAAAATGTAAAGAGAGACATCTCTCATGTGCAGCATGACGGGGACCGAATCGTTCTTTTCTTCTCAAGATGAATGACGGAGACTTCCATAGATCAAGATTGTGAGGATCCTAAAAAAAGACTGCTGATAAATGATGGAAGGCAATGATAGAAGGGAGGAAGAGGGGTCAAAGCACAGTGAAACTCATTCATCGCATGTCGTGAGCACCCCCGCCGTCATTATTAGTCTCTCATGGGAAAGTTCCCTCTTAGAGGGAGAGACGGGCTTTCTTGTCTCTTTACAATGAAAACCTACCTCTCTCTAACTTTTGCACAAGATAGACAAGTTTTTGCTGTATTGTGAGATATTTGTGCAGCTTTTTTCGTGTAAAATGTAGAAATGCTGTCAGGAATTTTAACAAAATACTTAAAACAATCAACGTATGTTTCAAAAGCTCCTGTGAGCTGTTCAGTCGATGCCTGAGAGATGAGAGAGAGACCACACACTATAAACATTCACTCTCTGCTCATTCGTGTTTGTGAGGCATGTGGGATAATGATAAATCTATAAAATGATCATGACAGCAATCCTGAGAAGACGTGTTTCTTTTCAAAATCCTACATTTTCGGAGTTGCTTTTAATTAATAATGTGTGCTGAGAGAAATGAGCTGAACGAGCAGCAGCGGGTCGCACGGCGAACTGCCCTCAGGACCCCACAGGACCACCTTAAAGGGACAGTTGTGGGTGACGGTGGCTCAGGTAGAGAAGAATCGTCCTACAATCAGAGGATCGGCGGTTCCATCCCCGATACAAGTATCCATCTACCATTCACAGTTCACCCAAAAATCTAAACTACATATGTTTCCTCTTACCTGTAGTGGTATTTATTAGTCCAGATTGTTTTGGTGTGAGTTAAGTAATTTTGGAGATATCATAAAGAAAATAGTTCGGAAATGAAACTGCTCACAACAAGGTCGATGGATTATCTCAAGTAACCGCGTCATGATGAAAGAGACGACGCTGTTCAGTTTTGCCAAATGTCTTCTTTTTTTGCGCTTTGAGCATCGCAAGCCGAGCGCCATGTAGTCCCATCGTGTTGGAGAGAAGTGACGTCTCCAAAACTAGGCAGCTCACACCAAAACTATCGAGACTGATAAATAGTGCTACAGCTAAGAGGAACAATATGTAGTTCTGCTTTTGGAGTGAACCGTCCCTTTAATGGTGAAGGTTGTTAGAGCTCTATGGGGCCTGAAAGGAGGACTCACACACGGTAAAAAACGACACCGCCCACTTTATTTTCCAGATTAAAAAAAGATTATTTGATATATAGATATCTATATATTTCATTGTGTCCCCACCCTTCTGAGACCAGACCTGTGCCCTTTCTCATCCCCATATTTAAAGGATATCACATTTGGTTCGATGTCTGAAAAAAGTCGGTTGCTAACAAGTGGCTAAATGAGACTCCAAAACGTCATCATGTCTGCCCTCGCAGCCTCGTTGTGTAAACTCTCGCTCATGCGCCCGTGGTGTTAGTTTGTGAACATTAATCCTGCGGCGCAAAACGTCATAAACGTTTGTTTGCCTTATTTTCTGCAAGAATCCAAAATCGAATGGGAAAAATTCCATCGGCTTTTCATCGAGGGAACCGGTGTGATGCTAACTTCTTCACCTCATCCCTGCAGCGCTCTATATTCCCACCGTGACCATGTTAACAGTAACAACACGTCGCATTAATAAAAGCTTGATGTAATTCGAAGTAAATGTCCTCTCAAGAAGTCCTGTGTGGTATCAGCAGGCAACACCACAGCGACTTCCTGTCAGAACGCTTTCAGGTAATGAGGCCCATGCAGCCATTTAGAGGGGAGCCTTTGTACGGTTTCACCTACACGTTTAAGGGCTTTACTGGGAAGAAGAAAAACATCAATCTCACCTCCACGGAGTGAAAGGGTTTCACGTCACCCCATCAAAACCCTTCATTGTCAGCTAAAGCCCCCCCCCCCCAATCCCTCTGCCCTGCCTGGCACAAAGCACAGGGCTGCCTCAGACAGACAGTGGCACAGCTTTTCAAGTACCCACTCACCCTGTGGCCGGGGGAAGCTCAGCAGAGCGAGCCAGTTGGCAGTCTGCTGCCCTCACGGTATCCTCTCCTTCTAGCTCAACAAACCAGACCGCTGGAAAAGCTCAGAAAAGCGTTCGCAGACACAAGCGACGTGCCGTACATCGAGACGTTTCGCAGTGTCAGCTGATTCACTGCTGTTTGGGTGAAGTAATAACTTGGCTGTTGGAAAGGTGCTGAATTATTCAACCGAAGGAATTTTGAGCAGAGACTGCAGTCGGGTTAGGGTTAAACCTTACACGGCGTGTCACAAACACTTCAACTGAGCCCCAACAATAGAGACAAGAAAAGAGGAACTCAATACTTTGCTGATGGATATTATGAGTACAAAATGTGTTGCTTCTGTTCATTTCCAGGAAGCGCGTGTGTAGTTTCATCATGACACAGAAGCATAAAAAAAGAGGAATTGCACTTCAGCAATCGCATATTGAAGAGAGGACGGGAAAAAAAAGGCTTAAAAAAGAAAGATGATGATGCTGCTGAGCACAGGTAGGGGGTGTGGTATCGAGGGACACAGCAGCACATTGTTGGCTCTACTCAGAGGGAGAATTACCTGGAAACACCTTGAGCGGGCGGTTTGTCTCTAAACTGAGAACTAAGGCTCTGGCAGTGATGCTGAAGATCTGCCTGGGAGTGAAATTCACGCCATCGTTGGCTTGGAAGTTGAATCCTCCAGACATGGCACCTGGAAATGCAATAAAAACAAAAAATAAAAAGAATCAAAAGCTGTCTAAAGGACTCTGAGGCAAATGTGTTGGATTTGGTCTGCTGCAGAGCATAAAAGTTAGCATTGTGAGCACATATTTTCACTTTGTTCATGGCAAATAAGCTGCCTCTGGTTTCTGCTAAATATACATAACAGGGACTGTACGGTCAATCAAAGTGAAGTGTCTATACTAGTGCTCGAGTGTGTGCAATGTGTGTGACAAAGAAGGACATTCTTCAACATATAGGGTGGGATGAGTCCTTTTACACACTACCATTGCTGCCTTTCCTGTTGGTACAGGTACAGGCTAAGAAACAAGTAGATAGGAATCAGAACAGTGAGCAGACAGCTGATCCCAGACTGACACCGTCTAACGTTGACATCAGTTTCCAGACTGTGAAGTATTATCAGCTCCAAGCAGTCTGTATGTGTCGTGGTTGCGAGTCATTTAACGGGCAATAAAGAGAGTTTCACAGTGCTGCTGCGGATGACTAGGATTTCAGTTGACTCAATAAGAGAGCAACTCAAACTGCCAACAACACCCTCTAGTGGACGCCGATGGAACAACAACAACAACAAGTGGACTGGAATCTACAAAAAACAAACACATGAATCACATGAAACAAACATTACTGCATTGAATCCCAAGCATGATGGACAATAAAAAGATGCTCATCACCTTTGCAGCAGTTCATTACAGGTTATATTTAGGTATTATTGATGAAATCAATGTCACGATATTAAAAAAATGATCTTTTTCCAATGATGCATGCAACAGTCCGACTGCTGCTTAAAGGGACAGTTCACATACGTTTCCTCCCACCTGTAGTGCTCTTTATCAATCTGGATTGTTTTGGAGCTATCGCACATAAAGACGACTGTCTTCTCTCAAATATAATGGAACTACATTGTCATTTGGAGTTTTTTAAATGTTTTTTTTTGGTGCTTTGAGCACCACAAGCAGAGTGCCATATATTTACATGATATTGTAGAGATGGCCAATGTCTCCAAAACTAGACAACTCACACCAAAACTATCTAGATTGATAAATAGCACTACCGGTAAGAGGTCAACTGTGTATTTTTGGATGTACTGTCAAAAACTTCACACACACAAAACAACAGCTGTTTTTGATTACAATTTGCTTGGAATGACAACATGATAGGACCGAACTATCCAAATAAAAATCAAATGAGAGTCGATAAATGATAAGTGCTGAATTATGGCCCAGCACGATTTGTATGGCAATAGTATTTTCTTCTTCAGTATCCAGCTCCACAGAAACAGATGAAGGTTTAAATTATCACACATTATTTTTCTGATATTTTGCGTCTGCTGTTATTTTATTAATAGTTTTTGTAGTTTGTTATTTGGGGGGGGAGGTCCACTATATACGTGTATGGCTTCTGTTGTCTGTTTTTATGCTGTTTGTATAAATGCAAAATAAAAAATGAAAGACAACATTTCTGGCTTTTGTTATTCAAAAAGAAAGTAGTCTCTTACCTCTGTGGACAAACAGCAGCTGTCCGTGGTCTACGTGCTCCTGGGTGAAGTTGAGCACCGCCTTCATGGGGGCACTCTTCAGGGACAGGTATCCGTTGCTGGGCGGGGTCAACATGAAGCGCACCCCCACTGGGGGGGTGTCCAGGTCCTGCGCTCTCAGATCCTCTGGCCTGATCTCCGTCATGGAGGACACCCACACCTGGACACAAGGTGGACCCAACAGGTTCCATCTGTTATCTCCGTGACACCATGGACACATCCAGAGACATGAGGGGGGCTCATGATGGAGGGGGGGCTAACAGGATTTTGACGGCCAAATGCCAGTTTGACATTTATTTTGAGAGATGGAATGAAATGTGGTCATATTTTGTTGTACAAAATTACTTGGTGTGTTAAAGTTCTCCATTTCTTCTATTCTACATTTGGGGATGCCAGTCTTGGAAGAAATCCCCCTAATTCAAAAGTATCAAACAAGATTGTCTGTAGGACAGAACAGGGTCATGCCTAATGAACTTTGCACTTTCTGCTCAGGTAGAATACAACTGAAAAGGAAGCGAGACACAAGCATGAGTCCCTGTCACTCATCGTCATCACGACCGATGGACCAGGATGCTGTGGGTCCAGCTCAGAGGCTATTTCACATCTCTCTCTCTCTCTCTCTCTCTCTATTTCACATCGCTCTCTCTCGCTCTCTCACTCTCTCTATTTCACATCTCTCTCTCTCTCTATTTCACATCGCTCTCTCTCTCTCTCTCTCTCTCTCGCTCTCTCTATTTCACATCTCTCTCTCTCTCTCTATTTCACATCGCTCTCTCTCTCTCTCTCTCTCTCTCGCTCTCTCTATTTCACATCTCTCTCTCTCTCTATTTCACATCGCTCTCTCTCTTTATTTCACATCTCTCTCTATTTCTCATCTCTCTCTCTCTCTCTCTCTCTCTCTCTCTATTTCACATCTCTGTCTCTCTCTATTTCACATCTCTCTCTCTCTCTCTCTATTTCACATCTCTCTCTCTCTCTCTATTTCACATGTCTCTCTCTATTTCACATCTCTCTCCCTTCATTATCCACTCTGCACTTCCTCGGCCAACCAAGCAGCACTGCTATGAAAATCCTCCCCAGACTGAGACGCCTAAAGGCGGCGAAACCATAACAAACCCGTGGAACGTCGTCACTCAGGTCCATGTTCGTGTAGGACATCTCAAACGTAGGACATCTCAGGACTAAATATATCCAGGCGGGCTGCAGTGAGTGTCGGCCAGGCCCCCCGCTCCCATGTAGATTCAAAAGCCTCGAGCTAACGCGAAGGAACAGAGGAACTCATTGACGCGCGGAGCACCGAAGCTGCTGGACCGTGTAGACACAACAAAAGGATGAGCCTCTCCACTCCGGAGCAAACTCTTGCATAACGCGCCGCCGTCCCTCATGCAGGTTATGATTCCACAGCTTCTAAAATGTGATTAGTTGAAGAGGCTTTTATCACAGGAGACATTCTGACTCTGGCCTAATAGGACAAGCACAGGTGTTACTAATAATATGAATGTCTCTGTTCTACAACTGCTATTCTACTGTTACTGCTGTTATTACAGTGTCCCATGGCACTGAGCCAGCATTAGCTTACAATTGGAGTTTCTAGCCACCTGGTGCAAATATTCACTCTGCTAAATGCTCCATTATGTTCACCAGATAGTCGCTAACTCTGTCGGCCGCCTGCTGCGGCGGGAAATGAATAGTGAGCGAGCTAAGCTACCAGCTACTCTGCATTAAATGAAGCGTCACTACACTGAAGATACAGAGACATGTAGCAAGCTAAGTTACATTAACCTCCCCCCGTGCTGCTACCTTGATGTGGTGGGGAGGCTTGCGTGCCTCAATGACCCTGTGAGCTATACCGACGGGGGCTTAGGTCCCTGGCAGGTTTAACCATGCCGGGCAGGTTACGGGTGAGGGGTCTGACAAGAGGCGGCACCTGGTCCTCCAGGTTTGGGGGTTGGGCTCAGGGTTAACAGCTCTGTCCTGTAAAATAAGTATTGTTACGGAAACAGCAACAAAAGTATCAAAAGCAACTAGATGTGATGGGTTTCCAGGTGTATCAATTGATAACAGCATGAATGGCAGTGGTCAAAGCCATAAGGAAGCCACTGACAGGAAGTTGGAAGTTCTTCATATCAAGCACAAGACAAGGATAGGCTATGAATACTGCACATTTTCTGGCCAAACACCATCTCAAATCATGAAAGCATGGAGACCATCCAAATGAGAAGAAGATGGAGATGGATAGGACATGTGTTGAGAAAAGATCTTGTTGATATCACAAGAACAGCCTGACATTGGACACCAGAAGGGAAAAGAAAAAGAGGCCGACCAAGAAACACATGGAGAAGAACTGTGGAGAAGGAGATGCAGAGCCTAAACCACTCATGGGGCACCATCCAGCGACTCGCCCAGGACAGACAGGAGTGGAAGACTTTTGTTGCTGCCCTACATGCCAAGAGGCATAAAGGGAAATGATGATGAAGTTACATTAAATGAAGCTTCACTACACTGACGATACAGAGACATGTAGCAAGCTAAGCAACATTAAATGAAGCTTCACTACACTGAAGATACAGAGACATGTAGCAAGCTAAGCAACATTAAATGAAGCTTCACTACACTGACGATACAGAGACATGTAGCAAGCTAAGCTACATTAAATGAAGCTTCACTACACTGACGATACAGAGACATGTAGCAAGCTAAGCAACATTAAATGAAGCTTCACTACACTGACGATACAGAGACATGTAGCAAGCTAAGCTACATTAAATGAAGCTTCACTACACTGACGATACAGAGACATGTAGCAAGCTAAGCTACATTAAATGAAGCTTCACTACACTGACGATACAGAGACATGTAGCAAGCTAAGCAACATTAAATGAAGCTTCACTACACTGACGATACAGAGACATGTAGCAAGCTAAGCAACATTAAATGAAGCTTCACTACACTGACGATACAGAGACATGTAGCAAGCTAAGCTACATTAAATGAAGCTTCACTACACTGACGATACAGAGACATGTAGCAAGCTAAGCTACATTAAATGAAGCTTCACTACACTGACGATACAGAGACATGTAGCAAGCTAAGCAACATTAAATGAAGCTTCACTACACTGACGATACAGAGACATGTAGCAAGCTAAGCTACATTAAATGAAGCTTCACTACACTGACGATACAGAGACATGTAGCAAGCTAAGCAACATTAAATTAAGCTTCACTACACTGACGATACAGAGACATGTAGCAAGCTAAGCAACATTAAATGAAGCTTCACTACACTGACGATACAGAGACATGTAGCAAGCTAAGCAACATTAAATGAAGCTTCACTACACTGACGATACAGAGACATGTAGCAAGCTAAGCTACAGCAACATGGTAAAAGTAGTTGAACCACATCAAAGATAGGTTATTTTGAAGGAACCAACTTCATTCCAAGTCGATGCTATTAATATGAAAATAAATACTATTTAAAATATATATATATATTTTACATAAATTATATGTTTTAGATTTTATGATATAATTAGAGATGAACAAATCACGTTTATACAGCTGATGCAGTTGAGCCATATCAGTCGATATGCAGACGATACCGATAGCAGATGCACACAAGACTCCGGACTGTTCGTCCCGAAGTTAGTCTGCAAACCGTCAAAAAAATCGAAACGATATCCCTGTACTTTGTTATCGTCGCCTATCGATGAAAATTTGCAAAGGAAATGTACAATTCCAATTATTCCAATTAATAACATTTTTATTTAAATAATTGCTTTGATTAAAAAGGAAATCTTGGCATTAGTAGTTTTAATGATGTATTATAATGATGATGCTTAGAGCTTGTGTTATGAAGTTAAACAGGTAACACACATTTTGAACACATCATGATCGCGTTATAATTTGCCTTGGTCAAATAAAATAATGTTACAGAATAGAGCTTGACCGCCTCATAATGTAACTCAAAGCAACCTTAGAGGAAGCAAAGAGAAATGATTATTATGTTTGTCACCATGAGGGACAACTTTCACAAAAATGTTGATTATAGCAAACAAGTTTCCTGTTCGAGCAGGTTTTTTTGGCGGGCCGTGTGGAAGAGCAATGCAGCCACAAGTTTTGCAGTTTTCTTTGGTGTGATCACAGTTACATCTCTGTGTTCACAGTTTACTAGCATTATTGGAACTTTCCCACCGCTGCTCTATGACAGTTGGTTAATGAGAGAAATGTCAGTGATCACAGCAATGCAGAAGTGAGCAAAAAAAATAAAATCCCTAAAATCATACGATACATGATGGCCATGAAATGACCCTAAAAGGCCATGAATTAGAGGCCGGGGTGTAACTGCCAGTGAGCTTGCCTCTCACTCGGCTGGAGGTGTTACTTACTGGAACAGAAGCACAAGGGTACTTTTTCAATTAGCACCTGCTAACCCCACATCCACCCACCACATCACAGCGGTCCCACAGCATAACGTCCTCCTACGTGAGAAGACTTGCCACTTGTGTAAGTATGTGTGTGTGTGTGTTCATCTAGCAGGAAATGACTGCACCTCCGATAATCCCCCCGTTTAACAGGAAGTCACAGCGGGATCAGTCTGTGGAACAGCATCAGTGTGACTCAGCGAATTCAAAGAAGAGACACGTGAGAGCCCCCTGAGGGGGTCGAGATCAATCGGGACGCTTTAGTGATGGAGAGGATGGTCGAGTTGAAACAAACTTCACCACACTCGCATCTTTGATCCGCTGTAATTGAAGGCTTGACTGCCAAAACTCAGCTGTTTTGATGTTTGTGGAGGTGCTTTAATATACTTGTGGTTTTCACCTACAGTAGTAATTTGGAAGAACAGTTCGTTTGTATTATTGGGTGACTTAAGTCTGTTCGGATTCACCAAAGTCTCACATTAACACAAACTGAGGAACCGATCGAGTCAGAGGAAAGCCAGCAGCTCCTGTGTTCTGCCAGGTAAAATTACGATTAGTTTTTTAATGGAGTCTGGTGGCCTCGGTGAGAGCATAAATAACCATTTCGGTTCAGAAAGCGTCTGACGGCAACGTAAAGCAGTGGAAATATTCTGAATTCGTACACTCAAACTGATAGTGATTTTATTTAGGTGGGCCTTTTTGAGGTGACTAGCACACGTTTTGCTGCCGCCCCTGTCCACAGCAGTACCACGCTTTGCTCCTGTGCTAGTACTCCTGTCGTAATACACTGACTATGGAGAAGTACCTCATTCAAAAGTTAGTTAGTGAGGATTGTTATTGTCATATACATACACATACACGAAACTTGACTTCTGCATTTAACCCATCCCTGTATATAGGGATGGGTTATATGGGTATAAGTGGGTATATTCAATATATATGGGTATATTCAACCCCACTTCAAAACATCCAAACAATCCCTTTAAGCTCCCTTCCTGTTGTCAGGAGGTCACATAAAATAAAGACTAAATTTGACTTTAGGGGAGACTCTGCTCTCAGCTTTATGTGACTACACAATAGCTTTTACAAAGCTGTTACAAAACTAGCTCTCCAATAAACATATTTTGGAATAGGAGCAGGAATCTCTCAAAACAGGTTCATGAAGAAGTGCAGTGGCAGAGAGCCACCTTGTGGACAAAATCCATACCTTTCACCTAATATCTAGTGAAATAATGACTGTATGAATGGAATCATGATTTCTAGTGACAATCGGCAGAAATCATGAGAAGTTACCCTTTTAAAAATATCCACAGTTCCAAATTAAAAACGACTGTAATTAATCCGGCTTCCTGATGAACTTCAGCAGGATCCCAGAGGAATTTGAGGCATTTGGGGCAAAGCTGCACAGACAATAGAGAGCTCTACTTCAGCCTCTCTTTCTGACCGACCCAGCAAGAAAGTAGTGCTTTATTTTAATAGCAGGATAATTCGGTTGAAAGCTTAACACTTTAGCACCACAACAGGCCTTCCTACAAATCCCAAGCACCATCAAATGTCTGTTCTGTGCTGCCAGCTTCTCTGGACTCTCCTCCACATAGCAAACATAGTTTCTCTGATCCAGCCAGCCAGCCATGGCAACTTGCAACACTGCCCACATGAAAACTGTCTGACAGTAAGTTATGGTGCCAGACGTGCGAGTAAAAAAAAAAGAAGTTTAAATATAGAGCAGTGCCGACTCACCCTGAGGACCCTGTTGGCTGTAATAACAGGAGGCTCGTCGTTGACAGCTGAAACCTGGATGTACACCGTCTGGGCCGCGCTCTGCTTCCTCAGGCCCGTGTCGTTGGCCGCCACGGTGAAGCAGTCGGCTGAGGTTTCGCTGCCGTCGTGGACGTAGTAAATTAATTCGTGCTCCACCTGATTAAACAAACCACGGAAATGATTGGGGGAGAATCAAAGCAAGACCCAGAGATTTAAGTCAGGTTAGGGTGAGATGAAAAGGGGGTCAACACGGGCTAACTTTGTTCCTTCGTTCAATGTTGTGAACAGGCTAAATGCCTGCAGATTAGGTTTAAATTTGAAAAAATCATTGTGTAAATTGGCAGTGGACATGACAAAAAAATGCAGAGGTTACTTACCGCAATAACAATAAAAAAGCAGTCTAATCACATTATTATTAATATTGCTATACATCATTTAGTTAATAATGAGTTTAGGTTACAAAATGCCTGCACTCTTGTGTTAAATATGAGAAAACAAATGCTTGTAAAATAGCAATGTTTACAGCAAAAATGAAACAGACATGACCTCTGTGTCCATATGTTAGTTACCAGCATAAAAAATATCACCACCACCACACGACATCTAATTATTAATCCAGCAATCAACTGCTGCTCTATTGCTATTTTTCTGTAGCAACCATAGGAGCGTCCGTCATGATCTCTCACCTGCCTCCTGGTGAAAGCGGTTAAGGCCACACCGGGATGTCGCGAGTGCTCAACGTGACCGTGCTGCGGGGCCTCTGTCAGACTATACAGGAAGTTGAGTCCTGAAAAGTGCCGGTTGGCGACTTTGAGCACGTCCTGGGTCAGCGCCTTGGACGCGCCCTCGTTCAGCGTGAAATTGGAGACCTGCAGCGGGATGAGGTGTGGGATGATGTCGACAGACATCCTGATGCCGGTGACATCAGTCACCCCGTTGGTGGCGTCCAGGACGAAAGTGTCGTTCACTCTGTCGGGCTCCGCCTGCACGTACTGGATGTTCCCGCCGTTGACGTCCTCTTGGGTAAACGTCTTGACAGGGGACTGCTGGGATCCTATGTAGCTCCCCTCCGCTTCGACGAAACGCCGGAGAAAGCCATGAGACGGGGCCACCTTGACCGTGAATGTAATCTCTGATGGCAGGTTGTCCTCATGAGTGACCTGCAGCGATCAGAAAAGACATATTCACTGGTTAAATTTGAAATGCTACACGCGCCACGACCGCTTAGTCTTCATTTTGGTCTTGATGTAACGTGGCATCTGTGTAAAACAAAGACTGGTCAGCATTCGGTTTCTAACCTTCCAGAGGCCTTAAAAAGCAGAGCAGTAGATTATCTGACACTGACTACACCGCAACATGCAGGTTGTTTAAAGACAGATTTTAAGAATCTGATTTTTAAAGTTCTTAACATAAAATGTTTCAAATAAAACATTGTGCTCACATTCCACAAGTATACACATCATTGTTATTAATAACAAAATTATAATTCTTAACATTATTAGCCTCTGTAAAGGTGAGGATAGTGACAACTGGTTAAATAATAAAGGAAAACAATATTAAAATTCACTCTAATAAAGTAGATTGTTGTGGTAGACAAATTCTGAAGATATTTAGAACATACATTGCAATATGAATTAAAAAAATGATGGTATTGGTCTTCAAAATGGCCATCATATAATTGGAACCAAAATATAAATTGATGATTAACTACTCTCAGTCTGTCTCTCTTCTGAAACACTCACCTCTAGTTTAGTTCCGCTGATCTTCACTGGTTTTCCCTCCTCCACCAGCAGGATGTTGTGATGCAGCACAATGGGTGGCCTCTGATGACTTTCCAGGTAAACCTTCACGTTGATCCTCACTGCCAGCTGAAGACCTTTAGCGTTCACTGTTAGGTTGAAGGAGTCTGCGAGGTGCTTGCTGTCATTGTGCCGGTAGGCAATCAGCCCGGCCTTAAAGTCAGATTGCGAGAACGACTCTACCTTTGTTTCATTGCGATACAGTGCCCCGTACCTGGGAGTCCCATCCAAATTGAAGACGACCTCCTGGTTGTCTCTGATGTCCAAATTTGATACGACGCTGAAGTTACTTGTGGAAAAGGTTACGGACCGGCCCTTCTGAACCAGCAGGCCGGTGTTGTTGCCGACCCTCAAGAAAGGCTCATGCGCGCTGATGTCTAAAAGGCTCGATACGAAATGCTTTCCGTCCGAGACGAAGAGCACAAACCTGCCCGTGCTCACACCCTTGTGAATGAACAACACTCGCTTTTCTTCCAAATCCTTCTGTCGGAACTGAAACAGCCGATGAGTGGTGTCATTAACCAGCACTAGGTCTCCCATCGGGATTCCACGCCGAGTGTATATCAACTGGCCGTCATCAAAATCTGAGTCAGCATCATGATAACGCAAATCCTCTACATTGAGTATCTTCTGTCCATCCCTTACTACATGGAACACTTTATCAATAACACGTACGGGCTTCTGGTCATTGACTAGCTGAATAGTTATGTTGAAAAATCCTTCTTTGGAGCCGATATCATCTACTATGATCGAGGATTTGAACCCTTGGCTGGTGCAGGCTATGAAAGTGAACTTGTCTTGCGTTGTTTCACTGTCATCGTGGATGTACATTATCCGTTCCTCTAATATATCCTGGTTACTAAAGGTTAAGATGTTGTCGTAGCTGGCATTGGAATTTGACTGGTTAATACGGGCCAGCTTCCCATGCTTGGGGCTGCTTATTACTGTGTAGTACATATCCTTTGTGCTCAAAGTCTCTGCAAACAGGTCGTCTTTCGTGATACGTTTACTTTCTCCCTCCTGTAGTGAGAGTCCGTCATTTCTCATGAACAGGCTGTTGACATCAGCTTTAATGGAAAACCGAAAGTCATAGTACTGTGACTGAGCGTGTTTGGAAACCAGCTGAAATTTGAACCTGTCATTTGTATCTTCATAAGGCCTGTCGACGAGCGCGTAATGCACTTTTAGATCGGTTACATCTTTTTGGCTAAAGGTTGAATTCTTCCCCAAGACTGTGGCGTCGAGCAGGAGCTTCCCTTTCTTTGGAGTGGCGAGAACACGGTAATGAATGTCTTCCTCTGAGAGGGTCACGCCTTCAGCTGTGGCAAAAAGATGCTCAGAGTCCAGTGTCACTTTTCTAATTGTATCCATGTCAATCATAACATTCCTCACCAGGTGGTACTTTACCCACTTCACAGTGATTGGAAAGAGGATTTCAGTGGTTGCCCTAGCAGCCACATTAACTTTGCTCTTAAAATAATCAGTGGCGTTGGATGTCTGGATTTCTTGATAGGTGCTTACATACCTAAGGCGCTCTTTTTCGAGAAGTCTTTGGGAAAACGAGTCAGTAGGCCTCCATTCACCGCTGGAGTGAAGTCTTTGGAGTTCTCCATACTGAGTGGGTTCAATGATATCAAACCGGATGTCTACGATTTGTTTCACAGTATTGGTTTGCACAGCCAGCTGCTTTGAACCAAGTATAGCCGCCTCTCCTTGAATGATCTCAAGGCCTGTGTTGTTGGCAATCTTATACTCCAGCGCTACAGCCATGACCCTTAGGACCACAGTGTTGCTGACCTTTTCCCCATCGCTAACTCTAAGAACTATCCTTGAGTTTCGAACCCCTGCGTGAACATAGAACACCCTCAGTTCCTCCAAGTCTAAATATGAGAATGAGGTCACTGCCTTGCCAGGGTTGTTTTCAATTTCCAGATATCCTGCATCAGCATTTAGGTTCCCAAGCACAAAGAAGACAAGGTCGGTGTAGCTGCTGTCAATGTCTGTGGCTTTCAGGACATCAGTGGTGAGGCGTTTCTTTGAGTTCTCCAACAAGACAAAGAGATTTCCTTCAGGGAGACTCAATTCAGGTGCATCGTTGGTGGGTGTCAAGGTAATATTGTAGCGGTACAATTTGCTGCTCTTCAGATAATCAGGAACTTGCTTTCTACTGCTAGAATACATTGAAAACATGAATAAGTCATCTGGTTCCTCTGAGCCTCCATGGATATACATCACTCGTCCATGCCAAAGGTCCAACATGCTGAAGGTGTTCTCCTCTTGGTCCTGATCGACATCAAGCCTTATCTGACCACGAATTGGTTGCTCCCGGATTCTGAAGATGATCTGGGACTGTCGAATGCCAAGCTTCTTGAAGTCTAAGAGTATCTTGATGTGTTTGGCCTCGAGAGATGCTCGACCGCCTTCCTGAACCACAAGACTTTTGAGCTGCACAAAATTCGAGCCGTACTTTTTGTCCAAGCCCCTTGCGAGGGTGGACGTGTGAAGTGACGGTGTTGGTGTCACCAAGCAAAAGAACGGTACCGGAGCACTTGTTGGACTCACAGTGGTCGAGGGTTCTGGTTCTTTCTCTGGCTCACAACCAACCGAGATATCCTTAGTGACTACCGTGTTGGAGAGACCGGTTTTCACTCCATTGACTTCAATATTCTTCAAACATCCTTTAAAGGAACCTCCTCTGACACGCTTTCCAGACACAGAGACAAGCCCCACCTTTCTGACTTCGGATCTAGTGCCATCATCGATACCTCCAACAAAAAGATTACCTTTAAGCTGAAGCCCCTTTGAACCAGAGCTAATGCTGCTTTTCACTATCTCTCCATCAACAGTAAGCTCAAGGCTTTTGGAACTGAAATGCAACTTGACAGAATGCCATTTCCTGTCATTGATGAATGTGAGGGATCGAAGCTCGGTTTTGGTTCCACCTTTCCCAACAATGGCCACTGGCAAACCTTCCTGAATCTCCACAGCAACAAAGTCCCCCTCTCTGGCGGAATTGTAAAGGATAATTCCCTCTTTGGCTGAAGTGTGCACAACACACTCGAATATCGCTTCCTGCTGGGCGTTCCAGGTTGGAACAGAAATGTAAGCCCTGGAGCTGAAGAAGCTGATAGGGTCCTCCTCGGTGGCAAAGAATTGGGGACTGCAGCCTAAAGACACTTCATGGACATTCTTGAATCCGGTATACGGCCTCAGTGTTGACAACAAGTCGTGTTCGTTGAAGACCACCTCGTCCATGCAGCCTCGGAAGCCGATCAGGTCTCTGGGGAGGTAAAGTCTGTCCAGGCCTCCTGCGCCTCCAACATAGAGCCCATCCAAAATGTGGAGCTCGTGATGGGAGCCTGGCATCTTTATATCTGTGTGAGAGTTCTTGTCGACACTCAGAGTGACGTTGTGCAGCACATGGCGGACCTCCACAGAGTGCCAGGCCAGGTCGTTGAGCTGGGTGCCTCTTTCTGACTGTAACACCACCTCCCCCGATCCAAGGTCCAGTTTCAGCTGAGGGAAGAAACAAAACAACAAGATTACAAATGATGCTACATTGCATGAATAAAAAGGCAAATGTACTGATCCTAGAAGTAATTCCATTGAGAATCAGGCTCATCAGTTATGAATATATATTTTTTGTTATGTCCCACATTCAGAATGATTGCTGTTAGGTTAGCGACGTGCCTCTAGGAATGGTAGTGTTGGTCAGATAGTCCACCACTTGAAATACCTCAAGAACAATTGGATGATTTGCCATGACATTTTGGTACAGACATTCATGGTCCCTAGACAATGGATGGACAATGGAGATTTGATCCCCTAACTTTTCCTCTTGCACCACCACACATTTGTTGGTGGTATTTTTGTTTTTTAGTAACATTTCATAACTGTTGCACGGATCGCTGTTAAATTTGGTACTAAAATATCAGTTTTGTCCAGAAGAGGAATCCTGATGGCCTCTGTGATGCCTCAACTTTTCTTGATATTACCGTTAAATGAATGTTGAATAAAATGTCTTGACAACGACTGGATGGATTACATTTTGTAGACATTCAGGATGAATAGTAATTACGTCGTGATCCTCTAATGTTTCATCTAGCGCCGTTATCGGGTCACGCCAAACTACTATGGTGAACATCGTAAACACTACACCCACTAAACATCAGCATGTTAGCAACCTCCCTGTAAACATGGCTGACATTAGCATTTAGCTAAAAGCAGAGTACAGCCTCACAGTGCCTTTACCATAGCTGTAGACTCTTGTTTAAAAATGCATGTACAGGTTTGGTATGATTATGAAGATTGTTAAAAAATAATATTTTAACATATATTTATCCATCATTACAAATTAAATTATCTTAAAATATGTTCATTGTATCAGATGAAATAACAGTTTGTATAACCATAAGACATTATGGCTCAAAAGACTTAAATGACTAACTGCAGACACCGTGACACCTGGAAAGGGAAACACAGTACTTAGACTGCTTGTATTATGATGTCACCTGTTGTTGTAACAGTGAGCTTTGTCTGCGATTTGAAGCAGGAAGAGAACGATCACCTCCTTGCCTGCAGCTATGTCCGCAGAGCATCATGTCACCATCTCAAACTAACGCTGCATTTAGGTGACGTGCTTGTTGGGGCTTGCTCCTGAGTCCCTGCTATTCATGCGTGGGCTTCCAGGGGCCGACGCTCACGTCTGACTCACATGGAATGAGACCCCGAGCCCGAGAATAACTTGTGCGAGTGAACAAAGCAACGTTTGGTGACCTGTGCCAGTTTAAGGAACGGGGGACGAGCAGCTCACTCCTCATGCTCACTAAAAAATGCAACGCAGTTGTGAGGCATTCCCGGTAGCGCCAACAGAAGCATTAGCCACAAGGATTTCTCGAGTTTTGATACACAAAAAGATATGATGCATATCTCAGGACTTCCTGTGTTTCATATGAAAGTATCTGCACATTAAATAAAAGGCTTCCCACAGTACATCTGTACATTCTGTACATGTATTGCATGTTATGTTTTAAAGGCAGATGAATATTGTGGCAATATTAGTATTATAGAAGCAAAAAACTACAGTACTTCTTTTATAATATAGCATATATAACTATATAAAGATATAGGCTATAATTTTTCTTGTCCATTAAATCAGAGCTCAAATGATTAATAAATGAGTCAAATTAATATTTTCATACAAACGTGTCTTCTCATATATGAGGAGTTGCTGCTTTACTTTGTTCTATATTATTCTAAATTGAACATTGGACAGTTGGTCAGACGTAACAAGACATTTGAAAATTGTAATGTAATAAGGACAATTACTCAAAATATATATATATTAATCTTAAGTCTCAGCCCTTTATTACATTATATTATTGAGTGATTATAGTTGCTAAAAAAACAAGCGCATACAAGCAGTACGGATGGATGAAGAAAGAGATTATGAAATTGTTGGGGGAGGCGGTATGAGGCAGAGCAAATCACCTGGAGTACATGTACAGTATCACCACACAATGATCACTCCATTACTCAAACACAACAACACAAAGATCTGCTGCTTTCATAATCTCTTTAGTTTCCACTGTGACAAGTGACTGGTATAGAGTTAACACTCAGCTGACACCAGGCAGGCTTGTCCGCTTGTGTTACAGTGTCGAGAGAGTGACACGGCCATGGAGCCAAGCTTAAGGCCGTTATAGTGTGTGTGTGTGTGTGTGTGTCTGTCACGTCTTTCCATACGTGTGCATGTGATCAAGCACAAAAGATGATCTGTGTGTATTGCATGCATGTGTGCGGTCATGTGTGCCTGAACGTATGCGCTCATGCGCTGGGGGCCACGGATGTACCCACCTGCAGGCGACCGGCGTGGAGCTCCAGCAGGAAGTAGTCGGTCTGGCCAGTGGCCAGGAACAGCAGGCCGCCGGCGCTGGAGGTTCGGAAGCGGATGCGCAGCGTGTTACGGTCGGACGACTCGGTCGCCTTGAGCTGCACGAAGCCGTCGCCGTAGAAGGAAGCTGGAGAAAGAGACATTAAAGAGAGGGGGGGGGGGGGGATTTAAAACAAAAAGACAAATGACAGAGGACAAAGAGGGAGAACATGTGTGTGTTCAAAACGTGGTGCTCACTGTCTCTTGCAGCCTGATGAATAAATACTGAACACTAGAAAACAGAACAGAAAGTACAGTAGCACAACACACAGCCATTGTGGTCAAGCATTGTGGTCTTAAAATAGCCAACATATGACATTTAGATGTAAAAGTCAGGCTATTTATCATCCTGCTCGTTCTTTAGAAGTGGCGTGTGTGTGTGCGCGGGAAGCACACACACACAAACACACACACACATATTTAAACACAGCACACTGCACAACAAATTATACCTCGCCCCGATTTAAAAGAATGCTTGTAAGATTCTCTGCTGGGCCTCGCCCTTCCTGGTGGGCCTGCTGTGTTTGCGGCCTGATCATTTACACGCATCACAAGTACGACAAGAGTGCAATTATGAAGTGCTTTTACGTGCAGAGTAATAACCTCCTCTGTAGGAGGACACAAAACATGGCGACAGAATTGCAGGTTTTGTGTGTGTCTGCTCGAGAAAGTTGCTCGCGGACTGTCCGGATTGGTAGGGATGACATAGCTTTTTTCACATTTTAATTGAAAGGTGTTTGACTTTAATGCCACAACAGAGGCGGAGGATGCGCACGGGGGAGCTCGGAGGGGAAGTGGGACGTGTTCGGGCCTGCCCTGCCCCGACAGGAACCTTCAGACTGAACTTGAAAGGCCCTGACGTCCCCACAGCGCCTCGTGTTCCAGAAACAACTGTGGCGGACGGACCCAGCTGTTTCTCCTAACCTCACCTCCCAGCCACCTCGTGTTGCCCTGTAATCTGGCCCAGCACGCTCTGAAGGGCGCTCTGAAGGGCAGCTCTGAAGCGCAGCTCTGAAGCGCAGCTCGTGCCCGAGCACCAGCAGCTCGCTACTTAACGGGAGCTGATTGAGACAGAAGACGATATAAATCAAGCTCAGCTGTCAAACATGACACGCATCTTGTGCTAATAGGAAAAGAAACACGTTGTTTACAACATGCACTTAGACTTTGAAATATATATTTTAAGTGCTAAATTAAAAAAAACATATATTGTATACCGATTAGCAGAAGAGAGAGTGGTTTGTTTCCCTCATCTCCCTGGCCTTCTCAACATAATTGGCTGATTTGACCCATTTACGAAATCAATTTTTGTATCTTTGAGACGAACAAATCAGCTTTTTCCTCCTCCAGACTGATATATCGCCCAGTTTCAACAAACCAAATCTCAACTGGGCCTTTGAAGATCTTCTCAGATGAATTATAAACAACATAATTTTACAAATTGCAAATGTATACAGTTTAGGTTTGGTTCGGTTCATCTTAGAGGAATCTTTTGGAGGATGCAACTGCTTTTATTATCAATTACTTTGACAATTGTTTCTTGATTCGACTATGAATGCCAGAAAATTGTGAAAAATCGCAATTTCCTAAATCTTGTTTTGACCGACCAACAGTCCAAAACCTAAAAACATTCAGTTCACCATCAGACAGGACAAACATGCAGCGCATTGTCACAACTCAGAAGCTGGAACCAGTGAATATTCTGCTGGAACAGTGACTTAAAACAATAAATCAATCGTCCAAATTATTAATTTTCTTTCAACTGACTAACCCTGGCAGCCCTCTAATCTTATTTATGATTAAAATAATAAAAATTGAAATACCTCATCAACCCCACAGCTGTAAATCAAACTGATCTTGTCTTTTGATTAAGACTCATTGAGTTATTAATCACAATAAATACATGTCTAGTCAAACAGCCTATCAAGTGACTACATGTTCTCCAGCTAACCGCACACTGGTGCTCCCATCAGCCAGCTCTGGTGCGTATTTGTGCTCAGTCAGAAAGCAGCACTGCTTTGCACCAATTCACACAGAGATGTGAATAATCAAGTAAAGGGCAAACACAAGCTTAACAAAGTTTGGAATATTTTTAAAAACATGTATCCTCCAGGTGCTTGTTTTTAAAATTTTATTTTTTGAAACCAAAGACAAATAAATATAGTTATTCCTGCTGTTTGTTTAAATGAAATGAACTTTAATTAACATAGCAGTCAGGTGTTAAACAAACGTATCGACTGGCCCACAGAAACAGCATGCAGCGTGACTCGTCCTTCCTCTGACCCAGAGTCAGACTGACTGACTGTCCTTTCTCACACATCATGGTCATTCATCTGACTGGCTCTGCTCAACGGGGAAGGGAGCATTTCCGACAAAAAAACAACAAAAAAACTGGCCAAGAGGAATGCAATGCCATTTGTTCCCTTAGATTCACAGGGATGGACATGGATGCTCAATTGTATTTCGGCGGTTGTCGCGGTGACGTTAAAGCCATATGATTGAGTGTCATGTTTGGTTAGAACAAAAACAACACAAAAAGGTCTTCCCCACAGTTTACTGGATTCTTGAAAAGATGGAGAGAGAATTTTAGCTTTTTGTTGTTTTCGACATACTTGGCTACTCACATGCTGAAACATGGACATATTTAGGAGGGGGGGGTGGGGGTGTAAATGAAAGAGCAGTGTGCACTGCCGGAAAACAACACCCACACATAAGCAGAAGAGGTGTTTGGAGGTCGTTCTGTAATGTAATGCATGTTTCTGGGGGGGGGGGGAAACTTCACAAAGAACAAAGCCAGTGACCTTTCAGCAAACACCCGCTTTCATGTAATTTGAGGGCTGAGAGCAGCGCTCAGCACTGTGTGCTCAGCTCTACACAACACATCGGACCGACTGAAGTGCCTCTTTGGGTGTTTTTGTGGACTTTTCATGCCACTCTGGAATGCTGATGCATTGAGGTGAAACAAATGTCTGTACTGTAGTTATTGTTTTTCAATAAAGGATATGGTGAGACTGAGTCGTGAAATAATTCCTGATTATCCCCGGGGAGGGAAGGCAGAGCCTGGATGAATGCTGAATTCAGATGACACATGCATGGATCAAATCAACCAGAGGCTAATGAATGCCCACATGGATGCAAATAACATACATCTGAAGCTGTGACTCATGAAAAAGCTCCCACACACCCACACACACATACTGAGTTCTCTCGACGCCTGTCCATTACTTTAATTTCAACTTGAGTGTGCTGTTGTCACACAGTCAGATTGCATCACAGTCCCGTTTGCGCCGCTCCCTGTGATAAGGTAAGAAGAGGCAGTGCACGTACTGCGCGTGCACCGCGCACCCACAGATTATCCCAAGTCATTTATCTGAGATGAACACTGACGTTAATGGCCTCATTAATTTGAGAAAATCATGCAGAATCAAGCTGGATTAAAAAAAAAGCTAAACATGACTATCTGTGGTTGCTGTGTGAATGAACCCACCAGCCAGACCTCATTCACAATCTGATCGATTCTGTTGAGGTTAACATTTGTAAGACCCGTGCACCTCTAGTCTACAGCAACTCAACAGGAAACATGTAACAATCGTCGGTAAGGTGATACAGCGAGCCTGCTTTTTGGAGGCGCTGCTCGTGATGATACAGAAATAGTCTGCTGAAGCCTGCACATGAAGGAAATCACTGTCAGCCATTAATGATCATGTGTACTGACCACTGAAGTGGTGGTTATAACAAGTCGCATTCAGGGTGGACGTAATTCCTCCGTAAACAACAAACACCTGAAGGAAACTCGTCAACATTAGCCACTATAATGATATGGTTTTGAGATTAACACATCGGCATTGAAAGCACCATCAAATTAGATTATCCCTCGTTTGTTTTCATTGAGAAAAAAAAAGAAAATTAAAAAGGTGTAAAAGTTGTTACCTCCCGACGCCAGCTCGAGCAGGAGCGACCACCAGAGCAGACCGCGGAGCCACAACTTCTTCTGGGTGTTTTTCACAACAGAGTCCATCTTTGTTCTCCCGGTGGGAACGCGAACGTTACCGGACATGTGCGGTTACATTTTAACAGACATGTTTGTCACTTCTTCACGCTTCGGCACCGTCAGACACAACAGTTGAGTCGTGCAGCTATGCAGGCTGAAGTGGACTGGACTGAGGCACCGACAGAGGTCCTCGATAAACTCCGCCTCGTGCGCGTGTGTGTGTGTGTGTGCGTGCGTTTGTTTGTGTGCGGGTGTGTGTTCTGCTCCAAGAAAAAAAAGCATGTAAATCTTAGTTTTCAAAATAAAAGCCAGAAATATGAGTGGAAATATGAGATTTTAACTAACCGTATTTGTATTGTACGTATTTGGATGTATAATTGTGAAATAAATCAATTTGAAAGAGATATTTGTGTTGATCACATTACAGGTACATTTTACTTGGCATTTTTTATTTAACTCTCCAGGTTTCAGTTTAATTCAAGGACAAATAAATTAGGATTATTAAAGGTGTTTGGTTACCTCCTCCTTTCGTGTTGTTTTTTTTGAAACCCTCAAGAACTTAATTTTTTTCCGGCTTTTAATTTGAGCCAATTTTCCTATTCGGGGTATTATTATAATTTAATATCTGCAATATGTAAGGGGCATTTACGGGGTGACAACCCCTAAACGAGACTTACATTTTTCAATGAAATCCAAAGATGTAGTTATCGATAAATCAAAAATGTTATTCTTTTTTTTGTTCAAAAGATCTATTAATATGTTTAACGTCATGGAGACATGAGTGTGACCTCCATCCACGGCTGGTGACATGTTCAAACTTTCAGCTTAGATATGAGTCACTTCATGTGAAAAGTGGATATAGTGTCTGCGTCCTAAAAGCTCTGAAACCTTTCTCGAACAGCTAAACATGTAGTTTCCACGTGTATAGATAAGCATCAAAAAGATAACTTTTGTGTGGGCACATGTAATAAAGGTGATACAGTGGAAAAGAGTCCTGTCTCTGTATTAGGTTGTTATTTTTTCCCTAAAAAACGGCAGCTAATTCCCGGTTCACTCATATGGTGGTGGTTATAACATTTATTTAGCAGCTTTTTAATTCAAGTTAGATTAAAATGACTAGTCGCTACATTTTCAAGTCGAAAGAAAAAATGAATAAAGCTGAGGAGCGTCTTGCTTTCATACAATATTCTTCCCAGGTGGTGACCTCCAGATCAAAAAAAGTGATGCCAATTTTGAAAGTCCCGTAAACTTGCATTCTTTCCACTGGCCAGCAGGGGGCGACTCCACTGTCGTCAAAAAGAAGTCTGATTATATAGAAGTCTATGAGAAAAGAACTCTACTTCTCTCTGGATTTATTCCCTCAGTAAATATTGTAAACATGAATTTATGGTCTCAATATCTATAGTTTCCAGTCTTCTTCAATACAGCATTATGTTCATTACGTAAATCATGGTCCATTTAGAGTGAAATAGACCATAAAGCATTGGCTACCTTGTGACTGACATGTCGCTACCACAGAGTTATCTGTGTTTTTGTCCTGCAACTTTAACCCTTTCACGGTGTATTTGCAGTTCATGAAAGTTAATTGTATATTTTTGGTCACTGTAGGAGCCATTAGTTATATTTGTTTACATTGGGAGCCTACCTCTGGTTGACCATGGGACGGGTGGCAGTGTGGATTAGTGTGGCAGGTAATTGGTATGTGGGGCACAGGTGCAACAGACAGCTAATGATGCATGGGTGACGGGGAGATCACACATTTGTTTTACAGCACGCAAGACACACCAGAGGGAGACCAGGAAGACAAGTTATATCATATCGTATTATCATCTGTAAACGGAAATTCTAATCAAACGCAAACCTCACCCAAAAGTGAAAGAGCCTGGAATCTCTTTATTGAAGCGAGTAAAGAACACGATCTTCTCCTGCACCCAGCCGAGTGGCTAGTTGCTGGAATCAGTCACTATAGTCACCACTATAGTCATGAGTAAAAATGTCTTACTCATGTTTTAGTTGTACTTCGTGATGGTTCCAAAAACCAAGATGGCGCGGGCCAAAATGCCTAACTCGAGGCTTCAAAACTGCATGTGTGACGTCACGTAAACTTTGTCCACTTCTTATATACATGATATGATTCTGCCTTCCTGACTCAGTCATTTTCACAAAGTCCAGTTCATGCAATAGATACCAATCAATATGCATGAACATTTTATGGTATAGCCCACATGAAATATGTTGTAGCTCAGTATAATCTGGGCACCACTGACACATTCTAACCTCCAAAGCAACATAAGGAATATTGTAATTTCCAGTTTATGCCGAGTCCCTGCAGCAGAATGTAGCCATGGAAACATCTTTCATTCCTTTTAAATGTGTATGTATGTATATTATGTAGATAAATGTGTAATGAAATGCTCACATGTTCAGACTGCATGCATTTGAATGTAATCATGATGTGCATGTTGTCTTGCATGATATTGCCTGCTTCAGTGGAGTTTTGTACATCTCAACCATGTATATTTATTATTTATTATTACCTTACTGATGATATATGTTAAAAGTATGGTATGTATGGAACATGTCAGATACAAAATTTTAAATACAAGCATATTGTAAAAACAATGTACAATTGTGCAACTAACAATATACATGATTTTAAAGTTGTTTATATATATTAGTACTTACTGCAAGTGCTGCTGCTTGGCAACAAATACAAAACAATAATCAGTTCCTTCACGTGGGTTTAATGTGTCTGAGATGAAGAAATCGTTATTCAAGAAAATATATTACAATTTCATTTAATAAAAACATGCAGGTTGATTGATCAAAATGTTGGAGTGTCATTACGACATGTCGGGACCACATGTATAACCAATAAGCATTACTGATTTTGTTGTCATTGTTATTCTACTACATCCACTTCTGCTGTTATTATTATTCGTCGTAATTTTTCCATCATTATATTGCTTGCTACTCTCATTACATGAATAATTTATGTCATATGCATTGAATGTGTTGTAACTTTGTTATGTTGTTCGTTCTGTACACGTGACATCTGTCACACTTGTGTCCATCCTGATAGAGGATCCCTCCTCTGTTGCTCTCCATAAGGTCTCTTCCTCTTTTCTCCCACTTAAAGGGGTTTTTGGGGGAGTTGTTCCTGTTCCGATGTGAGGGTCCCGGGACAGAGGATCTCACATGTGTACAGATCGCAAAGCCCTCTGCGGCTATTTTGGGCTATAGAAAATAAATTGAATTCTCGTAACTGTACTCCTATATAAGTATTATGTATTAGTGTGTTTTTCATAAGACTGTTATCGATTGATTTCACTTTACTCTGAACTGGCTAACATCTCTCCAAGACAATAATAGAATGACGTCATCCAGACTGCAGTCCACAAGGAATGTCCTTTTTCAAGAATGTAGATCAAAAATCAATCAGATTGGATTTACAAAATGATCATCTGTTCAAAAACATAAATCATGATCATGTAATCACAACCGAGTAGAAATCAAGGCTAAATATGATTCATGTTGCGGTAATAGAGCAGGTGATGTAAACAAAGTAAGAGTATGGCACAATCAGTAAATACTAGCGATGGATGGATGGATGGATCCGATGGGTCGTCAGCAGGCCCCCAGCAGTTTCCTGTACTCCTGTTTGATGCAGCTGTAGATGGGATGGTAGAAGCGGCGGTCCGGCACCATGAGGTCGGTGACGATCTCGGTGTGGTCCACCCTGGGGAGCAGGTAGAGCGACACCGTCACGGACAGCGAGGTGAGGAGGTCGCAGAACTTCACGGAGGAAGCGACGGGCACGATGATGTCGTCGGCCCCGTGGAGCAAAGCGAACGGAGGCACTCTGGCAAAACCAGAGAGGATCATGGGTGTTTAAAAAAAAAAAAAAGAATAACAGATGCAACAGGTTTCATAAAGATAATTTCACCTGTCCAGCTTGTCCCGGCTCAACTCCTTCAGTAGGTGTGTTGGTGAGTAGTACGGGAAGTTGTCCACTCCATTCATGGCTTTATGCATGGTGGAGACGTACTCCACTGCTCGCTTCTGCTCGTGCTCGTAGTGGTCCATGACGTTGTACACGCCGCTCAGACCTGTCAGAAATATGGCAGATTACCATTAATAAATCCAGGCAGTGAATCCAAGGAAAATAAGTAGATTGAAAAATGATTAAAGCACTTTTGTGTTTGAAGACCTCGGGTCATAGAATACATTCATGCGACGAAAGCATCTTTGTGGCATGCATGATTGTATTAAAGTTGAGTTTACATAAGCTTAAAACACGGTCAACACTGAAACAGTGATGCTCACCAATGACTCCTCTTATGGCCAGCGTGACGTCCCACTGCTGGCTCGCCTCTAAGAAAAGCTCCTCTCTTGCATCGATGAGAAACAGCGTGGTCAGTGCGCACAGATGAGCACCCGCCGAATGGCCAATTAATACTATGTTGTCCTATAAATGGCAGGAAAAAAAAGACATGTGTAATGACATATTATCTACAGTGAACACTGAGCGACTGAGGATCAGGGCTCCCAAAACATCATTATTTTGTGAGTTAATTAGAAACTGAATAGAATGATTGGCTCAGTTTAGAATGTATTCATGATTTGCGTTCAAACTGTGAGAACTGCACACTTAAAGGGTTGCTGGTGTTGATATTGTCATTTCTTATCAAAATGGCAAAACCATCGCCATCAACTGTTTAAAAGTCAGCCCTGATCTTTCAGGGCCAGTTCTGAGATAGAGCCGACCATTTGGCACTAATCTACGCCATGAAATAAAATAACGTGAACAAACAAAACTGTGACTTGAGTGTGTAGATGAAACATTAAGTTGTTTGATTTGACTCATTTAGCTGCTGACTAGTTAGTGTCTTGTCTCATTTGTGGTCAAACAAACAGTAAATCCATCAAATTCAGTGCCTCGTGCAATATCACTATTTTCCAAGCTACCATAACTGTCATATTTGGCTTTTGACATAATGAAGTGGATGTGGTTTCATCTCTCAGCCCCTCAGACCTGCGGGTGAAGTTACACTTTAAATTTCCCATGAAATTGATTCGTGGTTTTCATTGTACTCCGTGTCTGGACAACATTTATTTTCCTGCATGAAAAGGGATTTTGATGATTGGAAAGGATTTAGGAAAATGTAAGCTACCTGCAGGCTTTTATATGAATTTATGACACCTATAAAAATTCTCCTTTATTTGGTTTATAATAAATGGTCAATGTTACCCTCATAATCTGACGGTTTTCTTCAGTTTTCTCAGCAATACGTGAACATATTTCTTACTTTATCAAAGTTGAACTTCTGTCCACTCTCTTGGGCCCAAACCAAGCAGTCGGCAATATCTTGGACCATGCCTAAAACGTTCGCCTGGATCAGCAATCAGATGGAACCAGCAGTCAGTCCCGATACCACAGTAACATTTATGAAATTTATTATCTGCAATTCCTACCTATACCTCACAAAGTTATGAGAAACCGTTCACATTCCAGTCATTCCTACTCTACATATGTGCTGCAACCATCCAATAAGACGACGGAGTGTTGCTCTCCTACCTGTGGATAGACGAAGTAATCAGGACAAATGACAGTTGCGCTCAGTTCTTCGGCCATCTGCCTCGCCAGCAGACAGTAAATGGATCGATCTCCGGAGCCCCACGCGCCTCCGTAGATGAACACCACCAGCGGAGCGGGCACGCCTTTGGACCTGTCCACGTTGGGAGGGTGGTACAAGTCCAGCTTGTTGCTTCGGCGGCCAAATGTGATGCCCTTTGTGTCCAGACAGACAATACGGTGAACTTTGACACAATCTTTAGGGTGTTGCACAACACATTTTCCAGGGACCACATCGAGTCAAGCAGTGAAAGCCGAGACAAACATAAAAGTAAGATTATTTCATTTTAGATGTTTACTAAAACGTCTGCCCCCCTACAGTGGAAAGACACTTCTTCGTCACTCGTCGTTAACACACCTTCTCGTAGTGCTTGCGGTTCTCCTCATTCTTGTACCATGACTTCCACTGAAAGTAAAGTCTCCCGTATTGCAGGTATTTGAGAGTCTCCAGCACAGCTTTGGTCAAACAGTATATTCGTCTGTAGAAGAGGCCAAAGATGGAGGTGGATTAATAACAGACTCTTCTTAACGAGTGAGACAAGAGGAAGAGATCTGGAGTATTTTACAAGTTACCGTGGTTTCAGAGCTTCTATGTACTTCTTATATCCGGGCTTGTTGGGCCAGCCATAAAGCCACTGGGCCGCTAGAGAGATGGAGTAAGGGAGGCCCACCAACAGGACCCCCACCGACACAGGCAGCGACATGTGATGTTTCAACCCTGACCTTCAAAAGAAAAAGATATACATATATATATTAGTATATTACTCTTTCAAAAGTTATATCACCCAATGCTCTTCAGAATGTGGTTGAGAGGCTCTTACATGTTCTGGTTCAGTCCGTCTGTCTTGCCTACAACAAAGAAGAGAGAAACCTTGAAACATGTGTTACGTTGTTATCAGACAAGCAACAGGTTGAGTGTAAAATGTTCAGTTGTAACTCCTGGCTTCATTAATGCTTAGTAAATAATTGACTAATGTTTTATAGTTCACAAATGAGCTATTACATGCAAATGTGGGGCTGGTAGGTTATAATCCTCCAGATATTTTACTTTTTATTTGACCAGGTAAAAGTTCTAATTGACCTCTGACCTTGTAGAAAAATACTGCAGGGCATCTGGACCAAAATAATGGTGTTAATAACTTATTAACATTCACAATCAAAGATTTGATGGATTGTCAAAAATAAAACGTTTTGACATTTCTAATGACAGATGAAGTAGTTTTGCTGTTGGCTTATTAGAAAGTGAGACACACGTGACCTTGTTATTAGTTACTTATTAACTAATTAGAGACACTTGTTACCCATAATTCATATTTGAATATGTTAATGACTTACCAGCCAGAGAAATGTGTCACAAACTTGAACCCAAACGTTTTAATGATTGGCTTGTGACGTATCTCTAGAGCAGCGGTTCCCAAACTTTTTAGGCCGCGCACCCCCTTCTACATCCCGACTGGGTTCGCGCACCCCCCCCCCCCCCCCTTAATAAAAAAAAAAAAAAAGAAGCAACAGAGCCTTTTAAGCCTTCATAGCCGCATAAGAATCAGACCAATGAGAGAACAGTTTGCTCGCGCGCGGCATTTGTTTACAAGATTTAGTCCGCTGTTAAATGTTGCAGTGTGAACACAAACCGAACAAAGGAGCAACTGCAACAAAGCAAACGAACTGAAGGTGTGAAAACGCCCTGAAACACTGCAACAAAGTTTCAATAACTTTCAGTGACACAAGGCGTCACTTTTAAAGAGCAATACGGATGCGAGGACACACGCACAGGCTCAGAGGCAGATTATCACATTTAATTTACAATTAATGAGCGACTAATGTAGCCAGGATGTCTTCGGACAAAGCATCGATGCGGCGCGACACAGTGTTGTTGGACACCGGGATCATGCACAACTGTTTTGATTCTTTCTGCCCAATCATACATTCCACCATCTCTCTGGCAGCTGGCAAGCTCACGTCTTCGGCGATTGTGTGCGGTAGCCCCTTTCTCGCTATTCTGTAACTGATATGAAGCCGTAGTGCGTCATTTATAGACCAACACATGAATGAGACTGCAGTTGTTTTTGTCTGTTTTGTAACTCCTCCAATTTCGATATAAAGAATGTAAGGGGCTTTTGACTTGCACTGGCATGCTTGGTGTTCAGGTGGCGACGTAAATAAGAGCTTCAGACTGTTAGCCAGAACCTCACTGCACACCACGCACTGTGGCTTTGGGGAATCTGCGTTGCCAATCCAAGTGAAGCCCAGACACACATACTTTTCATCATATTTCCTCTTTTTTTCCCAGTCTGATGCTCACTCTCGTTTCCTCTTTTTCACCTTGACTCCGCGATGGGCCGATGTGCTCCCGATGTGTCTGTGCTGCACCTCTCCGTTCCCCTCGCCTCCGATTCCTCTCTCTCTCTCTGTCCCTCTCCTCTTTTACGACTGATAGCTTCAGATGTCCCACCTGACAGTTTTTAAATTAAAATTACATTTTTTTTAAATATTTAATATTATTACACCATCAGACCGCCATTACACTTTTCCTCTCGCGCACCCCCTAGATGCAGCTCGCGCACCCCCAGGGGTGCGCGCACCCCACTTTGGGAATCCCTGCTCTAGAGCATTAGTAAATGGTAAAAATATAAATAATTTATAACTCTATTATTTATAAAACCTTAATGATGGGTGACTTAGAAAGTGGTACCCGGCCAGCTTTCTCTAAGTGTGTACCGTTAACATGGCACCCTCTAGTGGGTCTCTATACATTAACACCGTCGCTTATCAGAAGCTTCATCTGTTGAAGAATAACACAAAGAAGCACATAACCCTTTGACAATGGCCACTAACGTTACTTTATAAATTGGTATTAGCTAGCTAGCTATGAGCTACAGTGAGGCTACAGTATTGTATGTGAGGAAACATCATTTTGCGTTCCTCTGCTTTTCACAATTCCGTCGTAAAGCTAAGTAAAACGTGACCTATCTGAACACCATGTGAACGGAAGGACTGTTCCGGTGGCGTGAGCTACGCTAGAAGTAAAGTTTACTTCACGTTATATAAGATGTTTTTGTAGCTTAACTTATTATTTGCTTCGAGAAACAAAGGAAAGGTCAGGAAAACAAACGTAAACATAGCAAAATATAATCATATGTAGCACTGAATGCCTATGTCCCGGGTTAATGTGGTCCGGTATTAAACCCTTAGATTCGGATGAACCGATGCCGCGGATAACCTCGTTACCTGTCCTCCAGAAGCCGGCGTCGGCCACACACGTACAAAGAACAAAAGTATCCGGCTAAAGCAAGAGGGAAATCTTCCTTAACTTCCGGTGCTGCTCCGAAGTATCGTATGCCAGGTGATTGCAGGTTTTTTCTATGAAAAAAACAGTAGATAAAATACAAATAATACAGAAGCCATGATCGCTACATTAAAACTTAATTTATTAGAGCATCTCTGGGTGTACCCAAATAAATAAACAAACAAAGCGACATGCATCTGTGAAGTTAATTCAGGAAAATACGGATTTTTATCTTGTTGTACTCAACAGCTCCGCTCTGATAACCCGGAAATACATCCACGAGAATGACCCCCTTTATGCAGATAGCAGAAAGCCAGACAATGGAAACCGTAGTTTGACCCCCCCAAATAAATCGTAACTCAAGGTCAATCTACAAATTTATATTGGAGATTTTTAACTAGATCTCGCAGTCGTCATGGATATAGCTCAATTGCTACCTGCCCCCTGCAGGTATTGACAGCTGATGGCAGCATAATGACGCCAACCGCTGAGGAAGACCATGTGATGTTGCTGAAAGCACAAAAAATGTCTAAAAAATTTCTAAAAAAATCAGTCAATGGACCTCGATTTAAGATTACTATTATTTTTTAACTGGTGAATTTAAAGCCGCTAAATTGCACTTATGTGAAATTTCAGTTAATGGTCCCATATGTTTTTATATAATCTCTCTCCAGCAGGGACGGGTTGTGTAATGTTTACAACTCACAGCTGTACTGAATGGTAATAGAGCACTGAAAGATAAAATAAAAATAACTCGTGTGAATAAAATTAAAATATATTATATTGAAGAGAAAATAATTCATATTTCGCTCTGTCTTGACCAATCACGCGTCCCTAAATGCCATGGAAACGGACCTGACCAAGGTTACTTAAGGCCGATCAGAACTTTCTGACTGTAAGTAACTGTACGGGACTGCATGCGCGTGCACCATCTCCTCCACGCGCTGTGATATGCAACTCATAAACTGGGAGAATAATGAGTTGTAGACTAAAGCGGGTACTGTGGTCATGTTGGATTAATGTATCCATGTTTCACTGTGCGTCATGAAGCACGTAGCTCAATGCATATTAATTAAACACGTTCACGCTGTTTACTGCAAACCATTGATCGTTTTGTCCACACAAACATTGAAGTCCTTACAATTGTTTGGTGCAGAATAACTAACTGTTAACTGAACTAATGTTCGGACTAACAGAGGCATAGCTGCACTATGTTTGATATTATTGTTAAAATATTAAAAGGCACAGCCTCTTGTGTGTTGGTGACTTGGTGACACGTGTAGTGCGGTCATCATTTTTTCTAATTTAATCTTTGATTATTCTTCAATGTTATCCAGAAATATTTCATGTTATGAGAAATCCTTACATTAATTTTTCCCTCTCAGCTGGTGTGAACTACATCATGGAACGTCCTGCACAAGAGGGCTACAGGGTCGTCCCGTACTCTTCTGATGACGGAGCAGGTGTAGTATGTGTTGAATATGTTTATTATGTAAAGGGTGAGTAGAGGTCAGGCTTGACTTTTTGGTCCCAGTTAAACCAGGAGGAAGAAGGACGAGGAGGAAGACGTCAGGTCCGACTGGGAGACCTTAGATTCCGGGTATGACTCCATGTTCGGGGATACAGAGGACGAAGAAGAGGAAGAGGAGGAGGAAGAAGAAGAGGGGGAAGAGGAAGATGACCCTTTCACCCAGCGGTTACCACCTATAGGAGTTTCTGGGAGGGGTTCTACCGAGTGCCGACTCCTCCTCCCTTTCCCGCTGGTCGTCCTCTCTCCCTCCCTTTTGGTGTGGAACGTCCTGAAGAGGCTCCGCCCCTGGTCCCCCAGAGGTCAGAAGAGTCCACCAAGAGGAGCAGGGAAGAGGACCGCACGGAGCAGGTAAGTGTGAAGAGGCAGAGGACCAGGAGCAGGAAGAAGATGAAGATGACCCCCTCACCCAGCGGTTACCACCCAGAACAGAGGTCTTCAACAGGGGAAATGTTTGGTTGATTAGACAATTAAAAAACTTTATTTTAATAGTTCAGTATTGTATGAAATATAACAGGTATCTTTATGCATGGCAGTGGCACTAATAGGCCATCACTCATTTTTCATTTCCACATTTATGTTTAAAATGAAAACATCATTTTGAATAGCTATGCATGATTATCATGCAATTGACAGACAATGTGTCACGGGGCATGATGATGGACTCAAACGCAGACCAGGGCCCCGTGCCACGTAAGTGGTTCAGCAAAGTCGATCAAATGTCCTGTTAGCCAGCCTACATTAACGAGATGATTGATGTCAGGCTATCTCGGTTCCTGCAAGGCTGATCCGCTCTCAAACAGTCTCGTTAATTCGAACCAGACGATCGGGATCAGGATGATTGCGCGTGCTCGTCCCACTTCAAAAGGGGGAAGCGTCGATCACCGAAACCATGATCTTCTAACAGTACAATGTTAAATAAAGTCAAAGAAAGAGCCGCTTTTTACTCCGCTGACGCGCAGGAGATGATCATGAACGCATATGAGGATTTCAAGACCATAATCACGGCAAAATATAACACCGTCACCGCTGCGAGGGCTAGACAGGAAGCACGGCAAAATATCACAGACAAGTTAAATGCGTAAGTGTTGGGAAAATGTATCAGCACATTTTAATGCCTCATCACCCCAATCAATCAGATATGTCTTTAAATGTGCCTGCTGGCAGTAGACTTCATGGAATGCATCATCGAATGAGATCTTATAGCGAAAATAATTATCTCAACTCTTTCAGAATAAGTAGATAAAAACAAGCCCAAAGAGTATCTAACTGATACGACTTAATATGAGGATATATGTACTGTATGCCCTTGTGTATCATGTAGCCTACTATATATGTGTATATACATGTATGTGTAGATTACCATATATAACTAGTTTGAATATATGTGTGTGTGAGAATCTGTTTATGGGCGGATCAGTATGTGTATTATTCATAATCAGACATTCAATCAATTGAAGCAGTGAAAAGAAATAGTGTGTGATTCTCTCTATTCTTATCATGAGTCCACCTTAATCATTTTCTACAGTAATGATATGCTGGTGTACTAATAACACTGTCATATCATTGTGAGTGCTTTAACCTCATGTATGCAACCAGCCATCAAGAGGACATGGGAGCAAGTAAACACTAAGCACACACAATTCAGAATGGTTAGTCAATACAATATCTGCCATAATGTAATGAACACATCCATAAGTTTATTAAGCGCCAAATGAACTTTACGAACAGCACGGCATGCAGCGGCTTTCCCCATGTTCTCCGCATCGCCGACACTGTACAACAACGTAGCACTCGCACAACAGCGCAAGGCTGCATCCAGTCTGTGGGGCAGTCGATGCTCTGCTGCGGCGTGTGGTGTTCAATGTATGGCTCAAGAAGGTCTTATAAATACATGATTTCTTGTCGGCAGAATCGATAGCGCTCGTATAGGAAGTCATCATGATGTGATAACGGATCTTGGCGATGTGGAAGAACTCTCTCCCTATAAAACGCTCATCTAACTAATATCCTCCTTCATCAGTGGATCTATGAGGAAGGGAGCTGTACATTAATGCAACAGAGGCTTCTTAGTTTGCTCAGCTGCTTTTAATGGATCACCGTGTGTCTCACTTTACATGCATTTCATGCATTTCATGAACTCCCGTATAATCCCCAGTATATGCGCAAGCGCATTAGATTACCGTATATGACAGGAGCTGCCATTTTTTCCGGGGGAGTGACAGTTTATCCAGCTACCTTCACTGAGCCTGCGCTGGAGCAGGTTCAAGCTTTTGGATGTGTTGCCATGGTGATTTTGCCGAACTTGCTTCGTGGAACCGAAAAGCCTGATCTGCGTCATCTTATCCTGAAAAGTATCCGGCTGACTAAATTAGACACGTACGTGGAACGGGGCCCAGAAGTAGAGTGAAATGGGAATTTAATAAACACTTAAATCAGAACGTGAACACTACAAGAACACACGCAAATCCAGCAGGACGAGGCAGACGAGGGGAACAGGACAAGACAAACGGGCGGTTAGAACACAAACAATGACCTGGCAGTGAGAGACTGAGAGACAGGGGTTTATAAAGTGACTTGAACAGGTGAGGAGAGTTGTGCTGATGAGGGAGTGCTTGATCAGGGACAGGTGAAGGGAGTTGGACTGGTGCTGAGGGAGTGGCTGACAGGTAGAGTGAGGAGCTACAGAAAAACACACACAGAACACACAAGGCAAAGCCTGATCGGGACACAATGTTGATATTGGCATTGGTATCAGCTGACTGTTTATAAATGGCAGTGGCACGGCCACCCTACTCACTGTACCTTGCACATGTTTAAAATCAAAACATGAATATATGAACCTGTGTAACCTGAATATATGAAACGTTGAAGACCCCTGACCTAGAAGTTTCTGGCAGGGGTTTCACCGAGTGCTGACTCCTCCTCCCTTTCCCGCTGAAATGGGGACTAGTACATACTGTATAACCTGTTACGTGAATTGGGGGGTGACCCCTCACGATTTTAAATTATTTTATTCGATAATAAAAAAAATTGAAAAATTAATTAATTCATTTTTTTTCTTTTTTTTTTTCTAATTGGGTTATTAAAACTAGATTCCTTATGTAAATGTTTTCAATTTATCTGGAAATAATTAGTAATAAGCAAATAGGAGGCCTTTCGTGTTAAACGCACGAAAGTTTGAACAGATCTTGCTCGGTGCCAACACTGATGCGCAGATGACAGGAGGTATCTGCCGGCGATGGATCAACCCTTGCGATCCACCAGAGGGACCCAGACTCCACGTGACTCTTGCCCGGCGGAGTTGGCCCCTCTCTGTATGAACCCCTGGTGCCGTAAGATGTGGCTTGAAGGAGGGGAAACGCTTTTTTAATTCGCTCCCTATATGATTTTCACACCTGGCCCTGCGGGAGATATTCGGGAGGAAGGGTTCCCGAATTCTCAGTCCCTATTTTTGCCTCGCGCACTGCTCTACTTTAAGAGTGACTTTTACCAGACTTTAAGTTTGCACTAAAATATTCTTCAATTGCCGACACAAACCAGGTCGATGGCTTGCTTGCTGTCCCGTCTGAATCGACCCACAGTAACTCACTTTGATAGTGTAATTCGGTCGCTCAGACTAGCAGTCGGTCTTATAAAAGTATTAACTTTTTCTTTTAATGTACATTGTTCCTTAACCCTTTCGAAATTGATAGGACCCTGCTTTAGAGCCCAAACCGTTATAAAGCTCTTTTAATACGCAAGCGGGCCTCTTCCGGGTGTCATTACTTACACTAGAGCGAAACTAATTTGAATAAGTATCAGTGTGGTTTGTGCATGTAAAGAATGCAATCAGTAGTGTGCCGAGCTGGATCAAACACAACTTACCTCAGGGGCTGAAGGGGATCTGCTGAGGCGTAACCCCCCTCTGGGCTGGTTTCTCAAGAAAATATGAAGAAAAGGATTTGGTCGAAGAAACCGATTCGTTATTTATTTATTTGCATTTAAATCAAAGTATAATCTCTTGGTCCAAAATACAGAGAAAAAAATCGTTAATCAAAGTATAATCTCTTCAGAGCAGTTTACAGACAAATTATCTTTAAAAGCACTGACTCAGTCAGCAGACTGGCTGGCTGTGTAGTCTACGGAGGAAAAAGTTAATGATTCACCCAGTGCAGGAATAGACCGAGTGAGCTTTCTCTCCTGACTCAACTTCAAAAAATCTTCTAAGTATTCTTAAAAACTCTGACTCTCAAAGTCCGGAGATCTGCAAAAAGTTAACCCCGTGCAGGCAGAAGCCCGCACGGGGTTCGAGACTGCTCACACGACTCCGCAACACTCCGCACAGCTCCTCACAACTCCTCTGCTGTTTCAAACTGTCACTATTTATACTCTTCTGGGGCTGGGGGCCCCTAGCACTTCACACATAACTTGATTGATGACACATAAATTCCCCCTTTCTTTTTATGTAATTCAATCTAAGTCATACACAATTTAACTGGTGATTATGAACTGTTGTTGAGAGGCAAGTAAAAGTTCTGAGTTTCAGGTGACATGTCTCGGCTTCAGGGCTGGTGTTAACATTGAAAATGGGGTCAAGGAGAGTGATATTTTCTTAAAGACAGCTGGTTTCATTGATAAAAACCTCCATATTTCTTGGCTTTTAGTGATACATAGATTCCACTCCACATTTAAAATTGCTGTCCAGACTCAATAAAAGATATGACGAGATTTCTGAGAGATGCCAGGTGATCGGTTAATGACCTTGATTGCTGATTGACAGCACCTGTGAGGAGGCTGTGTGTTGAGTCTTGTGGTGTATAAAACAGCATCTTGACTGTTGTTCTAGAGCCCTGTTCCCCGTCTGATCTCCAGCCTCTGGAGTTCAGTTCCCCTCTTGATCCCCAGCCTCTGGAGTTCAGTTCCCCTCTTGATCCCCAGCCTCTAGAGTTCAGTTCCCCTCTTGATCCCCAGCCTCTAGAGTGCAGTGCACCTCTTGATCCCCAGCCTCTAGAGTGCAGTGCACCTCTTGATCCCCAGCCTCTAGAGTGCAGTGCACCTCTTGATCCCCAGCCTCTAGAGTGCAGTTCCCCTCTTGATCCCCAGCCTAGAGTTCAGTTCCCCTCTTGATCCCCAGCCTAGAGTTCAGTTCCCCTCTTGATCCCCAGCCTCTCGAGTGCAGTGCACCTCTTGATCCCCAGCCTCTAGAGTGCAGTTCCCCTCTTGATCCCCAGCCTAGAGTTCAGTTCCCCTCTTGATCCCCAGCCTAGAGTTCAGTTCCCCTCTTGATCCCCAGCCTCTCGAGTGCAGTGCACCTCTTGATCCCCAGCCTCTAGAGTGCAGTTCCCCTCTTGATCCCCAGCCTAGAGTTCAGTTCCCCTCTTGATCCCCAGCCTAGAGTTCAGTTCCCCTCTTGATCCCCAGCCTCTCGAGTGCAGTGCACCTGATCTCCAGCCTCTCGAGTGCAGTCCCCCTGCAGTACCTCCGTGGACCCCCTGTTGAAGACCTCCTCTCTTATTCAACACAGCAGCTATCTGTAAAGTTGTAGCTGACATCTGTATCCAGAATAGGTGAGTTATCGCCTATCTTGTATTTGCTGAGGGATTTATGTGTCATGTTCTGAGTAATGTTGCATCTCATGAACTGTAATGTTTAATTTGTGAGATTTCTGCCCTGATGTGTGCTCATTTCCAGTCTCTAATCCTTGGTTTAGCCACAAAGAAACTATTACACATCTTATTGCACGCCAAGCTGTAAATTGGCGTGTGGGAATCACAAGCATTGTCATTCTTTAACTGTTCATAACAGATTCAATAAATGTAAAATGATATTACTGTAAAGGACCAAAGTGTCTTAAGATAAGATAAGAGAATCCTTTATTAGTGCTGCAGTGGGGACATTTAAAGGATTACAGCAGCATAGTGGATATTGCAAATGGAGACATAGTAAAAAAACAAGTATTTTAAGTAAATAAGTAATAAAACAGTGAAGAATATTAAATAAGTAAAAAAATCCACATTAACTAAGATATTTTATTCACGTTCTTTTGATTAAACAAAATTGCGACTGAATTTTAAATGTCCCAGTCTAATTATATGCTGGCATGCAGTAGCTACTTATTAATTGTGTGAACCACCTTGAAGCCTAATCTGTTTTTTTCCACTCATGAACTGAAACTGTTAATTATCTTGTGATTTTCCACATAGCTCTCAGGCCTACAGCTTAGGTCACTATTTGGTGACACATACACGGACGAATTTTCTTGTTTTTAACAATTCATTTCTACAGTTCCCTTGGTCTAACTGTTACCCAATTTCTTGTGTTTTATCCAATGGCGTTTTTTATAATGGTCTCCAGTAAAAATACAACTGCTGAACCTTTACTGGAAGTATGTAGCTCCACAACAAAGTTATCAGTTTAAATACACTTTAGAAAAAAATATGGAGACGACTTTCAGATTCCTCAATGTAGTTCAAAAGACTGAAAAACCTCACAACCAAAAAACATATTTGTTCATGTTAAAGACGGCCGTAGAGAGGGTGGTAATATTGTAATTCAACTGATCCGTACAAACCAGTGCTGCATGTTGTCCTTAAATCATCAAATGTTATTGGTGAGTAAACAGATGTTTTTGTTGTTGTTGATAAAAGGTCATCCGTAATGCAATTAGTAACATGTAGCTGTTCCTGATGAGGCATCAGTGTGTCTTTAGAAAGCAGCACTGCATGCATACGTCCAGCAGAGGGAGGAAGAATTCTGCCACTTGCTCCTTGAACTCATTTCTGCAAGTGACATGCAATAATTTATCCAGACGGTACACATCTTCTACCATATTAAAGGAGAATACACACGAGACAAACATTAAGATGTAAAAATTACACATTTTTATTCACACTGGACTGCACCTCAATGTGTTAGAAATGGATTGATCGACCAATCGTTCTGCTAGTTTGAACCCTTTAAGACAGGGGTCTCAAACTCATTTTCACTCTGGGCCACATCAGCATCGCGGTCGCCCTCAAAGGGCTGGTTGTAAATGTAACTACTCGTAACATATTGGTAAATAACTGTCTCTGCATTTGATTATTGTTCATTCAAGTGTAAAAATATTGTACATGCAGTTATATAAATGTAAAAATATATTAAAGCACATTTCTGTTACAACTTAAATCCTTTTAATTTAGGGTTAATAAACCCACATTAGTCTATCAAAGATCAAACTATTAAAGAAAATATCAAAGACAAATATCAAACACAAGTTATTACATTAACTTTGTTCAAAGCTTAAAATCCTTTCAAGGGTGCGTTTGCACAATCCCACATGAAGTATTTCATGTGTTTTAAAGACACGTTTAAAGTAGTCTTCAATGTACTCACAATACATTTCCATTTCAAATGTACAGTAACCAGCCAAAGAGCTGCTTCTGTGACTGTGTTTAAGTATCATCATTTTGACTTTCTATCTCAGAATTATGACTTTCTATCATAGTTATGACTTTCTATCTCATAATTTCGACTGGGGATATTTCAAGTCTAACTTTAAAAACTTTTGCTGGAGGATTCGCGGGCCACATAAAATGCCGTGGCGGGCTGGGAGTTTGAGACCCCTGCTTTAAGAGAAGAAAGAAACATTCCTTTATTAGTCCCACAGTGGGGAAATTATTCTCTGCATTTGACCATCCCTGTGTATATATAGGGAGCAGTGGGCTGCCAATGACAGGCGCCCGGGGAGCAGTTAGGGGTACAGTGTGTTGCTCAGGGACACTTCGACACAGCGCAGCAGAGGATCGAACCGGTGACCTTTCGGTTGGCGGACAACCCTCTCTACCCAGTAAGCCACAGTCGCCCCAAAAGAACTTTAACTTCCGTACATCACAGTCATGTCACATTACTGGGCTTTGCAAGCTCATCCTCATACTGTGATTGCGTGAATAAAAAAAACAGAGGCTGCTATTTGCGCTGCGCTTTAAAAAACTGCACTTGTGATGTGAAGGAAATTGGCAAACCACTCATACATCCCTGTCTGGATTTATTACCAATAAACATTGTAATTCAATGTTGATTTGTCCAATTATCACCACTCTGTGCTCCATCAACGCCCACCTAGCACTGAAGGACTCTGTAGGTTCACAGAGGGTAGAGTGCGGCACTGGACAGGGGTTTCGTTGGCCGCGTGTGAGGAAAACCTTCTGATCAGACACCGCAGACTCGAGGAAAGCAGTGCAGCGTACGAGCACTAAACCGGCCCCAAGGGGTTATTGTTATGTTTGGCCCCACCGAGCGGAGAACTCCAGCTCCTGAGTGGGCGTGTGGTTTGCTCCTCCATCTGCCACGATGTGGGGAGGCCCAGGTGCTTGCTTTTTCTTTTTCTGGAGGCCGCAGTGGAAACGGAGTCGTTGAGCGAGCCCTAAGTCAGGCATTCAAGCAGTCAGTATGAGCCGAGTCAGCCCGTTTTGGAACGCTGTGGTGAGTATTCACAGCATTTTCCCTCCCCGTGCCCGTTTAAGAATTGTATTATCCTTAAGGGAATCACTGTACGCGTAGTGGTATTAAGATAATAATTGACGAGCACGAGACCGTGTTCTGTGTAGGCGTAGAGGAGCTTTTCATCCTGGAAAAAACTGCGTTCTTTGTGGAAAAAGGTTTTTAAAGGTAATTTTATTAATAAGAAAACATATCTGCCCTTAGGTCTGCGTTAAAGAAGAGTGTACAGATGTTGAAAATCAGTCACAGCCCCATCTTTTCTTTTCTTTGCTCTCTGAGCTGCTCAGATCAAATCAGAGCTCGGTGAATGCTGCAGGGAAGCACAGTGACCCGTCACTCCGCATGTACTTCAATATGGAGATCCCAGCCGCAGGCCATCACATGTGGCCGCAACTGACATACTGACACGACCCGGAGCCAGATGCTGAGTCCTCACCAGCTGCAGCCATGCTTCTCTGAGCTCATGGAAAAGATACAAACACGGCCTTTCACGGCTCCGTTTGTGTTTTGAATTGTTAGGGTTTTATTTTCTTACAAATTGACTGCAATTTAAATAAAGGAACTGACACAGAACAATAAACACCTAAATATTCTCAGGGGCCCAGCAGGAAACAGGCAGACGGCCTTTCCGTGACACAGTTCTCTGAGATGATCGCTATTTCATCCTGATTGTACAGCTTGAGCTGCAGAACCAGGAAGGCTGAAACACACAATGTGATGAACACAATGGGCTACCTCGGAGGTTTTCATGTTGGTGGTGCCGCTTCAGAACACGGATCTGGTGATCAAGGGAGAACTTGCGGTACGAAACCTGAGATACAGTTCGAACTGTATATTTAAACACAAGGTGAGGTCGTTGAAAAGAGAAAGTGGAATTTCAAGAAATTCAGGATAATTGTCTTCTGTATTAGTACAAGGTGTGAGAAGCTTCTCACCGGTGTAACTGACAGGTTACCAGCATCCGAAGGCAAATACAACTAGAGAGGCTGGTGATACTGGTTGGTGGTACTGGTTGCCTCCAGTGAGTCATTGTGGGTGTTTCACATCAAACAGAAGCCTCCTACCTTGTGTACATTGAACTTCACCTCTGAAAAAATAAATGAGAAAGCAAAGGGAGTGCCGATAGGATTGCAAAGAGGTGAGTCATGCGGAAACTACACTGCAAAAAATATAGGTATTTTGTTTGTGTGCGTTCAGCGTCGTTTCAGATCATAAGAACATGGGGTTTGTTTGTTCAACTTTGTGATTATGGTTGAAAACTTTAAAAGGTAGGAGGTTCAACATGTTGAATGCTTGCATTTTTCTGTTTGCATCTTAAATGTGCACACACTGGCCTGTTTACTTCCCCCCCACCGTGACCCAGTCTCCCTTAGTACCCTAACCGATGCGTGGCGCTGAGCCAGAACCCAAACATGCGTCTTCTGTGTGTGCCCCCCCCCCCCCCCCAACTCAGCCAGAGCCACGGAAGAGTTCTGCTGTCGCTGGGGCTCGGGACCTCAGGACACACAGAGCCATCTTTTCACGGGGGACTCCGCAAACACACCAAGCCCAGAGAGACCTCCCTTTGACGGCAGTGGGGGAAACCATGGAAACTGGCACCGACCACAAGGCCTAGTTTCTAGGTATCCCTGTGCCCGGAATCGCACCCCGAGTCCTGCAGACGCCGGAGGAGCAGCGGAGACAGAGGTGTTGGCGCTCTGAGGGCGATGCGTTTTTGTATTTTTTTCAGGGGGGCCCTCTGATTGATCGGCGAGAAACAGAGCGGCCATTCTTGTCAGACGTGCCGTATGAATGCTAACAAGCCCGTGAGGATGCACTCTCGAGCATCCTCACGGAAAAAAATAAGCGGAGTGGTTTGGTGAGATAAAGTAGTCGACGGGGAAACCGACTTAGCAAATATATGGTGAAGGTGTGCGTGCACGTCGACAGGTTGAGGGGGTTCAGAGGTGCACTTCCGTCTTTATATAGTCCAAAGCTCTCTGCAAGAGCGACGGATCGAGTTGCAGTGCTTCATGTCTCTTTACAGCACTGACTGAGTCAGGAGAAGGTAAAAGCTGCCCTCAAAAAATATTAAAAACCTGACATGACGGATCACTTTATAGAGCAGTGAGGGTAAAAAACTTCACAGCTATGCACTGTCATTACTGTTATGAAAACATCACGTCCCTGCACATGAGTGTACGTGTTGACATTTGTGTCCTAAAACATAAATGAGGAGAGAGGACGGCGTCTTGTTTAGACCACGAGGGAGGAAAAAAGCACCTGTTGTCACTGTGATGGTTTACAAGCTTTTCTTTTTACTTCACTTCCCGCAATCCGGCAGGCCCTCTGGGGGCTCCGGCTACTTTTAAATCAAAAAGGTGAACGTACTGTAACTGTGTATAAATAGACTGACACTGACAGTGCAGCCGTGTGTGTTACGTGTCCGAGGCTGTGCTCTCAAAGTGCCACATGTCCCCCCCCCCTCCCCCCTGTGGCTGCATTACATTGTGTCCCACACATTGAGACCTCTGTACCTGTCTCTTCTAGGAATTCCTGTTTACAAGGATTGGAGGTTGATAACCTCCTGAGGCCTTTCTCCGTGGATTATACAACATGCCACTTATTTACTCTGTGTTTGTCAATCTGCATGTGCGCACGAGAGGTTGTTGGCCTTCCAGTGTGTCTCTTTTAGGTTAGTTCCGGCTCCCTGTGTCCTTGAATTCAAGGAAAATCATATCAGTAATATGGGGTAGAGGTAGCCCAGGTATGTTTTAATTCAGAACCCTTGTGTTTGCTTTTCATTTCGTTTGCGTGCAGCGTACACAGCTAGGATTTAAGACATTCTTTCCACAGCCTGTACTAGTATCAAATACTGTGAAACTGGCATGCATAAATGTTTTTTTTACAGATTGAGGTATGGTATTTTATAGATTTCTTTTTTTTTTTTTTTTTTTTTTACACACTAAAGTCTGTTTAATTCCAGCATAAACACCGGTGTTCCTTTCAGCCAAACTATTCCAGGCTTGGCCCTCAAACTGCCTCGTACAGATTTATTTCAAACTGGACTTTTCCGTTTGTCCAGCGACTGGATTCCTCGTGAAACCCCATGGGAACCAAATCTTCAGCGAAGTGTACAGCGGGTGTAATGACTCCGCTGCCGGTGTCTCTGATCTGCATCGTCATGGAGCGCTCGCTGTAAAGGCTAACAGCGAGAGACACTTCAGAGACTGAGCTCTGCCTCAGGCACGTTGACATTTAGGTGCATGAAAATCTCCCGGATGCAAAGAGATGAGCCTCACTTTGTTTCGGCATTTCAAATGTTTCACACTGCTGAAAATACTAGTTCGTCGGACACTATTGATTTCCCCATAAAAAACTAAGTAAGTGCAACCAAATGACTAGAAAAGAACTGTCAATGATGCCTTAACGTGCATTTTTCATGGTTGGATCCTTTGCCTACCAGAACTGGAAAAAGCCATTTGAACACATGCTTTCAGCACCTTAACATGGAAGCATATTGTATGAGATACAATGTCAGGAGTTCAATGCAGCTCACAGCCTTCAATGTATAGTCTGTTTTCCCCTTGGAAGCCTTTATCACACATCGCATCTTGTCACTTACACTAAAACACTAAAAAGCAAAAACCCAACAGAAGGCTTTTAAAAGTAAAGCAAATATACCATTAAGGCAGCCATTTGGTTTTCACCAGGTTCACTCTAACTCTACAGCTCAGCAAAAGTTTGACTTGTTTTTTTTTTCAAGGTCCACTTACTAATTTTTCTCATGACATTTTAGTTCTGTCTTAACAGCAGGAATAAGGAGGATGGAGAAGAGGTAGGTTTGTAAATGCGGAGAGGGATGTAGATTCCAACTTTGGATGGATTCTTCGATGAAATGCTTGAAATTTATGTTATTAAGCAGAACAAGATAGGTACTGTATAATCTTCACCATCCTAAGCAACAGTGTTTGTGTCAGGATCCAGGATCCCTGTCTGACCCGGTGTGTGTTTCCCCTGATCTCCTCTCCTCATGTGTCCTGTCATTCCCCTGTGTGTTGTGGTGTGCCATGTGCTCTGGTTGTCCTCTGCCTCCAGACACCTCCCATGGCCGCACCCTTGATTGTGCACAGCTGAGGACACTCCAGCCGATCACCTCCTGCAGCCTGACACACCAGACTCAGGGCCCACTAATGAGTCTCCTGCCTCTATATAAACTCTGGTCCTGCAGTTTGGGGTTGTCAGGTCGTACCGTCTTTCACCCGCTGAAACCCTGTGGCATCCTCTGCCCTCCTTGTGTTTGTGGATACACTCCGCCGCTCTGCCCTCCTTGTGGTCTACGGATTACACTCCGCCGCTCTGCCCGCCTTGTGTTAAACGGACTACACTCGCCGTCAAGCTGCCAGGCCTCCGGTGTCGAGCCACGGGACTCACACCGTCGAGCTGTCTACTCTCTGGTATCGAGCCACGGGACTTCACGCCGTCAACCCACCAGCCCTCCGGTGTCGAGCCACGGGCCTCACACCGTCGATCTGCCGCTCGGGTCGGACCACGGGCTCCACACCTGCACGCACAGTCTAAATAAAACCTGTTAACATTCACTTCTGTCTCCTGTGGTCTTGCGTTTGGGTCCTACCTGTGAACTCCCGTGACAGAACGACCTGACCATAATGGACCCAGCAACCACAGGAGCAGCTACGCTGTACAGCACTACCAGGCTGCTGGAGGAGATGAGACGTTTCGCTGCTGAGGTTTCTCGGATTGGCTGGTGCGGGCAGGAACTAGCCCGGACAGTCAAGTCTCCACCAGTTCCAGCACCCGCACTATTCCCGCCTGTCCTCGCTCCGCCGTTCTGGGAATCCCCCGTGCCGGCTCCGGATCCCTATGACGGAACACTGGGGAAGTGCCAGGGCTTCCTGTTGCTATGCCAACGGGTATTTGACCGTCAGCCTCAGACTTTTGCCTCGGACGGGTCCAAGGTGTCCTACGTGGTGGGATTACTGCGGGGAAGGGCTTTGGACTGGGCCGCGGGAACTGTGGGTTATGTGGACTTTGTGGCGGATCTGATGAGAGTGTTTGACCCTCTGGGGGACTCTGATTATATGGCCAAGCACCTTCTCAGCCGGAGACGGAGCCAAGCAAGTGTAGCGGAACACTCGGTGGCCCGGCCGACTCCGGCTCCCCGTATTCGGACGGCATTGCAGCCAGCTACTGTTCCTGCCACCTCTTCGCCGCAGCCAGCTCCAGTTCCGACCGCCTCTGCGGCACAGCTTTCCCCAGTCCCGGCCGCCGTCTCCGAACCGCGGCGACCTCCAGTCCCGGCCGCTGCCGTCCCAGAGCAGCAGCGACCTCCAGTCCCGGCCGCTGCCGTCCCAGAGCAGCAGCGACCTCCAGTCCCGGCCGCTGCCGTCCCAGAGCAGCAGCGACCTCCAGTTCCCGCCGCTGCCGTCCCAGAGCCGCAGCTATCCCCGGACCTTGCGGTCTCGGAGCCAGAGCCGCTCCCAGTCCCTGCCGCCTCTACGCCGCAGCCCGCTCCAGTTCCTGCTGCCTCAGCGCCGCAGCCCGCTCCTTTCTCACACTTTCTTAAAACACATTTTATTAAATGTTTTTTATACTTCCATTGACTTTCTGTTGATTCCTCACTCACTACTCTTGCAAAGACAACATTTTAACTGTCCCAGTTTATTTGTACAAAGAATGGGCATGGGCCGACTCTATCCTTGTATTTAGAGATTAACCAACTCACCCAATCTTACATAACATTGCAAAACAAAGAACTATCTGCTAAGTAAACTCATTGTGACATTTTCTCATGACTTTGGAATTTCATCCAGGGAAAAACATTTACATAAGGCCACACATTGTGAGTATTATTGTTAATTTTTTATAATCTCACACCTGACGCTGTACACTGTGTCCTTCCTCAAGAGCTTCAAATCTTTGAAAGACTTAAACATGAGGATTCTTTAAAACTGTTATGGACAACTTTGCAACTGACTCACTGTACTGTTGAGGGAGTTATGAGCATGGACAGACATCATTTGATAAGTATTTTGAAAGTGTGTACAGCATAGCTGCGTAAGCGATACCCCCTCCCCGTGCTCTTGAATTGCTGGAAGACGGCTTGTTCAATAACCTCTGACCTAGGTAACGAACGCACCCCCCCAAAATATACACGCGAGACTGTCTGAGCCTGCTTAGGGAGGTGAAAACCAGGATAACGTAACACCACTAGCCACCGTCGTATCATTTAATTCAGGCTAAATGAAATGATCCCAACTGCTGGATATCAACGGATTTAGATGTGTGTGCAATAGGTGTGGGAGGACTGGATTTACTCCTGGGTGAACTCGCTCTCGGGAGGGACCCCGTGTGGTTGGTTATTAAGAGCAGCTTCAGCACCCTGGCCCTAACCCCCATAATTTAAATACCAATCTAACCCATATTGTTTCCTAATACACCTCAGCTAATGTCTAAACATTACTAACCAACACTGTAACATCACATATGATACATTAGCAGAGATTCAAAATCAATCTGAGCCAACCAAGTTAGTGAATCACAACAATGATGAACAACACCATCTTAACTTTAGCCTGTAACAGGAATGTCATTCAGATCACATGTCTAATAAGTTTACTCCTGTCTGTTTATCCCAGGGGAAGAGCACTCTTAGATTGAGGAGACTACGAGGGCCCCACCAGAGACGAGCAACACCGGACTTTGGCTGGAATGCACAAAATACAAATCAGTTTTATTTGGTTTTTACAAAATTTTTAGAAAACGTTACAAAAATGAATAATAAAAATGAAATAATAGAACACAAGATTTCAAATGTACTAAGTTCTCAAAAAAGCCTAAAAGCCCTAAGAAGAGCGTCCAGAAGACTAAAAAGAACCTCGATCCTCTATTGTCTCCTCTTTTTGTACCCTTCTCCTTGGTGCTTTCTACAACCTCCGGGTCCATATACAGTAAAGTAAGAGAACATTCTTAAATCAATGGACAAAACAGTTCTCATAGTCTTATCCCTTATGACATACCTTTTTAAAGTTAAATGCTTTTCTGCTTTAATAATTGAAACGTCTCTGAACAATATGGGATTACATGCAGCGAGTATATTGATATCTGACAATATAACACTCTTAGGCTGATAATAAGCAACAGATCGTAACTCATCATAGAAATAAAAACGAGAACTAGACAACTTGCATAAAATACAAATAACACCCTGAGATAGGATTTCCTCTTTCTAGAGGCCACATGGGCCATGTTCTTTATACACTAGTTAGTTGTTAAATTATAATGCGCCATGAAGACTTCCCTGTACAAGAGTCAGCCAGATGCTCAAACCGCAAGACGCTGCCTTAACTCTATTTAGGGGCTTGGCCTCTCGCTCCTCAGGCAGAGAGGTGTTAGATAATGTCAAAGTGTATCTGTAGTATGCAGCAAAACTAGTTTCCCCTTTTTGCACGTATTTGTAATCCATCATTTCAATAAATCGATTCAACAAATGGTGTATCAATTATTTTAATTGAACAGCAAATAGGGAGATAGGTTCTTAGGGTGTAGTGTGTCTCGGACATTCATGGAGGATACCTCAACAATTTATTTTCCCACGCTGTTTCCAGACATGAGTCTTTGTTATCAAACCACACATTACGGATCCTAAAACTAACTGATTCATAAAACTTGTTTTGTTGTCAATACCAAGAATGATGATTCTCAGGCTAAACAAGTGAGCAGGTTCTTCATAAAATGATGAATCACTACTACTCGGATTGTGTTATTCTATATACCCAGTACAGGCAGTGAGAGTATCAGAGTTCATCAGGTTCCCATAACACCCTGTGCAGAAAGTTCTCTCCCCACCCCTGATAGTTAGTTAGCCTCAGTCTAGGGTTGATACTTGCTATCAGTTTGAAAACGCTACCGATTTTATCAATGCTTATTTTGTTCTGCACAACTATTGTGAAGTTCACACTGTACAGGACAAATGAACAAAAGCATACATGTTTTCCAGTACGACAGAGACTTCCGCCACCCAGCAGAGCTACGAGTGTGAAAACAGACAATGAAACAGAGAGGAAACGAGTGAGACGTGTGTTGACCAAATTTATTTTCCCATAATCGAGCTAACTTTGATTTGTAAATGTTAATTTTAAAGTCATTTTGATATTTGTGTTTGTGTGTGTGTGAGAGGGAGATATAGAGCAAGACCTGCATGCCCAGTGTACGTGAAGTCATTGTCAGGCTTGCTAGTATGGACTGAAATCATTTAGAAAACAATGCTGAAACGGAGATCGTTTTTTCGTTTGAAAAAAACCCAAAAAGGTATTCGTGTGGATGTAGCCTGAAATGATATCTAAAGTTCTAAAGAGTTTATATTTTTCTATTACCTAAGCAGTAGTCAAAGTCACTGACTAAAACATTTAACCGCCTTTGTTTCCTCAACGTTAAAATAGTTTGTGTTTTGTAATATCTACCAGAGAAACAGAAGTCACTGATGTCTCATCACATGACTAAGGTGACGAAAACACCAATAAAAGTGACCAACTCACTGAATTCATTTTTACTTTTGTTCTCTGGAATAACCTGCCGAGTGGCCCAACTGTGTTCACATTCAAAAAGGAACTGAAAGCTTTTCCGTTTTCTCAGGATTATGAACAGTAGAGTGAGTGCAACCTCGGCGGGGCATTCCCATAAAGCACAGGAACACACACTGTTCTCTACTTCCTCAATGCACAGCTGATCCTGGCTGTTACTTACTGCATCGTTCTCTCCCCACCACTGGCAGACTGCTTAGCCGGGAGAAGAGCAGACGCGACCTCTGCCGGCTATATTGCAACTCCTGCTATAAGCCAAGGCTGGCTAACTAGCTAGCTTGTCCGTCTTCGGAGTGCCTGTCAGCTCTTTGCCTGGTGAAGTAGTCCGCCCCACAGCAAACTGTGTCTCGGTCCACCTCCCTCCCCCCTACTGGCAGACTAACGTTACTTTGCCGGAAGGAGAGCAGACAGGAGCTCTGGAGACCTGCGTCGTAATTATCTAGCTAGCGTGTCCGTCCCCGCAAAGTAGTCTGCCCAACAGTGAACTGGTGGTCAGCTGCACCGCTGTGTTTGGCGTGAAGTTGCCATTGAATCCCATATCAAATGAAAATTTGCCTAACAACGTGCTTACTTTAGCTTGATAGCATGCTGTTATTAGCATTCAGCCAAGTGCGCCTATCTAATGAAATACTGCTTGTACTAGAGGTTTCCAACATGCTTGACTTTGGCTTTAAACAGAGTTATGTCTTCTTGCAGTCGCTTATCATCGGTTGTATGAGTCTACCGGTATATAAGTTGAACGACAAGTAATGAGTCTAAATCAAATTTGATTTAGGTAATACAGTGCCAAATGGTGTTTAATGAGCATCACGAATCATGGAGCTGTTATATATCAGTATACGTGAGTTTATGGTCCCAATCTCTAGTTTCAAGTCTTCTTCAATACAGCATGATGTTCATTTGGTAAATTATGATCATTTAGAGTCAAATAGGCCATAAAGCAACGTATGCTTTAGGGCGGGGCTACCTTGTGATTGACAGGTCACTCCCGCTACCAGAGACGTATACGCCGTCACTACATCACTCCTCCGCATTCCAAATGTTAACTTCTGTTCATTGGTTGCAAAAAAAACAACATGGCTATGTTCGTAACCCAAGATGGCGACATCCACTTCTTATATGGGTCCATGACATGACATGCATATTTGTGTGTCCGAGGCTACTATTTCCTTTTAAAATAATTGTATCAATTCGTGGCATATCATTTCATTCTATAAAACCTATCCAGTTGAGATACATTTTCAGTACAATCAAATAATATATATTATTTTATGTTTTGGCATCTCAAACCCTGAAAATGTCAGGCGGTGCACTTGTCCTAGCAGATGAACAGACTAAGAAAGATATTAAAGGTATTTAAATGATAATAAATAAAAAATAAATTACTATGGCATGCTTTTATTGTTGAAACGATTCAAATAAACCAAATTTTTACAAATACCAATAGTTTTAAGCTGTTGAGATCATTTAAAAACTTTTGTCCAGCAATTTGAATGTTCACAAATGTGAGGGTGGCACAGCTGTAAAGATGGGACTTGTATTATGAAATTAAAGTGGAAAACAGTAAACAGGTTATTGCATCATCAAGAGGACCTCAACTGACCTTTATAGCAGAGTAAAAATGTTTTTATATCTCTTTTAAATATTGATAAAAACAGCTACTTTCAACTTATAGGTGGTTCACTTTCCATGTCAGGATCGTACAACCAATTTAAAACTATAAAAAAAATTATTTTATCATAACTGTCTATTCTATTTAAAATGTTTATGTATGAAGTTGTTGGCAAGAACAAAAGCTAATGCTAGTGTCCTAGTAGATGCCTGTTTAATTTGAAATCAGTTGCAAATGTCAGGTGGCGCAACCAGTGAGGCAGGTGGCATAACTGCAATGAATGTTACTCTATATTATATTTAAAGCTCTAACATTATTTTAAAAATAAATTCAAAAGTTTAACAGTGTTAAGTTAATGTTGTTATACACTTTCAAACTATTTTTTATGACATTAATGAATATTATTAAACTATTAAGGATGCCACTGTCAAGTAAAGCAAAATCAGCAGGACACAGGGAGCAGCAACAAGTCCTGTATGGAGTGTGTGCAAAACGCTGCTACAATGAGGTAGAAGCTGCAACACCCCAGGCGGAAGCGACTGTGATTTTGCCTATTCCAGTTATGTGCTAAACATGATTACTATGAAATATTTACTACTTTTACTTAAAAAGAGTCTGTTGACTAAAAGCATGTTGTATTTGAAAAAAACAAATTGCAAATTTTCTGCATATTTCCTGTGGTTACTAATAATGTCAGGTGGCACAACTGATAACAAAAGTCATTGATATAAACCAACATGATGGTGCGACCAGGTAAAATATTAATTGGAAGAAAACAGGTTAAAGTGATTTTTTTTTGCTTAATATGATGTGAAGAACTATTGTGTTGAATGTATTCATTTGTATTATTTAGTTTCTCTGTTTAAATGTAAAGTTAAATATACTAAATATCTGGCCAAGAGAACGCAATTATGATAAAGTAAGTGTGTGTGTGTGTGTGTGTGTGTGAGTGAGTGAGTGAGTGAGAGAGAGATGACAACTACAAAATACGATGTATTAGACACGGATACTTGTCTAAAATTTCAGTTTGAATAAATATTAGGAATATATATTTTTATAAATATGTGGTTGCGCCACCTGACATTTGTTAGCCTGTGAAGTTACAAAATACTGTTAACTATTTAAAACACGATGAAAAGTTGGTTCACAACTTAGACTTGTTTCAATACATTTTTCCATACACAAAAATATGCATTACATCCATTTTGAAGATACTTTTTTAAATGACCTTTTTAGAAGCCTTATTTGTCAATGACCCTGTTAGAAAAATTCACTCGAGACTGGTGTAAAAAGCATTAATCATTGGCCATTTATTCTTTGCAACGAAGGAGACAGGGTTGATTCACATACAGAATGTACATCAAGACCGCTCGAAGATCTGTTTCCGAGTCTCTGATATTTATACTAAGTAAACAACATGCAGTGGGCTGGCACAGGGCAACACACACACACATTTCGCGTTTCACACAGGCGTCTACGTATCTGGACACTTTAACAATTTGTTCTAGTACAAAGGTCACTTTCTATCGCAAATCAGCCCTGCGTAAGTATTGACGCTTTCTACACGTTTGTTATCATTCTTATTCAGAACAAACAGCTGACGTGTTCTTTCGGCAATAAACTGATTCTTAATAGACTAAACATTTGCTGAAGACCTCGTGTCAGTGAAAGTTCACAGGCCTTAAACACTACAGAGGAGATGAGCTTCTGTTAAATGTATAACATTCTTTAATCATTTAAACGCATACTAATTAGTCATTTAGATTTTTACCAACATTCCCACCTGTTTATACTATTAGTATACATTCTAATAAAAATCAATAAGTCAATAAATCAACAAATGAAGAAAGGAATAAATGCTAGACCCATATACAGTCTATGGGTCTGCCACATAATGCAAAAATATGTCACGGTCTGTCGAACAGACAACAGGGGATGGCCCCAAATGCAGACTCACTGGGAACAGCCTGATTATCAATAATGATTTAAAAAAAGAAAGTGTCCAAAACTAAAAATTGCAAAGCAGGTGAGTCCAAAAATGAGTAACTGAAAATCCAAAAAACAGAAACGGGCAAAATAAAAAAACGAAACAGGATCAGGGAAAATGACACACAGGAAACGTAACAGACGAACCAACTACCAACAGACAGGATTGTAAATACACAAGAAACTAATTAGACAACAAGACAGAGTTGGGCAGACACGAAAACTGATAGGTGGAAGAAACACAAGGGAGCAAAACAAGGCTGACGAGACCAATGAAACACAGGTGATCCCCAGAAAAGGATGGAATGGAAGACTACAAAGACAGGAAGTTGAACAAACAAGACACAAGAGGCTGGGAACTTCAAAATAAAACAGGAAACAAACTAAACCCAGGATCATGACAAAATATGTATAAAATACAATCAAATATGCCCCTACACAACACACTGACCTGCTTATTTTAAGTTGCTCTGGAAGCGTGCCAACTTGAGGCCTAAAAGGTAAATCTAAAATGAGATCTACTGTATGATTCCATTAATAGCGTTGATGAGTCGATGCTCGCTGATGTGTGTGCCTTAATATGACCAATGGTGTTTCCTTAAATGTGTCTTGAGAGTATTAGTACAGACAAATTGCTCTCAGGCATCAACAGGAGTTAGCTGTGGTTAATTTTGTGAGATCAGTCAAGCCATCCCACCCGAATAATTGAAAGACTAAACTTTCCATTTTTGCAGAACTAGAAGTGATCCACTTAGAAACACAGTGAATGCATATTTTAAGACCGAAACTTATATCGGATGAGAGATGGAAACAGAGCAGACTCACTGCGGGGTGTAACTGGTGTTAAATGTCAGCAAGTCGAGAAAAAAAAAGAAGAAGAATATCACATACCAAGAAAGAAGTCTGCTCGTGGGGAGGCAAAGGGATGGACAGACAAGAGAGCTCATGGCTTATTTTGATGTCTTTTGAAAAAAATCAAGAACCGAAACAAAGAGTTTCCATTTATTTTCAAAAGGTAACAAGTGGTATTCAGTGAGATTTCACATACCTCTTGTAAAATGCCACCTGTTCACACATGACAGTAGAGGTGATACGGAGTGACAGACATGAGCTGTTAACATTGCGGAGAAAAAAACAAAAGCTGTGTCCTTTAATGATGACACCTGCTATGTCTCACTTTCTCCATCTTCAGCAGCTCCATCAGCTCTCTCTCCCCGGGCCTTGCATTTATTGTGAACTTTACAGACCTCGGCTGTCTCCGAAATCCAAACTGTTGTCACACAATACAATGCACAGTGGGGGATTTAAAAAGCAAAAAAAAAGGCCAATGACCGCTCCTGCACACTCATGCCAAAACTACACGGGTGATTTAAAATGATTCTGTCTGTTTAGAACTCTTCTCAAGACACTGTGGCCATGTTCAACCCTGTGTCCAAGAAATTGCATTCATATATTATGTTTATATTATATATCTTTTCCAAATTACGTACAGCTCTGGACTTGCAAGGATGATGGTGGGTGAACAAAGCGCTGGACCTTGTCAAAAAGAGTTGAGATCCCAGGAGAGCTGCCTTAAATGAGGAATATATGGTCGGCCTGTAAATTAAGTTAAAGGGACACAAAGCGTAAAATTAAGAGTAAAAAGATGAAATCTAATAATTTTAAAGCAAGCATGTATTACATAACAAATGTAAAGTGATTTTAACAAATGTCAATCTGATAATAATAATAATAATAAGTGCATCTGAGTAGAGTGCAGTCGGTGTGTGTCGAAAGTGCGGAGATAGAGGAAGTAAGCAGGGTGTTGGCTTGTGGGAAAAGGGGATGTGAAGAATGCAGAGACGTTAGGATTGCAAGATCAGGCCTACGGAAGTCAAGGTAATTTCCACACATCCACAGCATAAGCACACACATAACGATGAAGACTGAATCGGGTGCAGAGTGAGGAGAGGGAGGGGGTGGGTCCAGATAACCCAAAGGTATTATAAAGAAGTGACTCGCAAACAACCAGGAGGATAACGTCGTAAGAGCCACCCTAGTGCTCCACCGGAGAAGACACTGGACTTCGCTCGACAGACGCATCGGTGGACTTAGTCTCTGCTCAAGAAAGGAGGAAGAAGAAAGAAAGAAGATAGACGAAGACGGCCCTTCGTGAGCAAAGATTGAAAGACGGAGAATCACCTATCCCCCCTGCTCAACTTTAACAATTGGACAACGAAAGAACCACAGCCGCCCTAGAGACTTTGTACTGAGCCCCGAGGATCGCTGAACGGACGTTGTTTGCCGCGCAGGAAGGAGCGAGGAGGGTCTGGCCAGACCCTCGCCCCTGACAACTCCAAAAAATAACTTTTCATCGCACCTTTGAAATCAAGCTCCAACCGAGCCGACTCGGCATCAAAACAAATGGGTATAATCAGAGAATTGAAGGTATGGAATCATGTGTAGTAATATTATTTCATGTGAGCTGTAGCTTTGCCCTGCTAAATAAATATATCCTGCAATAAATATCTAATCTGCATTTGAAGTAAATTTCTCAAGTGCATTCATTTTGCTTAAAGTAGTAAAAGTTCCTCGTGACAGTAAAAAGTTGAATCCATTGTATATCTAACAACTGAGTTCTGAATGGTTATCCTAGTGACCTATCCACTTAACAATCCTTTACGGTTTTAGATGTAATCCTAGCCGTTAAAACCAAACCTGGCAATTTACCAAGAGCCCGGATCCAAAAGAGGGAAGCTGCCATAACTGACACGACTGGTGGGAGCGCCCGGGGCCAGGGTGGCCCCTCGACCGAGTGTGCGTTCACCAGAGGAAGCAGGGTAGACGTCGGGAGTAACGGTAGTTAGCAGAGCCAGGAGAGTTTCCTCGCAAGAACACCAGCTCGCCAATCTTTTAATAGAGAGCTGAGTCAGTCGGTAGCCCCGTATCAGGCCAGAGAATCCCAGGATCTAACAACCTGCACTTACACTGTCTATGTCAGACCAAGGCAATGATCTTTATCCAACCAGAAGCAAGTGCAGCGGTGGCTAAACATAACCATGAAAAATTTGTAAACATTTTAGGGATACTGACATGCCACGACCACTGCTGTATTGTATGCGTAGCAATGTGAGTGAGCTGTTAGCCAAACACACCACAAACTGTTATCCACCACTGTGGGCGCAGAGTAGCAGATTTGGGGTCTGCAATTGCATTCAGCTGTGTTACCACTAGCAGACCCTACTAGTGGCTAGTTAAGAGTACTGACTGAGGATTCAGCAGGCAGTAAATGGCAGTTTAAAACAGGCAATAAAAGGTGTTTAGAAAAAGTGTGAGTCATAGAAACTACGAGAGGTCCTTGAGCATGCAGCCGCAACTGGCCACGCAAACATATGCAGTTTGCTGCAGCAGAATGTGAGATTACCCGTGGACAGCCACAGAGGTGCACACTCACTCACGAATGAAGGCACACAGGCGACAGATCGCAGAGAGATAATAAAATCAAAAAAATTGGGACAATTATTATAATTTATTAAAGTAGAAAACAAGCAATGGATATGCTTTCCTTAAAGCTACCAGACTCCAGTTAGATAATAGTAATTTATTCAAACTCGACAGTAACAAAATATAGCTCATCAAAACCACTGCCTCCGGTGCCGGCCGGCAGGCGTGGCCGTCACGTCAAGCAACAGAAAAAAACAGAAAGGATAGTCGTCTACTGACGATGTTTCTGAAAAACTGGATATACGCACTGATTTTGACAGGAAAGGGGTATTAGCTGCACCATTTTAAAAGAGTACATGTTTGCAGAGATCTTATCAGCCAAAAAAACACCTGTGCCTTTTGTGGTGGTGGTGAGTCGGCAGTGTCACTTTAAAGTCACACCTTGGCTGATGGCCGACAGCCCATGTATTATGTCATCTCTCGTTAGGACAAGTGCACGTCATAGGTTGTGTTCCCACCTCAGCCCATCACCTGATCTTGCTCCTCCCTGCACACCTGTCACCCATTCCCTCATCAAGCTCTAGTGTATACATCAGTCACATTCTCACTCCTCTTTGCTAAATTGCTCAGCTGGCATTGCGTTTCACTCATTCCTACCTAAATGAGTTCATGACCTGCTACATTATACAAACCCTAAAAACGGAGCGTCTGATATGCAAAACGTGTATTAATTCAAGAACAAAATAAACGTAGGCTATACTCAGTTACCAACTGAGGTTGCCTGAGGAGCACGGGCGAAACATATCAAAACGGTACCAGCTGCATGGGGTGGGACACCAGTAAGCCGAAAGTTAGCACATAGCAGCAAATATGGCATCACGTTTTCTCAATTTTAGGGCCATCTTAGAGGTATTTCATTACATTTTCTCCACTGGAAGGGCACCCTAGAGGGCACTTCATCATGTTTTCCCGACTAGAAGGAAACCCGAGAGGGCATTTCATCACGTTTTCTCCACTGGAAGGACACCTTAGAGGGCGCTACATCACATTTTTGACAGCTGAAGGGCACCCGAGAAGGTGTTTTATCATGTTTTACCTACCATAGAGGCATCTAAGAGGTCATTTAAACATGTTTGCTCCACTGGATGGGAACCAAGACGGCACTTCATCACATTCTCTCAACTGGTAGGGCACCCTAAAGAGTTCAACGCGAACGATACAATACTATAAATACCTGAAGATAATGCTAGATTTTTAGTGATGTTGCTGGTTGCTATTGTCCTACAATGCAATGCACACTGCAAAAAAGTAATTTTAGAAGACGATGTAATAAGTCGAGACACATTATGAAAATAACGTGAAGAAAGTTCACAGTACCATAGCCTATTTTTTTATTATTTATTTGTTATACTTGCTGTTAAAATAATATCATGCACGAATGAGTACGGTACATAATGTTCACTTTCGGGTATGACACGGTTGTTGTTACAGCATGTCAAGAAGAGAAACAAAAGTTAAAAAGGGACTTAATAGTAAAACTGAAATAGGGTGTAATTACATGTAAGCTGCATGTGACCTTTAGTGTGTTGAGTGATAAATCATATAGTTTAACATAACATATCTTGTACCTTTATTCATAAATTGCCTCAGGCCAAGCTTCAATTCTTACTGGATCTCTGCCTTTGCAATAGTACTTTCATTATATGTTGACTGCACATGTAATATGGTTTCCCTTCACCTGTAAGTCAGTGTTTATTTCAGTCGAGCAGTTGTTTTGCTACAGGAATAAGAAAAATCCACCACAACACAACACCATGTGTCTACATGTGACGTAAGTGTTTTAGACAGTGTTCAAATGTTGTCTGTCCCTCCAGACTGTCAGCATTGTTTGCAACTACTCGAGGACCATGCTGACACTGTTTTTTGTGAATGTGGTGGCAGGCAGGCTCCAACACGTAGACTACGTGTTGGAGACTGAAGACAATGAGAACAGAACAATCAGGTTTTCATGGCCGCAATTTCAGCATGTTTAACAACGAGGTCAACTCTGAAATTGTCTTTCCTGAACCAAAAGTTCAGTCAAAATTGACATACTTTACAGGATATGGATTTACACTAGGATGTAAGTACACTGAGATGTTTATATCAATGACCTTAATCAAGTCCTCAGCGACCGACAGCTCAAGAACTCTCCCACACATACACATAATATACCCACTGCACAAAGAGATGTTATTTGGCAATTGGTAACTACAAAGGGGATGATGAACAATGCAACAACTGAAGGCAGGAGTACGAGCCAAGAAGGTGCTCAAAGATTTAAAAAAATAAAGAAAATACATCACGGAAAATTCAACAACAAAGAAGTCACAATGTCAACTGTTATTCTGTTCTTTAAAACATGTTGGATTATATTATATTTGAAATAAAAAATTACTTTTAGGATCAGGTACGTAAGAGTGACAAGTTTTGCTGTACGCTCGTGTGGACAAACACAAAACACCTGTTACAGGACACTCCCTGACACCCAATTGGTGAGAAGTGGCATGATGTATGAGGTGACTGGGATGTGAGGATTGGTGTTTCCAAAAAAATCACAGGAGAGAAGACCAAGCAAGTGTGTGTCTGTGTGTGTCTGCAGTTGCGTGAGGTTGGGTGTTGTCAGAGGGACTTAGCGTGGCAAATTACGTGTCAGACAGACAGAGTGGTGTGATATCAAGTCTATCTTTCAGATGGCTGAACACACTCACACATGCACTGTGATAACCCTGGTCTGCTGGGAACTCTCGTCCGCGGCCAAACGTTTTGTCACAGAGGACAAAGGTGATAAGCATGCCCAAATCTGATCTGATGAGCACATTCCTTTCCACTGCTCATATTGCCTTCATTATGTAATCGAGGATAAAGGCCATGTCTTTTTTTCACAGTGGAAAGATGATTTAGCAGGAATTAGGGAAGGGAGATGGGCAACAACATGCGACAGATGTATCCGGACGGACTTAAACGAAGGACATTGTGGTCTACAGTCAGCACCTTAAAGCCCTAGACCACCAGGGCGCTCAGTCAGAAGCATACATATAGACCAGGGGTGCCCACACTTTTTCAGCTTGCAAGCTACTTTTAAAATGACCAAGTCAAAATGATCTACCTACATTAAAAATGCTGAATGTCTATTTATTTATATATGTATATATATATGTATATATATACATATATATATTTTTATACTGAGTATACTTTATATTTACAATATATGTTGGCGTACCTTGCATAACTGCATGAACCCTTATGGCACAATACATTGTTGGTCATTACCTTACTCTGATGACTTGCACTGAATGGGATTGGCCAGAGTTGCATAGTCCTGACAGCAGCTGCTGGTATCCGCCTCAAGCAGACTTCAAATGATCATCAGTCATGGTGGAACAGTGTATGGACTTAATGTTCTTCATGTGGGAAAAGGCTGACTCGCATAAATGAGTAGAGCCGAATAATGTAGTCAAGAAGGTATCACATGTCCTCATGTTTGGGTACTTTTCCTCTGTGAGAAAACTGTCCATGAGCCCTGGACTTCAGCTGAATGTCAGCTTGCAGTGTCAAAATCTCATCCTGAAACAGCATTGCAATTTTTGATGTGAGTGAATCAACCTCAATATCTTCCCGAAATGTGCAGCACATAAGTGTCGCAACTGGCTCGAGCAAAGCAAAGTCTCGAAAGCGTTTGTCAAACTCTGACAGACACTTGTCAATCTGCTACGCACACGCCTTCCGTTGAGTCTCCAGTTCTGATGCGAGGTTTTGGAAGTTTCCCAAATCATGGCGCTGCAGCTTTAGCTTCTTTATTAGAAATAAATTGGAAGGCTAACTAATGAGCTCGCCGGAGTTTTGCAGTAGCTCGCGCGGTTGCCCGCGCATACGTGGTGACCCGTGTGTTAGAAAATCAAGTGGCAAATGCCATGCGGACATCTAATTTTTTTTTGAATGGCATGCGATCTACCCGCACTACCTCTGCAATTGACCGGTCGATCGCGATCGACGTATTGGGCACCCCTGATATAGACGATGCAGCCAGTGTGGTTGCACCTAGCGTGCACTACGCCATCATCTTTGTTACCCTTTTTTTATTTAAAGTTCCATATAATCATTTTTTTGTAGCAAAATATTTCATTCTTTTTTTTTAACCACTTTTGACCTATGGTTCACTGTCCAGGGTACTGCTATTGTGCCACACAAGCTTTAAACTTTGCTCCTGATCATTGTCAGATCTGTAAGTGTTATAAGGTCTGTAAGAAGTGTTGTTACCATAGTTACATACCTATGGGTCAGAATGACATTACAGATTTACATATTTGGTTGAAAGGAAAACTGTTTCCATGACCTTCTTCATCACTGCACCTCTAGCTGGAGCGGTACAATGACATATGGGTAATGGGTTTCTTTTTATGCAACTATATTATGCTCAGAGCAAGAGCTCCAGAAGTCAGGTGATGTAGTATAGACCAAGTCGGGAGGAGGTTGGATGGTTGCGTCCAACCTAAAAAGGACTGTGTCCCACGTGGAACCAAAAGTCAACAGTTGACTTATTTATGTTGACTTACGTATGTAACTTCATTAGATTAGATATAAGAAACATACTTCCTTTCACCAAAACCTTGATCTTTTCCAAAACCTAACCAAGTACTTTTGTTGCCTGAACATAACCAAGTAGTTTTCCTTGATTTGACCAGCTACTACTGAATAACCATGTGTTTAAAACTGCCACCGTGCATTGGAAATGAGAACGCTGCTCTGCTTCTGCAACCCTGACCAAAGGAGCAACAATCCGTTGAGACACCAGTCGCGAACGCAAGACTCGTGGTCGCAACGTCGTGTGTTTGTTTGACCATCATCCAACTCCCCTTCGGCCCGCCGTAAGTAGTCTTTTTCACCGTCACTTACTCTGACAGTTGCATAGTGACGTGGATGCCTTTAATTCAGGTGTGCACCACTAAAAATGGACTTTCTATTGGCCATGTTTCCATGGTGCCGACACATAATTTAAACATAATGCGCTGTTAACAGGTCGTGGTCATCTTCACTTATTTCTGTGAGACCAAGTTGGTCCAATCCAACAGCATTCAGGGTGTCATTCCATCAGACAGACACAAGACAGGTTGTGTTTACCATGTAATTATTGTGAAACGCCCCTCCTGCTCATTATAGCGTTGAGGCAAACCCCCAGTCGCTCAATGTGAAAGTATTAGTCTAAATTATGCATGTTTTTACTGTTGACCTGGTTGCACATAACTGTGCATGAAGCAACAGGCAGGAATTCCACATCTCTTATAGCTCCTCTGAGCCCTCTAATTACGTTGAAATGGGCCAATATATATAGTTGCACTCAAATTTGCACTCTTGGTGAGAGCAGGTCGGAATGTTTTGAAAGGTTTACTTGTTGTTTGTCGATATAAACATGGGTTAGGAATATTACATGAAAAAGGTGTCCACCCTCCAGAAAATATCAAGTCGCCCGACGTGTAAATCCGACACGACTCACTCTGCAACTTCCCTGCAGGTTGTTTTTTTTAATTTTATTACAGTCAGTCGCTGGATGGCATCCTTTGAAAATGGCTCTTTCATTTGAACCAGCTGAAGAATATTTTGACTTCCTAATAATAACTGTGGATTCAATATGTATGTTCAATATCCCTGAAATATCCAAGGTATTAAGTTTTATGTTGAAAAGTCCAAGCACCTGACGCGGAAGGGAATTAAAATGTCCGAAGGTTGACAGCTACGGTGGGCCGAGAGGAATACGTTTCAACTTTGAATGGAAAAGCAATAAACCTTAGATGGTGTAAAACTCTGTTGTTATTAGCTAATACAACAAGTAATGACTGAAATACATCAACTTTGCCCTGTGTGGAGGTTATCAGCAAAAAGGTTTTCTGTCTTGACCTGGAGAGTTTTTCCCAATGTTCTGATAATCAAAAAAAAATAATTTCAGGAGAGTCGGTGCTGTTTAACATCAGTTTTCCAGGAATATAATTCATCAATAAATGAAAGTATCAAACAATAATTAGAGGGTTTTTCTCCCCTTAATTTGGACCAAGTCTCGACTGGGCCCCTCGTATATTCCAGGAAGTAGCCCAGAGTAATTTTTGACAATATAATTTCCAAAACTATAAAAGAAAATAACTGACACATGTTTTTTAATTAAAGTACAGGCGAAATAAAAATGGCCACACTTGCTCCAAACCCCAAAAAGGCCACATCAGCCCGTTTACTTTGACTTCACGTAGACTAAATACACAAAATTGCGGATGATGTGATGAAGTTATGAGGCAACAGAATAAACATTCATCTCAGGTAAAAATCTAACCACCCATCTTAGAAGCTCAGTTCTGACATTTAACAGCAATGGATGAGATCATGGCTGCGGGCAAGTAAAACAATCTTTTCTCTGTGAGTGTTGGCAACATCCAAAGTGCTCTGTGAACTCCGAGCCAAAGGTGTCATTTCAGATTCAGTTTATGAGAATCCTGCCTTCCTGCAGTGGAGTCACAGGGGGATTTTAGAGTTGTGTTTTAAACACGCAGTAATATAATTAAGTAGTATAATATTGATGGGAAAATATTTTGTAGAGGAAATATTCTTTTTGGGGTTTCCAGACTTCCTATCAGATATGCCAATTAATATCAAGGCTTAGGGTTTCCCATAATATATCATCTTTAAAGATGTTCACCCAAATTTCATGAAAAAATCTGAGCCATGCAGATAGTCTTGGTTTTATTTACCAATTGTAAAGTCTACCACAGAACATGCTGACAACTGTTTTTATTGGGACCATTTAACAGTATTAATAATGATAAAAAAGTCATTATTAATACTTGTATCTTATTTCTGGAAAAATACATTGCTGTTGAATTTCTTAATGCTTTTTTTCAACTTCATGTTAATGTCTCTCTCCATTATTTAATAAAGGCATAAAATGCCAATATTTCAAATAAATTTTTTTTTAAAAGCTGCATTAACTAATCTTTTTTATGTCAACAGTAGATCAAATGACCGTGACAATGATTCGACAAAAAAAATACGGTCCAAGTTGTGGGCTCCTATGAACACTAATGCTGCTCTGTGTCTACTACAGTGGCGGGCCATCAGGGCCTGCAAGGCCTTCTCTGCTGGCCTAAACAGATTGTCAAAGCTATATATATTTAAAAAAAAAAAAAATCTATTTTATAATTTAATAATTTTTCTTAAATACACTACATGTATTATAATTCATAAAAATATTTTTCCCATTGTCTTATTTTCTCATTGCACAGCTACTGTCTTCCTCAGTTGCGCTGCTTCCAGTGGAGCTTGTTTTAAGTAGAGCTTTTATCCAATCAGATCTCACCTCTGTGTAAGAACAGAGCCAGAGGCCTGCAGACTCTCACCTGCAGCCAGTGCAGATTAAAGTAAATGGGGACGATATTGTTGATTGTCATAGTGTTCAACCAATCAGATCTTTAGTTTGACATGTTGGGCGTATTCTTTGACGTGTCAGCGCCTGCTAGCCGGCCTATAATGACATCAGCATTACATGCCGCTCAGTATTCATCTGTAGCTTTCCCGCTAGGTGCAGAGTGTGCTGTGATTGGTCAGTGGGCGAGCACGTGACTATCGTGAAACGAAACTTAACAGCCAGCAGAGGCTGATGGGTAGTGAATCACATCACATGATGCAGCTCAGCCAATCAAAATGCATTCTGACCAAGTGAGCTGCACCATGATAGAGGGTGCTGAGAGGAGGAAAGACACTGCAGAGCAGTATGTTCAACGTTCAGGTTGTGAAAGTAAAATCCTATGATAATCTCTTTGGGTCGCGGCTTGTCATTCAGGAATGACGGCGGATCCCACAGCCAGACCAGCTGAGAAAGTTATATTTTCCTGAATGTAGGCTTTTGCATTTTCGAAATGCTCCAGCATTATTCAAACGACTCGTACCGAACGGTTTAATACGAAGATGTACATAGTTAGAGCATTAAAAATGAATAGCTGTGGAGCCACAATGTGGTTATAAGGTGGTATTTCAGCTGCAGGACAGCAGTGAAGGCCCAGGTATGAAATGCACGGCCCGCCACTGGTCTACTACATGTACAAACAGGCTATTGTTCCAAACAACATGTTCGCATATAGTTAAAAAAGTTCATCACAGCTTGAAAACGGTGGCAATCAAGGGATTAAAACGTAAAAAATATAGTCAGAACCTATGAGACCTGAAGAAATCCGAGCACGTCCATAAATCTGGAATCAAAGTGGGTTGGCAGGGGATACAACTCGTCACAGCCACTTTCCCACCAAGCGCTCAACTTGGATTCGACACAAAGTCCCTTTGTTTGGCCAAGTGCCATACATTCAATGGCTAACATTCAAAGTGAGCGTGGGGTCAAGGTCCAGGGATTAGGGTCAGTTTAGAGGTTTGATGGAGGAAAGTGAGGAAGGGTTCAGGGTGAAGGTTAGAATTGGCATGGCTCAACTACACAGAGGAGCAATGTGTACATGACTACAAATGAATTTAGTCTGAATGCTGATTCCATGGTCCCTGGTGGTGTTTTCCAAGAGATTACTTCCCTTGCCATTGCTGATTACGCCGACACTAGCTGTCACATTTGAATGCCTGAACAGACTGGCCGATAAGGACGTCTTTTTGTTCAACTTTGCGAATGTGATGTGTCAAACTGCTTTACATTTTTCATCAGCTTAAATTTAAAATACATGTAGATTGTGATGTTTTTTCTTTTAAAAATACGAGGCTTGATCTTTTGTTTTTTGATGAAAACCTTGCAGGGATTTTTCTGAAAAATAATGGAATGAATGTGTGACTGTTCCTGCTGGATTTATAGTGAAGTAGTGATACAGCTAGCGACCGGCAGGATCAGGAATACACAGATCGATGCATGCACCATGCTGCAATGCAAATGCTTTCAAAGGCAAGCCCTTGTAGGGAATGCAGTTTTTTTTTCAGCCACGCCAACACACGCAACACACAAACCTCAATGTCACTGAACTGGAGTAACCCTCTTTTAAGGTGAGGCCATACCTCTCGGCCAATCACAATAGGCCTAGAATCAGGCACCCTTCCCTGAGCCAATCAACACGTTTGTGCTTTTTTCTCCCTTTCTTGCTCTCTCTCTCTCTCTCTCTCTCTCTCTCTCTCTCTCTCTCTCTCTCTCTCTCTCTCTCAGCTCCTTTTCATCCTTTCAGAAATACTATTTCATGAGTAACAACGACATTATGTCCGCGTTTGCGCCGAACAGGAGGAGTGTGTCCTGTTCACGGTCACCTTTGATCCTTCCCTCTATGGAAGAGTTGCAGTCGGGGTTAAGAGCCGCGTGTGAGCCAGAGTGTATGTAGGTATGTGTGCAGACGTCCCACTGAGAGTGTGTAATTTGAGGTGGGAACACTGTCATCTGCCTTCGGGGCAAGGTTGCATAAGATATGTCAAGCCAAAACACGGCTGTTTCTGTGTCTGACTCGACACGGATTCCCACGGAATAACATAACATAGAGTACAACTCGGGTGGTGCGTTTCCCATACATCGGGAGGATGGGGAGGCTGGGTGGGGAGCTCTTGACAACAAGTCATTGTTTTATCTGGAGGGAGGAAAGTAACACAAACTTGCCTTTGGAGGATTGGTTTTAATCTGAGACGGAGGCAAAAAAAAAAATGTAATGGGACAGATGACAATACAAGTCAAGTTCAGTTCGCACACAGCTATTGCCCCGACGCGCTTTACAGTCAGCACAAGACACAACATCCTCCACCCTTAAGGTGACACCAAATAAGGAAGCCGGTATGTAGCTACGAATTGACAGCCGACACTTCAAAGTTGAGCTGGTCTCAACTTTTTTCCAGCACTCCAATGAGGCAGTGAAGCATCAACCGATCATCATTTTTTGTTTCACCCTTTTCCGTACCGTCTTTAAAAAAAAGCCAGTTCACAGTACTTGCAGGGAGGATGTCTAGCAAACCCCAGAATATAGCATCGCACTGGTCGCCTCGGGGGAAAAAAAAGAATAGGATTTTCTTCATTTGATGTTGGATTATTGCAGAAATAAGCTTTTTAATTAAGTGTATGATACTTACGCGTTTTGTTTAGCAAGATCATCTTCACAAATTCTTGAAGCGTGAATGCAATCAGCAGCAGTAAAAATGTTAACGCTATAAACGAACTACACCGCGGTCGAGTGATAAACACAACGAGGCTGTGACGAGGCGGCGTGATGACGTTTTGTAGTTTAATTTCGTTGTTCTTCGTTGTTTAGTGTTTTATTTAATAATGCAAAACACATATTATTGCATAACATACAGTACTATAATAAACAGGATTTTGACTTAAAAAGTGAATGTTTCCAGGCATTGGCTGCACAAGCCCAATATAACATGAAAGTTCCTCCACGTCCTGCTGTTTCTAATTGAGACTAACGGAAATACCACTTCAAACGATTCAGAGACACATCTGCTTGTCTGTTCATTGTCTTCTCTTTGTTTTGTTCTTTTTTTTTAAATCCTTAAAATTGAATGCAGATGTATTTTGGATAAAAAAAGACAATCGTTGTCCTTTCTGATGTCCTCTCAATGATCTTTTCCTTTTTGTTTGATTTCCAGCTCAATTAAATATGAGTGTCGTAAGATTGCGTTCTTTTCTTTGGCTGTTCTGCCGTTACTTATCTGTCATTGATTATTTTTATTAACAAAATTGCTTTTTAAGCTCAAACAGACAAGTGGTACTGTCGCCAGGAACAGGAAAAGGCATTCGATCTCTTCCTTTGTGAGAAAAGGGACGTTTGTGAAGTCAGTCGGTCACAGATGTTTAGAACAGAAATCATTTCATTAGGTATTAATTGGTTTGTTGACAGCAATGCATACTTTTATGAGTCTCTAATTTCTATCTATGATACCACTTACATCCTTGAAAAAGCAGCTGTATCAATACCCCAAATAAATATTCGTCCATTATTCATTGACTTTTGGTAATCGCAAAGCCTTCCGCTAATTTGTGAGAATTTTACAGGAAGACATTATGACGTTTTGCAAGAATGCACAAAAATTTAAAGAAAAGGGGACTAATGAGGTGAATTATGTTCAATCTTCTATGGTTGGTTTGGAATTCAGATCAGGGTTATGGACAACATGATGGAAATATTGCAAAGTTGTATTAAATGATGCAATAAATATATTATTATTATTATCCTCATGGGCGATATGGCCAAAATCTTCAATCCCGATACGTAATTTCGGGCCAGACTTTTTTGAAATAAGGTGTAGGGGTAACGGACAGCCTGCAGTCCAAATACACCAGAGGAGACCGGCATGTTTCAAACTCAGCAGAAGGTGGTTTTTGGGTCCGTGTCTGACTTTTTGTGGCCAAACCGCATCCAAACGACCCTTTTCAGGTCCGAGCATTTACTAAACTACAGTACTACAATGACTGCCTGCTGCACTAGCCCAACTCAATAATGGCACAAGCCCAATCTCACAATAACATTCCAAGTTCTCCTGTTATTAATTAAGACGAAAGGAAACAGCACACATCTGCTTCTTTCTTCTTTGTCTTCTCTTTGTTGCTTTTTTCTATCTGATGCCCGACACTCCAGTGTAGCTTGAGCTATGTTTAATTCTGGTGCTTTCAGTCCTGTCTCCTAAAATACAACAACATTGGGTTGTGAGTTAGGTTTTGAGGGCTTAATATTTTCTCGTACATAACCTTTGCTATGGACGTATCGCCAATAACTTTCAAATGAGTCCGTGGAGGTGTGAACCAAGAACCTTTGCTGCGTTCTTTCACTTTTTCTACAATTAGTATGAATTATAATTCATTGTTTTTTCCAGAAAACTTTTAAAAAGCGTCACCAAATGATTATTTAAGGATTTAGGCCTATGATGAGTGGATGCCCTCTCTGCATTTACAAAATGTCTCTTCCATAAGAAAAAACATGTGTCTTTGGAGAACATGCTGTTGGTATTAAAAGATTAACAGTAAATCCTCATTTCACATCGATGTCGCCCTGATGGAAAGTGAAGTTCCCTTTGAGGTGGGATCTGTCTGCTGCTGCAGTTTGATCTACTGTGCAAGTGAATTACAATCTTCTTGAATCAAACCATGTGACTGTAAAGCCAAATACCTTCGGATACACCACATGGATTTGGTTCGGCAGCAGTGTCCAACCTAAATCCAATAAAAGACCAATGTCCCTTTGCAGGCTATTACTTAAACGTCAACGTGTTCATGTTCACAAAACCTGCCAAGAACCACATGCAGATTAGCATCCATCACAAACAATATTACATGTTTTTGGTTCCTGCTTTCAACATAAAGCTTCTAATTGCATTACGCGGGCAAAAATAGGTGCTCTAATCATGAGAGCAAGAGGTTGGTCAAGTTACCAGCTATTTAAAGTGACTGGTCTTCAAATAACTATAGTATGTTTGCATAGAACTCCCAGTATCAGTAGTTTTGAATATGAAAAACCAACAGATAGAAGGCTAATAGTGCTTATATATGCGTCTACACCCAGTCAGGCCAAAGCCATATCAGCTCTATACAGACTCACTGAAACATTTGACATTAAATTCTTTTTTCCATAGTGGAGAACATTGAAAATCCCCCAAAGAAAATCAAAAACACCAACAAACTTCATTTAAAAACAATAATTTGTAATCTTGCCATAAGCGCAACAGCATCCCAACTATTTGGTGACCTGCTTTCTCATGCCCAGACTGTGTTTGTGAAGGTAAAGCTGGTTTCAATCAGTAGAGAAATTAAGCCAAATCAACGTGCCTCTAAAAATTCAACCTGGACGCAGACTCAAACGTATCCTTTTGTAACATGTGAGAATTACATAAATCCTATTCACAGCAGATTCGTTTTTTTCCCTCCCCACTTTCTTTCAGCTAAACGGGTATTTCGATGCATTCCTCACTTCTCGCCCGGCTCGTGAGAAAGTCTCAGCCTATACTTCTGACACCATAAAACAGCCACAGAAGAAATGCCATGAACAGCATCAGAACATCAGAGAGTTTTTGTGTGTGTGTGTGTGTGTGTGTGTGTGTGTGTGTGTGTGTGTGTGTGTGTGTGTGTGTGTGTGTGTGTGTGTGTGTGTGTGTGTGTGTGTGTGTGTGTGTGTGTGTGTGTGTGTGTGTGTGTTGAAAAAGAGTGAATGTGTTTCTAGGAATGTGACTGTGTTTCAATCCAATACAGTGATGTCCTCTGTGATACTGTGGGAGCTTTTCGGGAAGTGTAATGCTGAGCAAGAAGAAGCAGGAACCATGACAGTGCTTTTGTGCTTAAAGCATATGTGCTTTTGTACTTTTATGAGGACCAATTGAAGAACATTTTTGGAAGGTGAGAACATTTTAGCGGGTCCTCATGAGGGCTGTTTGAGGTCTAAAGCTTGATTTTTAGGTACAGTTTTAGATTTGGATAACTTTTAAGGCATTGGTAGTTCAGTATGTTTAAAAACGGTCATGGCCTCCTCTTGGCTACATCACACTACCTTTTTGATCGTATCTAAGCACTCTGTGCCTTTCGTGGGTCTTTTTAGTCTCAGTGTGATGAATGATAAATTGGAGATTCTTTCGCGCACTCCTAAACGCTACTCATGGTGTTGCACTTGGTAGTAACAGAAGTAGTTGTATGAAGAACTAGAAAGGTGCACTTAGAAGAGTGCAGATATCTGCCAGGTGTGTCTGTAACGCCCACTGCTGTATTGTGTGATTGAACGAATACAACCCACAATTGGCTAATCCCCCGTCTAGACACTAACGGGCACACTTCATTTCAACTCAAAAACAAGCGGCGATGTATGCAGGCAATTGGCTGAAAGTCGTCGTGTAATACACTTCATACAACCAAATTAAACTAAAAGCTGTCTGCCCACTTGTCAACATCTGAGTTGCGGTGATGTACTCAGCAGTGTGTGTACCACATTCAATTCAATTCAATTCAATTCAATTCAATTCAATTCAATTCAATTCAATTCAATTTATTTTTGTATAGCCCAAAATCACAAATTACAAATTTGCCTCAGAGGGCTTTACAATATGTACACGTTTGACATCTTCTTGTCCCGGGACCCTCACATCAGAACAGGAAAAACTCCCCAAAAACCCCTTTAACGGGGAGGAAAGAGGAAGAAACCTGTGGGAGAGCAATAGAGGAGGGATCCCTCTCCCAGGATGGACAGTCGTGCAATGATGTCATGTGTAGAACAGGATAGTGAATTACAACACATTCAATGTAATTACAGCACATTCAATGTATGACACAACCACGACAGGAGGCAACACCTGGTCCAGGTAAACCCGGATACACAGGAACCTGTGAGGCGAGAAAGCACAGAGACTCTGGTGAAGAAGCAGGTCAATAATGTGCATTAATGGTATCAGTAGTATGAAATAGTAATGTGAGTAATAATAAAAGGGATATTAGCAGTTGGAGTCAGCAGGGCCATGGTAGGAGGAAGGACCAGGGTCCAGATGAAACCATGCTCCATGGAAACCTGTGAGGAGAGGAAGCACAAGGACTCCGGGGAAGAGACAAAATGAGTATCCTTTGAGTACTGTGCATTAATGGTGTCGGTAATAGGATTAATAATGTTAACAATGAAGATCGTAGTAGGTGTCAGCAGGGCCATGGCTGGTTGAAGAACCAGTGTCCAGATAAAACTGCGGTCATCCTGTGAGGCGAGAAAGCACAAATACTCCAGGGAAGAAGTAAAGTTAGTAATCAGCATTAATGGGACATCAATGCATACAGACGGAGGTGAAGAAGAGGAGGAGAGAGGTGCTCAGTGTAGGAAGTCCCCCTGTAGTTTTTGCCTTTACCAGTTTGTCCATGGGCCGGTCCAAGGCAAGCCAGAGCCAGCCCTAACCATAAGCACTATCAAAGAGGAAAGTCTTAAGCCTACTCTTAAATGTGGTGAGTGTGTCTGCCCCCCGGACTGAAACGGGAAGCTGGTTCCACAGAAGAGGAGCTTGATAACTGAAGGCTCTGGCTCCCGTCCTACTTTTTAAGACTCTAGGAACCACAAGTAACCCTGAATCACTGGATCGCAACTCTCTAGTAGGGCAGTATGGTACTATCAGCTCTTTAAGATATGATGGAGCCTGACCAGTTCGGGCTTTGTAGGTAAGTAAAAGGATTTTAAATTCTATTCTAGATTTTACAGGGAGCCAGTGCAGAGAAGCTAATACAGGAGTAATATGATCTCTCCTCTTAGTTCTTGTTAGTACACGAGCTGCAGCATTCTGGATCAGCTGGAGAGATTTAAGAGACTTATTAGAGCAGCCTGAAAATAAGGAATTGCAGTAATCTAGTCTAGAGGTAACAAATCCATGAACTCATTTCTCTGCATCGCTTTGAGACAGGATGTGCCTGATTTTTGAAATATTACGTAGGTGAAAAAAGGCAGTCCTAGAAATAAGTTTTATCTGAGAGTTGAAAGACAAATCCTGATCAAAGGTAACTCCAAGATTCTTGACGGTGCTGCTGGATGCCAGCGCAATGCCATCTCGAGAAACTATATCATTAGATAACTGATTTCGGAGGTGTTCTGGGCCGAGTAGAATAACTTCAGTTTTGTCTGAGTTTAACATCAGGAAGTTGCAGGTCATCCAGGTTTTTATGTCTTTAAGACACGCTTGCAGTTTAGCAAGCTGGTTGGTTTCGTCTGGATTGATCGATATATATAATTGAGTATCATCTGCATAACAATGAAAGGTTATAGAGTGTTTTCTGATAATATTGCCTAAAGGAAGCATATATAAGGTGAACAAGATTGGTCCAAGCACAGAACCTTGTGGAACTCCATAACTGACGTTGGTCCTCATTGAGGCTTCATCATTTACATAAACAAACTGAGATCGATCCGATAAATAGGATCCAAACCAGTTCAGTGCGGTTCCTTTGATGCCAATATAATGTTCCAGTCTCTGCAACAGGATGTAGTGGTCTATAGTGTCGAACGCAGCACTAAGGTCTAACAGGACAAGAACAGAGACGAGTCCTTTGTCTGATGCGATTAGAAGGTCATTAGTTATTTTTACCAGTGCTGTCTCTGTGCTATGATGCTTTCTAAATCCTGACTGAAAATCCTCAAATAAACTATTGTTACACAGAAAGTCACACAACTGATTTGCAACTGCTTTCTCAAGGATCTTAGAGAGGAAGGGAAGGTTAGAGATCGGTCTATAGTTGGCCAACACCTCTGGATCCAGAGTGGGCTTCTTAAGAAGAGGTTTAATCACAGCTACTTTAAAGGACTGTGGTACATGACCTGTTACTAAAGACAGGTTGATGATATCTAATAAAGTTGTGCTCATTAATGGTAGCACTTCTTTAAGCAGCCTAGTCGGTGTAGGGTCTAAGAGACAGGTGGAAGGTTTAGACGTAAAAATTGTTGAAGTCAGTTTGTCAAGGTCGATGGGAGTAAAGCCATCTAAACATATATCAGGGTTTACAGCTGTTTCTAAGGTTACTCTATTTGTGGAAAGATCGGTCGAGGGCAGGAGATTATTAATGTTCTCTCTAATAATCATAATCTTATCATTAAAGAAGTTCATAAAGTCATTGCTACTGAGGTCTATAGGGATACTCGGCACAACAGAGCTATGACTCTCTGTCAGCCTGGCTACAGTGCTGAAGAGGAACCTGGGGTTCTTATTTTTCTCTATTAACAATGAGTAATAAGCTGATCTGGCATTACGGAGGGCCTTCTTATATGTCTTAAGACTGTCGCCAGAGTAACCGAGATTCTTCCAAGTTAGTGGAACGCCATGTTCTTTCAAGTTTTCGCGATGTTTGCTTTAATTTGCGGGTTTCAGGGTTATACCATGGAGCGAATCTCCTTTGTTTTACTAACTTCTGTTTTAAAGGAGCAATAGAGTCTAGTGTCCTTCTCAGTGAGCTTGTAGCACTGTCGACAAGATAATCAATCTGGGTCGGACTAAAGCCAGCACAGTAGTCCTCCGTCACATCGAAGCATGGTATTGAGTTAAATACAGACGGAATCGCTTCTTTAAATTGAGCTACGGCACCATCAGATAGACATCTAGTGTAGTAACTCTTGCTTAACGGTGTACACTCCGTTAGTAAGAATTCAAAAGTTATTAGATAATGATCCGACAGAAGAGGGTTCTGTGGATAGACTATTAAATCTTCCATGTTCATGCCATAAGTCAGAACCAGGTCGAGAGTGTGGTTAAAACAGTGAGTGGGTTTCTGTACATTCTGACAGAAACCAATCGAATCTAATAATGAAATAAATGCAGTACTGAGGCAGTTGTTCTCGACATCCACATGAATATTAAAGTCACCTACAATAATTACTTTGTCTGTTTTAAGGACTAGACTTGATAAAAACTGAAAAAATTCCGATAGAAATTCAGAATACGGACCCGGGGCCCAGTACACTATAACAAATATAACTGGCTGTATTGTTTTCCAGGTTGGGTGTGAAAGACTAAGAACCAAGCTTTCAAATGAGTTATAGTCTAGGTTTAGGGTGTAATAATAGGCTGGAGTCAAAGATGGCTGCTACTCCACCTCCTCGGCCGGTGCCTCGAGGAATGTGAGTATTGATATGACTTGGAGGAGTTGATTCATTTAGGCTGACATATTCATCATTACTCAGCCAGGTTTCAGTAAGACAAAATAAATCAACATTCAATTACAGTTTTTCACGATTGTGTCAGGATCCAGGATCCCTGTCTGACCTGTTCGGTGTTACCTCTGTTTCCCCTGATCTCCTCTCCTCATGTGTTCTGTCATTCCCCTGTTTGTTATTGTGTGCCATGTGCTCTCTGTTTGTCCTCTGCCTCCAGACGCCTCCCATGGCCACACCCGTGAGTGTGCACAGCTGAGGACACTCCAGCCGATCACCTCCTGCAGCCTGACACACCAGACTCAGGGCCCACTAATGAGTCCCCTGTCACTACATAAGCTCTGGCCCTGCAGTCTGGGGTTGTCAGGTCGTACCGTCTTTCACCCGCATCAACCCCGTGGCGTCCTCTGCCCTCCTTGTGTGTACGGATTACACGCTGCCGCTCTGCCCTCCTTGTGTGACACGGACTACTCTCGCCGTCAAGCTGCCAGCCCTCCGGTGTCGAGCCACGGGCCTCACACCGTCGATCTGCCACTCGGGTGTCGGACCACGGGCTCCACACCTTCACACATTTTTTATCTCAAAACAAATTTCATATGAACGAAAACATGTTCTATTACAGTAGCTCAAAATTGATCAGAAATTACGACTGTGCTTTGCTCTTTGCAATTTCTTTTGTTCTTCCTCCTCCTTGTACCCCTATTTTTACAGTACTGTACCCTGCATCTCACAAACGTGTCCTTTGTCTCTGTGATTCTGTAATTCTTGTTTTTTTTTTGTTTTTTTGTTTTTTAAGATTTTATTTGTACAGGGACAGTTCACATTAATCGACAGCACACATTAATAAAAACATGACTGTAAATGTGACAGTGTTAGCTAAAAAAGCTAATTTTCAACCGTTGTCCCTGGGCACGGTGTTAGAAGCCGCTAAAAACATTTAAACATTTAAAAACTGTTTAAAAAGACAACAACACAAAAACAAGCAAACAGAGCTGTGCAATACAATCCTGCAGACACAGGATCAAACATGACAGACAGACAGACAGGCAGACAGGCAGACAGACAGGCAGGCTACATACGGACATGGCAGGCATGAGACTGTTAGTGCTGACACACCTGGTTGTTAATGAGCCAGGCTTTGAGGTTGTGTGTGAAGAACCTGTATGTGGTGCTCTGTCTTATGTGTGATGGGAGAGTGTTCCAGGTGACGGAAGCTGTGACAGAGTATGATAGCTGGCTGAACTTGCTTCTCCTGCCTGGGACCACTAGGTCCCCGCGAGCTGTTGCTCTGGTTAGTCTGCTATTGGTCTTTTGTGTTATGAAAGTGCTCAACGGGGGAGGTGCAAGGCCATTAAGAATTTTAAAGGTTAAGCAGCTGTTATGGAATTTGACAAGACTATCCCAACACAGAAGATGGTATTTGGGCAAGATGTTGCAAATGTGGTAGTGTCTGGGCTTGATGTCAAGTACCTTGATAGCCTGCTTATAGACGGACTGTAGGGGCTTCAGGGTTGTGTTGTGAGTGTGTGACCAGGTGGTTAGACAGTAAGTGATATGAGGGAGGATCATTGCATGAAAGTACAGTTTAGCAGCTTCAGTTGTGAGGTTGTTGCGTATGTATCTGAAATTATGTAGACTAAACTTGACCTTTGCCATTACATGCTTCACTTGTTTTTTGTATGTGAGTGTGGAGTCAAGAATGATCCCCAGATATTTGTAGTTAGGGACCACCTGAAGCTGTTCACCAGATATGTACACAGGATGCTCTGTTGTAATATTATTCACCCTCTTTGAGAAAAACATGCAGACTGTTTTTTTTACATTGAGATGTAAGCAAGTGTCTGACAGCCACTTAGTGACATGGACCATTTCTTCAGTGAGTTTGTCTGCTGCCTGTTTGATGTTGGGTGCATGTACAAAAATGACTGTGTCGTCAGCGTACATCTGTATATCCACCCGTGCACATACTGATGGCAGATCATTAATGTACATGCTGAAAAGAAGAGGACCTAGCACAGAGCCCTGTGGAACACCGACACTGTAATTGAGGATGGGGGATGAAACATCGTTGATCTGTACACACTGCGTTCTATTGTCCAGGTAGGATTTGAACCAGCATAGGGTGTCAGGAGAAAAATTAAATTTGGCCAATTTTGTAATTAATATGGAATGATTTACTGTATCGAAGGCTTTCTTTAGGTCTAGAAACACTGCTCCCACCACTCCCCCTTTATCTAGCTTGGCTTTAACCTGTTCTGTAAAGAAGCAGTTGGCTGTTGCAGTAGAATGCTGGGCTCTAAAGCCAAACTGCATGGGGTGGAGTCTGAAGGGACTGCTATTGAGGTGAGCAATTACTTGTTGTGCTACACACCTCTCGGCTACCTTAGAGAAAGCGGGGAGAATGCTTATTGGCCTGTAGTTATTTACATGGGTTCTATCACCTGCCTTAAAGATAGGTGTAATTATAGCTGGCTTCCAGACCCTAGGGAAAGCATTCTGTTCAAAAGACAGATTAACTAATTTAGTGATGGGATATAACAGTGACTCCTTTGTTCTTTGTTGATATGAACCTGCAACCAGTCAAAATCTATTGAGCAGTCAGTACTGTAACAAATAGAAAGCACCATGTCCTCTCACATTGTTTCTTCTATCCATTCTCAGACTTTCTCCTTCCCACCTTCAACCACCTGTTTGCTCTCTAAACTGGCTTATATTGGTTGTGTCACATCATTTGATACAAGTGAAATCCATTTTGAGTGATTGTGTTTAATCAATGACATGTGTTCTCTATTTGTATTTGATTGTTGCCACTTGTGTTTACCAGTATGGATGGCATGTGCATTAGAGTGCAGAATGTGTTTTGAGACTGAGAATGTGTTTAGAGTTTTGCTGAAAAGTCTAAGTGAGATCTGCAAATTGTGTTTTACCATGTGAAATAGTTTAAGGTATTGACAACAGACTGCACAATTAGCTAAATGAGTTCAGGCAACTGAGAACTTTGTTCAGCCAATGGGTTTTAGTGTTTTAGCAATTGAGAAAAACTGTAATATATTAATCAATTTCCTGCATTTCTGCATTTTACTACTGTATTTTATTTCGTACACTTTTTTTTTTTTTAATGTTTTAATGCAATGAATGTTCTTAATTGTTTTTAAATCTCCTTTTCTTTTGATGTTTTGATGCTTTTAATGGTTTTATGTGAAGCACTTTGAATTACCTTGTTGTTGAAATGTGCTATCCAAATAAACTTGCCTTGCCTTACTAGTAGTTCTGTTAGCTGTTATCGGTTAGCCAAACACAAGAGCAGCATCCGAGAGGTACGCAGGAGTATGTGTAATGGTAGCAGTGTTAGCGGTCAGCAAAACACCCCATCCAAACATGAAAAGTGAGCCAGAGAACAGTGGCCAAGAGGTACACAGCAGTGTGCAAATGGACCGTACTTGTATAGCGCTTTCCTCGTCTTTCCAACCACTCAAAGCACTTTTACAATCACCCATTCACACCCATGATGACAGGCTACCATGCAGGCTAACACCTGCCCATCAGGATCTACCTAACATTCACGCACATACACACCCGTAGTGCCGGGGATCAAACTGCCGATCCTCTGATTGAAGGACGACCCTGCTCTCCACTCATCCACCGAGGTGACTTTGTACCGGCAGTCCCGTTAACTGCTCAGATCAGCCGTGGACACTCACTGGCTCGCTCACTCATGGATGCACTCACAGAGACACGCACGCAAACACACATGTGACTGATTGCATGATCCTCCTGGCAGTGATACTAATGAAATGAGTGAAAGAGTTGAAAGAAGTTAAAATTCGGCCTACTTTCTAATCTCACCACAGCCGGCCATTTGCTGCGTGAAAAGGGTGTTATCATCGATGTGATGGCATCGCAATATGTTGGCGGTTATTGATTCATTCACAAATTGTAGTAATGTTTGTTACCATTACCTGATATTTCAAAAAAATAGCAACAGCCATTATGAAACATGTTTAATGTAATTCAGGTTCAAATAATATAACAGACACATACACACTTTATCTACTACTCGTGAGCGACGTAAAATGTACAGGCACACAGGGAACTCTGTTCTGTTCTGTGAGGGAACTCACAGAACACGTTTCCACGTGGCATATTTATCTTTTTATCTGGGTTGGACGTGTTATGACTCTATTTGACACCATGCGGAACTTTTGTTCACAGTTTCGTTTCCTGAGCTACTGAGTAACCTTAATGGAAGAAGGAAGTCTATTGCACCTGCTCATCTTTGATCTTTGCCCCTGTGAGGAAGTCTTGCAGCAGAGTGACAGTTTTTCGTTAAGGCCGGAAATAGATTTGTTGAATCAATCACAACAACCAGATGAAACATGTCTGTGCACAAACGAGTTAAACATGTTCATTTCTGAGCTTTAGAGGTCCTAGCAGGCATATTTCTGAACTTTGGAGAGAGTTAGTGTTTATGTTTAGCTATAGCTTATTAATAACGCTGAGCCCAAGCAAGAGATGTGGCTCTCGTCTAATTTACGGGAATAAACTAAATATGTCCCAACATTTTGAATAATTACTTTAAAAAGTGAAGAACTATTTACAAGACGATATCCCATGAAGTCAAAAAGAGACCTGTCTCAGGTTTTTGGATTCCCCCGCAAATGGGAATTGCTGATTTACCGTATTTTCTGTTTCAGTACCAAATCAGTGTTTTCTCCTCAGTGTACTACATTCTACTACGAGTGGACATTGTCTAAGTTCCTGTTTGTAGTTGACATTTGCCATTTCCAAGCAAAAAGTCGTGGCAAATATGTGACATTCCGCCACAGACAATAATTCTCTTTTTAATTGGGAAAATCCCACGAGAGAAAGTGCTGAGAACTGATGCTTACAGCTGACTGGGTCAACTGGGTTTACCAGAAGGCCAGCTCTTCATCCATTGGCTCACCAGTCTCTCCAGTTGTGCTGCTGTTGGCAGTGATTGTGATGGTTGGATATGGTATGATACAGTAACTGCCTGTCGGGGGGTGAACAGAGGACAGCGGGAAGTGGGCTGCTCAGCCAGGCAGAGATCCAGCAGTGTAGGAGCAGTACGTCTGGTCAACGACCCGCGGCCTAACCCTGTCCTGTTTTGCCCTTTCTGTTCGATAGAATACATTCATTTTACGCCCAAGAAATTCAGCTTTTTATCAAACAAGACAACTGTTCAATACATGCAAAATCACCGGCCATAAAAGAGCTTCATAGCGATAACCTTGACTCTTGAATCCTGAACGTAGTCCCCAACAGTATTGTTGCAAAGAATCATTCCAGTTCTTGATTACAATTTTCATTGTCTATTGTCTTTGGTAAAAATGAGTACCAAAGAAGGGAACGTTTTGAAGTTGAGTCAGAGTTGACTTCTTTCTATGCATATGACAGGACTTCACCCACAAGCAAAATTGTATACATTTTCAATACAAATGTATCTTTAATTAAAACCTAATAATCCTAATTGTAATAATGATAATTATTATGAATCAAACTATCATTTGATTGTTATCAGTTGTTTGTTTCTGATGACCTCTTCCATTTTACCAAAGGGTAACCTCTGATTATGAACTTGACCTCAGGAACTTTCTCTTGGAAGTCGTAGAAGATGACTTGACAACTCAAACAACAGCTGAGACCCTGAGGCAACCTCCCAGCCAGTCACAACATCAGACAGCACAGCACTGGTCCCACACACTTTAGACAGTCCGGGTTAACACAAAGGAAACAAATGTGACACCCTACGGTGTCAAGTTATGACGTGTGCACCAATGGGAGCTGAGGGAACTTGTGGAAAATTGCCCGGCCTCACATACATACACAGGAACCGGGTGACAGGTGTAATTTTAGCCCCCTGTAAACAAATGTGGCGTGTGATGTCTGATTGGATATTCATTTTGGCAGGCAATTTTATGATTCATTGATGTAACTGTGCACCTTCACCTCAACAGCACAGTTCTCTCACATGTGAACACTGTTCTGTCCTTTCCTTTTGACGTCATGATATCTCCCAAATATATAGTCTTGTGCATTGTAAGAGGGCACAACAATAAATAAGACAGGGATATATTTGGAAACTATGTAGAACAGGGAGCTGCAAACATAAAGCTTTGCACAGCTTGTCAACATCTTGAAGCTACTTTCACATTTAAATGCAGATGGTTGTTAGCCAGCTGGTTTTAGCGGTAGGTCAGTCCAACACTTTGGTCCAAATTGAAAATATCAAAGCAAGTATTGGACACAATTTTGTACGGACGTCAATGGTCCCTAGACCATAATCCTGCTGACTTTGGTGATCCCCGGTTTTTCTTCTTGCACATTTGTGGTTTTGAGTGAAATATCTCAACAGCTATGAGATTGATCGCCATGAAATTTGGTACAAACATTCATGTCCCCTTCAGGATGACTTGTAGTAGATTTGGTGATTCTCTGACTTTTCATCAGGTGCCATCTTAAGGTTAAAATTTCGCTACGTCCAATACTTGGTTAATGATCAGATACCTGCAAAACTACATTCCCATCAGCCTCAGTTGTACGTTGTGCTCAGTACTTGTTAGCAAATGTTTGCATGCTAACACGCTAAACTACAGGGTGAACACGGTACAACATCATACCTGTTTATCATTAGCAACGAACAAACTCTCACCCAGAAGACCGCAGTTTGTGTCCAGTGCAAAATTAAAAGAAAATGTTGACAGTAGAATTTTAAGAGCCATATATTACATACATTAATAGACACAAAGTGAAAAAGTGAATTATTTTAAATACATGCAAGTATTATTGCACCTGTATTACCAATATACATAAACCTCGATGAGCATCAGTAACTTCAACAATTTAGATATAGTTGTCATCAATGGATTAAAATACCTGTCAATCAAATCTGTAGCAATAGCAGATTGCATTCCTATGTTTTGAATTTTGATTGTGTTTTTATTCATCTTTGGATCTTGAATTGTTCCTATAATATCAGCTTAAAAAATGCACTACTTTTCTACTCTACACTCTCTACAGAGAAGTTCCAGTTCGAGATTTAAAATAATCTTTACTTGCCAACAAGGCGGTGATTAAAACAAGTCGTGGTTTCATATAAGTGGGTGGCAGATGGCATCAGGGGGGTTAAGATGCTCAATGACTTTGAAACTGAAGTGAGTCACCAAACCAATACTGGGTGGGGTGGTGTGTTTGTTAGTGTGGGGGGCACGACAGCTCCAGCGAGAGACAGACTTGTGCGGATACTGTAGACTGTCTGTGTTGGAGGCAATGACTCGCTGCTGCAATGAGATTGACACAAGAGTGCGGAAGATATTTACAACCAAAGAATGTACTTCGACAAAATGTAAGGGACAAAATGCTGAAGGCATGAGTCATTTTAGCCTCCAGCCAATACTATAACTGTCACTCATAGACAACCACCTGATGTTTAATAATTATTAAGACATTCCTCCTCTTACTAATCTTGCAGGTATTTCATTGTTACATGAAGGGGCAGAGGATGGTGCAACAGGATATAGTTTCTGTGATTCAGTTTTTCAGGTATGAAATTACCACCGCACCGCTTCCTGCACCAACGAAAGCTAAGTCAGTGATGTTTAGTGGCATTCCTGATTCATCACTACTCACCAGCGTAAACAAAGATTTTTCTTTGAGTTGAAAGAGATTATTGAATGATACGAATACTACGCAAAATTATAGAGCAAAGATATAAAAAAGAGGAAGTGTTGCAACAATTTTTTTTTTAAATTGTCCTCATTGGTTTGTCAAGTAGTTCATTTACGGAGATGTGATTATTTATGGCTGGAACATGTTCCTCAGATCAAGTGATCTTTATGATGCTAATATTTTATGCATATTTACATGTTTTAAGGTTGTGCTCAAAAGGAGTTTGATCAACCAGTAAGGCTCGTGTAATGCTCAGGCATTAGTTTGACAAAAGTGCGAGTGCTGCTTGTACGCAGATCACAAATGGTGGTCGTGTCAGGTTTCGCAAATAGTCACTTGAATACTGCAGAGAAATTAAGTCCTACGGGCACAAGTATGCCATTAAGAGAAATGTCAAAATGGACAAAAGGAAGCCAACGAACACAGTTTACAGCTCCTGAGAAGCACAAGGCCAGACCAAACTGCCCCAGGGAGGAGAGCCGAGATGGAAGCAAAGCCAGCTACTCTACTACCAAGCCTACGGCTGGTTGTCTGAATGCAATTAGCTAAACAATAAGATTGATGAAAGCAGCGGGAGATCTGAGACTGTTGAGCCCACATGTTCACAGAGACCTGGCTCAATCCTTCATCCGGGATCAAGCAGAATTTGAACAGCAGGACTCCGGTGGGCCGACGCGGCGGTGGACTGTTTAAATCATGATGCTTGGTGCTCAAACACAGTCAGTTGATTGACAATGCTTTCCTCATGTTGAATTTTTAATGTGAAGATGTCGACCATATTATCTGCTCAGAGAGTTGTTTGTTGCCGTTTACATTCCTTATGAGGAAATAAAAAACACACAGGAACGTTCTACAGTTTGTCATGAGTTTGTTGTGTTGAAAACAGGTGCCAACTGAATATCGTTGAATCCTTTGTGAGGCAGAGATCACAAACAAAAAAGTCTAAGAGAAGACGGTTACAATGAAGAGCAGAGACGACAGTTTTCAACAAATGACAAGTGAATTTATTTTTTCCAAAAACGTATTTACATTATGTACATAAACACACCCCCCAAAAAAGCCACATACAGCAACATTAACACTATGCACAAAAACCTCAGAAAAGGCTGCGCGCAATGAGATTAGGCGTCTCCGGCAGTTATACAGTGTATCGGTAATCTCTCAGCAGAAGGCACACTTCTTGGTCACAACAGACAAACACCCACACAACATACAGTAAACACACCCAAACAAACATCAAAATACTGCATCTAGGAGAAATGCATTCAACATATGCTTCATTATGGGATGTGCTCAGATAAATAACGTTGGTTTTACAGCGCTTCCATTTTCCTCATAAATAAAAAATATTTTAAAATGTACAGTACAGAGACTACAATTGCTGGCGCATGTCAACTGGCACAGATCTGTATTCTACGTCACTAGTCACAAGGAACGTTCTGCAACTCCTCGGCCATCGTAACACATTTCAGGACAGCCCCTCGCTTCACAGCCTGCAAATCCTCGTCTAAAGAAACCATCAGAAACCTTCCAGGTGCGGTTACGAGTCCAGTCGAGCCCCCTATCACCTTGCGCTGCTCAATCTTCCTCCTACCAAAAAAAAAGTGCTGAAATGGAGAAGGCGGTGCCTCTCCCTGATCCACATTTGGTCCCCCATGGTGATGGTGCATCGGTTGTTGGAAGTGCCGAGTTGTTAAATGGCCATCCTGTCAAATCGAAACACAGGTTTCATTTACTCTGACTAATCGCACACGCCATTCTACATCTTCTCCTTTAATTTACAGTGTCAAACACAATCCAAGTATTGTGACAAGACATCCAGCATTGTATCGGGTTTCGTACCGTTTTCTTGGCTTCACTTCCCAGCCATCACGACATTTCACGAACGTTAAGGAGTCCCCTGGTGAAATTTCAATTGCTGCAGGATCTTGGGTACAGAACGTAAACCTGGGACGATGTCAAAAATAAATCTCCGTTAACGTTTGTCAAGAAAAATGATTAAGTAATGGTGGTGTCTAGACAGCTGCTGTCCATCCCCCCCCCCCCCCTTACTTACTTCTTCTGAGTTTCCCCAGCTTTCACGCGAATCCGCCGGACTGCCAGCACAGGTTTGGGAGGCTTTGCGTTCCAGGCCCAGAAATTCTTCTTGATGTTCTTCCACACAGAGTTCCAGGTTTCCGAATCTCCTTCCCAGCTCAGACGGATCTTCAGCAGGTCGCCGATATCTTTCTCAGTGAACACCAAGAAGGTGTTGGTTAGGTTCAGACCGACGGCCTCATCATGGCTGCGCAAAACAAAAAAAGTGGAGGAGAAATCGGGTTCAGTCCGGTGTTCAGAAACACAAGTTCTAGCAGCTGTGCGCTAGAAATTTAACAATCCGGGATGCCTGTCTGACTACTGAATTATTGCCGCGTCATGCTTCTACTGACAAGGCTGTGACAAAGACTTCTAAGGAAACCAATTGAAAGTGACTGGAGTTCCTTCCCTAGTCAGAGCTTGCTGTACATCACATTACTGGCACTTTGAAAAGGTCAGTCCAAACTAGATTCCAGTTCCAAATTTATATCACAGCAGTCCATGTGCTTCTAAATATCTCAGGCAGTGCAGCTGCCAGGTTGCCAGTGCACTGGTGGTTGTATGGGTTGTCACGCCAAGGTGTGAGGAAAAGAAAAGAGTTTAGATTTGGTACTTACACATCAACAAATATGTTTGCCGTGTCGTTATGGGCTCCGTACAACTTGACGTGGAAGGTGGGATCTGCGTTGTCTGCCTGTTTTCTGTTGAACACGTGCATCTTCATTTGGTAGTGGTAGCCTTAAAAGAAAACAGTTAATATTTAATGGGATTGTGTACAGTAGTAATAGTTTACACCGGCAACTGTGGACTCGTAAAACATGTGGAGCTGAAAGATAAGAAACTCTGCGATTGAGTTGTTTTACTCGAGGAAGTAAAACATAGTTAGTGGCGACAGATAAAACTCTAACAAAGACTCACCTCCGAAGGGCGTGTCGGCACGCGTCTTCAGGTACATTTTACTGTTACTCCTCTTGCGCATCTTCCGGGTGTTGTAGCCAATGTTATTGCAGCGGTTCTTGCGGCAGCTGAGGCAGATGCCCTTCTTGAAACGGTCCGGGCCGGTGCATTGGTAGGCGAAGCTCATGTGGTCCTTGTTCATCAAGGAGTCCACGAACAGGTGCACGGCGCGCTCGTGCTCGCACTTCATCACCTCCATGAAATCTGGAGCGAGAGCGAGAAGGGAGGCAGGTTAGAGATAGTTATGCAGTTGAAAGATAACCTTGCTAAATTTATAAAAATGGAAACTGGCTAAACCTAATAAACTAAGAAAAGTAGTGATAAACATCCTGGTTTCTGGAGATGACAGCTGGGGTCTACAAACAAAGCAGTTTCTCAAGCACTTACTTCCAGCCACTGCCAACACATCTCCCAGTGCACAGCCGGGCTGCACGTCACCACCGTTGGGGTAGATGTCAATGTCCCCGATTGGCTGCTGGATCCCAATGCTCACACCCAAAGCCTCTCGCGTGTACGTGTGCAAAACGTCCACGAAGTCTGCGTCGTCCGGGGAGAGGCGCTTCCGTTCCTCTACACCCTCGAACATCGGTCCTGCTGGGTCCAGACCTACCGGGAAGAAACGATGGGACAGAAGGTCAGGACAATGCGGTGGCACCAATCTTTTTTTACTCGTGTTTTTCTGCAGATTCATGTCGCGCTTAAAACGTACCGGTGATTCGGCCGATGGTCCCTCGTACGAACATGCCAGCGTAGCCTGCTACGTGGGCGCCTAGACTGTAGCCGATCAGGTGCACTTTCTCCAGAGGCAGCTGCTGCTCGTCCTGTTGGGAGGGAAAAAAAAAAAAAAAGTTAATAAAGTCGCAACTCACATCAGCAGCTGCATCCATGAAGGCCAAACCCACACTGACCAAACCCTGGATTTCAGCCAGTGATGAGCAGTCGTGCCTGCAGCTGAGCCAAGCTCAAGTTAACCCGGACAGAATCTACCGACAGTTGCTTTCATGCAACAGCGCCTCCACCATCTGTCTCAGTTGTAAACGTGGACAAAGAGTATTTCACGGAGACAGAACTAAGTGGCAGGGTGCCTGAAACTCTCCTCAATTGCAGCCCAATTATGTGATGGTCCTGCTGAATAGAAAAATTGTAGTCTTTGCCTCAGAAGCATCAAAGAGACCCTGATTGTAAAATAAATATCCTAAGCTGTGACAACATACCAGAATGAAATGGAGCTACTGCCTCAGGGCCTGACATTAAGAGAACATATTTAGCATAACAGTTCACCTCCTCAAACACATTTTGACAGTTCTGTCATGTTTACAAAATGGGCTGTGTGATCCCTTGAAGCGCTCCAACGAGAGAAGGGGGGGCAGCTTTCAGGTATTCGCTGTTCCTCTGTCATGCAGCTGTGTCGTGGGATGTGGTGGGCGGCAACATGTGCATGAGGGTATTCAGACTTACAATGGAAACAAGCGCGCCCCCCCCCCCCAATTTGTATGATTGGCTCGCATCCTCAGCAGACCACTTAAAAGTCCCGTACCCACCTGAAGCCAATTGATCATGCCGGCGATTTCGAGGCCGGCGTCGTGGGTGTGGTTGACCGCGTCGGGGTACAGCTGCTGAGCCATCACCATCCAGTCGACGACCACCACGTTAGCCTCGCTTTCGCGCTGCATCAACGCGGAGACCAGCTTGTGCATCCAGCTTTCGAACATCCCGCTCATCTGAGGGAGGAAAAAAAAAAGAAAAAGGACAACGGGAGTCAGTCAGCTTTAACCTGGTGCTTTAACTCTCTTGGATGCTCCGCGCTTGAGTTAGCTCACATTCACGTGATAAATTCAAACAATCAAAAACACACTGTGGCTGGACTACACTGCCATCCATGAGCCCTGATAGAGAAATAAGTGACAAAAAATAATTTACGCTCGCACGTACCGTCCAGCCGTGGATGATGAAAATTGTCTTGGCCGTGGCGTTGAAGCCACACTCCTCCAGACACTCCTTCTTGCCAGTCTGCAGGTAGCAGCCCTCCTGGTCCAGATCTAAACTCTTCCTCATGTTGTACTTGACCCCACCATAGAGAGGCTTGCCATTTGTTGACAGTTCTTCCAATCCAGGGTCTGCACCTGAAGGAAAAAACACACAATTACAGTATGTCAAGGTTGCATCGAGGAGATGCTCAAATTGACTTTATTTCCCTCCTGCCTTTATGATGCATGTAATATATTAAAAAGGAAAAACACAACATGGGAGAAATAAAAGTAGATTTCAACCGCAGACCAAAAAACATTCAGCCAATCGTGCTTGATGTGGGATCAACACAGCCAATCAACTTGCTTTTGCAGCGACATGTTACAATAACGCAGGTTGGCTGCAAGTAGACCGCACCGGAGACGCAGGCGCAGAGCTGAATCTCACCTCCGCCCTTCTCTTCCTTTATGTCAGAGACTCTCACACAGCTCGTGTCATGATATCAGACTTTAACACTTACGCCCGAGGCTAAAACGGCTCAACTGAGGAGTTTGACTAACGCAAGACGGGAAGATACTGACAGTTTATCCACGTCACAAATTATTAAACAAATGTAAGTAATAAAGCCCAAATGTTGGACTAATTGTGTTTGAAGGAGTGGGTGCATTTTAACTGGTGTGGATTAACCCCGCCGCGCCGAGCAGACACGTCAGATGTGCATTTAAATTAACTCCACACACTTTTGGTAGCGGGCCACAGAGAGAGAAAAAAAAAAAAAAAAAAAACCTATTTCAGCTGGGCTTGTACCCGTTGGTGAAGCAGTCTGCGGTAAAACGCGGATTCGGCTGAACGTCCGAAGAGACAAGGTGCGTGTGTGTGTGTGCCCTCCGCATTTTGCGTCAAGACTCCCGCTGCTCCCAAAAAAGGACACGTCGCAGTCCTGTCGCAGAAATCCATCCCGGTTCTTCCGTTGCGCTCTGCCCGCCACACTTGTTCTCTTTCATGATTTCGCCTAATAATGTAGATTAATCGAGCGGGGGACGTTGGTACAAATGTGAGGAAAAGTGAGCATTAGGCGACTTAATACATCGTCCCATTCATGGATTCCCCACTAGCGCGTGTCTTGCCCTACTTTTTACACCTGGTGTTTAGATTTTGACACTTCAGTTTGTGAGGCTGGAAAATAAATAAAAATGATGAATGAACAATGGACGCAGAGTCGTGTCTTACCTTTAAGAACGGTGTTTTCCCCGGCAGCTGGCGACAGGAGTGCGGCGGCACACTGTAGGAGAATCCACAGTGAAAGGGCTGCGGGGCTCATTTCTCAGTCACAGACAGAGTGTCGCGGAAATAAAAGCGCACCGGGTATAAAATGCCTTTCTGTGGTGCCGGTTGGTAGCGAGGTAGGTAGGTGGGTTTAGTTCCAGTTGGGGGATTTAAAAAAAAAAAGGAGCCCGGTGGTTGTGCGTCTCTAGTGGTGCGCGTCCGTGAGATGTATAAACTTGCACCAAGTGTCTCATTCGAGTTTTAAATAGTTTCCCCCTTCTCGGTCATCTGATCATCGGCTGATCTATCGCGGATCTTATTGGTCAAGCCCCCGTTTGTTTACGCTGAAGGGCGTGGCAAAGCTTGAATGAAGTCGTAGTAGGCTTCTCACGTTGCGCGTGCTCCTAGAGCCCTTATGAGTGCGGGGCGTGACGCAAGCAGCAGTAAAAACGGATCCAGTTGCTCGGTGTTCGGTGTGACCATATGAAGGTCATGGCTCATACCTTCATATTGCCCTGTACCGGATCCACGCGGTGCGTGGAAGTGATCGTTAAACAGTTAATGAGTGTGTGTGCGCGTGCGTGTGTGTGTGTGTGTGGTGGGGGGGACAGAGAGGCTCCCTCCCCCTTCTCCTCCACCGCTGAACGTATCGTCCTCTCCGCCTGGCGCGCTGCCAGCGCTGCTTAGCTCCACCGACCGGTTTCAATTGATGAGGCGAAGAATGGGCGCACTCACGCAGAGGGTCTGCGCTACAATAACGCCACTGTTTTGTGTACATACATCAGCGCCCGCTCCGCTTCCTGAAACTCATGTCACCTGCCACCGCGCCCCCCCCCCCCCTCACCCTCCCGGTACCTGCCATCCAAACAAAGCGGTGCTGTCGGGTACAATGCGTAGTAGGTCAGTGGGGTTGACTGCTCTGTGAGGTCTGCGAGACATAAACACGCCGAACTGTTTCCTCGCGCACTTTATCATGGTCTCCAAAGAGTTTGTATCTATCAGTCTGTCTGTCTCTCTGTCCATCTGTCAGTCTGTCTGTCTATATATCTATCTATCTAACAAATTCATAATTTAATTAAATCACCTTGAATGCAGCACAAAAAGGAAAAAGATCCAAGTACAGCAACATTGACACTTACCACTTGTGAAATGTGTGGTGGGTGCAGATGGTGGTACATGTACTGTACATCTTGTCATATTGATATTGTCTGCCCAAATGAGACATCCGTGCAGTGATGTGTATGCCTACAATGGTAATTGGGTGAAATAAATCCAGTTTCTCTCCAGCTTCACAGTGACTTGGACCGACTGGACTAGAAATGATCAAAAGTTTTCATAAAGCCAGCATCAAAGGGAGGAGCGTGAGAGTGTGGCGTGATACAGCAGCAGCGTCCAAAATAACTTGTCCTAATTTTATCCATGTATTAATAGACATACTGTATGTTTTTTTTTTTTTTTTCAAACAGAGCAGAAGGTTGATCTCCAGAGGGCACTGGAGTTCAAGTGAAGAGATGATGCAACACAGCGTCATGCGTCATGCGTTAAAAAAAAATAGAAAAGAATCCATCCTGATCGCTCAAAATATTCACTTCATGGACGTCAGTGATCTCTGGAGGGCGGTACTCATTGCTGGATCCCAGGATGGGGTGTGCATTCTGGTATTTGGAAACAGATCTGTCAGGAGATGATGACATTGTACTGTACCCGTCCTTGAGCACACAGAGGACTTTAAATACCCATAAACTTATCATTTAAATAACATTCAGTCCTGCCTCCCACTGGTAATATATACAGCAAGATTTTGTACTCCAAGGATTCAATTATGACAAAACAGCTTGATCACACCATCCTTTTATTTCAGTTCATTATTTTGATGTCAGAGTGACACCAAGTCTGTAGTTCTTCAGTAAGAAAATAGCAGAACTCAATGACTTCCCAGAATTAGTCTGTTGGACTGAAACAGTAATATTTACTCCAACGTTAATGTTGCTTCTCGTGCGGGGTTATTGTTATTCTTTCCATCCGCACACGTCAGCCAGCCGGCCCGGTCACAGTGCCAGTTTGATTCTGCTCTGTGCTGACCTGTCCGGATTTGTGGCCCCACCACGTCAAGACCCATCAATGAGACACTGTGAAATACTGAAACAGATCACCTGCAGGCTGCTCTGTGGGGAGAGCAGAGAGAGTAAACATCTTTGTCTCACTCATTCCTGAAGTTATTCCCGAAGACTTCATGTGTATAGGCCTATGTGCCGTGAAGTCAGAGCAAAGTTTAACTCTGTAATTCTTGGTTTGTGCTTCTTCTCTTCTAAAATCCTGTAAAATATTAAACTGTTTAAAGCAACTGTACTTGTGTGTAAACCTTTCATCATGTTTCTCCCTGCTCTCCCCTTTTAAATAATGACCAATGACCTGTATGTAGTTGAGTGAGGCTACATGAAAGCATTCATTTTGATCAATTCAGCGTAGATCAAGGCTTGCAGGCATCGGTTATAATTATTTGTTAAACGTTATTTTATTAATGCCAGGAACAATCATGGGGTTTTGCGTAAAGGGTTTTTAAGGTTAACAGGTGGTGGCAATTGAACACATGATATGTAGGTCTGACTATTATTTATGTAGCCTACTCAGAGTGTGACACGACATTCAGGTTGGCTATATTTGTCTTATTAAGACCTATGAGCTATGTTTTTAAAGCCTGTCTTAAGTCAATATATACATTCATTTTATTTCAATACTGCTTCCCAGTCTGTCCCGTGTACATATATTGAAACAAATAGGCTAATAAGCCCTATTTTCGAGAAAGGGTTCTCAATATATTCACTGAAATGGAGCGTCATCAGTTGACAGGGAAACACATCTAAGTACCTGCTCACAGTGATGGACAAGGAACTTTTGACGAATACAACTATTAATAACGGACATTTCTTTCAACACTTTGTTTTGAAGAGACTCCTGTCAACGTCCCTGAGGAGTCACCTATAAGCTTATTTTCCAAAGACACGTCTCAGCCACCCACCAGCCAAGACAACCACAGCACCAAACCTGAAACATCAGCGCCACCGTGTGGACGTGGGAGCAGCGCACCGGACAGTGACACAGCAGGAGGCGGAGGGGGCCAGACCGGATCCTTCATGAGGGAAGAGGGACAGCCAACCAACCCCGGCTTCTCTTCACTCATATTATTCTGTATTGTAAGCCAGGGAGCCCGAAGAGGGGGCTGCGCTAGTGTCCGTGGGATGTCCCGTCATGAAGGTAAGAACACACGTCGGCACGGTGGTGCGAGCGAGTCGGTGTTTGTGATAGAAACGCGTTGACAGATCACCGCTAGCTAACGTGAGCTAGGCTAGAATGTCTTGTTTTGAAGCCCATCCTAGCTAACGTTCGCTAGTGGTAGCAGCAAGGTTGCAGTGTAATTTCGTGGGGCGCATTATGGCGGACACAAAAAAATGTGTGTCAAAACCAGCGGACCTTGCGGTTGACATTTATGTTTTAAGGAAAAGTAACGTTACAACAGTCTGCGTTAGGGGACCAAAACAACGCTGACATAAGCGGAAGAAGTTAGTTGCCGTTAGCTAAGTGTGCTAGCTAGCCTACAAGCTAGCTAGCTGGTAATGGGTGATGTAGGTTAACGTTAACGAGCTGGGGAGCAAGGGGGAGTGCCGAGGATAGGAAACGCATGAGAGCAGCGAATCCCAGGTGGTGCTGCTGGCGAGAGGGATTGTCTTTCGTTCATGTTAGCTTGTTCTAGCCTCCTTCCTAGTCAAAGTTGGCCTTTTTAGATTCCAGTTTCGCAAGCTAACATTTAGCAAACCGGCACTCAACCTCGTCCTTGTGGCCAACCTTGTTGGGCTTGAAGTTCGTTGTTTGTGTCAATTAAACGTGAGCCAACGTTGTCAACAACGCCAGATGGTTGAGCTCACCAGCCGGTAGAAAGTTGAGTTCGTTAACGTTAGCTCGGTAAAGTCTACCACATCTGTCTTGCTTGTGAGCTAACGTAACAGTTAAGCTAACGGTAGCTGGTTTATTCGTTAAATAGTTAACATGTAGCCAGCAGCGAAGGTTAGTCAGGCCCAAGCGGCCTTTAGTTTCCATGCCCGTGTTGTCAACTTTGCTGTCCGTAGTCATCAAGATATTACATGTCTGAGATGAAACGCGGTCATTGTCGTTACTGTCATTAAGGGTTTTGCAAAGAGCTTTAACAGCAGGCTCGCAGTGAATGGAGACGTGAGGGGGTTTCAACAGCCTGGTGTCATACAATACACCAGGACTGTCCGAGTCAATCAAGAACGCAGAGGGTCCCGTTTACCCCAAGTGAAACACGAAGTCACACCTTTTAGATAAAGTGTTGGAATTAACGTATTGATAAGGACTGTTTTATGAATGAGCTGGGTGTTGTAAGAGTAGTTTTAGTCAGAGGTGAATGGGACAGACAATGAGCCTGTTAGTCACTCCTGAGTAAGAGGATTGCCACAGTTGGTTCATACACAATGCAATGCAATAAATACACACTGTGGGACGCTTTCAATGTTCAATTGTGGCTAGACTGTTTCTGCTCCATGGTTATCTTTTAGACTGCCGATGCTGAAGGCACTTCCTGTGAATACAGTTTTAATAGTTAACGTAGCCTTCTTATTGTGTTACAATCAAACACCTCACCCACGTCCCGTCACCACCATGACAATAAAAACAAGACTAACACTTGTAATAGAATATTATGCAACCCAGTACACTACCACAACACTACAATACGAGTTCAGCTTCTGTCACGGCCCCAATTAACACTTAACATTACTGTATACGGAAGTAGTATTTCTTGTAGGTACTATCTTATTGGATCGTATTTATATTTAGCAGGTGTTCATGTTCTGTCCACCACATTCATACTGGCCTTTTTGTGAAGCTTACATTCATTGTCCACCATTCATAAGAAATACATCTCCCGCTTAAGTTTTGATCCAACTTGGTTCAGGAAATCCCAGTTAAAACATCTAATGTAACGCCTAATAAGAATACATAGTAAATAGTTTATATGATCTACATGTGTTAGACAAAGTAATATCCAACATCTAACCTCTCTTTTCTCTTATCTTTCCTCCCTCAGGCGTGAGCTGCGATGCATGTTTAAAAGGCAACTTCAGAGGACGGCGATACAAATGTTTAATCTGCTACGACTACGACCTGTGCGCATCGTGCTACGAGAGCGGTGCGACCACAACCAGACACACCACAGAGCATCCCATGCAGTGTATATTAACCCGAGTTGACTTTGGTGAGTGGAGTTGATGTTCACATCAGGCTGATTATGAGCAGAGTACCTATGCAGGCTGTGAAAGTGTGAATTTTAGCCTCATGAGCTGTCTGTCAGTCAGTATTATTGTTGTGATTCATGCTGTTTGGTAGCACTTTACCTCGATAGATGGATGTTGATCGTCCTCTGGCAATCGGGCAAGAAAATACAGATGTTGAACACAACATATTCACATTGTGCCGCATCTCTACAGTTGAAAGATTAGCCCTGAACCAGACGCACCGCGTCTATGAACTGATTCTCAAAGTGGTACATCATCTCAATGTCGGAGTGCTTCTGACTCAGACGTTATCGTAAGCCGAGTATCAATAACGAGCTATCAATAATGTGTGTGTGGGTGGGTGATTGGTGATAGACCAGTTGCAAGACTGTCGTGGCAGCGTACGCAAAACATAAAGAGATGGAATAGCTTCACTTGCAAATTATCTGGAATTTTTAAGCCAGGGATTTCAAAGTTTGTACAGTGACTCAAATAATCAAGAACTGGCATTATTTCTTGGCGTGTAATCGTTGGGATAAACTTCTGATATCGGCAGTTTTTTGAAACCACCCTTCAGCGGCTTTAATAAGATGAACTGTTACAGTGCAAGTTATCTTTTGCTGCCGCTAGCTTTCGTGTTCAGCTGAGAAGGCTGCTCCAGAATGGCATAGCAGGTATGGATGTGACCCAAACAGCTTGAGGAGTTATTGGGCCGCTGATCTGGTCCATCGCTACATGTATAAAAGCGTTTTGTTGTGGCAGCAACGGGGATAGAGGTAGTCAAATCCAGACTTGAGGTAAATTTAGTTAACCATTAATAATTGGTGAACTTAATAGTACACTAGATGTGATATCATTGAATGGACCGTTTCTTTTGCTGTTGGACGACTTCCACTGTTATTTCATACATTGGCTCCGTGAATTATATTGATGTTCAGCGTTTTACACGTTGGAAATTCTATTATACAATCTGTTGAGAAAAAAAAATACAAACTGTTGTTGAAAACACAGCAAAAGGTGCAAGCTCCTAAAGATTTTGTGGTTGGTTCAGTTGTCCACCAATGGTTGATCTCGATAACGGTTTAATGATATAAAAATCATGTTTTGATGGGGAAAGTAAAAAAAAAAAAAAAAAAAAAGCCATCATGTTAGTCACATGTTGACTGTTTCTAAATGGACAGTTGTATTATTAGCTATTATTAGGCTAAGCTGCTTTTTTTACAGATGCACTACTCAGTATTTTCATATTGACTGCGTGTAATGTGAAAGGGTTACCTCGAATTGATGAAAACACAAAGACTTATTACCAAACCCACTACCAAGCCCGTTAACGTTACACCTGTGGTATCAGCCTCAACGTTGTTTGCAGCAGATGGACCCACAGTACCCGATCTGCCCGACTCCAAATGGCAGTCAGACACAGTTAGCGGCTAGTTGGTGAGCAACATGGAGTGTTCATCAACAAAAGAACCAGATATTTCCCTCAGAACTTGGTGGAGATCATAAAACAGAGCTAGCAGGAAAGTGAAAATGGACTTTCATCTATCGAGTGGACACGAACGGTTCTTCAGATGAACGCTGGTGGTGCTCTGTGTGTCGGATGTGTGAATAGGCAGCTGTTTGCTCGCACATTCACCATAACGACGTTATCAGGCGAGTATGTCAGGGTTGTGTTAATAGCTCAAACTGCCTCCAGGTTGATTGTATGTGAGTGGGCTGGGAAATGTTCTATTATTAACAGCTGAAATGGTTGGGTTAACTAGAAGGTCTCTGGCCTCGTCTTATTGAACCCACTTATTCATTCATCTTGTCCAAATCGGCTTTAACGGGACTTTGTGTGCGTTTACATCCCGGTTAAAATACGGTTTCTTAATCTGAAACGTTGTGTTCGTGTCAAATGTCCTCCATCTGTGCTCCTCTGTTGTCCCCCCCCCCCCCCCCCCCCAGACCTGTACTACGGCGGAGAAGCGTTCTCAGTGGAGCAGCCCCAGGCTTTCACGTGTCCCTACTGTGGCAGGATGGGCTACACGGAGATCTCCCTGCAGGAGCACGTGGCTGCAGAGCACACGGAGACCTCCACAGAAGTGGTAAGTTGGTGCTGTCGCTTCATACGCGGCCCTCTATGGAGCCTTCGCTGGATGTTTGCACAGATATTAAGACCCTGGAAACAACGACGTACCTCAGATTCAGTAAATCCAATCGTGTCTGAGGGACTGTGCAAGTAAAACCAAACTGTGAGTGATGTCAGGGAGACGGTGCAGCTCTATTGATAGATGCTCTCTGTTTTTACTCCTGACAGCAAAAGAACATTGGGTTTGAACTACGGCGAAATAGTTCAAAGAACCTACGCCCATGTAATGTATGCTTAACATTACGAATCATATTTATTTCAAATCATTTGAAACTGATTTTGGTCAGTCAAATTCTATTACGTTACCACAGTGAGACTAATAGTTATTTAGTTTGGTAATTTTATTTACCTTAAATATCAAAATCATGTAGCAGGTGTGCACTGAAACACCCAAACACACTTTTTGCTGAATTATTGTGAAATGAACTACTGTCAGTGGAATGTTTTAGGTTTTTATCTCTGTTGCATTCAGCTGAATCATTTCCAGTCATACGTCTCCTTAGATCAGGGATCTGTTATCCACCGGTTCATGTAACAAATAGAAAACCTGAATAATAGACATGACTCAATCTCTCCTCTCCCCGTCACTCCTACAACACGCACCCGACTCAAGGTCATCAGTGTCCCCATCACCCGCCTTTCAAATACAAGAACTTAACACCATCGTGTGATGCTTTTCTCAGTGTCGCTGCTACAACAGAAGCACCAGCGAATTAATTCACCAACATGTTAAACGTTTCAAAAAGATCCTTGCCTTCAACTTCATTTCATCTCTGTTGGGTTTTTGACTCCCTCAGCACAGAGCTGGAGCTCTCCTGATATTGCATCTTCTCATAATCAGATATTGCATTGGTACAGTAGATATTTGCTGATCTCAGTGTTTGTTGAAGAGGACCCAGCACCAACTGGCGATTGTTGACTGTGCGGTGACGTGTGCAGATATTAACGTGTGCTCTCTCTCTTCTAGATCTGCCCAATATGTGCAGCGCTGCCAGGCGGCGACCCCAATCACGTGACCGATGACTTCGCTGCTCATCTCACACTTGAACACAGAGCACCCAGAGACTTGATATCCTTTTTTTAAAACAGACATGACCGTAACCGGGGCTGTTATATCGATTAGCCACAGATTAGCGCACAAGGGAGGCGTCTGTTCACTGGAACTGTCATTTGTTGACGTTTTGCTGATAACATTAGAGCCTTCTGGGGTAGTTTTCTAAATCACCTTGGTGAGTGAACTGAGATTATATATCCGGATATGTGCAGTATTGAATTCATGGCTGTTGTTGTCGTTTAAACTAAACCTTATGCTGTTGTGACAGACTCGTGTATGGAGGCTTCACTCGGGTTGATCAGGTTGGTTCGATGCGAAGAGGATAAATGTCAGAGTTTAGGCCAAGTGCTCTCGTCTTCATGTTTTCCTTCAAACGTGCTTGTTTTCTCCCCTCTCCAAAAAAAGAAAGCCATGAGAGGTAGTGTTACATTGCGATGGTTTGTAGGGCGGTACTGATCCAATCTGGATCCATATTTACTGTGATACTGGGCTGATTAAGTGGATTGGTGAGGTGACTGCTAAAGGCAGTAACAGTTGTACAAGTTGTAATGTTGTCTTATGTTGTTTAATTACTATGGCACAGTGGCGGGCCGTGTTTTATACCTGGGCCTTCAGTGCTGTCCTACTGGAGCTGACCCACCTCCTAATAACCTCATTCTGACGCCACAGCTACGGTTATTTGTTTCTAGGGGTGTAATAATACACGTATTCCTATTGAACCGTTCGATACAAGGCTCAAAAGGCAGAAGCTTAAATTGTGGAAAATATAATTTTCTTTCGGTGGAGCCACTGCGCTCAACCTGGCAACCCACTCAACGTAACAGGCAACGTGCTGTCTGACACGCCCACCACGGAAGAACAACATTGTACTCTGGTGAGGCGCGTGTGTCCTGGGAGGCACACTATGCTAAACTAGCTTGGCAGGAAAACAACAACAGCAGCACACAAGCTACACTCTCCCCGCAGTGTTTAGCTGTTCCCTACTGATTCAAACATGGCTAAAGCAATCGCCACACAATCCCCGTTACTCCAGACCATAATTCTTGCTTTGTAAAAGAAAACAAAACCCCAAACAGAGAACCAAATGTCCGACCCTAACCCCTACAGGTTATTTGTTTTGTGTAAAATTGAAGCTCAACACCTACAAATACACTAACTGCAGAGTGCAGATACATGAATACGCGCATGACGGGATGCTGCGTCATTAACGGACCAAATCAATGTAATTAACACAATGACAAGAACAAACTCACAAGAGCCAGTCACATATATTTATATGACAACAAATCAATCCAGCTAACCTGTTGCGCTAAAGCACGTATTCATCCACACACTAACGAGCACGAGCTATTCAAATACTATTCACATCAGAGGGAACAATATTAACCAAATCATAAAAACGACACGATAGACAAATGAACACAGTAGTAACGCTCTGCAGATGTAAAACAAAGCACTTCACTTACCAAAGCTACTGTTCACTTACAGACAAAGTCCATCCTCCTTTCTTTGTTAAGAAAGAGTTTAATACGTTTGTACAGAACATCGGTGCGGTTCAGTTCCAGCCAGAGGTGCTCCTGCGAATATGTTCCTTGAGTTGTGGATCCACTCGGGTCTCAGCAAAAGTTTTCAAAAGCACCGTAGCTTGTGAGTGTCCTGTTGTGCTATGGTGTCGTGTTGCTGCCTTGGTTAGCCACCTCAGGTTAGCGTAGCGTAGTTCCAAACACCAAGACGCTCAGCAGCAAATAAAAAGCATTCCCAGCCATAACGTGTGCAAGCAGAGAAGGCCCGGACGGCCCACCGCTGATATGGCATCTTATTGTAGCTTGAGGCTCTGCTGTCGTGTATTAGTCAATCATGTGATATTTCAGAAATGCGTACACATCCCATTCATTCCTTTTTGAAATGAATAGATGTGTGAGTTTGCTTACACTCTACCAGTAGTTGAGTTCAGCCACAGAAAGGATGGCCTTTCAAAGAATTGTTATTTATCAAAATGCATGTCTGGTTGAAATGGCAGCATCTGTGTTTGCCTGATAGGAACCAGCTGAAACGCTCCATGTGAGCGGCTGCTACTGCTGATGCGCTCTATTTATGGAGCGCTTTGAATAAGTTCTGTTGAGGAAACCAAAGATGAAGCTGAGCTTCACAAAATAGGGCCACAGATAGACAATTTCTGTAAATTCAGAAGTGTGATGAAAAAACCTTAACGAGCAACTTCACGACGAGTCCAGTGGGGTGCGGCACGTGAGGAGGATGTTTCACCCCGGGCGTGGGCTGGGGGGTCCACGTGCCCGCAGGTCCAACATGCACTTCACCAGCAGCACCACAGGGGGGCTCTCCACCAGCCAGAGCTCCTCACAGAGCTCCAACTACAGCAGAGAGGCCATGGACCCCATAGCAGGTCTGTCTCACACACACACACACACACACACACACACACACACACACACAGGTGGAGATGTCGTAGTGACTCAGTAGACCTGTATCGTACAGCCTCCTGCTGAGGAACCTGATGTAGGTCACACGGTACAGTCAGTATTCTCACTGCTACAACAGCAGGAGGTCTGACACACTCAACACCAGCGCTCGGTACTAAATCAATAAGCCCTAATATAGAAAGCTTCTCGCACATAGAGATGCGTTCCCTGCAGCAGGCCTAGTCGTGAAGCCAGTCTGGATAATACAGTAACGTGTGGGCTGAGTTGTTGCCGTGGCAATACCTTGTTTATCCCTGTTTGAATCCGGTTCAATGCTTGACATTCGCCGTGTCAGCTCCAGCTGTGCCGTAATGAGGGTCCCCCGTTCAGTCCTCCTCCCTAATGAGCACCTGCTGGGCTACAGCAGCAGGCGTGTCTCTGACTGTGTACCTCATAGATGTTAGTTTTTAGGGATAAACAATTTGACCAATCTTCCATATTTACTTTTTGCAGTAAATTGACAAAGCAAATTCTTAAAAACGTTGTATTATTAGTACAGGACTGAGGTGAGTCTTGTGATCTTCGTTTCTGACACTAAGCCCTCGTCTCCTCCGTCTTCGTTCCCCCAGAGCTTCTGTCCCAGTTGTCGGGGGTGCGGCGTTCAGCGGGCGGACAGCTCAGCTCGGGCCCGTCGGCCTCCCAGCTCCAACAGCTTCAGATGCAGCTCCAGCTGGAGCGGCAGCAGGCCCAGGCGGCGCGGCAGCAGCTAGAGACGGCCCGGAACGCCACCCGGGGCGGCGGCCGAGCCAACGCAATCCTCAACTCCAATTCAGGCGGCGCCAACCCCAATTCCAGCGCCAACCACAACACCAACCCCAGTCCCAACCCGGGTCCGTCTGAATCCAACACGCAGCAAAGTGCACATAGCTCCCAGTTTCTACTCAGCAGGTAGGCACTCCTTTTCCGCATCTATTCTAAATGTCTTTACTTGAAAGTCCCTCGGATGATTGACCCTCGCTCTGCAGAGCACTTCTATGTCACACGGCCCTCTCTGCTTCGTCCCAACGCTGTTCAATCTCTCCCCTCAGGCTGAGCGAACCGCGGCTGTCGGAGGCGGAGCGGCAGGCGTGCGAGGCCCAGTGGGCCGACAGGAGCCTGTTCGTGACGGAGCTGCTGCTGTCCACGCTGCTGCCCGACGAGGACGCCTCGGCCTCCTCGTCCGAGGACGACGACGACTGTCACGGCCCGTTGCGGAACTTCGCCGACTTCGAGGCCATGGGCTGCGTCGAGGTCATGACCTTGGACGTGGCGCTGGAGAACCTCAACCTCAAGGAGCTGACCCCGGCCACCAGGACGACGAAAACCACAGCTAAAGCGGCGCCGGCGAAGAAAGAGCCCCCCGCGCCGCCCCTTTGATGTCATGGCCCCTCCCTCCCCTCAAACCACCATTGATCGTGGCCGACTTGCTGAGTCGGCCCAACTGCCAATGGGATGACAAAAAAGACTGCAGTTGTTTTTGGCTTTGTTTTATTATTATTTTATTTTCTCAGTGATTGTCATTTCAGCTCTGTTGCGCCCCACTCGACCCCCCCCCCCCCACATGTCTATTACGTTGTGTACGTTGAATAAAAGTACTGAGATGAGAGAATGTGAAAGTGGGTGCGTGAGAAAGGAGAAAAAAACAACTATATACATATATTATAGAAAAAAAATCTATATGAAAGTTGATAATCAATTCCACATAACCCGCGTTTCCTCTAGCACAGCGTAGTTAGCCGTTTTTAAAGAGACGAATACGTCACACTCACCCAGGGAGAGGAGGCAGACAGGAAGCTCTCCAGTAAAACCCGCTGCTGTGTATTTGTAGTCGTTCATTAAAGAAGTGCTTGGATGCTTTACCACAACTTAAGCATGAGCTTAAATCACCACATGCCCATTTTTAATTGCACAGTCACGGGGAGGGGAGGTCTTTCTCTTTTTGTTGTTCGGACACCTGAGTAACTGTAAATGAACGGTGCTGAGTGCCATACCGCTGGCAATGCGGCACCCCACACAGACACACACACACACACACACTGATGGCCGCGTTTGGTTACATTCATGTCCAGTCTCGACCCCCCCCCCCCCCCCTTGTGTGACATCACCTGTTTTGGGTCATGTGACCTTGCTTTATATGAACTGTGGTCACTTTGGTTTTGAAATGCATATCCGGTGTCTATCATTGTACACTACAGATGCTCGACATGAAGGCGTTTGTGCAACTCAGTGGCAAACGGAGACGAAGCGGTCTCTTCGGTCGTGACCGTTTTCAGGCCTTTTTCTAACGTGGAAGAAACACAACCTGGTCTTCACAGCTGTTCTTTTTTCTCTCGCTCTCTCTCTCCCTGTCTCTTTCTTGAAAGGAAGACCTACCTTCTCAAGCTTCCCGTGATCTGAAATTAATCTTCTCTCCATTACTCATGAATGCAAAGATGACTCGTCATGTGACTTGAAGGACAGACTCCATTAATTTCTCTCTGTCAAAAAAGAAAGAAAACAGATCTTTGTATGCCTCCACTGCTACCTGAAGAAATGCAAAATGTATGTTTGTGTTTTTTTTGGCTCGGCGAATGGGCCAAACCACAGGGTAACCCTTTCGGTCCGGAGGACAATAAAATGTTTTGGATGGAAATGAACGAACCCAATCCTGCTCTCTGGTTTGTTTTTTGTACTTTTTTTTTTTTTTTCTTTTCTCAGTTGCTAGGTTTTTGGTGAGCATGTACAGCATATTGTAAAAAATAAACACCTATCTTACAGGTCACATTCTATCTCAATCAGTCTTGTATGCTCTTGATGCGTGTCTGTCGTTCACATCAGATTAACAGGCGAGACTAAATTCAGAACGTATATGAAGGATGACGGAGGGCCGTAGGTTTAGCAGGACAGGTGAGTGAGGAGAGCAGACGGGGAGACAAATGGACACATGAAGGAAGGGGTTGCCTTCATTCTTAATGTCTGATTGTTAACTGGCCCCCGTGTAAAGCAAGTTGAGTCTCCCTGTAGAGAGTCATCAAAGTCCAGAAAGGGCCTCCATATCTCAATGGTTTGAGAGGACCCTTTCAATGTATTTAGAGTTTTTTAGCTTTTGGGAAATACATCACGTCTTTGACACAATGAGAGAAGAAGTGTGGAGTGTGATTCTTCCATTTAAAACAGTCTCATGGAGAACATAAACTACGACCACATTGGTCTCATGTGTACCTCTGATGTTAAATCAAAGAGGGCACAGACTGGGTCAGGGTCCAGTTGGATTTATTTCGAACCTCTCGCAAACTTCTACAGGTGGAGAGATCAGGATGCTGCTAGAATGTGCATATACATCGAGGGCATACATATACACATCTTTGCCAATCTAGTATAAGTAGAACGTACTCTGTGTACCACTTTAACTTGTATTAAGCCATTTAGTGGAGCCGCTAGTCATCTGTCCAAGATATATAGATTTATGTATTTCAATGGAGTGCGGATTGATGTTGGTACTGATCTCATGAATCTGGGATATCGATCGTCCCCCTTCTGGGACCGCCTCACTGAGAGAAAGATGCAAACATGTCTTCTCTGTGTAGATTATGGATCGGTCTAATCCCTTTAGTAGACAGTAAATGAGAGAACTTGTCTGTGCAGGAGGGAATGAACACGGGAGTCGACTTAATGGAGGAAAGAAGAAATCCCTGCAGCCCAGAATGTCTCCTGAACTGAGCCCCTATTCTTATTGAGTGATGTATTATCATATTTGAACCGGTGGATTCGCTTCTGAATGTTGCATACCCAATAAAAAAAAGGCAAATTAGTCAAAGCCAGACCTGAAACTCTTCTGAACTCCATATCCTTACCAGATTTATTATTATTATTTTTTTAATCTTTCACATTTTTAATCTTGCACCAACCGATTATGCCTCAAATTGTGTCGCTTGAGGCAACGTTAAACACCGCAGGCCGAATGTCGAGCCCAGAGAAGGAGGACATTCGCTTCATGGTGAAATAATAACATGCAGATGAAACTACCAGGTTTGTTAATAAGTTAAGTATGAAAAATATACGTAGGCATCCCTGAGTCATAGAAACAGATATGAGAAAATCCATAGGCCCATTATAATTATTCATATTTCATTACCTTTGGGAACACTATACTATTTATATCAAATAAAAGAATCAGAAGGTACGCTTAGGCCTTTATTACACACACTGGCATAGGTGACCTGCCAGCTTTATTATTATGAGTTATCCTGAGATGGACAGCCTGTTTGTTTTGTGTAGATGGTGTGTGTGTGTGTGTGTGTGTGTGTGAGTGTGTGTGTGAGCACAAAGCCATCGGCTATGATCTTTTTATTTACTGATTTGTTCATAGACGTGCACATTTATGTGCTGTCTCTGTGATTTATTGGGTGTGATTATTGCATATTTTGTGTCTGTTTTCGTTTCAAAAACAACTACAAATCATTGAAGTCAAATTTTTGTCTTCATCTCACATTCGACAATAATAACAAAGTAAAGTTGGTAAAGCCAGCTTCGTGATGCCCCCCCCCCCCCCGGCAACGTTTCAAATATACTCGAGTATTTCTCACTTCAAAGCCTCAAACATGTTATTCCAAACAGACGCAGCAGCAACATTAGATAAAAAAAACACTCTTCTTTATAGTAAGCCCTATGCCAAGAAAAGCTGGCACATTATTACTTTTAGATTGATCTAAACATGAATGAATATTAAATGAATATAAATAATTAGTTATTATAAACAAAAAAACTAATTTGTGATTTGCACAACATATACAGTATGTATAGGCTACTGTAGCACAAGAAAGTCTGGCCTGTGGATGGATTTGTAACTCAACCTGTGCTGCCCTCAGTTGGACCTCACACCTCCCTGTTAATTGTTTTCAACTTGAAAAAAGTAAATACTATCAGCAGACATGTCTGTGTCCAATGAAATGAGGCAAGGCAAGTTTATTTGTATAGCACATTTCAACAACAAGGCAATTCAAAGTGCTTCACATAAAACCATTAAAACATCAAAACATAAGGCAAAAGAAAAGGAGATTTAAAAACAATTAAGAACATTCATTGAAACATTAAAAACAGTCATTAAAACACTAAAAAGCAGTGTAAGAAATAAAATACAGTAGTAGTAAAATGCAGAAATTGATTAATATCCTTGAATCTGGTTCAATTAAAGGCAGCAGCAAACAGAAAAGTCTTCAATCTTGATTTAAATGAGCTGAGGGTCTCAGCAGACCTGCAGCTTTCTGGGACTTTGTTCCAGATATGTGGAGCAGAACAACTGAACGCTGCTTCTCCATGTTTAGTTCTGACTCTGGGAACAGAAAGTAGACCGGTCCCAGACGACCTGAGGGGTCGGGATGGTTCATAAGGTAGCAGCAGATCAGAGATGTATTTTGGCGCTAAACCATTCAGTGCTTTGTAAACCAACAGCAGGATTTTAAAGTCAATTCTTTGTTGGACAGGAAGCCAGTGCAAAGACATCAGAACTGGGGTGATGTGATCCACCCTCCTGGTCTTAGTGAGGACTCGATGAGGGGCTGAAGTGGGTTCACTATGGCTTTAAATGTTTAAATTAAAAATATCTTTATATAAAAAATGTATGCACATTAGTATGTAAAGAAGTATGTTTGATTGTCTAAAGACTCATTTTGTTTTTATTTATGCACTAAAATTGTGTGTATTTGTTTGTTTCCTCAGGGCAACATTGTGCCACTTGTGTTCAGGTAATATCCTGCTGTAGTGTGGAGATGATCATTATGACCATAGTTTAATATCTACTGATAATTACAGATGTGGACACAGGAACATATTATGGGAAGGAACAGGATCAGACAGTTAGGGTCGTTTGAGAGACAATCAGGTCAAGGGTCAGTCAGCAGAGTAACGTGTGTCTGCATGTGTGTGTGTGTGTGCATGTGTAGCTCTGTAGTTTGTTTGCATGCGTGTCAGTGGATGAAGAAGGGTAAACGTCACACTTGAATGTGTGCTTCCTGCTCTCTCAGAGGAGAATTCTTGTCTGTTGAACGGCTCTGAGGATGAAGAGGAAGATGAAGAAGTGGCAGTGGTTACACGCCTATCTTGGGGGAGACGCTTACCCAGAACGTCAGGGTCTTTCCAGATGTGACACACACACACACACACACACTACTCTGCTTACTGACCTAATTGGCTCTAAAATGACCCTAACTGCCTGATCCTATATGTTACGCTAATAATGTGTTCCTGTGTCCATTTCTGAAATTATCAGTAGATGGTCAAGTACAAACAATGACGATAGTCATAATTATTACACATTTTATGATTGATATATTACCAGGGACCCCAAAGCTCCCCCAAAATGGAGGGAAATGTTTTTTTACAAACCTGCTTTCAGCAAACTGCAAATTCACCCTGCATGAGAAGAAACACTCTTACATGGATGTAAACGTCATTCAACAAAGGAAGGGGTTGATGTAAGTGCATTTGCAACATACCGCAAATACGCCCCCCCCCCCCCCCCCCGAAAGACTGTGCAGGAGCCACAACTTCTCACGGCTGAAGAGCCCTCTGTTGTCCATTAAGACCAACACAAGAAGCACAACTAAAGAACTGAAGACGGACAGACGGGCTCTACCGCTCAGAGCATGAGCAATGTTTCTAGAAACACTGCAGGGGGGTTAAGGTTTCCATTTCTCGTCGGTTAAAGATTCAACCGACATGACATGGGGGCCATTATCCCGTCGAGCTAATAAATGGTGTCACTTGCTGTGTGCCAGTGTCAAACCGGCATTTTTCAGTGTTACTGCAGAGACTTCTTAAATTAAACCCCAGCATGGGACACAGTGCTGGGAACTCAAGAGGGAAGTCTGTGCCAAGTCGCTGAATTATTATCGGGAGCTTTCAAACCCTAAATAACAGCAGCCTGAAAAGATCTGGTGAAAAGAAGAGGGTGGTTGCTGAAGGAAACCAAATGCCTGCAAAGTGTGTGTGTGTGTGTGTGGGGGGGGGGGGGCTTAAGGGCACAATATATAAAGCAATATATATATATAAATATAACATAAGGCTATAAAGTGAGTAGGAGTAAATATTTTAATTTTGCAATAAAAAAAATATAAAACTAAACTGAGTGTTATTGTTATTAATTCAGGGCAATGCTGAAGTAAAGGGTCATTTCACCAGTGGTGGGCCGTCAGACAGAATCACAAAGTTATAGCTATTTTATAATTTAATAATTTTTCATAAATACACTACACTACATGTATTGTGTATTGTTTTCCCATTATCTTATGTTCTCATTGCACAGCTACTGTCTTCCTCAGTTGCTCTGCTTCCAGTGCAGCTTGTTTTAAGTAGAGCTTTTATCCAATCAGATCTCACCTCTGTGTCTCTAGGTAAGAACAGAGACTCACAAGTGCATCCATGTGCAGTTTAAGTGAATGAGGACGATATTGTTGATTGTCATAGTGTTCAATCAGATCTTTAGTTTGACGTGTCAGAGCCTGCTAGCTGGCCTAGCCATACGTGATTGGTCAGTGGGCTAGCGTGACATGTTGGGTCATGTCAAAATCTGCTGCCTCTGCCGAGCGGACCTATTCTTTTGATTTCACTGTATCATGAAGAACAGGATAAGATAAGAATACGTAGGCTAGCAATTAAATATCGTCAAGAGAACTTTACCAATTAAATACATTGTTGGATCATAAGTAAATAATAATCATTTGGATCAACAAGGTATTTTTTTCCCATACCGTCCTCAAAAAGTGTAACCACGGCACTTCAAAGTACGTATTTCACTACTTTAATATCTAAACAGCGTCGCTGTCTTAAAGGGCCAACGTGTAGCATTTGGCAGCATCTAGAGGTGAAGTTGCAGATTGCAACCAACTGAAACTTCTGTGTGCACGCTAATGTGAGCAACAATTGTTTTCAGGCGATTTATACACTAAAGAAAACACACTTATTAATATTATATTCAATTTCGGCCAATAGATCCCCCTCAATGCTACACACTGTCCCTTTAATAAATCTGCAGTGTAGCCTTTAAAATACAAGTTTGAAAAGAAGCCTGTCTTGGACAAACATTACAACAAACAAAATACCCGAAGTTCCTGACAAATTGTTCAAATCATTGTCATCCCGTGTATATGATAAGACATAATATTGATATAAGCTAGATTATATCATCTTGCTGCACGTGCACAGCGTGCGTGTTTTAAAAGATGTAATAAAGCAATAAAAAGGAGAGTCAAAATAACTTCCCATGCAGTAAGCATCATTTCCAAAAATAAGACACAACTCAGTGGGATTCAGGTTTTCTTTGTAATTTTAATTCCCATCATTTAGTTTAAATGCAGACATTTTTTTTTACTCACTAAAATCTTAAATAAAACACATTACAGTACGATATATGCAAATCAGAAGAGCTTTAAGATTTTGTAGAAGCAGGCTCCAGTTTCTTTTGATATTTATATTCATTCGTTTATATATTTATTTATTTTCTTAAACGTTTTGAAGGACCGGACAGTTAAGATAGCAGTAAACAGTAAAAAGACAACACAGAGCTTGTAAAGCCTGCAGGCCAGCCAAGGAGCACATTCTATCACGAGACAGACCAGAACACTAGAGACAGCACGCCACATCCAGATGAGGGTCTGAACTGATGCCCCTCCACCTCTCGTGAGGTGGGTGCTGGTTCCCACATGAACAGGAGAGGGCACTGGGGAGGAGCTACACCACCTTCCCAAGAAACTGCTTGTGTTGCACAATTCAGGGAGAAGGAAATGGCCCCATCTGTTTCTCTGCGACGAGGTCACAAAAAAACGTTATACGCAATAGAAGCGCAGCGACCCCCCTTTAGACGGCGTTGGTCTGATACCGATTAGCTGACACGGAAGGGTCTAAAACGGGGAGGGGAAAAAGTGTCGGATCGCGCCATCTAGCGGCTGCGTTCATAGTCGTACCAAACCAATTGTTAACAATTATCGCAAATTTGACCTGCGCAACCATTGGAATTATTGACTTTCAGGACGTAACTATATTATCCTTAATTCACAAGAGAATTAGACTCAATGGGGTCTGACTCATATAAAGGCCCTGAAAACTTTTTTTAAATTAATTAATTAGCTTCTTACATGAACGATGGTATCCACCATTGTAATACATAATTTTTCGTCAAAGTCGGAAAAGATTTCGGGTGAGAGATATATTGTTCTTTTGCGCCCTCCAGACTGGTTTTGAAGTGGGAAAAAGGTGATGTTTTTCATCCACCAATCAGAGACATTTGAATCAGTCGTTGGGTTGTTTGTCAACCAGATCAGCTGACTTTCCAGCGTTTAACACCTACCGATCGAATTATCATTATTTAATGATATAAAGAAACACGTAATATTAAAAAAAACAAGTTTTCAGGAGCTTTAACATACGAATAGCAACGCTACTTTAATTTTGTTTCATGTAGCATTACCATAGTTACTTTCATTCAAATTTGACACGCGATAGTTTGAGCCGTTCCAATCGGATGTTTGAAGTTGTCACCAGAAGACCATTTTCACTTTTCCCTCCCCATCTTGAGCAGCGCATCCCTTTTGGCCTATCAAGACTGAGAATGCGTGGAAATACACACACAAAAAATATGACAGAGTGAGTTACAAATGGAGGGGGGGGGGGGGGGGGTGCAAGAGCACGGTGATGCAGCACTAACCAGATTTCTGAAGCATGCTGTCAATATTGTTTGCCATTGAGTGTCTTTCATCAGCTGAAGTACGGGAGATAAAAAAAAAAAGGTTTCTACTACTGTCCTAGACAGCAACATATTCTGTGCGTTCCACAACCACCACTACACTACTACTACTACTACTACTTTGTATGCCAGAAAAAAAAGATTTAGTTGTAGTGTCGGATGCAGTCTGCCATAAATACCAGCATGTCCTACAGCATCCGGGGGCATTTTGCAGAATGCATACTTTTCTGGCTTTTCACGACCCACAATCCTATGCGCATGAGCAAAAGGGTCAAAGTTAAAGATGCCATGTTATTAGGTCCTAGTGCGTCCCGACTGAATGTAACAGTAGGTACTTTGTAAGGGAAGCAGTACGTACTAAAAGTAGAAAGAAAAAGAACGCAGCTATCATTGTAAACATGAATAAATGTTATTTTGTTAGCATTCAACGAGTTTTTAACTGTACAAATTTGAACCCACCAGCTTCGTGCAGCCCCCTTCCCCCCGTGTAACACACACACGTGTGAAGAATGAAAACGGTATGACCTTCAAGAGTGGTTTCCTGCCTCAACAAGGAAAGAAATGTCCTCGCAGTCCAGTTATCAGTTGAAGATTTAAGAGTCTCTTCTACAGAGGCTTTGCCTTCACAATTGTGACCAAAAGCGGTAGGGAAACAAAATGACAAAGTGTTTTTCCATCTAAAAATTCAAAAAATAAAAAAAGGGGAATTTGAAAATCCGACCTATTGGCATCCGACACGTTGATCTACGTGTCAGACGAACGCACTGGGCTCGGAGGAAGCGTGGCGCGTGGCACGAGCGACTCTGAGAGATGCTCCAGTGATGAGAGTCACTCCATCCAGTCCCTGTTCTTCAGTTTCCCCGCCGACCCCCCCCCCCCCCACGATATTGTGCACCAGTGTTCCGGAAGCTCACCCGGGTTAAAACTCAGATATGGTAGAAAAATATATAGTCTTGATGAGATTTCTCTCGTCATTCTGAACGGCACCCACACATGTAGTAGCAGTGTAAAGTGACAGGGATCAGGATCAGAACCACTACAACAAACAAGAGGCACCGCTCGCTCTCTCTCTCTCTCCCTCTCTCTCTCTCTCTCTCTCTCTCTCTCTCTCTCTAGACACTTCCAAGTTATTCATGTTTTTACTTGCACTTAAAAAAGAAATTCATTGTTAATAGTGACGTCTTTCATTGGCATCATTAGGCAACGGCTTTTATTTATTCCAGACACTCTACAATATGGTAACGATCTAAACACCACAGTACTTCATTATTTGACCATATCTGCACAAAGTAAAACACAATGTTACAAGGCAAGTGGCTACTTAAGCATAGATTTGTTCATGAGATCGACAGAAAAAAATAAAATGAAGTTGGAAACACGCCACAAGTAACATTTAAAGAAATACAGAGACCTTGCAACACCTGGCATAGAGTTTGTTCAAATATAAAAAGAAAAAATCTTTAGACTTTGTTCTTCTACAGGTTAGGTGACCTTGTTAAAAAGCTGGTGATGATCAGTACCAACCCCCCCCCCCCCCCGATACCCGCTTCATTCAAAAATAGTGATCCTCAGACAAAAATGTCTTGTGATATTTCTGACACACGAGAGGTTCTGATTTTTTGAGCCCATGAGATCTCCCTCACCTTTAGCACTTGGACTGAAACGCACGTGATCAGCAGACTAAAATCGCTTCTACGCTTCATAAACAACAACAAGTGGCCCATTTTGAGGAGCTACGCATGTGGGCCGGGGGTTTGAATCCCCTTCCTGTCCACCTCTGCATTAACTGGCTGAGTTCTGTACACACATGATACGAAGCGTTTGATGATGACGTCTGACGCGACGAGGCCGAACAGGGGGTTTGATAACGCCGAGGCTCGGGGCTACAGAGGCTTCGTAGACCCGGCAGACCTGACAAGACCAGAACGTGGACGGTCGTGGAGGTTCGTCGTTGGCTGGCAGCCTTCGATGTGAGAAACATGACTCCAGTAGCTTCTTTTTTTTTTAAATATGAAAACAAAAGGCAAACGGATGAAGATATGTGAACATTTTACGGGACCTTGTCGGGTGTGTTTTTTGTAAACCTCGTTCTGCTTGAAATCTATTTTGAATATCGCCATCTGAAACGCACCTGAACGTTTTCTCAAGACGGAAACCTTGAACTGAAGAACTCTCCAACAATACTGTTGAGTTTACTGTTGCGATAAAATCAGAAGGAATGAAATATCTTCATTTTCCCTGCTGGGAATGGGTTTATTGATTTACATTGAAATACCTTCTTTTTTAAATTAATACACTTCTACCAACTGGCAGTGTGTGTGTGTGTGTACTCTGGGATGAAACACACTGTATAATATGGCATCATGAAGAGCCCCTTCCTTCCTTACTACGTTAAAAACAAACCGTAACCCCCTTCCCCAAAACTCTTTAGGACAGTATTTACAGTACAAATTACAGTATATTACATGATTAAAAAATATGAGATCCATCTCTAAAAACATACAGGAGCTCTTGACAAAGAAAAAAAAATCAACTCTTTCAGCAAATCAGGTTTCTGTGGTATCATGTGGAAAAAGAAAAAAGGTAGCAGAGTGACAGTCCCACCAGCCCTCTCTCTGAGGCGTCCTTTCCATTTGGCCTTAGTTGTACCTGGCTAGTGTGTTCAAAGGGAGACGATGGATGGGTCGGTTTACCACACGCACATCTTTTCTTCTTCTTTTTTTTTTTTTTTTTACTTTACTTTAAAGCAAGCCGCAATACAACAAATCACACTCAATCCAATACAACAATATGTACAGGGTTTGTTTTTTTCTGGCATTTTGGAACGATAATAATGAGCACTTGACCGACTATGCTACCTGACATTGCTGGTAGAATGATTATAGTTTTACTGCAGTTTAGGTGCGCAGCATTTTTTGTTTTTTAAACTCGTGATTTTGTGTTTGTTTTTTCCGTTTTTTAAATGAGACAGAAAAGAGTTACGGAAAATCTCCCCTTTATTGGCACAGCCGATTGAATGGTAGGGTGGAAACACGGCGGCTGCACGCTTTCTTACGCGCCCGAAAGAAGAGAATAAATACGAACCGATCAGAAACCAGAGTGAGGCAAAAAGAGATCTCTGGACTACGGAGCCAGGCAGCACATGAACCAACCCTCCTCACCTCCACAGTACAACCCAGTCCGTCGGCAAACCTCTGCCGCTCTCTCTCCTCCCTCACCCTTTCCCTCGCTTTGTTTTCCGTTTGTACTACCCCTGACACTCGAGCTAGGATTTTTTTTTAACCCGAGTATCTCTCTCTCTCTTTCTGACTCGCTCTTCCTCCTCCGTCCTCCCTCCCAGCCGAGCGTCCCTCAGACATAGGGCAGGATGCCGTAGACGAACAGGGCCATGACGGCGGCGCTGAACAGGCCGGCCACGGGCACCGTGACGAACCACGCCAGGAAGATGTTCCTGAAGAGGCGCCAGTCCACCGCTTTCTTGGAGCGGATCCAGCCCACGGCCACGACCGAGCCCACCTAGAGGTGCCGAGGGGGGGAGAGAGAAAACAATCAGCAGCAGCACAGAACACAACGTGTTTAAGAAGGCAAAGTCAAAGACACTGAAGAGCTGCAGGTCGTTCGGGCTTTTCTTATTTCAGATGTCAGCTCGTGTCTCCGTGTTCTTCCCGACGTCTTACATATTCTGTATGTTTAGCCGTTATTTGTCCATCTAGCTCTCCATTATGTTTGTGGCCTCTGGCTTTGCCATTGAGGGTATTTAATATTAAATGGACAGTCAAAACTTACTGTTCCTCTTACCTTTAGTGCTAGTTATCAGTCTAGATACTTTTGGTGTGAGTTGTCTAGCTTTGGAGCTATCGGCCTTCTCTCCAATACTATGGAACTATATGCCACCTGTGGTGCTCACAGCGCCAAAAACAAACAAACTCACTCAAAAGCAATGTCTGTCTCCACAAATCATGACCCGGTTACTCAAGATAATTCAAACGTTGTCTCAACGGCCAATATGTCCAACACTCGGCAACTAACACCAAAACAATATGATATCATATGTTACAATAACAATTTCATATACTTTATTGCTCCTCCAATCAATAGAAACAATATGTTATAAGAGGATCACATGATTCATGTGTAAAATCCTTAAAGATAAATATAAGGTTAGTTTTCAGGTAGTTTAACTTCAGCTGGATATTTCTACCACACTTCATTCCTTACATTTCTGACAGCTGTAGTTATTAAAGTAGCCTAGGAGCAGACCAAAGTGATCCACAGTGTAGTGGATAAAAAAGGTGACAGCACAAAACATTAGCCTCCGAACAGAAAAGCCTGTGACCGGCCTTCAGCTCTTCACGACCAGTTTGGGTCCAAAATGTCTGTTAGTCGGAGCAAGCCGATTTAAAAAGTCACCACGACCTGAGTTGAATCTGTGTGGATGTCTGAAATCAGCAGTTCTGGTCTTTCCAAAAAACGGATGTTTTTTTTTTCTCAGCTAATTTAAATCATTGCTGCTGTCAGACGTCCACACATGAACTCTTCTCTCACCTTTATTCAAATCATCGAATCAGAACAGTGGCATTCATGTGTGGGCGGGGCCACGTGCAGTGACTGTGAGACTGCAGGTAGGGCGGGGGTTAAACTGGGCCTGCTCTTATACGGCCAAAGAAACACGAGACGCCTTCTGTCCCGCTGGAGACTAAATGTGGAAGGCCAGCAGAGTCCAGTGGTGTGTGTGGTCCAGGGGTCAGTCTCACTCTAAAGGGCCAGACTAGACCACACTGAAATATTTCCAGGGAAGGAAAGGTCGCAGAAAGTTACTCTACTTTTTCTCCTTCGTCTTAGATATTTAGCATTATTCTGAAAGTGGCCTTTGAAAAAGCCTGTGTGAGTGATATCTAAACTCTGTGGTCAACATGTTTATCGTATTTCAGCAGCGTGACCTCGAGGCTGCTGACCGCCTGTAGAGCGTCTGAAACGACGCGTTGCTGCACATGCTCCCACCGGGGCCGGGCATCCATTCAGTCTCATCTGCACATCAGTGAAGAAGTCAAATGAAGTGAGAGAGTGCGGACTCTGAACCGAGACAAAAAACTAAACGGATGCCCGTCACTGCTCGTTCACTCTCACTTTCTCTCTGGGAGATGTTTACAGGTGTTGTTGGCTACTTTCTTACTTAAAAGTTACTGCAAGGAACTCGTTTCTGTGTTGATTTTAGCGACCCCTGTGGACAAATGTGGTAGTGTTTCAGAGCACCAGAGTCCCTTAAGAAAACCTCTAATTCTACTGCAGCAGGGATCTGACGGTCTGCTCCGTGCAGTCCTGGTTCGAAGGATGCAGTGAAGCCGGATCTGGGTCTGTCTCTCTGCAGGAGGCCCCGCTGCAGTCTGAGCTGAAGGGCTTTCTGGTGAAACGGCACGGTTTCACCTGATTTTGCGCAGAATCTGACCTGGAGGCAACGACGACAACCGTAGAGAATAACTATAAAGAAATAGCCAAGCTTCTCGCTGATGGTCTCGTTTACTTAAGTGGGTCACATAGAGACATCAGTATAAAATGAAGATAATTACCAGTTTAAAGTTCCTCACAGTAACATAAATTGAGACACGATCACAAGTTCGCTGATATCGTTAAAATGCTGACTTCGTCCAACAACACCTGGGCATCTCCCCCGACACAACCATAAAATCAAATCACCACCACAATAAGATATAACGCTAACCTTCAGTAGATTTAGCATTTTAGCATGGCAGTTGATTATGGAAGGTTTTAGGGAAGGGAAGTGGAGGGTGAGAGGTGGAAATAAGGTATGAATGATGATGTTGATGTTTAGACAAATTGATCAGCAGTAATTTAATACCAGTTTTGATTCTTGTGCAGTTTCCCTTCAGCAGACATTTCGGAAATATTGACCTAAACCATAAACACGATAGTTTCTTAAGTCTCGTGTTGCCCTCGTGTTTTCATAGATGCAGCGATCACGTAGTAGAATTGTGTGCCTAGCTCTTTCACTTGTCGCCTCCATCCATCCATCCATTTTCCTCCGCTTATCCGGGGTCGGGTCACGGTGGCAGCAGGCCAACCCAGACTTCCCTCTCACCGGCAACATGTTCCAGCTCATTCTGGGGGATCCCGAGGCGTTCCCAGGCCAGCTGGGAGATGTAATCCCTCCAGCGTGTTCTGGGTCTTCCCCGGGGTCTCTTCCCAGTTGGACGTGCCTGGAAAACCTCCAGTGGGAGGCGTCCAGGAGGCATCCTAATTAGATGCCTGAACCATCTCAGCTGACTCCTTTCGACACGAAGGAGTAGCGGCTCGACTCCAAGCTCCCTCCTGATGACCAAGCTTCTTACCCTATCTATCTCTAAGGCTGAGCCCGGCCACCCTACGGAGGAAGCTCATTTCGGCCGCTGTGTAACACTTGTCGCCAGTGTTACACTAACCCCCCCCCCATCACAGGCTACCAATATGAAGGAAATACAGTTTTTGGCGTAGTGAGTTAGCCTAGCTTAGCATAAAGACAGTAAACACGAGGAAACAGTTCGCCTGGCTCAGTCCAACGAATCTGCCAACCAGCTACCTCATGTTACAGGAGGTTACGTGCTGCACTATTTCTTGGCTGGGAGCAGTAACTTCCTCGACTCTCCACTGGTTGCCCGGCAACTGCTCAGAGCCTATAAAGAGCCCAGCATAGAACGGTGCAATAAACACCAAAGACATTTTCAGAAAACATCTTTGCTCGGGTTAACCTACAGAGAAATGTGATGAATGAATGTGAATGAGTAGAGGACGATACATTCTCAACGCTTTCCAAAAGTACAGTTATAGTAGTAATACAGCTATACTACACCTGATATACTGCTCAATATCTAATAGGCTCGAATTTCATGACATTTATTTTCGCTGCCGGGGGGGAAACTGCAGGAGAAGTCAAAACAGCAACTTTTGGGAGTTGAGTGATTGGCGTTTGCGATTGTGAGCTATGGGTGAAGCGGTGAAGTGGCTTCACCACCAATGACACCAATACCTTGCAGTGGGTGGAGCTTATTGGGATGCCCACATTTGACGCAACAAGCACTGATAACGCACTCATTACTTCAATGCAAAATCCGCTGTGAAGACAGATGAGTGGAGAGACACAGAGAGAGGTGGAGAGGAGAGGGACAGAGGTAAATAAAAGAGTGGAGAACAAGTACGGCAGGAGAGGTTTGGGGGGAGGGTCGGGGGGAGGGTGTCCTGTAGCCAAGCACAGGAGGTGAGGACCCAACACACCAAACCATGCCAGTGCTGAGAGGGAAATAAAAACATGGAAGAGAGCTGGTGGAAATGAAAGAGAGGATGAGACACCAGGTTGATGTTGGTTGTGTCGGGACCCGGAGGGGGTCCGCCACGTCTTCCGGCCTGGATCAGAGGTTTCCTGGAAAGAAACAGGGGAGAGGGGCTGCACACTGCTGCGGCGGGTGGGGGAACAGCGCCAACCATTTGTCTTTTAATTTATCCAGCGAAGAGAATCGGAATTGTTTTTTTTTTTCTTTTTTAAATCGGTGTAGCCAGGAGAAGGAGACCCGGTGCCCCCGGAGACAGTGTGAGCTCTCTATCCCCTGGAAAAGTGCCTGTGGGAGAGGGTGAGAGGCCGGTTAGAGGGGGCCACTCGCTCATACCTTGCAGTGCGTGGTACTGACAGGGATTCCGATATTGGACGCAAACACCACTGTGAGTGCAGAGGCCAGTTCAATAGTGAATCCACTGTGGAGTGAGGGAGGGGAGAGGAGAGGGGGGGGGGACAAAGAGACATCCTTCATTGTAATGTCTGGCGTGTGCTGCTGATGGCACGGCCCACATTCATAGTAATACAGTTCGAGAACAGCTCTTTAAAAGTCGGCTCAACACACACAAAACATATGGTAATCATACACATATCACTCTCTGAAACACACACACACACACACACACACGCGACAACATTTCCATCCGGAAGCCCAGAGCATGGTTGCACAGACAGACTGACCATCCTCTGAATGCTGTCTAGCTAACAAGAAAGACAAAAAGAAGTGTTGCACAAAGACTGCGTAGGTGTCATCGAGGAGGTAAGAAAGCAGGTGGCTGGAATTCAGCCCTCACTTGTGCTTTTCTTACTGTGACGAAAAGTCGAAAATGTCATCTGTGAAAAAGGCCGACTCATCAGGAGACTTTCTGAAGACTTGGACAGACGCCACTCACTCCACCGACAAACCTTTGTGTAGCGGGTCAATTATGTAAGTGTGTCACACAACATGAGCTCATCACAAAGAGATCTGCAGCAGTCCGTCCCTGTGGTGGTCAGAAGGATGAAAACCCACATTTCTAGTTTGAAAAAGAGTCGCAGTGCTACACCGGCCCTGCTCAGCTCCCGACTACAGACACACCACTACACCCACACTTTCCTGTCCTCGCCCCAAACCAACCTCTTTGTCAGATTGATGGGTGGAAACAGACACCGGAGGAAAAGAGGGCCTTTAGAACGGCGAACCAGAGCAAATGTATCTTTCGAGTCCTGGCAAAACACTGCGCTGGTGATGGAAAGAGGACGATTAGGAAAGAAAGAAAAAGAGGTGCATATAGCGAGAGAAGGGGCCAAGGAGGAGGAGAAAATGGAGAAAGAGGGAGAAATAATGAGAGTGGGAACGACTGCGGGACTCTCGGGAAGATTTAGAGGTGGCACGGCAATAAAAAGCAAGACAAAGACGGGAGGTACAGAAGAAAAGGAAGAAGCAAGAAGAAGTTGTTGAAGAATAAGTGGTTAACCGCAAAAAATAAGAGATTTACAGGAGAGGGCAGAAAGGAACTTGGAAAAAAAAGGAGGCGGACAGAAGGAGGGGGGGCAAGAGACGGAGTCAGACTGGCGTCCCTCCCCCGCGGTTGGGGAAGAGAGGCCCTCCCTCACCCTCCCTGCTCTACTTCTCCTCATCCAGAATGCCAAACAACTTCCTGTTACCCTGTGTGATGATCCCACACACACGCACACACACACACACACATACATACGCACCCACACACGGAAAACTTGGAACAATTAGACCTTAATATGCATGCATGCACATACAGCACATTCACCACACAGCGACCTGCAGGCGGAGCCTCGCTTTCTTCAGCTGACACGAAACACACAAACCAACTCGAGGTAGGCACGCACGCACGCACACACACACACACACACGCTTCAGCTAATGCGTGGGAGGACGAGGGGACAGCAGGAGAGAGACGGAGGGAGAGAGAGAGATCTCAGGGGCAGCAGTGGTTACGGATGCGTGATGTCCGCTGCTTAGGTTGTGCGATGAAGTGTGCCCTCTGGATAGATGAAAGACTACTTATTTATTCAGAGCGGTTATGTAATAAGGTCGAAGGTTGGAAGACAAACAGAGAGTATCAGTCCTACTGCATTCTCTCTGCAAAGGGCTACTACAGGGAAAGAATTAGTTCGAGCAACGTGATAGAGTAGGACAAAGTATAAAAATGATGTTGTTTAATAATCATGATAACATTTATCATCAAACATTTTATACGTCTCTAGGGAGAAAAATGTTTGAAAAAGGAGAATATGCTTTCACCTTTGTACTGTCCGTAATCACAAAAAAAATATTCACAGAGAGGCCTTTTCAGACGCAGCCGACACAGAAAACCAAAGTATAACTGTGTACTTGCACGTTCCTTGTGTAGTAAAAGGGCGTTTTGCCTGCAGCGGCATCTCCGTTTGGGAAGCAGAGGGCGGTGAGTCGGCGCACGCTCAAGACAATCACCATAGTTAGTCGGACAGGTTTACTACATCTTAATGTCATCATGCTGCCTCAGGTTTGTGCATTCTGATGCCAGCATAGTATGGATTTATGAAAGTCCGTTGTTCAATAACATTTATCAGACTATTAAAATACATTGTGTGTGTGTGTGCACAGAAACACTTACCAAGGATGTCGTTCCACCGGATGTCGAGGCTTATTGGAAGTCCGTCTCTCTCTCTCCCTCCTATCCAGTTCTTTCTTTCTCACTCTTACAATTCTCCATAAACACAGACACGCAGCCCCCACCCACCCACCCGCTCGCCCACGTGGTGCCGTTCTCACCTTGAGGGGGTGATGGGAGTCAGGTCCTTCCCCATGGTCTGGATGACGCGGCGGCCCCACACCCACAGGCCGGCACAGATGCCGATGCCGCCGTAAAACAGCAGCCAGATGGGGGTATCGGCGTCCTGCATCACGCCGCCCTGGTCGTAGATCATCCACAGCGCCACCAGGGGCCCGATGGCGTTGCTGCGGAGGTGAGGAAATAGAGTATGACTTCAGGCAGCCCCTCTGATATTCACGCTAGACTGAACATCACATGGGCAAAGCTGATTTCCTGTATTTGTTTGGCACAGAAACATTACTTGTATGTGATCCTATTGGGCAAAAAGCTCATGAGATACATGATCGGGTAACAGCAGGAGGCAGCACCTGACATCGTTGCCTCCGTGGGCGAAGGAGCCGAAGCAGGCGGTGAGGATCTGCAGGAAGTGGAAGAGCAGGTAGACCTCGGGCTTGTCCTTCTCCTCATGGTCCTCCTCGGCCAAGTCGTCCAGAGGCACGGGAACCGGATTCCCGTCCTCGTCCACCCCCTCCAGGTCCGTGGCCAGCTTCATCTCCACCCCGCCCTCCTCCGCCTCGATCTCCGCCTCCGCCACGGCGTTGCAGTACGACGAGTAGCTGTCGTAGCGCACCCTCTTCTTGGAGTAGGACACGCTGTTGCTCCTGCCGCTGCCCCCCTCCCCCACCAGCTTCTCACTGTCGTCGCGGGACTCAGAGCGGATGAGCGGCTGCACGGGCATGCCGCATATGGCCGCCGTGTAGCAGGTGTAGCTGTTGTTACGCCGCAGCAGGCGGTAGTTGTTGTCCGGCTGACCCGCGTTGGAGCCCGAGCGGTCCCCGTCGTCCATGCGGCCCAGGTGGATTTTGTGGAGCAGGTCCTTGTACAGGCCCGAGTCCTTGTGCACGGTGTGGTACACCTGGCCGTCGCTGCGCACGTGGCCGTGGCCGTCGAAGTTGAAGCTGCCGTTGGAGATGGGGGACTTGAGGCAGCCGTTGGTCATCGAGTGGGTCCGGCCTGAGGGAGAGGAGACGTTCATGAAAGTGGTGTTCAATAAGAGTTTACGGTTTACTTCCTTGAATATACAGAAACTGATTGGAGGCTGAGGAACTAAATGTGAAGCCGTTTCTGTACAGTTCAGTTTATGAAATAGTGGAATATCCTATTTTGATGGGTGAATCCGGAATTATTGTATTGTGTGTAAAATGATATTTTGTTGTTATAATGTTGTCTTTATATTGATTAGGGATGTTTCCATAGGAAGGAATTTCAAGTGAACTTTTGAAAAACAGAAAAGCACAGTTTGTTCAGAAGTCGGTGCTATAAGCTACACATGGTTGTAATCTGCCAGCAACCAGAGCAGAAGAAACGGTAGAGGTCACGAACCGGAGACAAAACCAGTCGGCTTCACCATCTGACTGAAGGAAATAGAGAGAGGTTGTTGGGATCTGGCGACGCCTCCTGGCTGGCTGAGTCCCTCACATGCGTTTTCAAACACAGGAGCATCCATGTTTCTTTCCTCTCAACAAAGGCCTGCTCTGGGATCGGCTAGAAACCCTGACGCAGGATGACCACACCCCCAGCTCCGGCCACAACCTGATGCTGGCCCCTCATTGGATATGAGACCTCATTGGCAAGGGCCCCCCCACTGTTTGTGCTACCTGGTTTATTAGCCCCAGCACAGCTACAATCGCTCTCTTCACTCTGGACTCGTTCTGGGACAAGAAGACCCACAAGGCTCTTCCTCCAGACATGCTGGTGTAAGGAGGTCCACGAGGCCTCTTCCCTCCAGCATCACGCTGGCAACAGAAGACCCACGAGGAGCCGCGGCCTCATCAAATCCTGTCAGGTCACATGTTCCATTCGCTGGTCGAAAACAGACTGTTTTATTTTGAGTTCTGGATCCTAGTGCGAGAACGGATAGCTCCTATGCCCCGTTCCTCCACCCTTTTTGTGTACACCGCCGGCAGAAAGACTATTAACCCTCTTTCCTTGCCGAAGATTTCCGGGAGGAACGAACCGACCACGTGCCTCAGCCGAAGTTAAATAGCCCTCTCTGCAGAGAGGAGATCGAGTCTGCGTCCGCTCCAGAGAGCCAGGAGCTACCGACTCCTGAGGACCGAGTTATCCCCCCCAGTCTGCGCCCGCTACGATAGCCGCGCTGCCGAGTCAGCACTCGTGGACTGAGTGCTTCCCACCACGGACAACGGGCCCCACCGAACGAAGCTTCTCAAAGTAAGAGTTACTGGTATCTGGGCCTAGCTTAGCATTAGCTTAATTTAGCCTGTTCGTTGATGTGTTGTTATTCCCGTATCTTGTCGTGTTAAGTTACTGTCGTGTTATACCGTGTTATTGCGCAACCATCACGGACCACAGAGTCCCATTATATTGTGTATTTCCCGCTGTAACTGTTTGCGTTAGATCCGTCGCTGCTAGTGAATGTAGAGTTTGTGATTCTATCACTTTAAAGACTGAAACCACGGTGGCAAACCCTCGTTTGCCGACCGAGTTTAGGGGTGATAAGGAAGCAATACGCTCACCTCACCTATTTTGGGGATTATTTTATTTCGTTTTGGTTTTATTCTCTCTTCCTTAAATCGGCTCTGAGTGATGTGTGGAGCCGTGACTATCACTGTATAAGCGTGGTCAGTTCAGAATGACGCCCGCAGACTTGTTCAGGATAGATCAACTGCTCTCTCTCTCTCTCTCTCTCACTCTCTCTCTCTCTCTCTCTCTCCTAACCCGCACACACATAGTTAGAGTTGCTGATTTTGGGTGAACCTCTCAGACTCGTGACTACGTAATCTCTGACCCCAACCCACATGGTACGCCATCCCATGTGGCCCTCTCGCAGCCATTTTGTCTAGGTCCCTAGAGTCCGCCATCTTGGCCTGTAGGCTCACACGCCCCCTTTTTAGACTGCCATCATCACTGTTTGAGTAACCGTCCCGTCCCCCTTCGTTTCCACACACACACACACACACACACATTAACCTTCACTTTCACTCTGAATGTGTAATCGTACTCAGACTATTGACATTATGAGTGACCACTAATTATGAGACTTAGTTTTATCGTTTGGTTATTGGTCCCTGTTCGCAGGGTGGTGCCCCGTTATTATTAATAATCATTAATGATTGTTACCTACATTAATAATTCTATTGTCAAGAATTCAGTTTCTTAGATGCTGATAACCCAAACACGCTCCTCTACGTTCCCAACAAGGTCTTCAGGAATCCAAATTGGTCAAGTTTCTATTCATGTCAGCTAGTATTGGCCATGTTTCGAAGACGAGCATTCAAACGTTATGGTGACATCCGAGAAGAAGATAGAAACAGCTGATCAGTCATGTGAGCCAAATGTTAGCTACCTCAGAATGTATTCTTCAAAGGCGTTTCCATAATTTATTTAGACCAAGAAGTAGTTTTCCGAAATTGAGTACATTTTACTAGATTTTGAAGTTTACATCCAGCTTTTCTAATGTAAATACATGAATGACATCTCAGCTATTGTAGTTTATATTTCTCTGAAGGCACTAGACACGTTGATCTGTTGTAAATAAAGAAACCAGAAACACACCATCTTGAAGAGGGCAAGATGGCTGTTAAGATTTCTTCATGGAGTTGCATTAAAAACGAATTTCAATCGCGACACAAGATGTAGTTTTGGTTCTATTTCATCCTTACTGACCGCCAGAGGCAGTGCTTAACACTGGATGTATTCCGTCTCGCGCATGCGCAGGTCGAATATTTATATCAACAAAGTCACTCGTGACCTCAGGTGACTCCCGTCGTCTATAAGTTCCGGTGTCATCCTGAGTTCAGTCCTTTTTTTCTTCTCGCTACGCAGGTTGACTACCATGGTAGTCGAAAAAATATATATTTTGTCTAAGAGCAAGATATGTTAAAGTTTGTCGCGGTAGCCTTGTGACCACCGGTCGGGGTTGCGGATCTTCGCCCTCCAAAGGCTGCGACAAGCGGTCCCTCTTGGGAGGGAACGGCGTCGGCGCCGTACGGACCATCGAGCCCCAGTCTGGGTCGGGCGGACCCGAATGGGCAGCAATCGGTGAGATCGCAGCCGCCTCCAACTATGGGTCTGGCCGCTGGAGGGCCCGACCAGCTGCTGACTGGCTGCATAGAGCCAGTCAGAAGAACGATCCTGAATGCCAGGGCACCGTCTACCCGGCTGCAGTACGAAAACAGGTGGGGGCTGTTTTCTGCCTGGTGTGTGGTTCGGAACGAGGACCCGGTGCAGTGCCCCGTACCTGTGGTACTTGAGTTTCTGCAGTCCCTGTTAGATAAGGGCCGGGCTCCCGCTACCCTGAGGGTGTACGTGGCCGCTCTTTCATGGCACCATGCTAGGGTCGACAATGGCACAGTAGGGAGCCACAGACTGGTGTCCCTCTTCCTAAAGGGTGCTCGGCGGTTGCGTCCCCCAAACGCCCCGAAGGCCCCGGCATGGGACCTACATTTGGTATTGGACACCCTGTGCTTGCCTCCTTTTGAACCCCTGGCACGGGCAGAGCCGAGATGGCTGGCAACCAAAACGGTGTTTCTCCTCGCCATCACGTCGGCTAAACGTGTAGGCGAGCTGCATGCCCTGTCGGTGAGTGAATCGTGTCTGAGGTGGAACTCAGATGGATCGGGGGTTACTTTGTGGCCTAATGCAGCGTTTCTCCCAAAGGTGCTGACACGCTCTCATATCAACCAGCCTATCCAGCTTGCGGAGTTTGACCCCCCATCGGGTGAGGAGAGGTCAAGGCTGCTATGCCCAGTGCGGGCCCTCCGAGCTTATGTGGAGGCCACCGCTTGCATACGGCGGTCGGAGCAGCTCTTTGTCAGTTATGGTGGGCCTAAGAAGGGCTGTGCTCTTTCGAAACAGCGCCTGTCCCACTGGATAGTGGAAGCCATTGCCCAGGCATACAAGGCGAGCGACCGTCCGCTACCATCCGGAGTGAGGGGCCACTCTACCAGGAGTGTCTCCACATCATGGGCAGCCCTGAGAGGTGTGCCAGTGGAGGATATATGTGCTGCGGCCTCATGGGCCTCACCGAGCACCTTCACCTGACACTACAGAGTGAACGTTGCCACCCCTCACCCACTGGGGAGGGTTCTTTGGCCAGCTTCCTCTGCCTGAACTATACAAGGTGGGTACTTGTGATTCCTCGTGACTCTTTTGGTATAAGTCATCCAGTGTTAAGCACTGCCTCTGGCGGTCAGTAAGGATGAAATAGAACGAAAGTTACGAACGTAACTACGGTTCTATGAATCCTGGATGACCGCCAGAGTTCTTGGTCACTCGGAATCCCGTGAACTCGCGAGAAGATTCCATAGGACTGAACTCAGGATGACACCGGAACTTATAGACGACGGGAGTCACCTGAGGTCACGAGTGACTTTGTTGATATAAATATTCGACCTGCGCATGCGCGAGACGGAATACATCCAGTGTTAAGCACTGCCTCTGGCGGTCATCCAGGATTCATAGAACCGTAGTTACGTTCGTAACTTTCGTTTCTTCCTGACCTCTTAAATGTCACATTAATGGAGCAACAGAGCCACAGTTAGTCTTTTTATCCCTTCAAGAACATATATGGTGATCTCCTGCCAGATCTAGAATCAATGGGGTTTATAATAATGTATACATAATAATAATGATAATAAAATTCCAGTTTTACCGTACACCCTGCCATTGGGCAGGACGTTGCCTCCATTAGCCAGGTTGGAGAGCTCTCCCCTGAACTCGCGGGTGCTCCGCTCGCTGCTGACCCCCGTGAGCGGCAGCACGGCCTCATCTGTGCCCTTGGCCCCCGGCAGCTCCTTGAAGACGGGGCTCTCCTCCTCCTCTTCGGGGATCTTGTCCAGACTCTCGTCGGAAATCCTAGAGAGGGCCTGCTCCTTCTTTAGGCGACCTGGAGGACGCCAAGCAACAAGGGGGGTGGCTCAGTTCAGAACGCAACTTGTGTCTTTGACACGGCAGACGTCTATTCTAATATTTCTGAGAGAGACGTTTACAGTGTGACAGTGAAACATGGAAAAAGTCAATGCTGGTAGAAACGGTTAAACAGTTATCTGGATTATTTCCAATTAGGGCAAACTATTTTTCAATATATTTTTTTCATGCAGGTTTTCAAGCTGTATTGCACTAATATCAATAATAACCAATTAGAAAAACTTGCCGTAAGATTCCACAAACACAAATATAGCCATCAGCTGATCCAAACTAATCCCAGTGTTTACTGACCTCATGCCCCCCCGCCCACATGAACTCGGCCGTCGCCTGTTTTGCGCTTTGACGATGCAGCGGTTTCCAGAATAGGACCTGAATCCTAACAGCCATTCCGGGGTCTTTCCATTCGACCCCGGCACGCGACACAGAGAGTTGCTCACGTGTCGCGTGCCGGGGTCGGTTGGAAAGTTCCAGAAAACAATGTGAATGTTACCGCTCCAATAACAGCACTTTTTTGGGGGTTTAAGCTCTCTAAATCTAGTAGAAAT